>NW_027555958.1:110600504-111800504 GCF_003287225.1 Phascolarctos cinereus | reverse complement strand
CATACTTGAGACATAGTAATCCCTTAATAAATACATATTTTTTTAAAAAATCATTCATTCATTCATTCATCCATGATGAAATAAAACCCTTGGAATTTTGGGGGATGTCTACCTTCCTAAGGAAAGGAAGAAACTATAAAAGCAAGAACAGCTTTAAAAAACCTACCCAAGGGGACACGTCCTTCCCGCCAGTCAGTAACATGATTACTCTTCTACCATAAATATTGTCTTCCCCACTATTTGAATTTCTTCCTTGCGTTTGAGTTGCCTGAATATTTACAACTAGAAATTCATTTGGGGTAAACTGCATCTTTTTTTAACCTTTGATAGAATTAAGGGGTTAAGCTTCATTTATACCTTATTGTGAATTAAGTTTGTCAGATAGCTTTTTTTTTCTAAACACCTAGGTGAAGCCAGCTCCATGAAAGGATTGGATGTTTGCTTGACACAGGCAAGATAATTTGAACATAGAACCATCTGAAGGTAAGTCAGCTCTGTATTGGGTGATACAGGATACAATGGTATGCTCAAGGTAGCATGAAGGTATTTAGTGCCAGTTGAGAGAGGCATTAGGAGGTTAGGGGAGTGGGACATAGAAAGGTAGTTGGGCAAACAAAAGACACATTTTGCTTATTTCAGATTTTTATTTAGAGCTAGGTTGATTTCCAGAAAAAATTGTGGAAACTTCTTCCTTCTCCTATTCTTCCTTCTCTGCAAGGCCTCCTGCTTTCAAGACCCAAGGCTAGTATTTTTACAACATAGTTCAGTTACATTTGGATTAAATTAGCTTTTGTGGACTAGCCTAGGGACTTAACCAGAATTTGTAATATGGTTTCCATGGAAAAATGCATCCTAAATTTAACACAACCCGTTTACAAACACAATTTGAAACATAATTTACTGGCAAAGTTGGAAACTGTATGAATCCTGACTTGAGTCTGAAGATGTCAAGTTATCATCACTTAACAGAATATATTCATTATTGTAGAGATATTCCTGAAATTTTATCTTAAACATTATTTTCCTAAGGAGCATCCCCTTCTACTTATATGCTTATAATTTAGAGATCAGGGGTTGTCTCACCAACAGACGTTCATTGAGCTCTAGTAGGAAATACAGCTAAGAATCTGTCCCCCGCATTCCCCTCCCCTTTGACCTCCAAACATAACAGGAATTTTCCCCTTTGGGGATAACTGAGGTGGGCCACCCTTCTCAATTCCCCACCTCTGAAGGAGTCGTAGATGCATGTGGCTTAAAGAGATTGGGAACCCTGAAGGGAACTGGTGGGAACCCAGCACTGTCAAATACAGTCATCTCTCTTCCTTCCTCTCTTGTTTTTCTGGATCCATGCTTTCTTCATACCCTAGTCACTGGAAAGTCAGGAGAAGCAAAGTCAACCAGCTGCCCCAAGAAGGTATTTTTTCTTTCTGTCAGTCAGGATACATTTTATTGCCCCAGGGAGGGAAAGTACTTTCGTGAAAGGGAAGAGAAAGGGTGCTGCTGCAGCCAACCCTGACACTGGAGCAGATTCAGGGGCAACCTAATGAGCCAACAAGAACACACAAACCCCAAATCCTTCATAGGAATAACAGTAAATCAGGGACCAGGAAAAATGTTTGGTTTCATTGTTTGGCGCAAAAGCCTATTAGTGGCAACTGTGGAGTTTGTTAGGGTTGCCACTGAAGCAATTGCTATTACGGAAAATGGGACTCCTGGGATTGGAGAGTGAGCTCTGACAGCCGAATGGCTTCTATTTTCACTGATGTAACTTCTCTCCCTCCTCCTGTGCCAGAAGGCCTGCCAACTGGCTCCGTTATGCTCCTGACGAATGTCCAGGGTATGGAGAGATAAAGGGAGGTTGGGGCTATAGCAACCACCCTAGTTTATTCAGTTCTTGCCAGCTCTTACCCACATGTCTTCTTCATCTTGGAGAGCGAAGAGCCAAATCTAATGCCAACCAGCACAATTCTGGGAGTGTGCTTCTCTCATGAATTTGACTTTGCCTATTCAGTCAATCAGTCAATAAATATTTAGTAAGCACCTACTATGAGCCAGGCACTGAGCTAAATCCTGGGGATACAAATGTGAAAAAAGACGGTAATTGCCCTCAATACTAATGCGGGAAGATAACAGGCAAAAGGAATGTGAAGGGGGGGGGTGTCTCCAGCACTGCTGAGACATAGGATCATAGATCTAGAGCCAAAGGGGACCTTGGAGGTCCTCTAGTTCAACCCCCTCATTTTACAAATGAGGAAATTGAGACCTAGAGATGCTTAGGTGACTCATCCAAGGTCACATAGATAGTAAATGACAGAGTGGGTTCCAAACTCAAATCCTGACTGAGGATTATACAACCTGAAGGTCACTCTTTGAAGAATGAAGGCTTAAATCTATGGGTAGTCAAGGCAATAGAGTCTGGTCAGGCAGGCTGGGCCAATCACAGGGAAACTAAAGTAAGAAAAGTAGAGACATCAGTCTGGGTCCAAAATAGTTTCTAGGAAAGGGAGCATTAAAAATAAGCATGAAGGATGAACTCAGTAGCCACTGAGAACTCTGGAGTCTTTGGCTTGTAGACATGGGGAAGGGTCTCTAGCAGTTTTGACAGCTGTCAGAGGGTATCCGCCATCTAGGAAGTGAGATTTTATTAAGACTCTTTAGTGTTATGGAGCCCTTTAGCAGTTTGGTAAAGCCTATAGACCCCTTTTCAGAATAAAGTTTATAGATACATAAAATAGAACAAATGGAATCACAAAGAAAACCATTTATGTTGAAATAGAGTTATTAAAAATTTTTTAAATGAGTTCATGTATCCCAGGTTAAGAATCCCCTGGGATAGACCATCTTACTTACTCAACTTTGTCTGGCTGGCCCTTCTGGATTTAAACAAAAGGGTCTTAAACTTTTTTGCATCATTGACTTCTTTGGTAAAGTCCATGGACTCCTTAGAATAATGTTTTTAGATGTATTCCAGAATCACAAAGGAAACTAATTATATTAAAATGCAGTTACCAAAACTCTTGATTTAAAGGAAATACCCAGAATGACCTCATTCACCAGGTTTTCCCATTGCCCAAAAATTCAGATTAGGGCACCCCCAAACAGATTAGAGGACCAGAGGAACAATTTTCTAAAGTCCCAGGACCTCTGGCCATCTCCCAATTATTGCTGTCACCCTCCTTAAGTCAAATCAGTTTCTCTTCCCCCAAATATTTGGTCTCAGAGACCATGCTGTAAAATCTGTAAGTCAGGACTCCCAATAGAGATCACCATTTTCTACTGTCAGCTATGAGAACAAATGATTTGAATAACAAATTTGATAAAAGGGGCTTGCTCAACACTCTCTATGTTCTTTCATGTAGCCATCTCTCAGGTTGGCACAAGAATCTAATGTATTGAAAGGAACATGCAAAGTTTGAAGAGAGACAAATAGCATTTCTATACTGCAGAAAGTCTTATTCCAGAATATCACACTGAGACATCAACAATTTCCCAATCAATTTCAGTGAGCAAATTGATCATTGCCTGACAATCAGTTTACCAGAGTCAAGCCCCTTCACTCCTCCATATTATTATTGTTACAAGGTCAGCAGACACATAAGAAGTCCAAGCACTCTCTCAGGAGATGGAGCCTACTGGTATATTGGTGTGCCTCTGACCCACATCCCTGAGATTCCAGGCTTTTAAGATTGCCTTGGTGAAATGACCTGCATTGTGGCCAACCTACCTTCAGATAGCCTCCTCCTGGTCAGACAGAGGGGGAAACTGTTTCAGGCATTGTTGGGTTGATTTGGTTTTGGGAAAATTCTAAGCAATACCATTTTCAGTTGAACCCCACTTCCTTCCTTCCTCCAAGAATACTTCCAGAATTTAGGAAACATGTTGGTAACATGGTTTCTTAAGCCTGCATTGCCTTTAGAATCTGTTCAGTCCTGGAGAAAAGCCTTCCTTTGTCCTTTGGAATACAAAGGGTCCCTCAAGTTCTCCTTAGTCCCAATTCATCTTTTTTTAGAGAAGTGGTAGTCACCCTAAGAACTTATCCCTGGGTGGTGGGCCAACTCAATCTAATTCAATCCAAAAAAAAATTATTATGCATAACAAGAGGGACTAGAGCCCAAGTGTCCCCATAAATACAGATCAGGGTCTGCTCTGCAACATACAGTCGTAGAGGGTTGCCTGAAGCACAGAGAGGATAAATGATTTGCCTACAGTCACACAGCCAGTGTAGGTTAGGGATGAGGATTGAATCCTAGGCTTCCTGACTCCAAGGCTTCCTCTCTAATTATTCTAGGTATGCTGCCTCTTACCTCTATCATATACTGGCTGTGACCCTGGGGAAATGACAAAACCTCTAGGCACCCCCAGGCAACTCTCTTCAGATTATAAATTGCAGAACAATTGCCAGTCTTCATTGGTATGGAGAATTTCCTCACCAAAAGTTCCTAAAACCAAATAAATCACAGGCCATTACAGGAAATTTTAAAAATGAGTTAAAGATATAAAAACCAAATGAAAAATGATCCCTGTCAAGAAGCTTGTATTCTACTGGAGGATGGGGTTGGGGTAGAGGGAAGAGATGGAGTTACCTCATTTACCAGTAAAGAAGACGTGGATTCTTTTATTAGATTTTTTATCAGGAGACTTGGACTCTAATTCCAGTTAGTCATTCCTAGGATATGAGAATTTGGGCAAATCATTTGGTTGTCCTAAGACTCAATTTTCAAATCTATAAAGTGGAAATAATATTTGCCCAGCAGACGTCCAAGGATTGTTGTAAGGGTCAAATAAAATTATATAGTGTATTGAAATAGCAAGTTCTCAATGACCCTTTGTCAAGGGTACATTGACTTGCTAAGAATCTTGACACATATTTGCTACAGAGCAAAATGACTGTGAGAATTAGGTTAACAGTATTAAGACCCATCAAGATGTACAGAGATAAGCACAGGATCTAGTTCTAGGAGACCTAGGTTCAAATCCCCACTCTGCATTGGCTAGCTGCCTGATCAAGAATAAGTCATTTTATCTCTTTGTGTCTCAGTTTCTTCACTCATAAAATAGAGATGATGATATTTGTATTACCTACTTCACAGCATTGTTTTGAAGAAAGCATTTTTTAAATCTTTAAGCATTATAGAAATGTGAGTTGTTATTATTCCAGGTATTCTCAGATCCATTGGGGGTGGGGTGGGGAAGGTCTTAGGATATTAGTCTACCCTAAGGAAATATTTAGTCTTGAACTTTAATTTAGAAATTATTTTCCATCAGCTTTCTAAGCACGTTGGTTACTTTACTGTTTGGAGTACAGAATGCTTTGTTTCACATTCTTTTCCCAAAGGCTCTCCTACTCTGCATTTGTTGGATTAGAGTACATCATCTAAGCCCACACATTCAACAATGAGGAATGAGCAGGAAGATGATGTCATATGGCAAAAGGAAGCAGGGCTGCAGAAAACCACAGGTCAGCAAATGAACAATGACTACCCATTTAAGGCTAATCGTGGTTTCTGTTTCCTGCAGAGTAAAGCCTTTAAGAGTCCTCTCTGTGAATTGTCTGAGCCAGAGGCTATGGTATTGTGGGAAGAGCCCTGCATCCCAAGTAGGAGGACCAGGGTTCAAATCTCATCCATTACCTGTGTTATCTTGGGTAAGTCATTTCACACCTCTGACTCAGTTTCTTCAGCTGCAAAATGTCAAAGTTGGATTAGATGATCTCTAAGATCCCTTCCAGCCATAGATTTATGATCCTATGACTTAGTGAAAGGAAAGCTGTTTACATTCCTTTGCTTTCTTTAGGGATTCTCCCTCTCGTTCTTCATAGAGCCAAACTTAAAACACTACAAGACTATGGAGTGACAGAGTAAAGACCTCTAAATTCCACTTTAATGCTTAGGAGAGTAGTCAACAATCCTTCTAAAATATTGACACAAATTTTCCTTCTCTTATTCATTCTCTCTTCCCTCCAAAGCAGGTGAGGCTCCAGGCAGGAGGTGGGGGGTGGGATTATGTAATTCAGTAAGTAGCCACAAGGGGCCAACAAGAGCTAGGTATACACCTTGACTTGTACTGGTTGTCTGTTAAGGAGCTTGGTTGATAGGGTATCCAAACCCAAGGAAAACTCCTGGAATCTGGCAACATCAAGGAGAAGGCTGCAATGGGATATACCTATAATCAAAGCATTACAAGATAAGTGGTAGATAATGTTATATGGGAGGTAGTAAAGCCAAAGACAGGAGAAACCAGTACCAGTGGATTCATTTCAGGGTCAGAGTATTTAGGGTAGTATGCACTGTTTTTTTTTTTCTGTATTGTTTCTGCCTCCTTTTTACACACAATCACAGAAATTCAAAGCTGGAAATCTTATAAGAGAACACCTGAACAAGGATCCCTTCTATGGTGTTCCAGACAGGTAATTAGCTCTACTTGAAGACTTCCAGTGAAAGAGATCATCTTGTGTCAACTTCTTTTACATTTGTACCATTTACATTCTAATTTTTAGGAAGAGTCTCTCTATATAGAGGCTGATAATGGGTAATTTGATCATCTTGGTGAGGTTAAAGGAACAAAGCCATTGTTTCTAACTTTGGCTATTCTTCTTATGGAGGATGTGGTTAGCTCATTGACACCTTGTTGAAAGAGCTGAGGATATAGTGTTTGGGATAATTTGGCTAGTTCAAAATATTGTGAAAATTAATCACCTCTTTGTACTGGATCTATAAAAGGATATAGAGAGCCTTCCATCTGATTTTCAGTCAGAAAGAGAACTACAGTAGGACTAAAAGTATATCTGGGTCCCAAAGGGGAAAAGCTTATATAATTCTATTCAGGCAGCAACTAAACTCTTTGAAGAGGCAGGGGTAGAGGCTCATTGCATTCATATGTGTTCTCAACCAAATGGCCCAAAAGGTAGCGTGAGGGTCGGGGCAGAGGCTCTTTACCATGTAACCCCCTGGAGAGGATGAAGGCACATGACCTAGCCAACTGGATAAATGAGCAGGGGATTTTTAGTACAATGCTGAGTTTCTGGAGACTTCTAGACCCAGTCTTCTGGAGAGAAGAAGGAGGAGGAGTTCCTGGATTTAACAGAAAGGGAGAATAATTTTGATTATTTACTGCCTTGTTTTGTGTAGTTTTGCATTTTGTAGGGTATGAAATAAAGGATTTTTAAAAAATATGACTTGTTACCTTGAATACTTGAACAGGAGTAGAGACCTTTTACCCATATATGGGGGGAGCTAGACATGAGTTATATTCTCAGATTCCCAAGGAAAAATCTAGATTGAGACAAATGAGACCAAAGGGATGATTTTCTTTTCTGGAGAAGGCCCCAAGGTTAAATCCAGTTCATGTACACCAAGAATATGGGGTGCTGAGCCTCAGATTGTGCTTACATAAAGCAAAAACCTGCCTCTCTAACAATTTTCTTGTCCTCTGGAAGCAAGCAGAATATGCCTCAACCCTCATCTTAAAGCACTTGAAGTTACCTATCATGTCCTTCTCCTCTTCTCTAGGCTAAACATTCCAAATTTCTTCATTGAATTCTTCTGTGGAATGGTTTCCATTTCTCTCACTATCCTGGCTCCCTCCCTCTGGAACCTCTCCAGGTTATTAATGTCCTGTCTACAACATGGTTTCCAGAACTGAACATAATGCTCAAGACTTGATTCAAACAGGGCAGAGCAGAGTGGGACTAATATCTCCCTGGTAATTGATACTGTGCCTCTTTTGATGTAGTCTAAGATTGCAATCGTTTTTCTCAATCAGTCAAGACATATTTTATTAAGCATCTATTATGTACCAGGCACTGTGCAAGGCACTGGGGATAAAAATATGATAAAGAAACAATGCCTACATTTTTGGCTGTCAGATCATTCTATTGACTCATATTAACCTTGCAGTCCACTAAAACTCCCAAATACTTATCACACGAACTATTTTAAAGCTGTAGTGTGTCTTACTTGCCTGTATGCCAGCATTTAAAAAAATATTTACCTGGAATGCATGAAGTCTTAATGAACTAAAGCTCTTTTTTCCATGATAGGAGTTGACAATCAATGGTATGTGTGCCAAAAGTAGCCCGTGAAATGATTTTTACTGACATGGGATGGGAGTAGTGAGTGGTGAGAGAGAAAAGCCTATGAGAGTTAGAGGTCAGGATGGACTCAAGAGCCTATCCTAATGTCCTCATCCTCCTTCTACAACTGAATACTTATTCCCAATATGGGTTCTTCAAGCGTCTACACTGCTTGGAATTTTCCCAGAAGGCCACCCAGGTTGAGCTCCTTGATTCTGCTCTCGGAGTTAGAGCTACCTCTTCCGCCTATTTACTCTATTCTAATAAGGTCCCATGCATTCCAGGTAAAGAGCTGTTTGTTTTTAAATACTGATGGCATACAAGCAGGCAACAAGAGTCCAATGCTACTTTAAAACAGTCTATGTGATAAGGACCTAAGACTGAAAGGTCCATATGAGTCAGTAATATGACCTGGCAACTGAAGTATAGGTATTATTTCATGAATTGTACTTGTTTGCATATGTTCTTTAGCAAGGCCCTGTGCATCTTTCAGCAAGGGACTACAACATGTGGCCTAATATAAGGGATCAGAGTGTATGCTTAGCTTCTGGATTGGGATGTGCCCAGTCAAGTCCACCATTAGTGGCCCTCTGATTACTTCCATTATCCTAGAAAAGAAGATTTCTCTCTTTTCCACTTTACCCATTGAAATGATGTGGCCCTATTGTATATGAAATAACAAGTCCTATGATGATATGCCTGCTTGGCCCTGTGCACTCTCACCAGTTCTGCCATTTCCCTGGCCTTTTCCTATTAGGAATCAGATTAAGTAAATTTGAAAGGAAAAGAAAGACTTGTCTCCTTCACTTTTATTTCCATCAGTGGATGTATGAAATTTCTGGCATTTGGTCACTATTTTGGATTAAGATCTTGTTTCCCAATAGGCCCATTAAAATGCAAATCCTTTGTCAAGGACAGTTACTCTTTTGGAGCCTTTAAGTACATTAGCATGGGTTGGTTTATCAGGCTAGCCAGGAGAAAGCAGGGTTTTAAGGGACTGGGGTAGGAAATAGGAATACTTTGTTAAAGGGACCTAGAGAATGAAGAAGGAAATTGCCCATTCATGGAAAGCTACAAGCAAGCACTATAGTGACAGGCCTGGGACAACAGAGGGAAAGGAACTCAAGTGCATAGGGATGGGCAAAAGAAGGAATCTAGCTAATTGAGACTATTTCTTCTCCCTTCATGGTTTTGCTGAGAGCTGGCTTTGTTTCCCTCACTTTTTTTTTTGATAGTTGATTATGCTTTGTTTTTTAATGTATTAAACCTCACTCCCTGCTGCTAATGTCTGATTCAACCCTATTGAGAACGAGCATCAGCTCATTTTTTCTTCTCCTTTTGCTGACTGGCCATTTAATCACTTGGCATACCAATGTCCATTGTTAGTTTATGGTTCCCTGCACCAAGATGATCTTTCCAAGAGACAAGGAAGCTGAAGCTTCCCAAGCCCATGTGCCATTCTTTCCAAATTATTCACAAGGCTCAGCATACTTTCATTAAGACCATTTCCCCCCACAGACTTCTTACTTAATAATTGACTCCCCAGGTTCTCCCTGCTTTCTGATGGTGGGAGACTCAAATTGATCTCTCAGCTGTTCGTCTCCAGTTCCAATATCATTCCCCGAAGCCAAGACTTTGAGACTTCATATAAATTCAGGCAACTTTTTTTTTCCTGGCTGCTATTGACAGTCTTGGAAACCATATTATAACTAAAATGTTTTTTTTTCACAAGTGAATAAAAATCTGTGATGAGAACATTAAACTCCCAGTCACCTGGTTTTCCTTGTGCCCAAAGGTCCTTCAGAAGAACAAACATTTTTGGTCCAATGACTGATGGGAGCACAATGCTTTCTCCTTTTCCTTTGGCTCCCCCAAACTCTGTTAGTCATTTCCTCATGAAAATCATTTGCTGAAATTCCCTGTAGCTTCAAATATGAGTTTATTCTTGCTGCTTAATAAGCCATCTTATGATCTGGTTTTTTTTCAAAGCCTTTTTCTTTAATGTTCCTTCTGTTAAAGCCCCCTTTTATTTTGCCAAATGACATTATTTTGAATAATAATAAGAAAAATCTAGACATAAATGACAGATTTAACAATTACTTAACAAAAAAATAAACTTCATTCAAATTATAGGAGCAAATATGAAGAAGCCAAGATCAATTCAACTTCTATAGGGAAGGAGACAATGTCTGTTAAACATGGGTAGAGTTCAGCTGCTCAGAGAGCCACACCAATGAGGCCAAGGTCATTGGTTTGTCCCTGGCATGAGCCAATTAGATTCGTTCTATACCATGATCATAGGCTGTAAATTAAATCCCAGCTCACTGTCTTCAGATTATGACCTCTCATCTACAAAGGAGAACAAGCAAGAGAGTCTCCACAGAATAACATGAAAAAGAATGGGAGCATGGTAGGAAAAAAAACCATGAGTAAGTCAAAAGACCTGGTCTAACACTAATTCAATGTGTGACTCTGAGTATGTCATTTAACTTCACTGGGCCTCAGTTTTCTCATCTGCAAAACGAAGAGTTGGGATGGATGATCATGAAGGTCCCTTCTATCCCTAACACACAGCAATTCTTTGATTCATTAGGTTCCCAGGTCAAAGGCAGCTCAGGGCCTATGACCTACCAATGGGTGGGTCACATAATTTTGTATGTGAAGCACACGTATCATTATTGTAGACTTTGTCTCAGAAGCTCTCGCCTGACTCAAAGGGCCTAGGTATGCTTTGGAGAACCCCACTTGCCTGACTCATTTTCCCCCCCAAGGTTACCCAACAGCTGCTGTTACATACTCTCAGGCTCACAAAGTTCAAAACATAAAACCAGTTTACTTCATAGACTGGTGGTGCAGTAGATAGAGCACTAGGCTTGGAACCAGGGAGCCTCCTCTTCTTGAGTTCAAATCTGGCCTCAGACACTTACTAGCTGTGTGACCCTGGGCAAGTCACTTTACCCTGTTTGCCTCAGTTCTTCATCTGTAAAATGAGCTGGAAAAGGAAATGACAAAATACTCCAGTATTTATGCCAGCAACAACAACAACTAAAAGCCCCAAATGGAGTCACAAAGAGTCAGATATGACTGAAATGACTGAACAACAATAATGGAAACAGAAAAGACTAGTGTCTGAACCCATACACAGTCAGGAGATCCTACCTCTAACAATACTAGAAACCTATGCAATATTTGTGACTTAGAGTATTGTCATAATTGAGAAGTGTGGAAATAGTGGAGGCTGGTGTTGGCAGTTCCCCAATGTTCTCCACCATCTGTCTTCTGTAGCTTCCCTCAGCTCCCAGCAGGCAGTCATCACTCATCCCAGGGCCTCGTGGCTGGTCCTCCACAGCATTGCCTCCTATCTAGCTCATTCCCAACCCTGTTTTAGCTGTACTTCCTGTAATTTTGTTTCTTTGCTGATGTTCACAGTTCTGACATTTTCCAGCAGATGGCATTCATCACCTGCCCTGGGGCATAAGTTCTTTATACACACACATTTGGAATCTCTGGAACCCTTGCTTTACCCAATTCAAAAAACATAACTCAGGTTCAACTTTATGTTCCTTAGAAAGTCTTTTGTCTGGTAGGCTCTGCCTTCAAATGCTGAAGGGCTTTCAGAATGCTGTGAAATTATTTTCTTAATGCTGTTTTAATAAGTCTCTACTTTCAACCCCATTCAGGGTTATTGTGAGTCAATGAGTGCCTTCTCTCTTCTTCAGCACTTAGGAGGTACATCTTCCATTTTCACCAGCACACCCCTGCTGGGTCTCAGAGTACAGGAGAAGATCCTTGTCCTTTTCCTGACTTTTCATTTTTTTTTTCTTGACCTCCTCCTTCCCCCTACCTTCCATCAACTGAACTAGGTTATTAAAATTACCTTGAGGCTTCTTGGTGAAGGGCCTCCATAAGAGAGAAAGGTGAAACAGAGCTAGGTACTCTTAGGGAGAATTAGATCTGTAATACTCACTACATTGCCTTAACGTTGTCCTTTCATGACACTGTGGTTCTTGAATGTCCATTTAACACTACGGTATCCCTAGTTTTGCACACCAAATTTTAATTCCAGGCCAATTTTTATTTGCCACCCGGTAAGCTTCTGGGATACCTCCCACCTTTAGTTGGTCTATGGTCAGGAAAAACTGACTTTTTTATATATATGAAATAAGGAATCTCTGTTATATATTTTTAAAAAGCATGTGCTAAATTTAATATGATAGTACCAACATTACTGTTTGTCTGCATCCCATATAATCTTTCTTTTTGTTCTTTTCTGTTTATTCACATCCCTCCCCTCAAATAAAATTTCTCCCTTGCAATAAAACAAACGAATACATTGGTCATGTCTGAACATGTTTGTCTCATTCTATACCTACCTTATACCATTTTTCCACCGAGAGAGGGGAAAATATTTTTCGACATCAGTCTTCTGGAGTCATGACCAGTAACTGCCTTGATCATAGTTCTTAAATCTTTCAAAGTTGATTTCCTCTTACAACCTTATAATCATTTTATGACTTATTTTCCTGTTTTTGCTCTTTACTCTGTGTCAGTTCATACATATCTTCCCCAGATTTTTCTGAATATGTCCCTTTTATAGTACCTTATGGCATAATATTCCATTATTTTAACATGTCATAGGTTGTTCAGCCATTTCCCAGTTGATAAGTACCTACTTTCCTCCAGTTATTTGCTATAATAGAAAGTGCTGTAATCAACATTTTGGTATATGAATCCTTCTACTATGTCTTTGATCTCTTTGGGATATGTGCCTGGTAGTGGCAATCTTTGGGCCAAAGGTTATATATGGGTGATTTTTTGAGAAGGCTACCAAATAGTTATCTAGAATGGTGGGCATAATTCACAGTGCATTAGTGTTCCTGTCCTCCCAAAAGCTGTTCCAACGATTGCCATTTTCCTTTTTTGGTCATGTTTGCCAATCAGATGGATGAGGTGGAACTTCAGAGTTGCTCATTTGCATTTTTAAAATTATTATTTAATTTTTTTGCATACAAAAGCAGCTAGAGGCACAGAGTACAGAATACTGGGCTTGGAGTCAGAAAAAATAAGTCTGAATCATACCTCAGACATTTGTTAGTGATGTGACCCTGGCAAGTCATTTAAACTCTCTCAGCTGCCGTTCCTTATCTGTAAAATGGCAATAATAGTAGCAAGCAACCTTCCTCACAGGGTTGTTGTGAGAAGAAAATTAGGTAACATTAAAATGTTTTGCAAATCTTCAAATGCTATATAAATGTTAATTATTATTGTAATATAGCTTTCGATATATTGCATTTCTTCTTTTGAGATAGTTGTTCTTATGTTTAACCATTTATCATTTGTGGGAATGACTTTTGATCTTCTATATTTGTAATATTTATATGTATATCTTAAATATATTTTGTATCTTAATCAGCAAAATTTTCTGCAAAAATTCTTTCCCAGTTCACTATTGTCCTTCTAATTCTAATTCTAGCTGCATTTATTTCATTTGTACAAAAACTTTTCTATTTTATGCAATCAAAATTGTCCTCTTTATATTTTATGATCATCTCTAACCCTCATTTAGTCAAGAACTCTTTCTTTGTCTATAATTATAAGATCATCTTCTACTCTAATTTGTTTATGAGATAACCTTTTATTTCTAGGGCATGTATCCATCTAGAGCTTAGTATGTGTAGTATATGCTGCTACATGCTGGTCTTTTGTCTAGTTTTTTTCCAGAATGCTTACTAACTTTCCCATCAGTTTTTGTTGAACAACGAGTCCTTACTGTAGTAGTTGGTATAAAAAAAAGTAACTATTTTCGATGTTGCTATATTCAATGGAGGTATCCTTGGAGAGTTTTAAGTAAATAGATTCTCTGTAAAACAAATCATTCAGTTATTGGCTCACATTGGAATTCACAGACATTTGGCCTTTCTTATGATTGGCATGCATTTGGACATTGTTTCTATCTCTCTAGCTTTGTCTCTTTTTTTTCTACCCCCTTCCTCCCACGCCAGTCCCCTATGGAGCATTTAGTGGACCGTGAACTGCCAAACATACTAAGAAAGTTCATTATTTAAAAGAATCCTACCATAAATCTTTTGTATTATGAATAATCACTCCATAACTTATTTGTCTAATAAACTCATATTTTTATATGCTGAGCTTTCTTAAATTGGGGGCCCCTCTTGCCCTAAGTTAAATCAGATTTCTGAAAGAACGACAATACATAATTTAGGGACCATTGGATTTAGAATTTGGAAATTTGATTTGGTGACTTTCCATCCATCTCAGACCTCCTAATATAAAAAACCAGAACCTATGAATTATTATAGATAGCTCTCAGGATACAATCATATTGGATATCACCCAGTCTTCTCTTCTCTGTGATTTTTTAAATCCCATGACTAAACTAACATGACCCAATCATAATATGATGCTTCGGAGAACTAGCATTCACATCTGGATCCTTCTGTCAACATTGCCTTTGACAACCAGACTTCTTGGTCTGTCATTAGCAGCATTCTGGAAATATCCAGATTTCTAGGGTATGATCAGCCCCCCTGAAGATAATATCCTAATATTTTTTCCCTTTACCATTAAAACTATGTCATTCAATTCAGATCCAGGAGTACAGATCTTAGTAGAGACTATATCTATCTCCAAATTTATGTCAAGGGCCTCCTATAGTTCAAGGTGAATTTAGGATGAGGATTCATTTATCTATCCATATTCATCACCAGCACCCCTAGTCATTTTCATTAAGGAAAAAATACGTGTGTTTACATGTGTACCTTGTGACCCCAAAATCCCACTGCTAGGTGTATACTCCAAGCAAGTCAAAGGTAAGAAGAAAGTTCCCAATATACTGAAATACTTTTTTTTTGTATTAGCAAAGAAATGCAAACAAGTCGATGCTCATTGATTGAGAAATGGCTAAACAAATAGTGGTACATAAATGTAAAAGAATAACATTGTGCTGCAAGAAATAATGAATATAAAGAATGGAAAGATTAATATGAACTAATGTGAAGGAAAGCAATTTTAAAAATGGCTACAACAGTGCAACTGGAACCAGAACAACAATGACTGGAAAAAGAAAAAGGAACTACTATATAATTGAGATGGCCAAGCTCAGTCCCTAAAAAGAGGTAAGAGGGTGCATCATTCTTCCTTCATTGCAAAAATGGGGCACTCTATGTATAGAACATGAATATGTTGTCAGACCGGATTTATATGTTGGTCAGTTTTATTGAATTTAAAAAAAAAATTAAATGCTCTGATAATAAGAGTTAGTCTTTGGTCATAGGATGGGGCATATGTTAGAAAATAATGCTGGTATAAAAACAAAGTTGTCTATGCAAAATTTGAAACACAAAGGGCAAATAAGTGAAATTATACAAATGTTAGCAGTTGTACAATGCTGTTAATGATGTTTGGACACTATGGTTTATACTATTAAGCTATTCTTTCAGTGTGATGTACTCTATATGTCCAGCAATTAAAAAATAATGTCCCAGGAATCCTTAGAATTTTCAGTCCAGATAAACTGATGAACAAAGGGGCTAAATGACTTGCCCAAAAACGTACAGCTTGTTAGTGGTAGAGCTGAGGCAAGAATCCAGGTAATCACAGTTTTAGTCAATTCAAGTTAACGCACATCTATTGAACACCTGCTTTGTGGGAGGCATGGTGCTAAGTGATTGTGATAGGAAGGCAAAAACAAGACTCCCTACCCTATCCTAGAAGTTTCTATTTTACTTGGATCTGAAGAGAGAGGGACCATGGGATGCACACAAATAAATAGAATATAAAGACAGTTGAGAGGGGAAAGATCACTAACAACTGGGGGGATCAGGAAAGTTTTAGAGTTAGATGCAGCACCTGAGCTAAACTTTAGAGGAAGTTAGGGACTTTAAGTATCAGAGAAGAGGAGGGAGCACATTCTATGCAAAGCCATAGATATGGGTTGTGGAATGTTGTCTGTTGAGAACAAAAACCTAAACCTAATGAAATTTTAGAAAGAATTTAAGTTGGTTTGGCAGAAGAGAAAGCTGGAAAAGGGTATGGCTCTCCTCTCAGATCTCTATGAGGCTTACATTAATATAGAGTTGAAACAAGAACATAATGACAAGCAGCTGGGTGACCAGTTAGACAGTTTCCAGAAAAGGCCATTTCCCAGGTAAGGTTGCTTGAGGAGGTGAGCACAAAAATTCAATAAAACTTGGGCACAAGTTACTGGGGAACCTGCAATGCAAATTTTGGGTAGACCCCAAACAAAAGCTGAGTGGACCCAAAATATTACTTACAGCCATCTCCTTCCCTGGAGCATCACTGAGGTCACCATGACATTCTGGGTTTAAATAGTATTTAGTCATATAAAGCTAGATTCAAACAATGTAATAATTAATAAGGTTTTCCAAACAATTCAATATGTATTTTCCTACAATATCTAGCCAGCCAGTTTGTATGGAAGATAAAGCAGTATGAAATCATTCTGTAAACAGACATAGGATGGGCTGAAGAGAGGAGAGAATAGATGGAAGAGAACAATGATGAGGCTATTATAGTAGTCTAGGTGAGAAATAATAAAGGCCTAATCTGTGGTAGTGGCCATGTTGGTGGTGAGAATAGGACAAATAGGAAAAATATGTTGGAGGCAGAATTGAGATAAATTGGCAATTGATTCAGGGGTGGGTGCCAATTGATTCACTAGGGCCCTTTGACTGAATCCAAACTTCACAGAACAAATCCTTTTGTTAAGGGGGCATTTGTTCTGTGAAGTTTGGATTCAGTAAAAGTGTCCCACTTGAGAACCTACAGGGCCACATGTGGCCTTGAGGCCGAAGGTTCCCACTTTTGGATAGGATCATAGACCAAAGACTCATAAAACCATAGATCTGGAGTTAGAAGTTGCCTCAGCAGTCATCTTGTCACCTTGAGTCATTTTACAGATGAGGAACTGAGGCCTAGAGAGGTCTAGTGACTTGCCTACATTCACATAGGTTACAAGTGGGAGAGCCCTGACTTCGGCTCAGAGCTTCCAACTGTTGCCATCAAAATAGTCCAGGAAAGAGGTGATAAAGATCTAAACTGAAGAGGTGACAAGGTGCCTCCTCCTTAGTGAGAATAGTGGTAAAGGGACAGACTCAAGAATTATGGAGGTAGAAATGACAACTGCTGGGATATGTCAGGTAAGGGAAATTGAGAAGTTGAGAATATTGTGAATTTGGGAGACTGGAAGGATGGTGTAACTTGCTAAAAAATAATTTTGTAAGAGCAGTGGGATTGGAATGTAAAATACTGAGTTCTATTTTAGAAATGTTGAGTTTGGGACATTATTTTCAAATGTCTCTTAAGCAGTTGGAAAGATAGAGTGGAGGTCAGGAGAGAGAATGGGGTTGGATTGTATATTCTGGGACAACATCATAGAGGTGATCATTAAATCTGTGGGAGCTAATGAAATGATCAAGGGAAGGAGTACATTGAAAAAAGAGAAGAGGGACCAGTACAAAACCTTGGAGTATATCAAAGATAAGGCACATGTTTTGGAAGACAGATGATCCATCAAGGAAGACTGAGGACTAGATATGCAGGTAGGAGGAAAACCAGGAGAGAGAAGGGTCACAAAATCCCAGAGAAGAGAAAATATCCAGGAAGATTAAAGTGGTCAACAATACCAAAGGTGGAGAGGTCAAGAACGATGAGGATTGAGAAAAGACCATAAGAATCAGAAGGGATAGAAAGACACAATCACAACAAAATATTTACAGGAGCCCTTTGCATGCTTGCAAGCAAGCAGGAATAAAAGAGATATCTTTGGGATTTGGGAATGTCTAAGTAAGCTGTAATGCAGTATTGCTGCACCATAAGAAACAATAAATATGAAAAAATATGAGGTGACACAGGAGGGCATATAAATCAATGCAAATAAGGCAAACAGAGCCAGGAAAACAATGGACACAAGGACCACAACAATGTAAATGGAAAGAAGAATGAAAACAACAAATCAGAGCTGAATTCTGGGTGCCTGTGATGGCCACCCTTGACTCTGAAGTAGGGATTTGAGAATGTACCTCTCTCCCTTCTTTGCAAAACTGGGGGACTATGGGTATAAAACACTGCGTATATCATCAGACTTGATTGGTGTGTTGAATGATTTTATAGAATTGCCTTTTCATCATCTTTTATGTTTTGTTATAAGGGAGGGGGAAGGATATGTTGAGAAATGAAGGTGATATAAAAAGAAAGCTATCAGTTCAAGTTTTTGTTGTTGTTGTTGTTTGTTTTTAGAATCCTGTATGCCCTAAGTTTCTAGAGCCATTCGCAAAACTTGGAGGGATGTCTCCTGTCCACTTAGATTTTACATTTATGTTTCTCACCATTTCCTGGTAAGGACTGCCTAGGCATGTCTTCCAACCAAGCCCTGTGGACCTGCTCAAAACCCAATCATCATCACTGGATCTTTGTTGGCCACAGGTCTGGGAGAACTTATACATGGAAAATGTTGAGGTATATACTTGGAAAGAACAGCCTGGAAAGATCAATAACCTCCTCCAACTTCAGCTATAGCTATAAAAATTATGCCATGATCCTTATAGATTTTGTCATTGAACCTCAGTTTTCCTATCTATAAAATGGAGATTATATGTGCACTTACCTACTTACAGAGTAGTAGTGAGTATTATATAAATGTGAGCTATTTCCCCCCAGATAATCGTGGCCTCACTCTTGTAACTACCATCCTAGCTTTGTACAGATATCTCAGGTATCATCAAGCCAGACCAACTGAATTATAATTGATTAATATTTCAATAAGTCAAACCACCCTAGAAGACTCAGACAAACAAGTAGAAATTCATGGGGGAACTTCTGGAAGTAACCAAGCAGGAATCTTGATCCACTCATTATATTTATTCCACTCAGCCTTCTAAAGAATAATGTGATACTTTCCTGGGTCCTTTCTTCATCACCAATGTAATCAATCCTGTGTCCCACAGCAGTACTTTTCCCCTATCCTCAATGTCTATTATGTCTTCCATATATTCCATTGCTCCCTCCATCACCAAGGTCAATGCCCCTCAGTACCCACAATGACTCAAAATAAGCAAACTTGGCAGGGCTCAATTGGGTGGAACTCCTTGAAGAATTCCCACCAAGGTAGGGCAGGTGGGGCTGGTTGGCAGGTGCTGGTAATTGCAGTTCAGGATGGTGGCCAAAGGGTGGAGTCTATAGTACAGGAACAAGAGTGGCTGTTGGTACTTGTAGAGCTTAGGCGGGCAAATGTCCCAGTAGCTGGGGGTCAAAGTTAGGGGAGCCCAAACTAAAGAAAGGGGAAGTAGGCCAGATCTGGAACCAGACATATGTGAGCTGGGCATGTGACAGGGAGCCAACAGGGGTGTGGTCAGCAAGCCAAGTCTTGATCAAATAAGCAAGGAGTGGCAAGGCAGTGGAGTCTAAGATCAATGACAATAGCCAGAAGCATTGGGAAGAAAAACAAATAGTGCCAATGGAGCTTCAATTAGAAGTTGGGGTACTTAATAGAATGGACTAGTTATGTGACTGCTGGGTCCCATTCTTTGGTGTGGTCAATATGTCCTACCCTAACCGGCACTTGTGTCCTAAAGATTTGAGGGCTTTTCCAGGGAGCTTTAATTTGCACCTTTCCCAACATTTTGAATCTAAAGGAGAGGGAAGTCTTCAGAGAAGCTGGAGAGTTCTCCAAGATCCTCAGGGAATGGCTTGACTCTGTCCTTAAGTTTTCCTGTACCCTGATTTGTCCTCTAAGTTAAGACAGCTGAATTGAAGAACTTGGAAACCTTAAAAGACCACTTCTTATACTAATTAATTGTGTGGAGAGTTTTGGAATTCAGATTTCTGGATCCAGCAGACAGAACTTCACTACCTCAGTGATTGGCAGGGTTATAACCTAGAAGACTAGATCTGAGAGCTTGCTCACACATACATGTACCCAACTAGTTCACGTATTCCACCACTAGTATTCCACTAACACAAGTTCTTATCTTAGCAACAATATCTCTTGGAGAGACAGATGGTACTAGGATCCCAGTAAAATATTTCTCTCATGGACTCTAGTCTTGATCATCATACCCCAAAGAAAGCACTGGATTCAAAAGCTATAGGCTGCTAGCATCTGAAGATCTGCTAGAGGGTCAGGAAAGGTTAATAGAGAGTTATGAACAAACATATCCCCTAAAGACCAGTCACAACAGCTATAATAACATCTTGGGAATGGCATGGTCACGGGTATCAGAAACAAGAGGAAATTAGCGAGGCAGGCTCCAATGGACAAAACTGTTCCTGCTGTTCTTGTTGTGTTAAGGCAGCTGGGTGGTACAGTGGGTAGAGTGCTGGGCCAGGAGTCAGGAAGACCTGAGTTCAAATTTGGCCTTAAACACTCACTAGCTGTGTAACCTTAGGTAATTCACTTAACCTCTATCTGCCTCAGTTTCCTCAACTGGTAAGTGGGGATAATAATATCATCGACCTCACGAGATTCTTATGTGGATCAAATGAGATAATAATTATAAAGAACTTACTTAGCATAGTGCCTGACACAGAGAAGGTGCTGTATAAATGCTAGCTTTTTTTTTTCTTAAGTGGAAGGCTAAACTAATTTTCAAAAAGAGGTACAAGTTCATCTAAATGGAGAATGAAAACCAAGAAGTGTGCAATCATTGAGATGGTGACACTATTTCCTGATTTTCTGATGGTTATTGAATTTTAGCAAAAAGAAATAAATAACCTATGCTTGGAATATAGCAAACTCTATTTCTCCTGCTTATACTTAATGCATTATTCAAGCACTATATTAGCACATAGTAAGGTATAGCCCACAAGAATATTATTACTTAGACATAAAGATTTGTGCACAGCAAGAGCTCTGTCACATATTAGAGTGAAAATATATAAAACTGTTGACACCATGGATTATCACCACTTTTCACCAGTCTAAAATGCCATTCAAATATGAATCCCAGATATCCTTTCTTGATAGACACAGTCTTTCTATTCCTCCTTCCTTTAATTATTGGAAATATCCCTTCTATTTACTATCTTTGATTTACAGTATATAGGATGAATTCAGATGATTTCAAATTAAAGTTAAATGGAGGAAAACATCCAATTCCTGCCCCTCCCACACACAAACCAGTGTTTACCTAGTAATTTCTAGTACTTTTTACTATGCCCAAAATAGCTGGATCAAATTTTTCCAGTTCTTTTCCTAATGCTCAAATCACCTCTTTCCTGAAAGGAAATTGATTTGGTTCTCATCTCTGGGTAGGCTTAAGATTGAAATGTTAGTCTTGTCCCATGCTGCTGAAACTGACAGTGCAGGGTACATTCTTTCCATTATTAGGTATGAGCCATCTTCCCTTTTGCTCTTCCCATTTCAGTCTGGTATAGCAGTTTGTTAGGCTCAGAATCATAGCCCAGAATCCCTCAGGTTCAGTTCATTTGAGGAAGAAAGAGGGGACCAAGTGTTAGATTTCAGGGAGGTTTTAGGAAAAGGTTGACCCATTAAGGATCAGAAGGAGTAAAAGCTTGTTTGTGTCCGTTGCTACGTCTGCATCTCCTGGCATATCTGTTTACTTTTTGCTAGAACCTGCCCTTCGACTCTGGATTTCTCTGCCTGGATGTATTCCATAGACTCATCAAGTCCATGAAACTCACAATGATGCAGTTGGAAAACACCTTTGTGGTGATCTAATCTAACCTTCTTGTTTTACAGTTGAAAAAACTGAGGCATAGAATAGCGAAATCAATGACAAAAGGCATTTATTAAACACTATTTTCCAGGCATTGTGCTGGAGAAACAAAGACAGGCAAAAACAGACTGCCCTCCAGGAACATACATCCTAATGGGTGGGAACAATTAGTAAATAACTAAAGAGGGGCAAGCTATATGCAGAAATGATGGAAGGTAATCTGAGAGAAAGCACTAACAGCTGGGGAAAATGAAGAAAGGTGTCCAGGGAAATAGAGATGGAGATGAGGGATGCTGAGCAGTTTAGGTATGGGGGGAGGGGGAGACACAGAGATGGGCAATGTAGTGCTTGGAGTGAAGTCAAGTATAAAAAGACTTGGAAAGGGAGGGAAGGACCAGGTTATGAAGTGCTTTAAATGCCAAACAGAGGAGTTTATATTTAATCGTAGAGATAATAAAAAGTCACTAAGGTACACTTGGTAGGGAGGGGGTGGTGAGAAGAGGAGTACACATAGTCAAACCTGTATTTCAAAAATCACCTTGACAGCAGAGTGGAGAAGGGATTGGAATGGTGAGAGGCTTGAAGTAGAGAGACCAGTTACAGGACAATTGAAATAGTCCAGGAGAAAGCTAATGAAGGCCTCTAATTCAGGTTATACCTATATGAATAGATAGAAGGGCATTTTTAAAGAAGTGACAAGTTTTGGCAGTGTTTTTAACATAAAAGTTGAGTGAGAATGAGGAGTCGATGGTGATACCAAGGTTGCAAGCCTGAGTAATGAGGTCATAGTAGTAGAGGCTAACTAGTAGTAGAGTCCAGTTAGAGGCACACTCAGGTTTTCTATCCCCCCTACCTAGGGCTCTTTCCAATAGAACATGTTATCTCTTTTGGCACGTGGAAGTCTATCCTCACTCATCTCTTGCTGGAACCTAAAATACTATAGACACAGAGTAATAGGTAAAAGTCTTGGGCCTTCTCATCTTGGAAGCTGCCTTCACCCACTGTCTTCTAGAAGCCTTTTCAAGCTAGAAGATCCCTCTGTTCACGTAACTGTCTCATCCTGGAATGTCTCTCTGCCCTGCAGCCTCATTCTCTGATTGGTTTTCCTCCTGGAACTTACATTTTTAGGAGGAGGCCTCCAGGCCATCTGTGTTTACTCCTTTAGTCCTTTCTGGGCCCTGTCCTAACTCTCTGAACTTCTTCCTCCACCATACCCCTTCTAATCCCTCCCCCATTACAATTTTAAGTTCTTCAAGGGCAGGCATTAACTTTCTTTTTACTTCTAGTTGTTTCCCTAGCACTTAGCACAGTGCCTGGCACATATGTTAATCAATGCTTGTTGGCTTGTTTGCTTGAAAGATTGATTTGCCCCAGTTCCACAATCCAGCATTGTAGAAACTACCTCTGGTGATGCTCTGATATCTACACCAACACTGGGGAAATTCATAAGGTCCTGGTCAACTGCTCTGGCCTTCTACATCTTGTCAGTTCAGGTGACAAGTGACAACAGGGAGCCCAGGTATATTACCCCTTTCAAAGGAAGATGAGATGAATTTTGGGATAAGGGCCCAAAGAAAATTGTGCCTTGAGCTTCAGTAGCTTAAAAGTAATCCTTTGATGAAGCTGTAGCTGTAGCTATCTTCAGGCTAACCTCCTTGAAATCATCAAAGAAAACTCTGAATATACGGCATGACACATTCAGGCTTTTCCTCAAATAAGAACAAAGGGTGAGGGTGGGCAGGGAGGGAGAAGATGTGGGTGATACTTACTTCAGAGCTACCAGGCCTTTAAATAATACCTTAATAAAAATAGAATCCCAGAATGTTAAAGCTGGAAAATACACCTTACAGATCATCTTGTCCAACCTTCTCATTTGAGGAAAATGAGAGCCAGCGTAGTGAAAAGGTTTGAACAGAACAAGAGGGAACAGTTCCATTAGGTGTAAGAAAGAACTGCCTCTCAACAACAAATTGTATTTATTGTGGTCACTTTTGCTTAAGACTTATGGATGTTGCAAACTGGACCTGTTTTGCCTTTAAAGATCCTGATATGGTAGAAAGAACTTGGAACTTGGAACCAGGAAACCCACATTTTGGGTCTATTGACACTTAATAGGAATGTTACTCTGGGCATGTAAGCCACTTGATTTTCATAAGCCACAGTTTCTTTAACCATACAACAGAGATAATAATACTTGTATTACTTGTCATTGTGAAGTTGTAGGAAAAGTGCTTTGTAAACTCTGAAGGGCCATATTATTAAGAATGGCAATATTGAGAAAGGTAAATGAGTAAATTGGGGAAGATATAATTAGATATAAACTATTAATCAGTAAAATCTTGAAGGATAGAGACCGTATCCTGCCATTTTGTTCATGAACCAGGCTATCATAAACCTGACATCTATAATTTGGCTTCATGTTAGAGGGAAAAGTCATGGTTCCTCCTCTGGTGAATTGTTTCAGTTGCGCTGTATCTAAAAATTTCAAGGCCAGAATGGCTAGTGGTGGTACTATCAACCTTGTTTAAGCAGCCATTCTAGGGGCCATGGGTCAATCACAGAATGATTACCACCATCAACCTTGATTCCCAGAAGAGCTTGTCTTTCACTTTGTAAGGCCAGTGAGGATAGGAGCCATGTCTTACTGAGCTTTGCATCTCTCCCTAGCACACAGTACTTTGCACATAGTAGAGGCTTAAAGAATTAAGTTAAAATTGAAATTCTTGAGTGTTTATTAGGTCCTTTATAAAACGTACAGACGGGCACCTAGGAGGGCAGGGACCATATGTTATTGATCTTTCTGTCTTCCCCAATGCCTGCTTTAATGTTTTGCACATAATGGGTGCTTAGTAAATATTTGGTGAATTGAATGGAATTGCATTTGTGGTTACTAAAGGCATTGTTCTGCAGATATTCCAGGATTTAATGACCATCTTAGAGGTCATCTAGTCTAACCTCCTTATTTTACAGTTGAGGAAATAGAAACTCCCAAAAGTTGTGTTTTTGTAGATGAGGAATTCAAAGATTCTTCAATCCTATCTTGTTAGTGTCCCACAACACACCCCTCTGCTCCTAGTGCCACCGTTCTAGTTCAGACCTTTTGAAGTTCTTTGCTTGTTATCCCATGCATCAATTTCACCATTGATGCCATATTGGCAAGGGTTGTCTTTCTGCCTATGATACTGAAAGTGACTTCATGCTCCACTGGGGATCCTGTTTTCAGAACCAGGGCAAAATCTTCATTTTGGATCTACTATATTCTTCTCTTTTTTTTGATTAGAAAAACAACTCACATTCCCAACTTAGCAAGAGTACTATACTCCTGCTAAATAAACCTCCTGGGATACCACAGCTCCTTCTGAGACAGCTTCTGACTCAGAGTTAGGTGCTAAATAGAGAGCAGTGTGGAAACAAGATCACAAATACTGATATGACATCAGGCCTCCTATTTTCCTGAGTTTCACAGGAGGAGCATAATGAGCTATCACCTTAAATTTTCTTCAAAAACCTGTCCTTTTCCCAAAGGACCAGCATGTAAAGTGGCCCACTCCCCCTTCCTCAGGCTGAAAAGCCTCTGAAATGCTATGAATTGTTTGCTCCTGAGAAATGACTAAAACCTCTCATATGCACTTAGACTTATCTAAATTAAGATTTGCCACAGAGTTCGAGCGTCTATTTAAAGTCCCCAAACAAATTATAAATATCTTCACTGCCAATGTTCACTGGCTGCAGTTTGTCTTCTTACCCTCAGTGCTGTGCCCAGCTGGCACTTTTAATGCTGACAGAGCAACATTACATTTCTGCAGGACATAAAAGTGAGGAAGGAAGGTCTGGAATGGGGGAGCTGAGCAGTGAAGGAAGTAGCAAGGTCCCCTTCGTTCTTTGTCAACTACTAAATCACAATTATTCCAGCTCATTTGCATCAGAAGGGAAATGGTTAGGCCTGAGCCAGAGGAAGATTATTTAAACAATTGTGCAAGGGATGGTCTGAAGAGAGTGGTGGCAAGGAGACCAGTTGGAAGCCTAACACCATAGTCTAAGTGAGACTCAATAAGCCAACAAGCATTTATTAAGTGCCTACTATGTGCTAGGCACTAGGAACACAAAGAAAAGACAAAAGTCAATGCCTTCACAACCATTTTTGGAATTTTTCAATATATTAATCAATTTTGCTGATTTTCCTTCCTCTTTTTTTCCCATTTAAAATATTATTTGTTGTATGAGATGGCTTTCTGGGCAGGGAAAGAGAGAGGGATATTGGGAAAATATTGGTGACAAAAAACAAAATATGTATTTTTTTAATAGTTTATATTCTTTTGAAGGAGAAGTAAGATGTGATGAGGGTATGAATTGGAATGGTGGTAGAAGGGCAGGGAGATGTATGTGTGTGAGATACTAACCAGGCAGAGTTGAAGTACCTCTAAATCCATCCCTAACAGAATAAATGAATTGAGGCAGAGCACCTGAAAGCTATCTCAGTTCAAGGACTCATGGCACAAGTCAGGAAAGGAAATTAATGTGAAAACAGGACAAGCACAAACTCAGGTGCTGGTTTGCTGGGCTTAGCCAATATGATTGCCAATCAAAAGAAATCCTGCCTGAGATAAATGTTGACCATTCCCACTGATTTTAGTCGAAGCTGTTCATGTAGATTAAAGGCGTACAGTTTGGCCTGGTTTCCTTGGTACGCCTGCCTTCGATTCATCTCATATAGCATCCCTGTTCCAGAGACAAGGAAACTCAGTCACTTGCCCTATGGCTTTTTCTCCAAACTTTGAACAGCTGGAACTTCAGACATGGTAAGTGTTGGTGGTTTGTAAATCAGGGTTTGGTTTGGGTGTGTGTGTGTGTGTGTGTGTGTGTGTGTGTGTGTGTGTGTATAAGAAGTGACCTTCTCATCCAGGCTGATCTTTAACCAAAAGGCTACACAGAAATGTCTCGCTCACAGCAGAAGGATGGGGATTCTTTTTTTTTTAAGAGCTGGTAACTCCTTAAATTCTACAGGAAGTGAGCCTATCCAGTTCAAACAAACAGTACTTTTGGCAGAGCATCCAGTCGAGGGCACATGCTGTACTGTGTTCTTGGATCTCACCAGGTAGCACAGCTCTATGTTATGAAAAGTAGTTAAGTCAATTAATGAAAAACACCAAAGAGGTGATTTCACGGAATCTTAGACTTGGAAGTGACATGAAAAAAATTACCTGGTTCATTCTCTTGCCTTCAGGTTGGCCCCACACATAGATCATCCCAGAAAAATGCCAATCCAGCCTTTTTTGGAAAGAAGATTCCACAATGTCCCTTGGTGACACATTCCAGTGCTTAACAATTCATACTACTCAGATTTTTATACCTAATCTACATTTGGCATGCTCTACTCTTTGGTCTTTCTTCTTTGAAAACTACACTGAGAAATGCCATAGGGAAGTAGGGAGAAAAAATGTTGAATTTGGAATCCATAAGCCTAGATCTAATTCTTGCTTGTTTTATTCTGCCTACGTGACCTTGGGCTCCACGGGATCTTTCTCAACTTTAGTTTCTTCCACTGTAAAATCAGGAGGTTGGACTTAATCACCCCTAAGTCAGGGGGGTTAACCAGGGTCCCCAAAGTATCCAGAGACAGGTGTCAGAGGGACTATGAATTTAGATGGGAAAAGTATATCTTTATTCCCTCAAACTGAAATTTAGCATTTCCTTCCATTTTGAATTAAAAAAAAAAAACTCATTATTCTGCAAATAGGTTCATAGGCTTTACCAGACTGTTAAAGGGGTCTGGGACATACAAAAAAAGGTTAAGATCTCCTGGTCTGAGGTCTCTTTAAGCTTTAGATCCTATTAGAGATTAGGAACAGCTGGTGACCATTTTATACAAGAGAGCTCTTCATATATTTGAAGACTGCAGCAAATTCAGCCAATTTTATTTTTTGATCCCTGGGATACAGGTCAGCAAGGTTTATAGTTTTAAATAAATGTAGCCTATTTTAAAAAGCTTCAAGATTTTCTCCTGTGGCAGATCGATTCCCCAACCTTCCAATCTGTATGTTACTCAGTCCCTCTTCCCAATTAATGTTTTTTACCTAAGTTCAAAGTCAGAAGTTGTAAAGGAAATCATTGATCATCTCTGCCCTTTTGGAGTCCCTATTGTACCCTATAGAGGTCTTCAACCTTAAACACCCTACACATGCATCAAAGCAGTAGTTATGTGTTACAGTCTGGGAAATTCAGATGTGTTTTTCATCTGCCTTGTTTTTCTGGTATAGATAGCTAGACCTATTACTTTCACAGCTATGGATGGGTTTGAGGGACATATTCTGTCAGCCATCTTAGGATCAACTTACCTAAGTGAAGAAAGGTTCATTTTCAGAAGGTTGGTGATGGGAGAATGAATTTTATTGGTCATGATAACCCATGAAAAAGGCAAAATTTCTTATACACATAATATTCTTGGGATTTCAAATTTTTCCTTACCACACCTCTTTGTGAGGTAGATAGAGTAAGAGTCATTAGCTCCATTTTACAGGTAAGGAAACAAAGGCTTTGATACTCTTGACTTGCTCAGGATTACATAGCTAGTAAGCATCAGACCTGAGACCTCCAGCCTCCAAATCCTGCATAATTCTCCCTGAACCATTCTGCCTCCCTACATTGCAAATTTAAATAGGAACTCAAAATAACAATCAAAGAATCACATAGTGGGCAATATAATACAGTAGAAAGAACAATGGTTCTGGAGTCAGAGGGCCAAATCTCAACTTTGATACTTACTATCTATGTGACACTGGTGAAGTTACAATCTCTCTGGGCCTCAGTTTCCTCATCTGTGTTTGAAATGGATAGCCTCTGAGGTCCCTTCCAGCTGCAGATCTATGACTCTGTGACAACATCTGATCAATTGCCAAATAAGTTATATGAACAATAATTGCTATAAAGGAGGCACTGCAAGCTGAGGAGAGGTCAGGAAAGGCATTGAGGAGGAAATGTTATTAGAGCCAGGTCTTGAAAGATAATTAAAAGGCAGTCTGATGGTACAGTGGATTAGAATGCTGAGCCTGGAGTCAAGAAGATCTGAGTTCAAATCTAGTCTCAAACATTTAGCAGCTGTGTGATCCTATGCAAGTCACTTAACCTCTATTTGCCTCAGTTTCCTCAACTGTAAAATGGGGAAGATAACAGCATTTATCTCTCTGGGTTGTTGGGAGGATTAAATGAGATTATATTTGTAAAGTACTTAGCACATAGTAGGAGCTATACAAATGCTGATTTCTCTTCCCTACTTCTTAAAAAGAGTAGAGTTCCTTTATACTTTTATAATGGTTTACAATTCTGAAAGAGTTCACATAGATTTTCTCTTTTTTTCTTCACAAGTCTAGGAAATAAACAGTTAAGATATAATGAGCCCTATTTTACAAATGAGAAAACCAAAGCTCAGCAGATTTACCAGAAATAGAGGAATGTGGGAGGGAGGGAGATGAGAACCCAGTTTAACCAACTCCTCCTAATCCAATGCACTTTGGACAGGCAGATAGGAGGGGAAAGGGTATTCTAAGAAGGTAGAACAGTGTGCACAAAAGTAAAGAGGTGAGAGGAAAAGACATGTTTCAAAGACAGTGAGGGAGCCAGTTTAGCCAGAACAGAGGAGAGCATTCATATGAGGGAGCAATGACTGGGTAGAGTCCAGTTCAAGAGCCTTGAATTCCAGGTTAAGGAATTTGACCTTTACTTCAAAAGCAATAGGAAGTCAGAAATTTTGAAACAGGAGAGGGTCATATGCAAAGCCATGTTTTATGATGATTAGTCTAGTTATTTCAAACTATCTTCTTTCAACTCGTTCAGTTGTAGATGACTCTTTGTGACCCCATTTGGGGTTTTCTTGGCCAAAATACTGGAGACATTTGCCATTTCCTTCTCCAGCTCATTTTACAGATGAGGAAACAGAAGTCAACAGGATTAAGTGACTTGCCCAGGGTCACACAGGTAGGAAGTGTCTGAGGCCAGATTGGAACTCAGGAAGATGACTCTTCTTGACTCCAGACCTCATACTCTATTCATTGTACCACCCAGCTGCCCCTCCTATTCAACTATCCCACTGAGTAATGTGATTATGTATAAAGATTATATTGCTTCTACTTTCTAAATTGCATTTCCCTATATTGAATTCTTAACTGACAAACTTTCTTTTTCTTTTCTTCTTCTACAAGTCAAACTAGCCATACAGCACTGGGAATCTGTGACCTAGGTTCAACTCTTGACTCTGTCACTAACTAGTTGTGTGACCTTGAGGAAGTCCCTTCTTAGCCTCTCTGGTCTGATTTTCTTCATCTGTAAAATGAGGAAGTTGGACTAGATTAGGCAACTAGGCAACTGAATAACAATGACAACAATCTTCTTAATGTCATCAATTCCTTTGACCATCTTGTGAAGTCAATTGACCCCTTCTCAAGGCAATGTTTTGTTGCATTCATAATTGGAGGAAATGCTAAATTTCAGTTCAAGGTGGGTGAAAATAAATATGTATTTTCTGCCATCTAATTTCGTGGGCACTTTGGGGTCTGCGGGCCCCAGATTAAGAACCCCAGGATTAGATATTTTTTAAGATTCCCTCCAGCTCATACATTCTATGATTTCATATACTGGTAGGAAAATGGCCTGCAAATATCCCCAAATCATTTGTCTTTCTGCTTCCCTTGCTTTTTTACTATTTAAAGGCTATTTTCCTATTTTCCTTTGTGTGATTTGAAAGTGATGTCTCACTTCCTGCTTTCCATTTTCTGGCTTTCCTCTTCTATATGTTCTTTGTACTAATATGAACTCCGGAAAGCTTGGACCTCTGGATACAGACTTAATCAGGACCATACACCACCTGCTTTAGTGAGGGTCAACTCTCTGGTTTAGGATGTCCTCCCTCCACTTTGCCCAAGTAACACCTCCCACATCAGGCCTTTCCTTATTCCCCCTAGTTGCTAGCATCCCCTGAAATTATTTTGAACATATTTGGTATATATTCATATATATGTAGGGTACACACACACACACACACACACACATATATACACATACATACATATATTGATATGCTGGGGTGGGCCCAAGCCAAGATCTTAGCCCCTTGTACCAAAGGGAATCTGACTCCCATTTGTCTACAGGCTGCAGCCCCTCATCTCCCTTTGAAAGCCTTAGACGATTTAATCTTATTCAGATGCTCCTTTGCTCCTTGCCCTAAAAAGAATCTGGCTCCCATTTTAGGCTCCTTATCTTGTCCACTCCCCTTATCTCCCTTTGAAAGCCCTAGCCCCACCTTTTTGATCTCATTCAGATGCCTTTCAGTTCCTTCATTATCTATTCCTATTGTCTATTCAATCTCTTAGACATTCCAATCGGAATTCTCACCCAGACCCTTTTCCCAGACCATTTTCCCAGCCCCCTCCTCTGGCCACCCAAAGTTACCTTATTGTATATAAGATACACCCTGGCCCCCATCAGATGCTGAGAATCTCATGCCCAAAAAGCTGAGACTTTCTCATGCCCACTCATCCTTACTGGCGTCATCTAGCCTATGTGATTTATCACTAATAAGCTTTTTCTCTGGCTGGAATATTTGAGTTGAATTCTTTCAGACAGGGCCCAGCATCACAATCTCGGAGGTTCCCAGCAGCACCCCCAAAAACCTCTAGACCTCTTCAGATACGTATGTATATATCAGTGTGTGTGTGTATGTGTGTGTGTGTGTGTGTGTGTGTGTGTGTGTGTATGTATGTATGTATATAGTTTGTTGCTTTCTAAATGTAACACTTGACATGGACAGATATTTGATCTACACTGTAGTGCATACCTATCCTTTCCTGACCTATTTTCCAAGAAGTTTATTGGGCTAGAATTATATACATATACCTATACCTATACCTATACATATACCTATACCTATACCTATACCTATACATATACATATACATATACATATATATATATACATATATGTGTGTGTATATATATATATATAATAAAGTATTCTAGGGGGACAATATTTAGGAAGGCCGGAGTTCCAGAGTTGCTGCCATTTCCTACCATGGCTTTTAAGGGAGGGTGAGACTTAGCTCACTATTGCAGGTTAGTTCTCTTTCACCAAAGCTGATTACACAAAACACTGTCATATATAGCTAACACACTTATTTTCTTTTTTTAAATTAAATTTTACTTTTTTTCAAAAATCAATCTTATCTCCCTCTTCTCCTCTCTCCTCCTCTCCATCAAGAAAACAAGAAAAAACAAAATCCCCATCACAGACATGTAGTCAAGCAAAACAAAATTTTCATTAGCTGTGCCTAAAAAGAAATATGTATTAATCTGCACACTGCACCCATCACCTTTATGTCAGGAGATGGGCAACATGTTTCATCATGAGCCCTCATTGGTCATTGTATTGATCAGAGTTCCTAAGTTTTTCTTTTTTAAAAAAATATTTTGTTTTAATCAATCAAGATCTAACTTCTCATCCTCCCATACCAATCCATCCTATCCCAAGAACACAAGAAAAACAAGACATTAAAAAACATATATTATCGATCATAACAAATGTTCACCTCATTCTATATTCTGGTACTTCACTTCTCTGTCAAGAGATTGGAAGCATATTTTATCATCAGTCCTGTGGACTGATCATTTTACTGGTTGGTCATTATACTGATAAGAGTTCAACATAATAGTATTCTATCACATTTATATACCATATCTTGTTCATCCATTCCCCAATTTGTGGGCACCCCCCTTCCAGATTCTGATTCTTTGCCATCTATAAAGAGTTATAAACATTTTTGTGTATCTTTAGCATTTGTTTTCCTTAGGCCTACTCCCTCCCTTAATCTTCCCTCCCCCTAAATCACTCTTTTCCCTTCTCCCCTTTCTCTGCTATTTCCCAGTTGCATGAAATATATTTCTGCACCCAACTCTGTGTGTGCATTCCTCCTTCTTTTGATCAGTTCAGATGAGAGTGAGGTTCAAGTGTCAGCCATTCCCCCACACTCCTCCTCCTTGTTTGTGTAGATTTCTCTTGCACACTCTGATTATGTGAGATAATTTTCCCTAACCTTCCTTTCCCTTACTCCAATCCCCAGTATATTCTTCTTCCCTTCCCTTTCCATATTTAAGATCATCAAGCTATTACATAACTACCCCCAGGCCTTGTCTAATTGTACTCCCTCTATGAACCCAGATGATCATCAGGGGCAGAGGGGACACATGTAACACCTCCCCATCCTTGTTTAGTCTTTTAACATTGTTCACTCATGTTTACCTTTTTATGTTTCTCTTCATTCTTGTATTTGAACTTCAAAGTTTCTCTGCAGCTTTAGTCTTTTTATCAGTAGTGCTTAGAAGTCTTATGTTTCATAAAGGTCCATTTTTTCCTGTGTAGCATTATACTCAGTTTTTCTGGGTAAGCTATTCTTGGCTGTAAAAAGTAAGGAGGGAGGGAATGATCTCACCAAGATGAGTTTGCTCTTAGTAGTCTCTAGGGGGGCAAGTACTAGAAGTCAAGAGAAATGTTGGAGGTTGAGGTGGGAGAACTTGCCCTCCGTGTCCTCATCTCTAAGGAATCCTGGCAAGCAGCCAAAATGTTTGTGATTCATTTCCCTAAACCCATCTTTCCAGAGCTCCTCCAAAGCACATGCTGCAACAATCAGAAGTAAGACCTACTTATACAGGCTCATGAGTTCATAAGGCTCTCCATCAATCAGCCTTTTTGTCCTTATAACGTACATCACATAGTGTCCTACGGCTATCTTTGAGGGGACAGAAGGAGCCCTCTCAAGGATAGGCCTGGATAGGGTGTCACATTTCTACATGCAGATATTACTTTACTTGATAGAATATAAGATCCTTCAGGGCAGAGACTATTTTGGTTTTTTTCTCTGTATACTCAGCACCCAGCTAAAATCTTGGTATATAGTCAGTACTTAATAAATGTATTTTAAATGAATGTTGCTGTTGTTTGTCCTTCATTTTCTTTTTTTTTTTTTGTCTAGGCAATGGGGGTTAAGTGGCTTGCCCAGGGTCACACAGCTGCTAAGTGTTATGTGTCTGAGACCAGATTCGAACTTAGGTCCTCCTGAATCCAGGGCTGGTGCTCTATCCACTGTGCCACCTAGCTGTCCCTTGTCCTTCATTTTCAAAGAGGACCATTGACTAATCATGGAGTGATGTCTTGACTTGCCCATGAATTGGATTTAAGTGAAGCAGAGTTGCACAAAGTCTTCAGCCTCTCTCTATCTTCCAGAGTCATCAAAGTCCAGTAGCAAAAAAAAAAAAAAGTGAGAATGATTGATGACAGCCCAGGATACAGTCAATAACTATGGCATATTTGATGTTTGACCAAACTCTAAGCCCTTGATGGCTGTTGGAAAAAATTGTTCTCATCCACCTATTCTGCCCAGGAATGTTTTCACATGCTTAAGATAGACATGCCCTTAATTCACCAACAGGTCTGAGGCCTGCCAATTTTCCTCAATGTGGTTTAGCCCATGCACCAACATGGTTTCACTGGGCTGTGGCCTTTGTGAATGCCACAGGTTTTTGGAGCCACAGGTGAAAGTTGGATAACCAGTTGGATACCAAAGGTGGATAAGCAGCCCTGTAAAAGGCTTGGCAAGCCCTCACCCAGAGGGCTATCCTGTTGCCAACTTGGATTGGTCTCTATCCATGCCATTTCCATTTATTTCATTTCAATTCATGGTCTGGTAGTGTACATTTCTTCTTACTTTGTCCCTCCATTTTCATTAATGGAAGTGGTATTGTCTTCTGCCTTTAATATTATTTTCTTGAGGAACCACTATTCTTTTGACCCTGAGGAATGGGGGAGTGGAGAGGAAATGACTGAAAAAAAAGGAGCAAAGACAAATAGTTTTAAAAGGAAAAAAAATAGGTCCTGAAGTGAAGAAAGGAAAATTTGAGGTATTTGTTGGTACCAACTATGAACTATGGACCTCGGTTTCCTTGGTTTCCTCTACCTCTAAATCTGTGACTGCGTGCTCTGTGTGATCCCATGTATTCAGGTGTGTGTGAAGAAAGTACCATACCTACTGATTGACTTAACCAAGGCCTTTTCACCTACTTTTAAAGACCCTAGTTGACTTTTTTCCTCTCTTGAAATGAATAGTTTTATGATGTTCAACTTCTGTGTCCCCCACTGAATCTGTTTCAAAGCAATCAGTAGTTTCATTTCTTGAACTATTTGCCAAATTGAAATCACTTTGGTGTCTGACACATCGTTTTTCATGAAGTTTGGAAATGAGATGTAGCGAGAGGATCCTAAGCTCTGAGTTACAGAAGGTTCACAGCTCCAGAGGGAGTGAAGAGAAGCCAACTCCCCTTCCCCCAAAAGGGGAAAGGCTTACAGACACCTACATACTTTTTTTAAAGCTGTATTTTGAATGCTTTTCTATTTAAAATAAAAGCAGCTCAAAAAAATTGCTTGGCTATGCTGCAACCCCTCCATCTCAGTGGCCTAGATTTTACCTTTAGTTTTTAGTCTCAGACCTTTTGCCTAACCACCCACCCCTGCTCCTACTCCTATGCTCCTAGAAATCTGATTAATAGGACTTCATTTTGTTCCTCAAATCATTTATGTTACCTTATAGCTAGTATTCCTCTTAGCAAAAAGGACCAGCTAGAAGGCTATCCAGGCTTCCACAAAATGATCAAAATAGCCAAAGACTTCTGTATTTGTTCTAATTATAGTTTAGGCCAAATGCACATGGAAAGGCTCATTTCCAAGTCCATAAAGTGACAGAGTTAGAAGATAAGAAACAGATGAGGCAAGAGTCACGGGACAACCTGAGAGTAAGTCTAGACCTGGGTTCAAATTCCACCTCTGACAAATACTGGCTCTATTACCACTTAACCTTTCAATGTTCTAGGTGATTCTTTTTTCTCCTTTTTTTTGGGGGGGGGGCTAGGAGAGAAGGCAAATGGCGTTAAGTGACTTGCCCAGGGTCACACAACTAGTAAGTGTCTGAGGCCTGATTTGAACTCAGGTCCTCCTGACTTCAGGGCCAGTGATCTATCCACTATGCTACCTAGCTGCCCCTCTAGTTGATTCTTTAAGATTTTAAATTGTAGAATATCTACTGATTTACATGTGGGAAGGGAGTCTCCTCACTAGAAGTTCCCAACCCTGATTAAATTCTAGGTTAGTATATTCTCAGTAAGTGATGAGGTTAGACCAGATGATTTTTTAAAGTCCTTTCTAGTTCCAAAATCCACAAGCTGCTGAGTGATAAGAGTACACATTTTGGTAACCCAAAGCATACATGATGTAGCAAGATAGCCATGAAACAGAGATCCCTGAGCCACAATTGGCAATAATAACAATAAAAATAAACATTTATATAGCACCTAATATTTGCGGGCACTGTGTCAAGTGCTATACAAATATTATTTCATTTGTTTCTCACAATAACCCTGGAAGATATGTGCTATCATTATCTCTATTTTATAATAAAAACACTGAGACAACAGAGGTTAAGTGCCTTGCTCAACATCACTCAGGTAATAATACTGAGACTGAATTCGAACTGAGATCTTCTTGACTCCAGGCCTAATCACTCTGGCGTTTATGTTTTTTAGGGTTTTTTTTAAAGGTCCATCACTCCTGACTTGCCTATGAGTTTCTAGTATTCTCATTATAGGCAAAGTACAAAAATGAATTGGTTTTAATATGTATCATGGGGTAGACTAGTGGTAGATAAAAAATAGGGCTCAACATTATCTCACAGGTCACTGCTCTAACAACTAGCCCTCTTGCCTGTTCCCAGATTAGTTTCAAATCACAGAAATTTATCTGAATCCCTACCAAGTTAATTCTTTGTCAGGCTCAAAATGTTTGCCTACTATAGGGCTCTAAACTGAAATTCCCAATAATTTGGAAATTGAGAGATACCACTTTAGTTCAATTTCAGGAAACTTCCCACCCCTTCTCAAAGACTATCCCATTTATTTGTTCATTAAATGAGAAAGTTGCCTTTAGCAATTCATGATATCCCTTGGGCTAGCTGAAAATACTTTTGGGCATCATGAGCCAGAATTGGGAATCCCTTCTAGATCTTCTTTCCCACACTTGTTCCCAATTTGCCTAAATGCAGCAAAAAGCAAACAGACAAAAAGAAAACAAACAAATTGAGGCCCTGACCCTCTTTCCTTTCAATGTGCAGGTTGAAGGATTGAATTCATGGATTCTATGCATTCAGGGGAGCACAAGCTGCAGCTTTTTATATTTTATTTATGAACACATGGGCTTTTGAGAATGCTAATGTTGTAAGAAACAGGATAGCATTTGGAAAGATATGGGGCCTGAATGAAGATTTTTAAGTCTAGTTTGTCCCTGGAGATAGAAGCTCCCGTGTTTGAGAGGCCAACTGTTGTGGGAGGAAGAGAAGGAGGGCAGAAGTGTGAAGAAATCTGTTGGCATTTAGAAAGGGAGAGTAAAAATTTGAGAAAGCCAGTGATGATAAAGGCAGGAAAGCAGCTTCAGCTAAGGATACTACGTGCTCAGAAGAGAAGAGAAGAGAGAGTTAGTTCATGGAATTTCTGTGGGCAGAGGATAAAGACACTGTTGACTTAGTGCTTGAATAGATATGAGGAAATTCAATTTAATTCAATTAGAATGTATTAAGTGCTAACTACTATATGCAAGCCAGTGGGCTAGGCACAGGGCAATCCAAAGTCAAAAATGAAATAGTACCTGCCTTCAAGGAGAGGAGAATATTATAGATAGATAGATAGATAGATAGATAGATAGATAGATAGATAGATAGATAGATAGATAGATAGATTGTGTATATTCAGTTGTTTTCAGTCATGTCTGACTCTTCATCACCCCATTTGGGATTTTCTTGGCAAAAATAATGGAATGATTTGCCATTTCCTTCTCCAGCTCATTTTACAGATGAGGAAATGGAGGCCCATAGGGTTAAATGACTTGCCTGGGCCACTTAGCTTGTAAGTGTGTGAGGCCAGATTTGAACTCACAAAGATGAGTCTTTCTGCCTACAGGCTCTGTGCTCATTCCACTGAGCAACCTAGTTGTATGTGTGTGTTTACACACACTCACACACATGTATACACACACACACACATATAACATACGCATATCTTTGTGCATACACATACATGTATGTGTATGCATATGTGTATGTATGCATACACATGTATATACATGTGTGTACATACATGTAGATAGATAGATAGATAGATAGATAGATAGATAGATAGATAGATATTGAAGGAGTAGAGTTGACAATTTGGGGGGAAGGAGGGGATTTAGGAAACATTTTCAGTAAATGTCACTTGAACAGAGCCGTGAAGTTAGCTAAAGATTGTAAAAGGTAAAAGTGTGGAGGTAGAGCATTCCAGGCATAGAGGGCAGCCTGTACAAGGGTATAGGCAGGAGACAGGATACTATGTAGGAGGACTAACAACCAGGCCCATTTTAGTTAAAGTAGAGAATACTATAGGGAATATGGGAAATAAGTCCGAAAAGGGAGACTAGAACCAGTCTATGAAGAACTTTAAATGGCAGACATAAGAATTGCTATTTTGTATCCTGGAAGCAATAAGGAGCCACTGAAGCTTCCTGAGTCTGATGTTACACTATCAGACATCTACTTTAGGAACATTGATCTGGCAGCAGAATAGAAAATGGGCTCAAGGTCTGAAAGAGGTTTCATCTAAGAGACTGCCTTCTGTGGTAAGCAAGAGGACTAAAGTCTTACCCTTGGACTGATAGTATTAATAGCACAAATTATAAAGGACTTACAACACCCTATTGATCAAGGCTAAAATAAAAGAAGACTACCTTAGAGGAATAAAAAGGGGATTATCTTAAAGGGATATACTATTATTGTTATTATTAATAACAATAACATATTTCTATATGTCTTTAAAGTTTTAAATGCTGGCCTCTGAGGCAGGGTTAGACAAGCATTATTATCCTTGTACAGATGAGAAAATTGAAGCTCAGTGAGGTCAAAAGCCTAACTCAAGTTGAGCTGAGCTAATTGAATAATATGAATCTATGAACCTATCTGTTCATTAAACAGCCATTTATTGTTAAACATTATAAGGCATCTAGGTATCCCAGTGAGTGGAGTACTTGAATTGAAATAAAAAAGACCTGAATTCAAATCCTGCCTGTAGTACTCCATAGTTCTGTAACCCTGGGCAAGTTACCTATCCTCTCGACCTTATTTTCTTCATCTTTCAAAGGGGAAGAGTAATAGCATGTACCTCAAAGGGTTGTTGTGAGGATCGAGTAAAATCACATATATATAAAGTGCTTTGCAAAACTTAAACTGGTATCTGACTACTAGCTACTATTTTTATTATTTTCTATTATATAAATGCTAGCTATTATTTCATTGCTACTTTTACTATAGAAAAGGCAACATTGTTCAGTGGAAAGAACCCTAGAATTGGAGTCATAAGATCTGTTACTAGCTGTGTGACCATGAGCAAATTGTATAAACTCTCTGATCTCCATGTGTAAAATGCTCTACAAAAGTACTAATTCTTTATAAGTGTTTTTTTCTTTATCTTTATCCTTCTTCTCCTTCCTAACATTAACCAAGACCTGGTTTTCCCTAGAAGGTAATACATCTCCTTCTATTATCCCCCATCAAGGCCTCCTTTATCCATTGACTCCAACTCAGTGACAGAGTAAATTGGGTTTTCCTTCTCCTTGCAGCCCAGGGCTATATCCAGATCAAGGATCAATTAGCAACATTCTACTTCTCTTCATTTAAAGACAGTGCAAAGGCAGGGCCAAGATGGGAGAGTCAGGCAGCAACCCAGCTTAATTCTCCCAATATTGCTCTCCAAACATCTTTAAAATAACTAACCTGGAAAACAGATTAAGAAGAAATAATTTAAGAATTACCAGATGACCTGAAGGTCATGATAAAAAAAAAAAGCCTAGACATTGTATTTCAAGAAATTGTAAAGGAGAATTGCTCTGATTAGATTCAGGGGGTAAAATAAAAATTGAAAGACTCCACCGATCATATGTTGAAAGAGATCCTAAAATTGAAACCTCCAGGAAAATGACATCCAAATTCCAGAGTTCCCAGGTCAAGGAGAAAATATTACAAGCAACCACAAAGAAATAATTCAAATAGCATGGAACCACAAATCAGGAAAACATAAGATTTAGTAGCTTCCATATTAAAGGAGCAGAGGGCTTGGAATATGACATTCCAGAAGGCAAAGGAGCTAGAATTACAACCAAGAATAACTTACCCTGCAAAACTGAGTATAATTCTTCAGAAGAAAAAAGGATATTGAATGAAATAGAGGACATTCCTGATGAAAAGGTTGAATAGAAAATTTGACATTCAAATACAAGAGTCAGGAAAAGCAAAAAAGGTAAACAGGAAAGAAAAAGTGTGAGTCAATAAGGTTAAACTGCTTGTATTCATATATAGGAATATAACATGTAACTCCTAAGAACTTTGTAATTATTAGAGCAATTAGACGAAATCTACAAAGACAGGGGGTATAAGTTTATGTTAGAATGATTTCCAAAAAGGAGGAGGTATGGGGGGGTGAGAAAGAGGAGAGAAAAGGGAAGGAAGAGGTAGAATAGAGAAATTTTTCTCACATAAAAGAGGCATTTAAGGAAGAGCTTTTATAGTGGAGAGAGAAATGGGGTGGGGGCAGGCAATGCTTGAACCTCACTCTCATTGAAATTGGTTCACAGAGGAAAACAAAAAATATACATGTATGTGTGTGTGTGTGTGTGTGTGTGTGTGTGTGTGTCCATATGCATACAGACACATTAAATTGGGTATAGAAATTCATCTTACCCAACAGGGAAATAAGAGGGGAAGGTGATAAGAGATATGATTTGGGGGAGTGGTAATGACAAGAGGGAGGATAGTTTAGCAGTGTTCAGAAGCAAAACAGACTTCTGAGGAGGGACAGGGTAAAAAGAGAGAGAGAATGATAAATGGAGGAAAATAGGCTAGGGGAAATATGCAGATGGTAATCATAAGTCTAAATGTAAATGGAATGGACTCACCCATAAAACAGAAGCATATAGCAAAATGGATTAGAAACCAGAATTCAACAATATGTTGTTTACAAGAGACCCACTTGGGAATAGGTTAGGTATACAAGATACAATAGTCAATGACTGTAGTAATCTACTGTTTGATAAACCCAAAGACTCTAGTTTCTGGGGTAATAACTCACTATTTGACAAAAACTGCTGGGAAAACTGGAAAATACTACAGCAGAAATTAGGCATAGACCAAAATCTTACACCATATACCAAAATAAAGTCAAAATGGGTACATGATTTAGATATAAAGGCTGATACTATAAGCAAACTGGGAGAGCAAGGAATAGTTTACCTGTCAGATCTATGGAAAAGGGAAGAATTTATGACCAAACAATAGATAGAGAACATTATGAAATGCAAAATAGATCATTTTGATTACATTAAATTAACAAGTTTTTGCACAAAGCTAATGCAACCAAGATTGGAAGGGAAGCAGAAAACTGGGAAACAATTTTTACATCCAATGTCTCTGATAAAGGGCTCATTTCTAAAATATATTAAGAACTGAGTTAAATTTATAAGAATACAAGTCATTCCTCAATTGTTAAATGGTCAAAACAGGCAGTTTTCAGATGAAGAAATTAAAACTATCTATAGTCATATGAAAAAAATGCTCTAAATCACTTTGATTAGAGAAATGTAAATTAAAACAGCTCCAAGATACCACTTCCCACCTACCAGACTGGCAACATGACAAAACAAGAAAAGGACAAATGTTGGAGAAGATGTGGGGAAATTGGAACACCAATACATTGTTAGTGGAGTTGTGAACTGATCTAACCATTCTGGAGAGCAATTTGGAACTATGCCTAAAGGACTATAAAACTGTTCATACCATTTAATCCGGAAATACCACTTCTAGGTCTGCATTCCAAAGAGATCATAAAGAAAGGAAAAGGACCCACATGTAAAAAATATTTATAATATCTCTTTTTGTGGTAGCAAAGAATTGGAAATTGAGGGGATGCCCATCAGTTGGGGAATAGCTGAACAAGTTATGGTATATGAATGTAATGGAATACTATTGTTCCATAAGAAATGATGAGAGAAGCAGATTTCAGAAAAACCTGAAAAGACTCGAATGAACTCATGCTGAGTGAAGTGAGCAGAACCAGGAGAACAGTGCACACAGCACAGCAACATTATGTGATGACCATCTTTAATAGACTTAGCTCTTCTCACCAATGCAATGATCTAAGACAATTTCAAAAGACTAGAAATGGACAATATTATCCACATCCAGGGAAATAACAATGGAGTCTGAATGCAGATTGAAGCATATCATTTTCTCTCTCTTTTTTTTCTTTCTTGTGGTTTTCCCCTTTAGTTCTGATTCTTCTTTACAACATGACTAATGTGTATGTTTACTATGTTTAATTTACATTATATATGTTTATTATGATTGTACATGTATAACCTATATCAGATTGCATGCCATCTTGGGGAGGGGGAAGGAGGAGGGGAAAAAAATCTTATAAAAGTGAATGTTGCAAACTAAAAATAAATAAATAAATAAAAATTTGAAAAAAGAGACACACAAAACAAAAAGATACACAGAGTTAAAAATAAGGGGCTGGAGCAAAATCTATTATGTTTCAGCTGAAGGAAAAAAGAAAATCAGTGGTAGCAATCATGATCTCAAACAAAGCAAAAGCAAAAATATACCTAATTTTTAAAAAATAACCAGGGAAATTACATTTGCTCAAAGGTGTAATAGACAGTGAAGTAATATCAAAAATTTTTATAGCAAGTTTCTCTGATAAAGCCTTTATTATCCAGATATATAGGAAACTGAGTAAGATTTAAAAAACAAAAATAGGAGCCATTCCCCAATGATAAACGGTCAAAGGATATGAACAGAAAGGTTACATACAGAAAAAGAAATCAAAGCTATCTGTAGTCATATAAAAAGCTCTAAATCACTATTAATTAGAGATGCAAATTAAAATAACTTGGAGGTACCACCTCATACCTATCAGAAATGACAAATACTGGGTGCATGGGAAAATAGATACACTAATGACTGCTGGTGGAGTTATGAACTGGTTCAACCATTCTAGAATTATGCTCAAAGGGCTATAAAATTTTGCATACCATTTGACCCATTACTAGGTCTGTACCCCAAGGTGATGAAATAAAAGGGGAAATGATCTATATATACTAAAGTAATTATAACAGCTCTTTTCTTGTAGCATCAAGGAATTGGAAATATAGAGGATGGCCATGTATTAGGGAATGGCTGAAGAAGTTGGAGTATATGATTGTGACAGAATACTATTGTACTATAAGAAATAATGAGCAGAATGGCTTCAGAAAACCCTTAGAAGACCTATATAAACTGATGCAAAGTAAAGTGAGCATAGCTCACTTCTGAACTGTGGCCATATGGCCACATGGGTCATTGCACACAGTAACAGCAAAATTGTAATAATAATCAACTATGAAAGACTTAGGTACTCTGATCAATATAATGATCCAAGACAATTCCAAAGGACTCATGATGAAAAATGCTATCCATCTCTAGAGAGAAAACTGATATACTTTGAGTGCAAATTGCAGCATAACTTTCTCACTTTTTCTTGCTTTTTTGTGACAGCTAATATGAAATACATTTTGCACAATTTCACATGCATAATTGATACCATATTGTTTGCCTTCTCAGTGGATAGAGGAGGGGCTAGAGGGAAGGAAAGAATTTGGAACTCAAAATTTGAAAAGTATGTTTAACTTTAATGTCATCCTTTCATGCCATCCTTTTTTTTTTTTTACAAAGAATCAACGGAGTTCAATGTCTAAAAGGGACCTTAGAGACCATATGATCCAAATTCCTCATTAATAGAGAAGGAAACTCAGACCAAGAGAGGATAAAGTGACTTTGCCTGCAGACATGCATCTTAATAGTAAAAGCGCTAGAATTAGCAGTCAGATCTCCTGATTCCCAGTTCAGTTCACTTTCCCTTTGCTCATTACATACAGAAAGATACTTGATGCCTTTTTTTTTAATTGCTCTCTGGGACTTTTACCTTCCTCAATGACTTCAGCATTTCACCCACATTTCCCCCTTGACTCCATCACTGATGATTCATTTTATACACTGTTCTCATGGTTAGCGCCCTTTTAAAACCCACTGATATAGGCCACCTTTTAGCAAGGCTATATTCTGGAACTCATCATCATTTGGAAGCACCCCACCCTCAGGATCTTAAGCTTGGTGCCTTCCATCTCTGAGTACAATCTTGCCCATTACATCTCCTAGTCTCTCATACCCATGAAATCTACTTTTCGCCCTCACTATGACCTCTGTTTTCCTGTCACAGGTACAAATCCTTCATTTTTATGTTAACAATAGCTTTCCCTTTCAAAAGTCCATTCTGTCCCTGTTATCTGACTACAGCTTGGTTGAATGTGTTGCTCTGATACTTTCCCTTTCATCCAAATCCATTATGACTACATTTTACTACTTGTCTATACTTGATTCCATGATCAGCCATGTCCCTCCTGTCCTCACTAATACTCTAACCTATCTTAACACTTTACCTAAAGCTATACTGATTCCTATGCATTTTTCCATTGTCTATTCTATTGCTGGAGAAAGTAATAGGGACTTGAAGTTTTGACCCATGCTAAATTCCAATCCATGCTAAATTCATCTATGTCGGTCTTTCATGGTCTCTTAACTATCAACATTTTAATGGGCAGGAAACAACTTAGAAGATGATGCTAAGGACTCAGTTTTTGCTGATCTTATGATTCATCATAGTTGGGTCCATCACTGCAGTATTTCACTGCAGCAAGTTGTTTCTGCTTTCTCTTATCCTCATTCGAGAACTATAATGTACTGCATATGCAGTGTGATTAGGGCCACCTGTCACACACCAGCATTGAAAGCTCATCCTTGTTTATACTGAGCCAATGCCAATACAGATAAGAAGCTGTTGATCTCAGTCCTATTAACCATAGCTACTCCCTCTCTATCTAGTTGCACTATGGCTGTATGGTATTCACAATATTTCTTCTTCTAAGATCATCATCTCCATGTTTCAATGAGTACAGCTTGGCCAATAACTTTGCCTGGTGCTTTTAATCTGGGGTCCATGAATTTATTTTTAAAATATTTTGTATTTCAGTATCATTGGCTTCTCTTGTGATTTTATGTATTTTATGTATTAGAAACATTATTTTGAGAAGGGATCCACAGGCTTAACTAGACTGCCAAAGTAATCTATGACATGAAAATGGTTAAGAACTCTGGTCTATGCCACATGATAAAAGATGAGCTGCTGCCAGTTGGTTACCTTTGCCTAAGTTGGCCTTTCTCAAATACCTTCGCACTCTTTTATCAATCACCTTCTGTCTTTTGTTTCTAGGAGAATTTCCCTCCTTATCCTCTTTTGGAAGCCTGGACTGAGTTAAGGACTACTGGAATTACTTCCTTAATCCCTTTCATATGTGCAAGATTTTAGAACAGTTAAATATTTTACATCTTTTGTTTTCTTATAGCTTTACTGATGAGGCCTGAGCCTTACTCCCATAAGCAGAGTTATTTTGGACCACTATCCCCACAATGAGGATCGTTGTGAAGTTGTATTCCAGTTCCAGACTTTATGTGGGTATTTCAAAGCCCCTTTCCTCAGGCTATCTTGGGTGGATTATTTAGTCCCTTAAAGAAGTCTTGGGAAAAATGGATCAAGAACCTACAGAACCATTGGGTACAAGGATTGTGTGCATATTTATGGACAACATGAAATCCAGTAAACCTGCAAGATGAACACCTGTTGCTGTGAGAGAGCTCAACAGGTATAACATCCAAAAAGCAACCCTATGTGAAACAAAGCTAGCAAATGAAGGCGGCCAGCTCACTGAAGTCAGAGCTTCCATTTTTCTGGAGTGGTCACAGTGGTAGGGAGTATTGTGAAGCTAGTATAGGTTTTACAATCAGAGCTAATCTAGTCAACAGGCTTGCATGCCTACCAAAAGAAGTGAATGACAGGCTAATGACAGTGTGATTACCACTTGCAGGAAAGTACCACACAAACCATATTCAGTTCACATGCTCCTACCATGATGAACCCTGATGAGGTCAAAGAAAAATTTTATGGAGACCTGGAGATCCTCATCATCAATGTTTCAAAAGAGGATAAGCTCATAATTCTGGGTGACTTTAATGCAGGAGTAGGCACAGACTACCAGACGTGAAAGAACGTCCTTGGGAAGAATGGAGTCAGCAACACCAACAGCAAAGGTCACTTAATACTGAAGTCTTGTGCATCTCATAACCTTCTCATTACCAAAACTCTTTTCCATTTACCTAAATGCAATAAAACTTCATGGATGTACCCTCACAGCAAACATTGGCATTTAATAGACTATGTCATTGTAAAGCAAAGGGACGGATAGGATGTGAGAGGAAAGTGCAGGAGAAAAGAGGTATTAGACTGCCTATCAAACTGAAGGTCTACAGAGCCATTGTGTTGACCTTATTGTTGTATGCCTGTGAAACTTGGACAGTATGCCAGGGCTATGCCAGGAAACTGAATTTCTTCCATTTGAACTGTCTTAGGAAGATTTTGATGATTACCTGGTAAGATAAGCTATGAGACACGGAGGTCATTTCTTGAGCTAACTGCCAAGCATTCAAACTCTGCTTCAGAGAGCACAATTCTGATGGGCTGGCCACATTGTTCAAATGCCAAATGCACATTTGCCTAAAAGACTATTTTACAGAAAACTCACACAAGACAAACATTCACCTGGAGGTCAGAAGAAGCGATACTCTTAAAGTGTCTCTGAAGAGCTTTGGAATTGATTGCATGACATGGGAGACACTGGCAAAGGACTGCCTAGCATGGTGTGCCTGCATCAAAGAAGGCATTGTACTCTATGAATGAAGCAGAATTGGGCAAATTTAGAGACATCTCCATTCCCAATGTTCATGTGGACTATTTGTGCCCAACTTGTGGTAGAATCTTCTGAGTTCATATTGGTCTGATCAGTCACTATCAGACACACTGTACCTTGACTCCAACATAGTGATGTCATTTGGTTCTCTTCTAGAATGAAGGACAACAACCAACGAACCAATATCTCAAGTTTTGCCATCTCCTTGAAGTATTCCCTGACCATGTCAACCAACAGATAGCTTCTAGTGAGACATATTACACACCTGGCAATTATACACTACCTTGTTATGTAATCATTACTCAATTATAATGTAGGCAGCAAATATATCATTCATCTTTGTATCTATCTCTCTAAGTTCCTTAATTAATACTCTGCATATAATAGTTGCTTAATATCTATTTGGATCAAATTCAATCAGAATGTTAGGCTTATAAGGTATATATGTTAATTATATTTCATCTAATAGTAGATTACAAACTCCTTGAGGACCATTACTATGTTTTACACTACTGATATTCACGAAACTGGGATCCTAGCCAAGAGGTCTTTCATTTTGGTGGTTGCCCTCAGTGTCACATTTCAACCCAGTAAGCCAAGAGAAAGCTGAAATTCCCTAATTATTATTTCACTATGAAAACAATGTCCACAATATATGCCTTTGGCTCATTCACCGTTTATTCAAAATAGGATGTCAAACATTACCATTCATCTAAGCAAGACTCTTGTCTCTAGAAATTCCTCTCTACTTTTCTATTCTTCTTGGAGATGCACCAAGAAGACATTGATATCTACTTCTATTATTGTTCAAGGAAATAAACAAAAATGGCACCCCCTAACCTAAAAGGAAGAAATAGAACTGCTATCCACCTGAAGATATGCTGAAATGGCTTTTTAAAGGGGATATGCAATTATCAAGCAGACATTGCCAAATGTTGGCATGGAATAGGAGGCATGGAACTAGTAAAAAGTCCGTTAAAAATAGCAGCCATCCGAAAGGCAAGTAAGGACAAGAGAGGCACACACCAAGATACCAGATACAATAAAGACAAAATTCTAATATAGCACTGAGAACAACTGTTTTTGTTCTCATACTTGTGGTGCCCAATTTAGAATGCCTTGATCATTACTAAACAGCAATGTAGTTAGGTAGAACCCGAATTAAATGAATCTAGGATTTAACTAGTATGAGAGGTTGGAAGAATCAACATACAGATGTGACATTTGGGTAAGAAAGTGGAGTGGCAAGATAAGAATATTTAGATCAACAACAGACTGAGATGATTATGAGCTTTTGCCAGGGGTTATTGTTTTTGTCTTGCCATTAGTTTTTTTTCCCTTAGCAAGTCCTTCACAGAATCACAGAACATTAAAACTCAGAGATCCCTTAGTCTAAACCCTTCATTTTATAGCTAACGGAAGTCTACAAAGATAAAATGCTTTACCTGAGTCCATCTCTTTATTTGACAATTTATTGAGCACCTATTATGATCGGGAAATTGTGCTATTAAAGAGGAATAAGACATAGTTCCTGCCCTACAAGACATTGCAGTTTAGTGGGGAAATTGTGACATTTATATAGAAGCATACATAATTGTTATACCTGTGGTACCCCCACCCACCGTTACAGCTATCTAAGATTCAGAGTAAGCTAGGGGGAGCAACTACTCAAAACAACAGTTTGCAAGACCTGAACAACATGTTTATTTTTATCTAATCATTTAGGAGACATAAGTAGTTCAAAACAGAGGAACTTAATGAAAGAGTCTAGTAAGATTTATTATAGGAAATTTGCCTCATACAGTTAGTACACATTCTCACAAATATACATACTATAAGTAGGAGGAGTGAGCATACATAGGGATGAGCCACCCACATATGTGGTAAATACTTTGGAGCAGCAACTCATACCTCTGATGCTATATGACCCTTATGTAGGCTATATGAGAGCAACCTAGGCCTTCTCCTAGGTTGGCACATTATTCCAGTGACTTACTCCTTATTGGCAGGTGAACAAGCATTTATTAAATGTTCACTGTCAGGCACTGTGCTAAGCACTGGGAACAACAACAATAAAAAGCAAAAAGAAAGGCAGTTCCTGCCTTCAAGCAGCTTACATTTGAATGAGAGGAAGAAAACAGAGAAAGAGAAACTGAAAAGCTGAAGGGAGAGGGGAGAAAGTACTAATGATTAGAAAGTATAGCTGAGAGGGGTATGAATGACTGATGACTAATCTGGAGGTCTTCTCCAAAATGGAGGCCCCAGGAGAAATTCACCAATGAGAAAAGGGGGTTTGCATGGCAGGGGGGTATTCCAAAGTAAGAAAGTCCCAAGTAGTGAGAAAAATTCCAAGTTAAGAAGACAGCTGAAGCGTGGTGGTGAAATCACAGCCAGGAGGGGAATGACACATGGCTGGCTAGGGTCTGTGCTTAAAATGGAGACCCTGAAACAAACTTACCAATGAGAGAAGAGGACTACAAAGGCCAAGGGATGTTCCAAGTTGCGGATATCTTGTTGGGCATGGCATTTCTGTTGGTCCTACTCCTTATAGGGCTTTGGTGGTCTTGCATTCTCCCTTGGAATGCTCATCTCTTCAGGGCCAGCCAGACTAGTCATCTCAGCTAAGTCTGCTAAGGTAGAGTGGCTAACATCTCTCCCTGATAAAGATGGGCTTATAGCTCAAAGCCACCAGGCCAAACTAAAAGAAACCAGGCAGGTACCCCCAGGTTAAAATTAGGTCTTTTGTTTTCACCCCTTGTTGTTGAACCAGAGATCAAAAACCTTTGCACAAATAATGATCTTGTTGGGGTTCTGACAATTTAACTCACTAGCTATAAAAGACTTTGAATTAGAACAAAATGTAGTCTAAGGAGGCAAGGCCATTATTCTTTACCTACCCAGTCCAAGTTACTGACTTCATTATAAATGGAAGTCAGCAGAAAAGTCAAAATGCTTTGATGCTATAGCCTGGCCAGTGAAAAGCCCCAGCCTCAATATACAAGGAAATATGTGATAGGTATTTTTTTAAAAAGTACAAAGTTCTCTTAGGAAAGGTAGCATTATTTCCAGCTAGAGAGATCACAGGTGGGTCCAGATGACCCCTGTGATCTTTTACCTATCTAGGGTAGAATTCTACTAGTGCCCAAAATCATAAAAGACTTACTTGTTTTTGAACTGTCTCCAACTCTTTGTGACCTTATTTGGGGTTTTCTTGGCAGTTACTGGAGTGGTTTCATTCTCCAGATCATTTTACAGATGAGGAAACTGAGACCAACAGAGTTAAGTGACTTTCTTAGGGTCACACAACTAGTAAGTGTGTGAGGCCAGATTTGAACTCATAAAGCTGAGTCTTCCTGTTCTTCCTGATTCCAGGCCCGGTGTTCCATCCTCTGTGCCAACTGACTACACTAAGGTTTACGTGTACAATTCCCTGATTTTTCTTTACACAAGATAACTTTAGAGAGAAAGAACCATTACAATCAATAACAGCTACATCTCTGATTTTCATAGCAATGTAAAACTAGAGAGGGCCAAGTTATAGGGGAGGAATGATAGGGCTGCTAACTCAAGGGACAGGATAGTAGCAGATGAATTTCTCTGACTTCCTTATCTCCCTAAAAATGCCCCACAGTAATGCTTCTATAGGATGTGTTCCAGCAATACCATGTCAAACAGAGTTTCACACACGCATACGCACATGCACGTGCACGCACATACACACAGAGGCTCCATCTGTAGACTAGACATCAGGTCAGTGACTTTTATTTTTTAATGATCACTTCTCTACACCAGGCTAAAAATGAGAAGGCAGGGGAGGCATGAATTTTTTTTAAAGCCCTGCAATGAGGTTATTATTAATTTCTGAGTAGCAAAAGCGGCTTTTCTGTGGATGTTACACTATGTGAAGAATATGCTTCGGGCATTACTTAAGGAAAGAAGGCTCTGGAATAAGGAAATGGAACTCGGAAGTGCTTTTTCCTCCACTGCTACCCCTCCCCATCTGATCTCAGCAGGACAGCTCCCTCCCTCCTCAGCTGTAGATAATGAAGAGTTAGGAAGACTTGGCAGCTTGTCAGTGCCCTGACAACCTTTTCATAAGGGAAAGACGGGCTAAGGAATGATTAGTCACCACCTGCCTTGAACAAAATAAGCTTTGCACAGTTCTTCTCTGGAGGGAGTGATTTATGATGTTTTGCCATATTTAAAGCTAGGTGGTGTGATGCTAACAGTTTATCTGGTGCTGTCCCCTAACACCCCATGCAAGTCTGGGAGCAAGAACAAATGGACAGACAGTGACAAATAGCCTGTCATTTACTGCACTTCCTGCTAAGCTCAGCTGCCATATTTAAACATGATGACAATCACGATAGGGGCCTTCATCAAAGTAAACAGGCTTCTTCTGCTTGCCACTTAGAATAAGATAATCATCTTTTTTTTTTAAACCAAAGATGACTTAAAAGACCAAGCCCAACCCCTTCATTTTATAGATATGTAAAATAGGACCTAAAACCTCATTACATAGCTAGTAGGTGATGGCCCAAGCTAGGGCCCAAGTTCTCTCAACCAGTTCAGAGGTCTTTCTACTATTAAATTATTAGTTTTAAGTTCATTATACACATTAATAAAAATATCAGTCTTAAAAATCCATAAACATAGGCTCTATAGAATCTTAAAAGTGGTCATATTATTTGTGAAAATAAAACTATAAACACATTTTAAATTTTAAGGCAAAATCAATGTATTTCTGAATTTAATAAATCCACAAAGAATGAATATATTGACTGATTTGAAATCATTAAACAAGATCATTTCTTTTTTTTTTTAGGCAATTGGGGTTAAGTGGCTTGCCCAGGGTCACACAGCTAGTAAGTGTCAAGTGTTCGGTCTGAGGCTGGATTTGAACTCAGGTCCTCCTGACTTCAGGGCCGGTGCTCTATCCACTGAATCATCTAGCTGCCCCCACGATCATTTCTAAGGTCCCTCCTAGTTCTACTTCCTTCAGTTCTGAGAGGCTTTCATTTTTTCTAATTTAGAAAATCATAAGAATACTCTAATAATATTTTTTCTTAAGTCACTGCCAGTTTCCATCCTTCCTTCATACCACTGCCTAAGTGATCCTCCTAACGTGCTGCCGTGATTGTGTCACTACACTATTCATAAGTATTAAGTGGTTCCCCTGCTCCCTGTACTTTATATTTTTGGGGTTTTTTATTGTAAATAGTATTTTATCTTTTCTCCAGTTACATATTGAGAAAATTTTTAGCATTCATTTTTACAAGATTTTGGGTTCCAAATATTTTGACCTTCCTCGCTCCCCTCCCCTTTTCTGAAAATGGTAGGCAGTTTGATGTTGTTTATACATGTGCTATCATGTAAGCCATATTTCCATATTAGTAACAGTTGTGAAAGAAGAAGCAGATCAAAAGGAAAAAAAACACAAGAAAGAATAAAGTAAGAAAAATATACTTTGATATGCATTCACAATCCATTAGTTGTTTCTCTGCATGTGGATAGCATTTTCCATAATGAGTCCTTTGTACTTGTCTTGGATCATTGTGTTGCTGAGAAAAGCTGTCACTCATAGTTGACCATTACACAATGTTGTTGATATTATGTACAATGTTTTCTTGGTTCTGCTCATTTTACTTCGTATCAGTTTGTACAAGTCTTTCCAGATTTTTCTGAAATCTGTTTCTCATTTCTTATTGCACAATAGTATTCCATCACATTCATAGACCACAGCTTCTTCAGCCATTCCCCAGTTGATGAGCATCCACTCAATTTTCAATATTTTGCCGCTATGAAAAGGGCTGCTATTATTTTTGCACATATAGATCCTTTCCCATTTTTTTTTTGTGATCTCCTTGAGATACAGACCTAGTAGTAGTATTGCAGGATCAAAGGGTATGCATATTTTGGTTGCCCTTTGGGCATAGTCCAAATTGCTCTCTAGAATGGTTGAATCAGTTCACAACTCCACCAAAAGTACATTAGTGTCCCAATTTTCCCCTATCCTCATTTTCCTGGGTTTTTTTTGTCATATTAGTTAATCTGATAGATGTAAGATGGTATCTCAGAATTGTTTTAATTTGCATTTCTCTAATCAAAAGTGATTTATTTCTTCATATGCCTAAATATGGCTTTGATTTCTTTATCTGAAAACTGGCTATGCATATCCTTAGACCATTTATCATTTATCAATTGGGGAATGGCTTGTATTTTTTATAAATTTGCCTCAGTTCTCTATATATTTGAGAAATTAGGCCATTATCGGAGACACTTGCTGTAAAGATTTGTTCACAGCTTTCTGCTTTCCTTCTAATCTTGGTTGCATTGGTTTTGTTTGTGCCCACTCTTCCTCTCCCTTTCTTCTGCACCCATTGTACTACTCTTTCTCATCCCTTAATTTTTTATGTCATTCCTTCAAGTTTACCATATACCCATATCCTCTGTCTATATATTCCTTCTAGCTGTACTATTAGTGGCACAAATTTTAAGAATTGCAAGTATCATTTTCCTGTAAACAGTTTAGTTCTATTGACTCCCTTCCCTTTTTTACCTGTTTATTCTTCCCTTGGGTCTTGATATGGGAGGTCAAATTTTTGGTTTAGTTCTGGTCTCTCTTTATGAAAGCTTGAAATACTGCTGTTTCATTGAATGACTATTTTTTCCCTTGATGTATTCTGCTTAATTTTGCTGGGTAAATGATTCCTGAATTGTAGTCCTAGCTTCTTTGGTTTCTGGAATATCATGTTCAATGACCTCTGATCCTTAGTGTTGCAGCTTCCAGGTCCTGTGTAATTCTGATTGTGGCTCCCCAATATTTGAATTATTTCTTTCTGGCCATTTGCAGTATTTTTCCTTGACACGGTAGTTCTGAAATTTGGCTATAATATCCCTCGAAATTTTTATTTTCGTATGTCTTTCTTAAGGTGTTCAGTGGATTCTTCAATGCCTGTTTTGCCTTCTGGTTCCAGATCATCAGGGCAGTTTTCCTTGATAATTTCTTGAAAAATGCCATCCAGGTTCTCCTTTTGATTATGGTTTTGAGGTAGTCCAATGGTTCTGATGTTGCCTCTCCTGGATCTATTTTCCATGTCAGTTGTTTTTCCCCTGAAGTATTTTACATTTTCTTCTATATTTTCATTCTTCTGAATTTGATTGATTCTTGTCTCACAGAGTCATTTGCTTCCACTTTCCCAATTCTAACTTTTAAGGTGTTTTTTTTCCTCAATTAGCTTTTGTACTTTTCCATTTGGCCAGTTGTGTTCTTTAAGGAGTTGTTTTCTTCAGTGGATTTTTGTTTCTCCTTTTCCATTTGGCCAATTCGTACCACATAAGTATTTTCTTGAAGGAACTAGAAATGTTTTGTTCTAAGAGCCAAAGCAGAGTAGAATATATATAGCTGTCTTCAAGTACTTGAAGAATTCTCATATGGAGCATGGATTAAATTTGCTCTACTTGTCCTGTGAGGAAAAGATTAGAAGCAAAGGATCAAGGTCATACATTTTAATGCAAAGATATGAGAAAAAAATCCTGACAATTAGAGCACTCTAGAAATGGAACTGTTTTTTTTCCCCCAAGAGGTAGTGAATTCACTTTTACTTGAGGTCTTTAAGAAGAGTCCAAAGGACCACTTGTGTGGCATTTTATAGAAATGATTCTTTTCCAACATCAGTTCCAACACCTGTGATCTCTTCTAATTCAGAAATTTTGTGACTCCAAAACACAATGTTATATATTGAATAAAGTGTAAACTCTTTATTCTATAATTCAATGCTATTTACTACCGAGTCCCAGCTACAGCACCTTCATACATATTATATGTTATTCCTCTACTCACATTCTAATAAATTGTCCTATGGTTTGTTTCTATGGGACAATGGATAGAGCCCTGGTCCTGGAGTCAAGAAGACCTGAGTTCAGATATGACCTCAGACACTTACTAGCTATGAGAGTCTGGGCAAATCACTTGGCTTCTATCTGCCTCAGTTTCCTCATTTCTAAAGAAGCTAGGTACCTACCCCCTAGGAATGTTATAAAGATAAAATAGGATTACATTTGTAAAGCACTATGCAAACCTTAAAGCACTATATAAATGCTATTATTATTACTATTATTTATTATTATTTCTTGTTCCAATCCTGTCTGCTCCTATCTCAATATCTTTTCCTCTCACCATCACCAATTACTTAAGTTGTTCCCTTCCTTCATCTCTGTCCCTTCCTTAAGCCTGTCAAGAACTATCATCTTCATGAAATCTTACACAGTGATCTCTGGGCCGAAAGTGATCTTCCTCACATTTTCTCTTTGGCCTCTGTTTGGACCTGATTCTACACTTTTAACATTCTGATGTATGATATGTTGATTGTGTTGTTGGGAAATAGCCTGCTTAGCCACCCTTTGTATTATATTTAACAGCTAACACTCAGTTAAATGGGAAAGCATAATGTCACCCTTCTCCCCGGCTTTAGCCAGAACAATATATCTCATGGATGCCAGTGGTTGCCAGTATTTCAAGGAGGGCACTTCTTGATTCAAAACTGTAGTCTCCAGAGAGTCATATTGATGAGATTGATAAGGCAGCTTTACAAAAAGAAAACAATGCTCTGCCTGCTTGATATGGAACTGACTGCTCCCATCATCTGAGAAATACAAACCAGTTTGAGAAATGGGATGTATGGAGTGTTTAGGAGGAGTGTTCTAGTGCCACTGGTATGAGGGCTTGCTAAGCGCTTTTCAGGACTACTCATCCAGCTAGGTGTCCACCTACTACTCAGTTCTCACCTATGGCTCCACAAAGCTGTAGCTTGAGCAGTGGACGCACTCAGGGAAAGCATCTCAACAAAACCAGGTTGAGGATAACTGACAAGCCTCAAAACTGAATGTGAAGACTTCCTCCGGTGGACTGGGCAGATAAAAACAATTTGTTCCAACATCTATGAAGGAGGCTGAAGCAGGTGCTGTTGAGTGCTTAGAGCTATGTCAAACATCACAGACACCAAAGTCATGCACTGCATCCCACATGATTGCCAGTCATCCTGACTTTTGCCTGACTGTGATGACTCTGGAAGAGAGAAGGAGGCTGCCAACTTCAAGCAACTCTGCCTCACTTATACCCAATTCATGCCCAAGTCAGGACATCATACCATGATGTCATTGGTCCTCTTTGAAAATGCAGAAATGGAGACTCATTAAACACCAAATTAACTAGGCAAAACCATAACTAGGAAGGTAACAGCAGCAGCAGCCGTAGCAGCAAAAAACAAAAACAAAACAAAACCAAAACTACCATATAATGGGTTATAGTACCCATTAAGTTATGGTATATATACAAATAACTTCAGATTATCCTGTGTCCAATTATTCATGCAACTGTTACCATCCTTTAGCCCAACTATTTGGCAAAGTCAACATGACATAACAGATAATGAGCCAGTCTTGATCCAGGCTCAAGTCTCTCTGACATATAGTATGTGATCCTGGGCAAATCATTTAATTTGTTAATGTCCTCAGACAGCTCTCTAAGACAATAAATCACAAGGCATTTGCTGATTTGTATCGGTAAAAGGAGTTTCTTTCCTGGGAATTGCTTATGCTAATAAAATCATATAAACAAAAATAAAATAAATTGGAGGAAATTAGCTTTATGGTAAAACCTAATCCATTCAGACTCCACTCATTTTAAAACTATGATCATTCAGAGAGGTACTACTTTTGCATTATCCTATTAAAAGGAGCTCCTTAAACAGATCTTACTATTAACAATTGGGACAGATTTGAGAAAGTTTGTAACCTATTAAGTAAACAAGCTATTTTAGATACAATTCTTTGGATGCAGCTATTTGCATGCAAAAATAGGAATTTGTGCTGGTGGTGTAGAGGGTAAGGCAAATGACTTTGTCAGAAGACCTCCATCCCAGCTTGACCATGGACAGATCAGAACTCTATGTCTCTGAATCTAAATGATGAAGAAAAGGACAATGTAGACCTTGAAGACAAGAAAAAACAGGTCACGTGAGGATAAACTGAAGAAACTAAGAATGTTTACAGAAGAAAAGAAGTAAGGACAGACTCAATTGTTACAGAGTATCTGAAGAGCTTTCACTATGAAAAGGAATTAGATTTATTCTATCTCACCCTGGAAAGCAGGTGGAAGCTGCAGAGAGGAAAATTTTGATCAGTGTGTAAGAAAAAAATTTCCCAACAACTAGAGTTATCCAAAAGTGGGATGGGATACTGTGGGAAAATATTGTTTAGAAAATCTTACTCATTATCATATTGTTTGAATCTAGCTTTATATGACTAGATGCTGTTTAAACCCAGGATGTCATGCTCACTTCAGTGACCCTCTGCAGAAGACAAGATGGTGGCAAGGAACAATTTGGGTCTACTCAAGCCTTGAATACACTTTCTCACGTAGCTCTCATTTTGGATTCACCAAAAGCCTATATTTTGGATTCCCCAATAGCCTGTATTTTGGATTTGCCCAAATTTTGTTGAATGTTTATTCTCAAGCAATCTTACCTGGGGACTGCCCTTTTCTGGAAACTGCCTAACTTTTACTTATTGGCCAACCAGTTGCTTGTCTTTACACTTTTGTTTAAATTCTAATGTCAACCTCACAGAGGCATTGGAATGGATCCAGACCTTTTTCCAGCTCTCTGCTACCAAATGACTTATTACATTTTTTTCTCAAACTTTTTCAGGTTTGAGGCTTTGTTCTCAACCAACAATGATTTAGAAGGGAGTTGGTTTCTTATCACTAGAATGCTGATCTAGATAACCACTTGTTGAGTTAAGTTCACAGATTCAAAACAGAAAAAGACCTTTGAGACTATTTCCCCTCATTTTATAGAAGAGGAAATGAGGCACAGTGTGGTTAAATGACTTGCCCAGAATCACTAAGATAAATAACTGTCAGAGTTTGAAACCAGGTCTTCCAAAGTCAGTGTCCTTTCTTTATTGTCCTTGCTTTATTGTGGGTTGGCCGTGTGTTTCTTCATTACATGTATCCTTTCTCACCAATGCTAAGGGAATCTGTGATAGCATATATCCCTTTGAGTACAGGGAGAAACTTTTCTTGTCATTTACTTTGCTATGCTATTTAATCAAATGTCTTTTGCTATGAACTAATGTATTTTCTTGTTATCCTGGTAAAAGAAACATCAGCAGTGCTCATGAGCTGTGGATGTAGACCTAAAGCAAAAGAGATCCATGCTTGAAGAATGGATTATTAGTGCTAGAAGGGATCTTAGAGATCATTTAATAGCCTTATTTTTTTTTTCAAAACCCAGAAATCTATTGTATCAAAGAAGAAATTAATTTCTGAGAATTCTGCAAAGTAGGGAATTGGTAAACAGAGTTCCCCTCAATTCAGGTGCTTATGCTTAGCACAATGCTCAGCACACTGTAAGTGCTTAATAACTATTTTCTCATTATATTTCATCTTGTTGGGTGGGACTAATAGGAGACTAAGGGCAACTATAGAGTCCATGGTACTAGCTTTGCAAAGTCACAAGGGACTTCCACAGATGTATGCAGGTAAATGTTTAACAATCATCCCCCTGCCAAAAAAAAGTATTCTTAACACACTTTTAAGTTTAATTGTTATTAGCATTTTTCCATCACCTTCTTAAATATAGGCAATCAACAAAACAATTAAGCTCTGATTTGTAGCATTTGCCAATTTCCAAGGCATAAATGCTCCTGCAGAAAATTTAACAATTGGCTCTCCCAGTCTAGTTAGAGCTCGCTCCAGTATAGCTGGGCTTCTCCCACTTTGGGGGCTCCCTATTAGTGCTGTCAGAGAACTCCCAGGAAATTAATGATAACTCTTTGGGAAATAACTACTTTAAATTTTGGACAAATTTAAGGGCTTTCAGCAGAGGAATAGAAGTATAATGTTAAAAATGTTTGGTTTGAAATGGAATAATAAAAATTTTAAGTATTTGAAACTTCTATTCCAAAGCTATGCAACTGAAGAGCATTTTTAAAATTGCCTAGCAAAGAACCATTTACCAGAAAGACGAGGCATTTCAGACAAACATATCTATGACAGAATGAGAAATTAAATACTTGCAAAAGTTAAATTAACTCATTCATTCTGAATATGAAAGCAACACTTAGCTCCCCAAATCTCTGAGCCCCCAAGTTTTCTGCTTAGAGAGAGAGCAATCTGCTCCTCATTTCACCCAGTCTACTGTCTCTCAGGAGAAGTATTGGGGCCCACAACACCCTTCCAGGCTCTTCCCATTGAGTTCTCCATTCCTGTCCTTCCCCTGATAGAAGGCAAACCTAACCCCTAATTTCTAATATAGTTATCCCTTCACATTGCAGTGTGTTCCTGTATACTGAAGTTTTAAGCCAATTAAAGTATACATACATATATATATAGTTATACATATACAAACTGGCTTTATGCATTAGGCAGAGAAGGCAGATTTTTATAGGAGAGAGGGTAGAGAGTTAGGTTCATCATACTGTCAAAGGACCACAGAATTGGAAGTGAGCATCAAGGCACTGGTCAAAATGGGAGAGATGCCAAGATGGTGGAATAGATTAAGGATAATAGACAGCAGGCCAAGACAATTTTACCTACCTTTCAACTTTTCCCAGGGTCAGCCCTGTACTTCATCACTTGTCTCATAGGTTGTTCACTTCCTGCCACGAGGACAGGTCCAAAAAAAAAAAAAGATGTTTGGAGTTAATCTTTTCTTTCATTTTATTCAAGTTTATTTTTTAGAGATGGCCTCCATGAATACTCTGAATACTTTCCCTTGTTGTTAAAAGGCATGTAAAAATGATCATTGCTGTGAGTTAATCATTTCAAGCACCTCACAAGACCTCTTCAATTTTTCAACCTTGAATAAATATTTGATACTCTTTACATACCATCAACCTGTTAACCTCAGCATGTTTTTAAAAGCCTATCACTCTATATTATCAGGTCAATTGATCCATCTATTTTTGTGCTTTGTCATGTGTCTCACCCAACAGTGTCTTGCCTGTCTTAAATTCACCACCCTAAAATCCTAATATTTAGAGCTGAGTTCTTCTGTAACAAATTATTCATTATTCAACAAATCTTTATTGAGCACTTATTTTGTGTACAAGGCACAGAGCTAATGGCTTTGAGGGATACACAGGTTTATGTATAAGATCAACACTTTTCCTTCCAGGTCCTTACAAAGCCATCCTCAATGCTCCAGGAACTACCAACTCTTCTCCAGGAACAAAGGATAAACATTAGTGGGACTTCTGATATGATTCCAAATTTACATCAGAAGTGTTGGAAGCCAATACAGTGCACCAAAGCCAGTTCCTCTTTCCTGAAAGAATGTATACTTCAGTTGAGCCAAATTTTCACATCAGACTTTTTTCTGGGAAAGATGTCAAGATCCTAAACCAAAGGGTCAGTTGAAAGAGAAATAAGGCTATTTTGGCATAAGATAAAGAAAGTCAATGGAGAACCCTGTTGTTGAGTATGTCAAGTTAGTATATATAATATCTTTAAAGCACTGTGAAAAAAAAAACCTAGGCCAAACACAGCTTCAAAATAGAATCCTAGCTCTGTTCTTTCAATCTGACTATAGTTGCCATCCAAAAGCAATGTTCACTTAGGAACTTATGTCATGACACACAGAAAAGTCCCAGAAATACATGTAGCACATGGTGGAATGTCAAAGGAATTCTCCTCTTTCAGTCACTTGAAATTCCCATCACAGATTGCCTCATCTTCACAGACTAGTTTAGGAAAGTTTTGGGTGGAAGGGAAGGGAAAGGATGAAAAGCATTTTACAAATATTATCTCTTTTAGTCTCATAATGCTGAGAAGTAGGTGCTGTTATTCTCCCCGTTTCATATTTCAGGAAATTGAATCAGGCAGTGGTTAATGGCTTACCCAAGATAACAGAGCTAGGAAATGTTTCAGGCTGGATTTGAACTCAAGTCTTCCTGCCTACAAGCTGAATGTTCTATTGATTGTGCCACCTACCTGTCTCTAAATTAAAAGAGAGGAGTAGGGGCAGCTAAATGGCGCAGTGCATAGAGCACCAGATCTGAAGTCAGGAGGACCTGAGTTCAAATCTGGCCTCAGACCAAACACTTGACACTTACTAGCTGTGTGATCCTGGGCCAGTCCCTTAACCCCAATTGCCTAAAAAAATAAAATGGAGGTGTAAAGTTTAACAATGAGGAATGAATCTTATAATGGTGGAATTTGAGATACTGTAAAACTGTGTTGAGAGGGTGTTTTGGGGATGGGAGAGGTTTTCCTGGTGCTCCTTCAATCTACTCAACTGTAAGCTATATCAAGTTAGGCACTGTCTCTTATCTTAATGTTATATATTTTCCAGAAGCTAGCAAAAAATAAAAAAATGTACACAATAAGAATTTGACGTGTTTGCTGAATAAATTAATTTGTAAAATCAAAACATATAAGTTATCATCTTCTATGTATAAGGCCAGACCTGTATAAAACAATTAGCAGAATCTAAACAAATAAATATGTTTCAAACAAATATGATTTTATTTTTTCTGGAAGACATGATTAAGTGAGAGTTCTTAAACTTCTTTTGTGTCATGGACCTCTTTGGCAGTCTGGTGAAGCCTATGAGATTCTTTTCAGAATAATATTTTAAATTGCATAAAATAAAAACACAGTTATCAAAATATTTCTTTGAAAAATAAGTTCATGGAACCCTGGTTAAGAACACCTGTCAGATAAGGGAAAATCATACATATCTTTATACTCATCATATGTTTGGGTAATAAGGACTTTCTTCATCAGAATCTTCAGGACATGTTGGAATAAGCCAGTATTTTAATAGTTACTGTACTGAATTTGGAGCATGGAAGACGTGGGTTCAAATCCTGCCACTGGTAATTACAAACTGTGTGACCTGGAGTGAATCACTTAACCACTTTGAGCCCGAGTTTCCTCGTTTGTAAGATGGTAATAATGATGTCTATTACCCACCTCTCAAGGTTGTTGTGAGGCTCCAATGAAGGAATTTGAGCAAACCTCAAAACAATTTCTAAGTATCAGCTATTCTTATGTTTGTCAATGGAAAACCCAACACTTGGCTGATAAAATTATCCCAACTATTCCATAGTACTTGAAACCTGAGAAGGTATTTCCTAAGAAGATCTACACAACTCAATGTGAACTCAAATGCTTTAGAACATAACTGAACTACTAAGGAATTCATGTTATGTTACCTGGTGATGGGAGAATGTTGAGAACAATTTCCATCACCTCATCTGGTGTAGCTTTCACTTCTTTCTTCAGCAACACCCTTTGAAATCCATGGGTGATCAAGTTGCACAAATGGAGAAGAGAGACATCTCACCTACTGGAATGAAATTAGGGTTGCTATTTACATGGAAAAATTAATTGAATATCTTACACAAATGCCACATTGTTCCAAGTATGTTCCGAAGCTCATGCCAAAATCTGGGCACGGTTATAATTTCATGCATCATACTTAATTTACATCTTACTAACTTTCTTAAGTAAAAATTGAAAAAGTTATCCTAGAAGTATTTCCCACATATTAGCTTAAAAGTGCTCCATAATTAACCAACCACTATGATTTCATTTCTCCTACGATTTGTTTCTGTGGTTAGGTCTCTATTCTCAAAATTTCAACATTTGCTATTGTCCAGGAAGAATCCCTCTTTGTCATCTAATTCATTTGAATAAAAAGAACTTTTATGACCTTGAGATAATAATTCTGTGACTCCTCTGTAAAATTTAAAAAAACACTTATATTCTCCCATACCTGTCATAAATCATACATTCAAAGACAGCTGTCAATCCAGGTTCCTTTTACTGACCTGAGTTATGGCTCAAAATCGGTATTCATAACTAGCAGACCTTTTTTCCTCACCAGACAATTCCATTATCAACCCCATTTCCCATCCAATATGCCTTATTAGATATTAAAAGGACAGCTGTCTAAGACTATAAGTTTCATAGCAGATACCAATCAGCATTAACTTTCCTCATTCAGAGACCATTTTCCATATTAATGAAATCAAAGCTCCAGTATTTTTTTTAAATGCCTTCTATAGATCCATGAATAAAGTACTCTTGCATATACAAAAACATTCAGTATGAATGTTTATAATACATCTTCAGGGTATAAGATCACTCCAGGTCTTCAGACTCTCAGGTCGATACTTTCTCCATTTTTACTACTACTTATAGTAGAAGTTTATGCTACTTATTGCGATTTGTGCATGATCCCCAAGAGAAATATGCAAATGAAAAAGAAACGTACACTAAATTATAGAATTATAAAGAATTTTGAGGTCAGATTGTTCAACCTCTTTATTTTACAGCTGAGGAAACTGAGGCCCAGACAAATGAACTCACATGGTTAATAAGTGGTAGAGGATGCACCTTTGCAATTTTACTACATATCATTTCCTTTCATGTGTTCTAAAAGCTCGTCAAATAGGATTTTGTTTCTGATACGTGAAACTCCATTTCCTATCTCCATGCTTTTCATTGATGGTCCCCCACGCCTGGAACGTACTGCCTTCTTCACCTATACTTCTTAGAATACCTAGTTTCCTTTAAGACACAGCTCAAGGATTACCTTCTACAAGGCTTTCTTGATTCTGCCTCTGTTAGTGCCTCTCTCTCCCCCTACCCCCATCACGTTATATTTATTTTGTTTATATATGTATGTACTTGTTATCCTTCCCTGATAAAGTATGCTCTTTGAAGGCAGGAATCGTTTGATCCTTGTCTTTTTATACCCAGCACCTAGCACAGTGCTTAACACATTATTCATTCAGTCATTTTCAGTTGTGTCTGACTCTCCATGCCCCATTTTGTGTTTTCTTAGCAAAGATGCTAGAGCGGTTTGCCATTTTTTTCTCTAGTTCATTTTACAGATAAGAAGACTGAGGCAAACAGGGTTAAGTGACTTGCCTAGGATTATATAGCTCGTAAGTGTCTGAGGCCTGATTTGAATTGAGGAAGATGTCTTCCTGACTCCAGGCCCAGCATTCTATCCACTATGCTACCTAGGTGCCCCAACTTGGTGCATAGTTTGTGTTTAATAAATGCTTATTGATTGATCAGTTATTTCAAACCTACTTCTTCTGACACCTACACCAGAGCTGTTTCCATTACACTCTGTTAATTCTCATCCTAAAGGCTTATTTCTATCCATTTTGAGTCCATGGCAGTGATTTTGATCCTTGTCTTTTACATTACTTTTTTAAAAAAAGATGGTGTTAGGGGAAGTGAATGGTGGGGAATAACCTCTGGATGCTTTGTTTGGCTGATGTTTATTTGGTTAAGCTTTTGACATCAACAGTCTGGGTTCCTGAGAAGATTCATTATAAGCAATAAGAGGACTTGGCTTCCACTCCAAGAAGTCCACAGAATCACAGAGTTATAGGATTTTTTTTTTAAGTTGGAAGACCTTAGAGACTGAGGGCAGGCAAGCACAGGATGTTCCAAGGAATGCTGTCTGGGCAAGGCCTTCCAAAATGTTAAATGGTCGTATTGTCTTTCAGAATGATACTACTGGGAGATATATAATTATAATTTTATATGTGACATGTTTTTTTTTTTTATTGATGTCTCCCAGGAGTTTTGAAGGGCTTAGGAACCAATTGGTTCCTTTTCTGGGTAATGACAGGAGATTTGGAGACTCTGACATATGTGGCTGAACCAGTTGCACGTATGCAGTTATTGTACCAAGTGTCAAACTAGAATGCTCTGGAAATTGGGCTATGTGAATCACAGATAATCTTACAAAGATGGAAGAATTGTTTGACTTGGGAGTGGGAAAGAAGAAATCCTGACTCTAGAATATGATGAAATGTTCACTAGTGAAATGATGCATTTAGCTCTCTGTGATTTCAGTTTATATTTTATAGAACTATTGAACATTTTAGAAATGGCTATCTAAATGATTTCTCTCTACTGGTAGGCATTACATGAAAGAAAGCATATTTTAATAGTTCAATTAGACAAAAGTTGATTGCAGGCTTTCAGTGTGAAAAGTCCTGGAAGAAAACACAGAACAAAATAGCCCCTAGGCTCAGTAAGCTTATAGTTTCTAGCAAAGACAAGTATACATGTATATAATATAAGATAGGGAATGATGGGAGCAAGATAAGTTCTACAGGAAAAAAATTTGGAAGGGAACAACAATTTCAACTAAGTGGGATCAGAGAAGGCTATGAGGAGGAGATAATAATGGTGCCTGATTGGTACATAGTAAGGGCTTAATAAATGTTTATTGAATTGAATTAATTCATTGGTGGAGGTTACAATATTAATAATCACTAACATTTATATTGCCCTTTAAGGTTTTCAAGGCAAACATTGTCATGTTTGATTCTCACCATGACAGATGAAGAAACAGGTACAGAAATGTTCAGTGATCACACAGATAGTAAGCATCTGAGGTGATATTAGAACCTGAGTCATCCTGTCTCCAAATCCGTTCTTCTATCTATGACATCATGCTGAGCTAAGCCTTTAAAGAAAATAAATATTTTGAAATGATGAAATGAGAAGAAAGCAAATTATAGACATAGCAGATGGCCTGTAGAATTATATACAAGTGCTATGATAATGATGATAATGATAATTTATATTTATATAGTACTGTAAGTTTTACAAAGTTCTCTATAAATATTACCTCATTCAATCCTCCCAACAATGGCATGTAAAGTTTAAGGAAATAGTAATACAATTTGTTGGAACAAAGCATGGATATTTGATCTTGGTGTGGCTGCTACTTCCTCCAATGGTATATATAATGAACTTTCTAAACTTTCTAATTCTGTGCTATTTATCCCCATATTTTTCCATAAATCTGGAGGTCAACCAAATGCATATGATCCCTACCCCTGGCTGTTTTTATATTTTGTGCTATTGCAGCACCTGCGCTATCTACCTGTTATCTTTCACTCTTGCTGTATGGCCTACCTTCTTTTAAAAGTAAACATGTCCTCTTGAACTTGACATCTGTGTAATTTTTTGCACAGAAGTTATTGTTGTGAACATGCTACAGCCTCTTTATACCTGCCATTCATTCTTCCATCACCCTTTGGATTACTTATAATTTTGACTTTTCAGATATCACAGTGGTGCTAGCCATATGACATCACTGGAAGAATATTGTTGTTGAAGGGATGGGCTTCTGCTGCAGCAGGAAGATTGAGATCATTGAAAGTGATGCACAATTTCCCGAGCACAACTCAGTCTGATTATCTCCTCATTTTCAGTTCTGAGACCACATCATTGTCCATCTGCAAGGTCTATCTATAAAGTATATACACATATAGATAGACTACCTTAATGGGCAGATTATTCAGCCACATAGTATAATTTGGGCAATTTTAATTTCTTATGTAAGGATTAGGCATAATGTAAATAATTTTAGAATAATAATTCAATAAGACAAGTGAAGAAAGAAAAGAGAAGAAAAGAAAAGAGTAGAAGGAGGAAAGAAAGAAAAGAAAGAAGGATAAGGGAGTCATGTTCTTGGCAAGTGTCTACCAAGATAGAAAGACTCCAAGTACAGAACTAGTAAGTGCCTATATTTACTGTCTGAAGAATAGACTAGCCAATTACAGAAAAAATATAACCTGTTAGTTGCCTAGAAGGTGATTAATTGAATTCTTGACCCATGCTGACCAGTAAAATAAATAAAATTAGAAAATAGCCTTCACTACTATAGCCCCTTTTTACTTTCAAATGGTGGTAGAGTGACAGAACAGATGATAGAAAGTACTTAGAGTCACAAAAGTTTTAGGTAATCAATGAACAATAATTTATTTTTAGTTACTCTTAATGTGATATATTTATCTAATTGTAAAGTTCTTCCCCACTGGAGGTAATGAAACACATCCATATATTAACATTATGGCTACAAATGAAACCAAAAGATATAAAGAGGTTACAGTTAAATGGAATGAAGGCTCACATATTTTACTTAGAGAGAAAGATGAAGGAATTGTTAAGACTTGGTTTCATTGTATTCTTAATGGCAACAAGAAACTTTTCCCCCATACCAGACTACTGGCCCTCTCTCATATAATGCTCATGTTAATAACATAGATTGTTTGCGTTTATGTGCCTTTTTTTTTTGCATAAGATAGTGTAGAGAAATTCTATTGAAAACTTGACAAGAATGTCCAAATTAAGATAGTATATACATTGATATTCAGGGACCTCAATACTAAAGAAGGGACAAGGAATGACTGAAAAAAATTATTGGAAAGGATGATTTGGGATTGAGAAGAGAAATAGGACACAGATTACTCAGACTGGTATATTGGTGTAACAGATATTTTCTTCAAGAAAAGAACCAGTTGATGCTAGATATAAGAAAGCTCCAATTATCAGAGAATTGACCATATGTTTTCCTCTTTTTGGACACAACCTGCGATTTCTTTGATGAAGGGAGATCCCTGTGGGGGGGAAAAAACCTTCCTCTACCAATTCAAATTGAGACTCCTCTACAATTCATAGTCTTCAAGGATTGCTTGGGACACTGAACTGTTAAGTGACTTGTTTAGGATCACACAACCAGTGTGTGTCAGAGAGGTGGAATTTGAACCCAGAATATCCTGACTTTGAGAACACCTCTCTGTCCATTATGCAACATTATCTCCACCCCAAGCTTAACAGAGAGGATATGACTAGTTACTAATATAGGAGGCATTTCAGAATCAGCTCCTTGTGTGTACTCAGATCACTTTGATGGGAAGAAAGGTCAAAATCAAGAAAAAAATAAAAGAAAGGACACATTTGAAAATATTGCTGCATAACTCAATCAGGTCAAATGAGATATGTTTGAACCTGCTATTCTTTCTGAAAAACTGAGTATGAATATACAACACTGACTGATTATCACCATTTCCTAGATAAATTTAACAAATGTAAAATAGTCATAAAAATAAGGAGGCAAAAGATAAAATAAAATAACATACTCAGTAACTGTTTCACTTAGCAAAGATTTGCTTTCCTTTCTACAATGGTATACACGAAATATTTTAAGAACCAAAAGAAAAACCAATCTCCCAGCATAAAAGGTAAATCTGTTCTTATGATTAAGATGGAGAAATATGATTTAAATAATAGGTGTAGCCAAGTCAACTTTTAACTGGTTGAATCACTTAGATGCCAAAAATAGTCACTAATGGCTTAATGTTATCTTGGATGGAAGCTTCCACTGGAGTATCCCAAGGATCTCGCTGGTCCTATATTGTTAAATATTATTATCAAGGACTCAGATAAAGGCATAGATGCTGTGCTTATAAAATTTGAAGGTAACATAAAACTTAGAGAGCAATTCCTATTCCTTCACATTTTGAAACGAATGATTGAGTTTCAAAAATACCTTGCTAAACTAGAACAAGGGATGGCAAATTATGGCCCCTTGGCCAAAACAATGAAACTTTATTTTAAATTGTAAAAAACATTTTAAGCTAACAAATCATATCTCTTTCCCCCAAAAAAGGCAGTGGAATGGATTGGACCTTTGGGCCATTGTTTACTGACCCCTGGACTATATCAAATTCATTAAAATAAAATTTGATAGAGATAAATGTAAAGTCTTACATTTGGATATATAATATAAAATTCACAAGTATATGTTGGAGGCAGGATAGATGGAAGTTATTAAGAAAAAGCTAAGAGGTTTTTAGTGGACTCTAAGCCTATATAGGTTAATGATGTGTCATGAGAGTCAAAAAGCTGGGTTATGAAAGGACTAGTGAGATAATGGTCATGGGGTAAAAAAAATCTGAAACATGGTGTTCATTTATGGGCACCACATTTGAAGAAGAATGTGGGCAAAGCTGAAGAATATTTAGTGTCATGGATAGTTAGGATTATATTATGTGAGTATCAATTGAAGAAACTAGAGATGTTTGGCATGGAGAAAAGAAGACTTAGAAAAAGCATGACAGTTGTCATCATATATTTGAATGGCTGTCATGTGGAAGGAAAATTTGGCTTCTTTTGCTTGGAACAAGAGGTCAGAACTGTGAATAATAGGTAGCTCAAAGAGATAGATTTGAGCTTGACATGGAGAACATTTTCCTAACAATTAAAGCTATTCAAAAATAAAATGGCCTGACTCAGGAGGAAGTGGGTTCCTGACCACTAAAGATTTTAAAGCAAAGACTGCATGACCTAGTCATTGGGTAGGTTGTAAGGGGAATTTTTGCTCAGGTGCATGTTGGACTACATGATCTGAGATCTTGGATATCAGGATTTAAGGAAAAGAAGAACAAGAATGACATAGGATGTGAAGGCATGTATTGGTTGTAGGAGGGAGTACAGAGATAATACACACTTGTCTCCCTGCATCCCAGATTTAATCCCCTATTTTGCCCAGGTTGCACATGCAGTCTACCCATAGCCCAATCTCAATGCTGGTCTGTATGAAAGCTGTAACTGGTTCTGTTTTTTTTTTCTGAGCTGGCCTGGTTTGCCTAGGCACTCTGGTGGACCTTTACTCCAAAGGTTTCACCATATTAATGCTAGACAATGAAGAAACCTAACCAGCTTTAACCCTACTGCAGCTCAGAACTCCTGAACTTTAGCAGTGCACCAGCTTCAGGCCCCCTAGTAACAAGGATTAGAGATATGTGTCATCCCACACAGTCAGGTAATACACACATTAAGCAAATTAGAAATTACTGATGTTTTGAAGAAGAAAAAAAAGAGAAAAGTTAGGAAAGATAATTCACTCAGTTTGGAAGGATTGTCAAAGACACAATCTTAATTTTCCAAACATTTGTTCAACAAGTCAATTCAATTAAAAAAAAAACCAAGCATTTATCAAGTATCTACCAACCATAAGGCACCATGGATACAAAATATTAAAAGCAATCTTTGCCCTCAAGGATTTGGCATACTATTGGACATTTATTGAGTACCTACTGAGTATTAGGTTCTTCCCAGGCTAGGAAAATCTTCCTATAATGATAGAAGTACGCAATCATTCCCTACTCTTCTTGTATATTTCAGTCTTATGATAGAGTTGGCCCAACTCATACTTGAACAAAAATTCTCTCTATACAAAAACCTTTGTTTGAAGACCTCTAATGACAGGACACCCACTTTCTTCCAAGGCAACCTTTTTCACTTTTGGACAGCTCTAATTGTTATATTATTTTTTCCTTACATGAAGATCATATTTGCCTCTCTGCAATGTCTAGTTATTGTTTTTTGTTCTACCCATTAAGTCAAAGAAAATCCAAATCCTCTTTTATATGATAGCATTTCAAATATTTAGTCATTGCCCTCTGTCTTCTCTAACTTTTGATTTCTCCAGGCTATAAATCACAGCTTCTACAAATGTTCTTTAGATGACTTTTCTTCTCATCCTGTCACCATCCTGGTCAACCTCTCCTGCACAAACTTCAGTATGCCAATGTCCTAAAATGTGCTATCCAGGACTAATAATGTCTGATGATGTATTATCACTCTTCTAGTCCTAAGTACTCTGCTTATCTTAATTCTTCCCAAGATACATTAGTTTTGGAGGCTTCTTTATCATAACAGTGACTCAGATTGAACTTTCAGTCCAATGAAAGACTCAGATTATTTTTTAAAACAAATTGCTACATAGTCGTATCCCACCCAGCATTTACTAGTAAATTTGATTTTTTAACACGAATGTAAGATATTTTTCGTTCCTATTAGATGAAGAAAGGAAGAGAAAAAATCAGTAAAACTAATCATATGATGGCCAAAGGTTATTAATAGACAATTTTCCAATGAAGAAATCTAAGTTATCTATAGTAATATGAAAAAATACTCTAAATCTCTGTTGATTACAAAAATGCACAATAAAATAATGCTAAGGTACCACCTCACACCTATCAGATTGACCAATATGACAGAAAAGGAAAATGATAAATGTTGGAGGGGGTGTGGGAAAACTGGGATGCTAATGATGGAGTTGTGAACTGATGTAACCATTCTGGAGAGCAATGTGGAACTATACCCAAAGGACTAAAATACTGTGCATACCCTTTGATCCAGCAATAATCTGCATCTGGCTATAAGTTTGTATCCCAAAGAGATTTTAAAAGGGGGAGGAGGACCTATCTGTACAAAAATATTTATAGCAGCTCTTTTTGTGATGGCAAAGAATTAGAAATTGAGGGAATGTCCATCAATTGTGAAAGGCTGAACAAGTTGCGGTATATGATTGTAATGGAATACTGTTGTGCTATAACAAATGATGAGCAGGCTGATTTCAGAAAACCTGGAAAGACTTACACAAACGGATGCAAAATGGAGTAAGCAGAGCCAGAAGAACATTGTACACAGTAACTGCAATATTGTAAGATGATCGACTGTGAATGACTTAGATATTCTCAGCAATAAAATGATCTAAGAAAATCCCAAAGCACTCATGATGAAAAATATACCTACCTCCAGAGAAAGAATTGGTGGATTATGAACACTATTTAATAATACTATATTGGCATACTATTTTTCATTTTCTTCATTTTTTCATGTTTTTTTTCTTTTGTGTATGTGTCTTCTTTCACAACATGACTAATACGGAAATTTCAAATCTGAAAATATGTGTAAGTATTCCACATCCCTGGACTTCCCAGCTTTGCAGAGGAGTAGGAAGAAGTTTCTCCTCATATCTCTTTTTTTGGGCCAAGAATGTTCTTTGTAATTTCACAACATTCTTTTTTTTTTAAATAAATGTTACTGATGTCTTTTGTTTTCACATTGCTTATATTTCCCCATGTATGTTTGCTCCTCTCTCCTCCCATATATCAAAAATATATTTAAAGAAAAAAAAGAAAAGGAAAATAAGTCAACAAAACCAATCAATATATTTTAAAAAGCCTGAAAATATATGCATGTACTACATCTATGGACCTCTCATCTCTGCAAAGAGGGGGGAAGTGTTTTCTTATATATCTTTTTTGGTGCCTTCTTTGTAATTATGCAGAATTCATTTTTAATTTTTGTGGTTATTTTTCTTTCTGTTTATATTTTTGTAGTCATTGAGTATATTCTTTCCTTGGTACTACTTTCTTTACTCTTCATCAGTTGATTTAAGTCTTTCCATGCCTCTCTGTATTTGTTGTAATATCCTTCATTTCTTACATCATAGTAATACTCCATTATATTCATGTACCACAACTTGTTTAACGATTCCCCAATCAATAGACTTCTACTTCTTTCCAGTTTCTTGCTACCACAAAAAGTGCTGCTTTTGGTATACCTGGGGACTGTGCAAAATTTTTTGCAGCAAGAGTGATTATCTTATCAATGGCCTCCTTGGGGTATAAGCCCATAGAATGGAAAAAAAAATAATAAGAAATATGGACACTTTGATCACTTTATTGTCATAGTTCCTCCTAAAGAGGTTTTTTTTTATTAAACCACAACTCCAATAACTCACTGATCTGCCTATCATGTCACAACTTCTTCAAAATTTACCATTCCCATCTTTTGTCTTCTTTACCAATTTTTTGGGTGTGAGATGAAATTGCAGGTGTCTGGGAGGTTTGGGGGGGTTTTTTGTTTGCATTTCTCTTATCATTACCTATTTGGTGCATGTATCCCTATGTTTGTTAATAGTTTGCAATTATGGAAGGCAGAGTCAAGTTGGCAGAGTAAAGGCAGGGACTCACCAGAGTTCTCCCCCAAACCACTCTAAATACCTTTAAAAACTACTTTAAACAAATTCTAGAGCAACAGAACCCATAAAAAGATAGAGTGAAACAAATTTTCAGCCTAAGACAACTTGGAAGATCAGCAGAAAAGTCCTGTTGCATCAGGGTGAGAGAGAAGCACAGTCCAGTGCAAGCCACACCAGGGCAGACCAGGCCTCAGCAAACCAGGAGCAGGCCTCTGGGTAACTGAATCACTGGCAGCAGTGGCAGTTTCCAGACCTCTTGGCTCACAGATGCCAAAGACAATTTTGAAGGTCAGCAAGAAAGGTCCATTACACCAGGGTGAGAGTGGAGCACAGTCTAGTGCAGGCCTCTGCCACTGCAAAACAAGAGCAGACCTTGAGAGGGACTGCATCAACAGTGTTAGAGGCAGTGGCTGCTTCCAGAGCTCTCAGCCCACAGATGGTAAAGGGATCGAACAACTGGTCAGAAGGAGATTACAAGGGTCTTTTTGCTAGCACTGAGGCTGGACTCAGTTGCTTTGCCCACGTTCAGATCTCTATCCCAATCCTGAGTGGCAGTCACAGGGCAAGAAGGAGCATTAGCACAGCAGAGCTTGAAGCCACAGGGGAGGGGCAGAAAAGATCAGAGCACAGGCCAGGAAAGTAGTAAACAACTCTCCTTAGATCATATCACCTTGGAAGAACTGAAAACTTGTGGATCTTTACAAGTATCTCTGAAAACAGCTGCCAAAAAACCTCTGAAGTTTGAGACAGTACCCCCTCTACCCTGGAAGCAGAGTACTACTTTAACAAACAGTTGAAAGTCAAGTAATAGGCTGGGAAAATAAGCAAACAATGGAAAAAGAAACTCTGACTACAGAAAGCTATTATGGAGACAAGAAAGATCAAAACACACACTCAGAAGAAGATAGCAAAGTCAAAGTTCCTACATCCAAAAACTCCAAGAAAAATATGAATTGGTCTCAGGCCATGGAAGAGCTCCAAAAGGATTTTGAAAATCAAGTAAGAGTGGTAGAGGAAATATTGGGATGAGAAATGAGAATGATGTTAGAAAATCATGATAAAAGAGTTAACAGCTTGGTAAAGGAGACACCAAAAAGTACTGAAGAAAATACCACTTTAAAAAACATACTAGGTCAAATGGCAAAAGAGGTCCAAAAAGCCAATGAGGAGAAGAATGCCTTAAAAAGCAAAATTGGACAAATGGAAAAGGAGGTCCAAAAGCTCACTGAAGAAAATAATTCCTTAAAAATTAGAATGGAGCAAATGGAAGTTAATGACTTTATGAGAAATCAAGAAGTAATAAAACAAAACCAAAAGAATGAAAAAAAAAATAGAAGACAACATGAAATTTCTCATTGAAGAAACAACTGACCTGGAAAATAGATCCAGGAGAGAGAATTTAAAAATTATTGGACTATCTGAAAGCCATGATCAAAAAAAAGAGCCTAAACATCATCTTTCAAGAAATTATTGGCTCAGATTTTTACAATCTAGCCAATAGCTCATAGATGCTCAGATTCCTTAAGAGTCTGGCCAATATGACAGATCTTTAATAAACCTTGTCTTTGGTTGAAAAAGGAAAGAAATTATCAAGAAAAACTGCCCTGGTATTCTAGAATCAGAAAGTAAAATAGAAATTGAAATAATCCACCAATCACCTCCTGAAAGAGATCCCAAAATGAAAACTCCCAGTAGCATTATAGTCAAATTCCAAAGTTCCCAGGTCAAGGGGAAAATATTGCAAGCAGCCAGAAAGAATCAAGGCAAGTATTGTGGAGCCACAGTCAGAATAACACAAGATTTAGTAGCTTCTACATTAAAGCATCTGAGGACTTAGAATATGATATTCCAGAGGGCAAGGGAGCTCGGATTACAACCAAGAATTACCTACCCAGCAAAACTAAGTATAACCCTTCAGGGGAAAAATGGGTATTCAATGAGACAGAGGAGTTTCAAGCATTTCTGATGAAAAGACCAGAGCTAAAGAGAAAATTTGACTTTCAAATACAAGACTCAAGAGAAGCATAAAAAAGTAAACAGAAAAGATAAATCATAAGGGACTTATTAAGGTTGAACTGTTTACATTCCTACATGGAAAGATGATATTTGTAATTCATAAGACCTCTCTCAATATTAAAGTAGTTAGAAGGAACATACATATAGACAGAGGGCATAGGCATGAACTGAATATGGAGGGATGGTTTCTATAAATAAAATTAAGGGGTGAGAGACGAATATACTGGGAGAAAGAGAAAAGGAGAGATAGAATGGGGTAAATTATTTCATATAAAAGAGGCCCTAAAAAACTTTTAGAGTAGAGGGGGAGAAGGGGAAGGTGAGGGGTAGTGAGTGAATTTTACTCTCATCAGAATTGGCTCAAAGAAGGAATAACATACACGTGCAATTGAGTATACAAATCTATCTTATCCTACAGGAAAATAGGAGGGGAAGCAGATAAGAGAAAGGGTGTGGGGGGGGTGATAGAAGGGAAGAGAGATTGGAGGAGGGGATAGTCAGAAGCAAAACACTTGAGAAAAGACACAGTGAAAGGAGAGAGAGAATAGAATAAACTGGGATGGGGGGAATAGGACAGAGGGAAATATGGTTAGCAATAGTAACTGTGAAAAAAAATTTGAAGCAAGTTTCTGTGATAAAAGGCCTCATTTCTCAAACATATAGAGAACTGAGTCAAATTTATAAAAATCAGAGCCATTCCCCAATTGATAAATGATCAAGATATATAATCAGGTTTCAGATGCAGTAACCAAAGCTATCTATAGCCATATGAAAAAAATATTCTAACTCACTGTTGATTGGAGAAATACAAATTAAAAGAATTCAGAGGTGCTACCTCATATCTATTAGATTGTCTAATAGTAAAGAAAGCATTAATGACAAATGCTGGAGAGGATGTGGGAAAAATGAGGCATTAATGTACTGTTGGTGGAGTTATGAATCGATTCAACCATTTTATAGTGCAATTTATAACTATGCCCCAAAGGCTATAAAACTATGCATACACTTTGACCTAACAATACCACTACTAGGTCTGTATCCCAAAAAAGATAAAAAACAAAAAGGAAGAAGACCTATACACACAAAAATATTTATAGAAGCTCCTTTCTGGGGGCAAAAAACTAGAAATTGAGGGGATGCCCATCAATTGGGGAATGGCTGAACAAGTTGTGGTATGTGATTATGATGGAATATTATTGTACTGTAAGAAATGATGAGAGGGGCAGTTAGGTGGCGCAGAGGATAGAGCACTGGCCCTGGATTCAGGAGGATCTGAGGTCAAATCTGGCCTCAAACACATAACACTTACTAGCTGTGTGACCCTGGACAAGTCACTTAACCCCATTGCCTAGCCAAAAAAAAAATGATGAGCAGGATACTCTCAAAGAAACCTGGAAAGATTTGCATGGGCTGATACAAAGTGAAATGTACTATGTAATGTATATCTGCCTATATGAGATGGTATGCCATCTTGGGGAGGAGGGAAGGGGACAAAAGAGAAAAAAAAATTAGAACTCTAAGTCTTATAAAAGTGAATAATGAAAACTAAAAATAAATAAATAAATAATTTTTGAAAGTCCCTCTATGATGTACTTTGTAGAGGGTTTTTATGTTGCATAAGTAAATGTACTTTGTCAAAGGCTTTTTTTTTAATATTAATTGAGATAATTATGTGGTTTTATATTTTTTTTAATTTTCAATATGATTAATCATGTTTGTTGTTGTCTTAATGTTGATCTTCACTTGCTTTCCTGTTATAAAACTAACTTGGTAATGCTAAATGATTTCTTGAATAAATTGCTATAATCTATTAGATAGTATTTTGCTTTTCATTTTTGAATTGATATTTTATTGATGATATTAGACCATAGTTTTCCTTTGGTTTGTTTTCCCCTGGTTTTGTGTTTAGGACTATTTGTCTCAAAAAGGGAGTTATGAAACTTTCTCAGTTTTTGACGGGGAAATGTGCAGTATTTGTATAAATTGTTCTTTAGATATTTGATAGAATTCTCCTGCAGATCTATTGGAATCAATTTTTTTCTCCCTTTAATAGTCTCTTAAAAGCCAGTACTTATTCCATTTGTAAGATTGTGTTATTTGAGATCTCTATTTGTTCTTCTGTTAGTTTGGGTACTTTTTTAAAAGCAATCCTCTATTTCTATTATGCTCTCTGTTTCGTTAACATATAATTGTGGGTTGTAGATTCTGACAATTCTTTTTTTTCCTTCCTGCTTTTGCTCTGATTGTACTTTGCTCTTTTGGTAGTTTATTGATTTGATTTACTGTCCTCTTATTCTTAACCAGATTGGGTAAAGGGTTATCATTTTTCTTAGTCTTTAAAGAACCAGATTTTAGTTTTAGTTGTTTATCATTTCTATTGTCATTTTGGTTTTCAATTTCTCTAATTTTTAATACCTATCTTTTTGTATTTATTATTGTTTTTATATATTTGTTAGTGTTCTATTTTTAAATACATATTCAGTTTTTTAATGCTTTACTTTTTTATTGTTGATGTGTGCTTTTAGGACTATCCTTTTTTTTCCTTCAGAACTGCTTTATCTGCATGCCAGAAATAGTGGTATGTTGTTTCATTATGCTTGTTTTTCATATAATTGTTAATTATTTCTATGTTTCTAATTTTTTTAAGGCAATTGGGGTTAGGTGACTTGCCCAGGGTCACACAGCTACTAGGTGTCAAGTATTTGGTGTGAGGCCGAATTTGAACTAAGCTGCTCCAGATTCTAGGGTCGGTGCGCTATCTACTGCACCACCTAGCTGCCCCATTAATTATTTCTATGATTTATTTTTTGACCTACTCATTATGTCGAATGTCATTACAAAGTCTCTGTTTGGATCTGTATCTTTTGTTTGTATTCCCTGAATGATTATTATTTTTATTGCAGTATAGTCTGTAAAAATGTACCTTTTCATATTTATTTGCAACATCTATGTGCAAATATAGTCATTTTTTATAAAAGTTACATGAGGAGCTGCAAAATATTCATGTTCTTTGGTAATCCTGTTAAGAAGATACCATACAACTTTTGGCTCTAATTTCTACAGCAATCTTTTCAATACTATATTTTCTCTTTTGTTTATCTTTCTGATATATTTCTCCAAATATGAGAAAGGAACATGAAAGAATCCTACTACTATTGTGTCACTATCTATGTTTTCTTGTGATTTAATTTTCCTTTATGAACTTAAGTTCAATTGAATTGGAGCATATAAGTTTAATATTGATGTTAGTTTTTTCTGTGGTTCCTTTGTTATTAATGAAATTTTGTTGTTTATTCTTATATTGTGAGAAACTTGCTGTAAAGATTTTTGCATCATTAGTCATTTCCCTTCTATTCTCAGAAACATTGATGTTGTTGATACAAAAACATTTCAATTTTTGTGAACATAATTGCCCATTCAATTTCTTATTATCTCTATGACTTTTAGTCAAGAACTCTTCTCCTTTCTATAGCTATGAAAGTTATCTCTTTTCCTCTAATTTGTTTAGGGTGTGATCTTTTACATTGAGATATGTATCTATCAGAAGCTTATTATGATATTTGGTGTAAAATGTCGGTATGAATATAATTTATGTAAGGCTTTTTTTTTCTGTTTTCCCAGAAGTTTTTGTGAGTTCTTACCTCAGTGTTTGGTATCTTTAGTTTCACCAAACATTTTGCTACCATTTCCATTTCCTACTAGATCTTCTGCTCCTACATTATCTCATTGATATTTCCCTCCATTTTAAGCCAGTATCAAATAGTTTTGATGATTACTTCTTTATAAAACAATTTTGAGAGTTGGTACTATTAGACCCCCCTTATATCACAATGTTTTCATTATTTCCTCCAAGATTCTTTATCTTTCTTGGCTTCACAGAAATTTTAAAATTGTTTTTTCTACTTCTACAAAATAACCCTTTGGTTGTTTGATTGGTGGGACAATGTAAAAGCAAATTAAATGATACAATAATGTCATTTTATTATATTGGATAAGCCCAACTATGAGTAATTAATATCTCTCCAATTGAGATCCATCTCATTAGTGAAGAGCATTTCAAATTGTAGTCGTACAACTCATATCTGTGTCTTGACAGAGGGACTCCCAAATGTTTTATACATCGTGTAGTTACTTTGGAATAGAATTTATCATTATATTTTTCCTGATGGGTTTTGTTGGTAATTTTTGGAAAGACTTTATCTTTTATATAAAGATTTGTCATTTATCATTTTGAAAGCCTGATGGGTTTATTTCATATTATATTACTTTGTTGGAGTTGTTTCAATTGATTTTTGGTTGACTCTTTGAGATTCCTTAGCTAGACTGCCTTATCAGCTATGAAAATTAAAATGTATTTCTCCTTTACCTATGTGTATTCCCTCATTTTTTATCCATATCAAATAAGGATGATAAGGACACTTACTTTATCCCTGTTATTATTGGAAAAGACTTTCTCCATTACAGATGCTAACTCTTAATTTAAAACACATACCATATTTCACATTTAAGAAAGATACATTTCTATGTTTTAAATAAAAAAACAAATAGCTATTGTATTTTCTTTTTTAAAAAAAGCTTTTTTCTGAATCTATTGATCTTTTCTACTGATTAATGAGAGCTCACCATAACTAGTTTGAAAACCATCACACTGCCTCCTATTTCTCCAGCCATCTTCATACCTTGTCACAGGCCATGTGTGTGCCTAATCTCATCCCCTTTCTACTTCTACCTCTAAAAACAATAATCAAATCGACATTATCATTCCTGGAAAGAACATATCAATCAATTGCAAATTTACTCCACTTACCATCCTTGCAACTGGTTACCACTGGTTACCACTCCTTATGTTTGTTTTATTATCTTATTAGAAAACAAGCTATGTGAAAGCAGAGACAATTTTTCTTTTTGTATTTGTATCCCCATAACTTAGCATAATGCTTAGCACATAGCAAGCACTAGTAATGTCCCTTCCTTCCCTTCTACTTTTTTTCATTCCTTCCTTTTCTCTTTTATTAATATTATCTATTTATAGTTTACCTAAGATTAAACCATACCTATATTCTTGGCATAAACCCAAACTGGTCATAGTTTATAATCTTTGCTAATGTTTAATTCAAATTTGAATTTAATTTAATTCAACATTTATATATTGATATACATTAAGTTACTGGTCTATAGTTTTCTTTCTCTGATTTTTCCTGTCTTGGCTTAGCTACAGAGAATATGTTTTGAATAATGGAAAGAATTTGATAGGATTCTTCTCTTTCTATTTTTGTAAACTTTTTATATAATGTTGGAAATCATTGACTTTGAATGTCTAGCGGAATTCATTTAAAAATCATCTGGTCCTATGTTTTTTCACCTTAGGGAATTAATTTATGGCTAGTTGATTTTTTAAATTGAGATTGAATTATATAAATTCTCTTTTTAAAAATTCTGTTTATCTGAGGAATTTATATTTTTAATTATTTCAGATTTGTGACTTGTAAAGATTCAGTTTATCTAGGGAGTCTGTATTTTGTAACTATTTATTTGAAGGTATTAATGTTGGTGATATATATTTGGACAAAATAGTTTCTAAAAATTTCCCCTATATTTGATACTTTTTCATTTTTGATAGTGATAAATTGGCTTTCTTTCTTTCTTTTTTAAAAAAATCAGATTAGGGGCAGCTAGGTGGCACAGTGGATAGAGCACCAGCCCTGGAGTCAGGAGGACCTGAATTCAAATTTGGCTTCAGATAAATAATATTTCCTAGCTGTGTGACTCTGGGCAAGTCACTTAACCCCAATTGCCTCACACAAAAAATAAATAAAGCAGATTAACTCATGATTAGCTATTAATCTCCTATTTTAGTTTATCAATTCATTATCAATTCTTTTTATTTAACTTTCAAATAATCTTTCAGAAATTTATGTTAATCTTTACTTAGATTTTTTTAATGTACTGCTTCTGTAGTTTTGTATGTTGTTGTTGTTCACCACATTCATCAGTTTGTTCTTTCTGTCTTTTGTTGGTAAAGTGTTTAATAACATAAATTTTCTCCTGTGAACTGCTTTGTCTGTATCCCAAAGTTTTGGTATGCTGTCTCATTGTCATTTTCTGTGATGAAATTATCTGTTGTTTCTTCAATTTATTCTGTAATCTGTCAATTTGTTAGGATTAATTTATTAAGTTTTCAAGGCCATTAATTGATCATGATTTTTATTTCATTGTGGTAAGTAAAAGATGTGTATAATATTTTTGCTGCTCTTTTGATGCCCTTTTTAGATGATTTCTGAAGTACATGTAATAGAGTTGGTATCCTCTATGATATTTGATGCTACCATTTTAACTAGAAGTCTCTATTAAGATTTTTTGGATCTTGTTATCTAAGGCACTAGCTATCCCTAGTAACACTGTGTCATCTACAAATCTGTTAGAAATGCCACCTACTACGGCATTAGTAGAACATGTTCTAGGCTATTAAAGAAAATAATTTCTTTTTCATTTTAAAACAATCTGAAATAAAAATCTGTTATCTACTGTTTCATAACATAGTTCAATTAAACTAATAAATTTCAATAAAATGGCATTTCAATCATCAGAGGCAGTGAAGCATTGGGAACAGAGGAAGTATCAAGGAAAACTAAGCAGCATGAACAAGGAAGGGGAAAAGTGAAGAATGTTTTGGGAAATGATAAATAATTCAGTTTGGAACCCTTTGGAAAGTTAGCTATTTGAGAAATGTGCTGTTTTATATATATGTGTGTGTATATATATATATATATATATATATATATATATATATATACACACACACACACACACACACATATATACACACGTACAAATGCTGTTACATATATATGCGTATGAATATATGCATGTATGTATATGTGCATGTGTGTGCATATATGTATGTATATATGTATATATATGTATATATGCATATATGTGTATATGTGCTTATATATGGGGGGTGTATAACTTTCTTTGTGCCCTCAGTGTTTAGTAGCACACTTTGGATTATAGTATATATAGTATACACACACACACACACACACACACATATAGTATATGTATTATAGGATTATAGTATATATAGTAATATATATATGTATATGGCATATGGTAGAGCTTAATAGATATCTGTTGAGTGATTAATGAAATATAAGTTACTTTTAAAGCAATAGTGGAAAAGATAATTGGGAATGCAAGTTGAACATAGATCATGGAAGACCTTGAATTCCAGGTAGCATACAGCAAGGAAAAATCATTGGATTTAGTGTTACTGCCTAGGTTCAGATCCTGCTTCTCCTTTGTGCTATTTCTGTGACCTTGGGCAAATCATCACTTTTCTAAGTCTTAGTTTCCTCATTGACATGGACTGAGTGACATCTGGGTTCATTCTAGTTCCATGTCTGTGATTCTATCATCCTATATTTGACAAGGTTTCCCGTACTTCATTATCTTATTATGTGCCACATTCTGTGGGAAAGCTTAACTATCCAATAATGACTGGAAACAGGAAATTGATATATGTACTTCACATATGAGATTGTCCTATATACTACTCCTGACACCATATTATAGTATACATCTAGTCTGATTACCACCAGCACTATAGCCTTTTCCACAATAATAGATATCATATAGTAACAGTAATACAAGCTCTCTTCTTAGAGCTGCTCTCAAGCCTTTCCTGATGGTCAGGGCTAAAAAGATTGCACATAAACTACAGTTTTCTTTATGCATCTGAAAGAAGGACTTATTTCTCTCAACCTTAAGGAAAATGCCCTACCCTAAATGAACTATAATCATGTGACATTGAAAATAGGAAAAAAAAAAAGACTTCTCTGTCTCCTCATTTTCATTGGTTTGGTTCCAGTTGAGTCTAGAAAGTGATTTGCTAACAGAAAACTCTGGGAAGCAGCCTGCTGCACATTGCTAATCTGACTGTAGTCTTTGACTCACTTCATTAAATGGTTACCTGTTGTCCCATCCCTTGGAGGAGTTTTCTCAGGCAAATAACTTGAAAACCAATTTTTAAAGCTGTCTTCTGGGTGAACAGCATGGCTTTGCATAATATGAACCTCTGTTTTCTACATTTGTGGCACCTTTCATAATTCTTCATTATTTCCTCATTGCAAAACCAGCTAGAAATAGAATGTCCTTTAGCGCCTACCATGATAATGAAGAACTCTGCCTCTATTTTATTCCCTTTAGAAAGCAGTCCTTTCTTATATATGCTGGAACCTAATGCAGGAATATGTAGAATCACAAGGCTCAGGAGATACTGTAACATATAAACCTATAGATAGAACTGCCTTGAGACTCTGAAGTCCTTGATTCAAGTAATGCCTCTGATACATATTAGCTCTGTGACCCTAGACGAGTCAATTAACTTTTAAGTTCCTCAACTCCTCTCCCACCGTTAACCACAGGCACCTTTCTAAGAATAGAATTCACAGAATAATTGCACATCTACATTGGTAGAAGTGTTTTCCTCACAAAGAGTTTTTTCTGCTAAATGAAATCCTTAGTCTGGTAAAAAAAAATCACAGAACAGTTGTTGATTACTTTGAATAAATATAGCGCTCTATAAAAAATGAAACCATAGGTTAGGACCATAAGGCTGAAAGGGAAATCCAAAGGTCATTCCTTTCAATCTCCTTCCTCCAGGAAGACTCTGAAGTCTCCCATATAAATTCACATCTCTCGTATTCTAAGGAGCCAGAACTCATAGACTACCTGCCTTCCAGGACAGCCTGATATTAAAATCAGAGAAAATAAGGCACTTGAAAGTGTTTTGTAACTGGATAGCATCACGTAAATTAGTTATTAAAATATTTGCTTTTAAACGCTTTTTGCAGATTGATTCTTCCATAACAATAATTGCTTTCCAGTGTCAAGGATCATGGAATGAGATCCAAAAAGAAACTCAAAACCCATCTCTTCCAACCTTTTTATTTTAAATATAAAGACATTGAAGCTTAGAGAGGTTAAATGACTTACTTGCCCACTATCAGACCACATGGACACTAAATGTCAGAGACGGGATGTAAAAACAGACCCTCTGACTCTAGAGCCAATGTTATTTCCACCAAAACATGCTTCCTTAGGGACTGATCAGTTACCAGCTCCCAGAAGAGATGTTAGAGCAAAGAAACAGAAAGGGTGCTAGGTTTGTAACCAGACGACCAAGGTTCAAAACTCTACTCACCATTTACTACTTGTGAGACCTTAGGGAAATGACTGAACCTCTTGGTTTCCTTCTTTATTTATAAAACAAACTCCTTTCTCTAAATCTATGATCCTAAGATCATGTGGATGTTTACAAGTACAAATGCATTATGAGAAAACTTAGATTCTAGATCCAAGATCCCCCAAGATAGGTCAGGCTTGCCAAACTCAACCACGATTATAAACTAATTAGGCCTAATTCCCAGTTTTTCCAACCTTACTACATTAACATTATGTCATTCCAGCTACAGTTGCCTTTAATAATAATGAAAACCTACTTATAGAGTGTTCTAAGGTTTACAAAGTTCATGAGAACCCTGGGAGGGAGGAAAGACAAACAATATTGTCCTTATTTTACAAATTAGAAAATTGGGACTCAGAGAAATGATGACTGGTCTTTTGTTACACTATTAGTATGAAAAGTAAGATTCCAACCTAGGTTTTCTGACCTAAGTACAAAGATCTTTTCATTTTATCATTCTACCTTTGAAACAAGCAAGTTCCTCACTTCCTCCTTGGTCTTTTCTTCTTAGTTTCTATTTCTTCAGAAGTTATTTCAAGAAAATAGATCCTCTTGTCTTGAGAGGGAGTCTCTAAGGGCTTGACTCTACCTATCTTAATGGAATATATCCTCAGACCGGGAGGTTTTGTTTGTCTTTCAAACATTTCACAGACAGAAATGGAGCAGGCATGGCAAAAGTGAATAATGAAAGGTATATGATCAGTGGTTTCCACTAAGATGCAAATTTTCCCAAAGACTGGGAAAGACTCCATAGAGGAAGGTTGTGATGTTACTTCCTATCCCCCTACCTCTAAAGATAATTTGGACTTTGATATCAGGAAATTGACAAGTAGATTACATTGTTGTTTTTGCAATAAGCATTAAAAATCTAAAACATCTTTCTCTGAGACTTCACTGAGGCTATGATTTCATGAAGGCTGTTATTCTCCGGTTGCTCCATCTCACAAACATTATCAATGCCAAATTTCTTCCAAGTTCCACTAGGTGACTTTAGGATCCAGTTTCTTTTTTGTTTGTTTGTTTGTTTGTTTGTTTTTTATTCTTTGGTTGGGCAATGGGGGTTAAGTGACTTACCCAGAGTCACACAGCTAGTAAGTGTCATGTGTCTGAGGTCTGATTTGAACTCAGGTCCTCCTGAATCTAGGGCCAGTGCTCTATCCATTGTGCCACCTATCTGCCCCTAGGATCCAGCTTCTAATGATCTGTCCCACTGAAACATACATTCCTAAAATGTAATTTAAGACAATGACAATTGCTTAATACAATAATATGAAATATAAAATATTACAGAATGTATATATCCCTAAATCACAGGCCTGAGCATATCACTCAGAATGATACTGAGAGGAAGCCTGGTGTAGTGGCTAGAATACTCACCTAGTATCAGGAAGACCTGAGTTTCGATCCTGTTGTAAACACTTACTAGCTATGTGACATGGGCAAGTCACTAGATCTCTCTAGGCCTCAGTTTCCTCATCTGTAAAAGGAGGGAAATAGATTTTAAAACTTCTAAGGTGACTTCCAGGTCTAAATAAATACTTCTATGATCCCCTTTCCTGCTGAAGAAGTTTCTCTGGCTTCTTATTGCCTCTAGAATAACATGTAAATTGCTCTGTTTGATATTTCAAGCCCTTCACAATCAGGCTATGACACATTTAGTTTATTACTTGTTACTCTACATTATGGTGAAACTAGACTACTTGTTTTGCAGCCTTGCCATTCTGCCTTCAATTCCTATGACTGAATAGAATCTTCTCTCTGCCTACAAGGTTATCCCTACAAACCTCAGCCTCCTAGAAGCCTTCTTAAAGGCTTTCTCCAAGTACCACCTCCTTCAAGAGGCCTATCTTGATGATTTTTGTGATCTCTCTCCAGATCTTTTCTATTTATATACATTTGGTGTTTGCTTATCTCTGCACATGTCCTGCCCCCCCACACACGTGCTTTCCATAGAATTCAAACTCTTTGAGGGTCACAGTTGTTTCATTTTTGTCTTTGTATTCCCAGAGCCTGCCACAGTGCCCAGCTTATAGTAAGTATTTAATAAACAACAGTTGAATTCAGTATTATAAAACTTTATTATGATTATCCTCATCACTCACATTTTTAACATGAATTTTTGTTTGCAAAGTATTCTAAATTTGATCTTCACAACAGTCTTGTGAGATAGGTTGTGCAAATATTATTATTCTCATTATATAGATGAGGCAACTGAGGTAAACTGGGTTGCCCTCAAGTCACATGGCTATATCTTTCATAGCTAACATTTATATTGTGTTTTAAGATTTGTAAAGAGCTTTACATGCATCAGCTCATTTGAATAGTTAAACAGCAGAGCCAGGCCTAAAAGATCCCAGGTGGTTTACTCTCTGCCCATCATAATACTATTTCATAATCCTGCATTTACCACCTTTTCATTTCCTGCTTTAGCCTGATTCTGATTCCTTATTTTAATCCCTTCACTGTAAGAGCAAATTGAATATTTGGTAAAATAATAAGTGGGAATGAATACATTTTCTGTATAGGACAGAACACCCCTACTTCTGACTTGCAAATTAATGACCTCACCCAACACAGATGTTTCTTCATGCTGGCATTTTTGGAAGCCCAAATCAATTCAGATGGCCATGAAAGCTTTCAGTACAACACATTTTTCCTTAAAAAGCAATTCAGTTACTTGGAACTGCAGACAAGTGCCAACTGGATAGGACTGAGAGCTGAAATCACCTAGTTATTCATGGAACAGTGGCACACATGTCTCTCCCTGCCTGCCTGCCTGCCTCGCTGTGGCACTTCTGTCCTCAGTGAATGAGTCAGGGATTTCTGAAACCATTTAATCTGGAGTGCCTTAGGGGAGGCAGCCATAGGTCCTTTTATGCATGAAGATGTTTTGATACTACTACCCTTCTTCTTTAAGGACATAGAAGCCCTAGAATCCTTTACCCTCATTTGCTTTGGCTAGATTGATATGGATACTGATAGAGGGGTGGGGGTGGGGGTGGAGGCAGGATGGAGACTGCAGGATGTGAATATCATTAATATCTATCTTACAAATAATAAAATATAATAATAATCATATAAGTAATATCATCTGTGGAAGGCCACACCATCACCAAATAATTCAACATTAATTTAATAAGCATTTATTAAGCACCTTCTATATGCAGTACACTATGTGGGGTGCTAGAAAAGATAAAGTTTAGCTGACACAGGGTCCTTGCTCTCATGGAGATTGCAGGACAATACAGGGGGAAAGAGCACACATATGTATAACAACATTATATAATATTATTTTATATGGTACGTATATAACATGATAAGTGCGTCAGAGAAAGGTAAAACAAAAAAAATTGAGGGCTGAAAAAGAAGCTTAATTTCTATTGGGGCACCAAGTTGAGTCCCTCATCTATATGAAAGTTCTTTAAATATTTAAAGGTAGCTATCATGCCCCTATCAGTTTTTTTTTCTCTTTCACAATAAACGTTCCAATTTCCTTTAATCAATCCAATTATGGCATGACTTTGAGGCAATTCACCTCTAAAGTCTCTCTAACTTATCAAGTCCCTTCTTTAAACATGGTGTCCCAGATATGAGCATATTACTAGAAATGTGATCTGCCCAGGATAATGAACATCTCACCTATATCAGCACTGACTTTATATTCTATGCCTTGTTTTTATTGTCATGATCAATATCATCCTGTTGACTCAGGTTGCATTTTCAAACCACTAAGACTTTTAGATCTTTTTTTTTTCCAGAATAACTGATGTCTAGCTATACTTCCCCATCTTATACTTATGAAGTTGATTTTTTTTAACTGAAGGGCAAGACTTTATATTTGCTCATTTTAAATTCCATTTTACTAAACTTGGCCTGGTGTTTTATCCTTTCAAGATCTCTTTGCATCCTTATTCTATTATCTAATGGACTGGCTAATCCTACTAGTCTTGTTTCATGTGCAATTTCAAAAGACATATGATTTATGTTTTTATTCAAGTCATTGATAAAAATATCAAACCACAGATTCCTAGGGAACTCAGCTGTAGCTTTCCTTCCAAGGTGACAATGAACCATTAATGACAACTCTCTGTGTCAAGACATTCTACCAATTCAAAAGATACCTAACTGCCCAATTTTCCAATCTACATCTGTCCATCTTGCCCATAACAATAGCATAGGTGACATTGTCAAACAGAACAATTCTAAATTAATTTTCTGTGGAAAATGATCAGACACTTCCTTAAGAGTTCATTTAGTGATGCATTTGATGTGTGCACATATGGTCTTTTATCCTGGTCAAGCTGGTAGAATCAATCCATACCAAAAGAAGGAGTTTCACTGTATGCTTAAGTAAACATATTGTGAGAAACATACGTGACCAACAAAACCTATTAGAACTCTTTAAGAGGGGAAATATGAGTGTTGACAAAGGAGAACAATTGGTTGTTGTTGGTTTTTTGAGGCAATTGGGGCTCTGAGACTGGATTTGAACTCAGGTCCTCCTGACTCCAAGGCTGTTTGGTGGTCTATCCACTGTGCCACCTACCTGCCCCCTAAAGGAGAACAACTGGATGAAAAAGGTTTAGAAGTCCTGAAATCCTTTATCAAGGTTATGTTTCAAAGGTTATATCTCTTAAATTGTCTCGGGATAGAGAGGAACCTAGTTGGTCAACAATAAAGAGTTGACTTAGAGATAAAAAAAGATAAGGACAAAAAGGCATTTCTCTGGATGAAGAAATGAAATCAAAGGAGTTCCCTGAAAAATCATTATTAAGCTTAGTCTTGATACCTTTATGTATGACCTAATCTATAGTCTTAAACTGGCCTAAAAGTGATCTTGGGTACTCAAAAGCTATGCCATCAGAGCACAACATCTGGCCGTCCCTCCCTTGAAAGGTTTCAAGTTCAAGCTCTGATGAACTAAATGTCTGAGGTCTACAAATCAAGCCCCACAGGTTCAAAGAAAATCTTTACCAGGTTGGCCACCAGATGATTTTAATGTTTCGCCTCAGTAACTCATCTGCTATGGTACAGAGAAGTGTGATTTGTGTCCATGGACAACCAGAATCAGTGGAGGATAGAAAGTAAAATTCTTGAGAGCAGAAATTGTTTTATCCCCAACACTTAGAGCAGTATCTTATAGTAGTAGGCATTTGATAAATGCTCATTGGCTGATTGATTAACTGATTGAAAGGAATATCCACACTGATGAAATTATAGCTCTCTAAAGTACTGAAGCATACAAAATGTGGAGAGAGTGACGTATGAAATCTGCATATTTTCCAATGTTATTAAACTCTACAGGTAGTGAAAGGTAATTAAATAAAAATATTTTGTAATGCTGTACAAGTGGGCAGGAAAGTTGAAGATGAGGTTCAAAGGAGCCAGGACAAGGGTAATACCCTTAGGGGAAAACTATCCAAAGAATAGAAAAGAAAACTCTGAAGGATCAATTTCAACACACAAAAAAGAGGAGTCTGGAAGACATTGTAGATAATACATTAAGGACAATGTACCAATGTCCTTCTGCATTTAAAAAGGCTGGAAGAATGTTGATGATTGAAACAAGTAATGGGAAAAAAGCAGAAAATATCATCCTACTCTTGCATAAAAACATTCTCCCATGTTGGTCTCTTTGCCTTTCAAGAAAACAAGAATGAATCTGAAGATATGGAATGATAGTCAGGGAAAACTCTTTAACCCAATAGATGGTATAGAAATAATAGAAATAGAGTCAGATTAGGAATAGAGATGGGATCTGTGAATTCAATGATATAGGGAACCCCTAGGTGAGAAAACTCTACCAAAACAAGTCTACATCTTCCCAGTTAATTATAGTCTTAAAAAGCTGCCTAAACAGGAGTTCTCAAAGTAAGTTCTGGAACCACTGAGGCTTAATAAGACTGTTTCATGGGTTCTATAAGGTCAAAACTGTTTTGACAACAATAGTGAGATGTTTAAATTTTGAATATATTAAATACCAATTGATATAATCCATGTAAACAAAATCTCTTTGGGGGGTTGTTGGGGAGAAATTGTCAATAATTTTTAAGAGTGGAAAGAGTCTTGATAACCAAAAAGTTTGAGAACCACTGACCTAAAATACTTAGTGGTTAAGCAACTTGCCAAGGATCACACAGCCAGCATATGTCATTTTGTGACTTGAACCCAGGTAGCATAAAAGGGCCACTCACAGCTTTCAGAAAGTATTTTCCTAGTCATCAGGATGCTCCCCATAGACATAGGCTAGCTTTTCTCTTCCCTACAGAGCCTTGAAACTGCAAGTAGCTAGGTGGTATTATAGTGCATAGAGCCCTGGGCTTGGAGTCAGGAAGATGTGAGCTCAAATTTGGCCTCACACAGACCCTGGGCAAATGATTGCCTCAGTTTCCTCAACTGTAAAATGGGAGCAATAATAGCAGCTACCTCCCAGGGTTGTTATGAGGCCCAAATGAAATAATAATTGCACTTAGCATAGTGCCTAGAATATAATAAAAGCTTGATAATTCTTTCCTTCCTTCCTTCCTTCTTTCCTTCCTTCTTTCCTCATATTCTCAGCTCCTGAAACCAACACTACTACCAACTTGTTGTTCTGAAAAAATAAAAATTTTCTACTTCTCCAAAGTTGACAAGGTACTCTTCTAGCCAAGAAGTGGAAGGAAAGAAACTGAGACCAAGTCTGAGGCTAAGTCTCTTCTCCTTCTCCAACCCCCTTCCCACCACCAAGTGATTCCTTCCCAAAAGTTTGGCTGGAACACTTTCTTCTGGCTTACCACTCATTCAAATTCTCAGTTCCAAACTGTTTTGCTATTTTATAGATGATCCACAGAGGATTACCATATTTCCTTAACCAATCCAAAAACACTTCTTATGCAACATCACTCTAGCTCAGCACTTCTTAAACTGTGGGTGATGGCCCCATACGGGGTCACAAAAAATTTGTCAACAGTAAAAGATTTCTGAATCTGCAAGCACCAAAAATTAATTGAAAATCAAATGGGTAATGAATTCTAGGTATTTCTGGCACCACTTGCCTATATCGCATCCTGCAACTTCACTGCAGCCTTAGTTCTAAATAAGGCTACACTGTGCATACCCTCAGGCCATGCAAAGCCAAGGAACACTTGCCTAAAAGTGAAAAGGGGAGAGGACAAAAATTTAAGAAGCACTGAAGTCTAGCTCACCCATTAGCTTTCAAAAATGTCTAAAATGATAAAAAAAACCCATTTCCTTAATTTAGTCTAAGGTATATAACTGATTGTTTCAATAGATAAAGGTACCCACCAGATTAAAGTATCAAGGCATTAATATCTTGACACTTTAAGTAGAATGGAGTAATTGATTAATATAATACATCCTGCCTTTATATTTTTATCATCTACAATTGAGTTTCTTCAGAGATCATAATGTTCCGTTAATAGCAACCCTATAGTATTATCAGAATAATTTGTATTTACGTATGTGTCCTGACCTGTGATTTTATTACTATTAAAAACTCCCAGTTTTGAAACACCTTCCTTCATCATAAACTGGCAATTCATCTATAATTCATAGTCCTGTTCATCTGAAATTTATAATCTTAGAGAATTGCCTGGGATCCTGAGAGGTTTAGCAACTTGCCCATGGATACTCACCAAGTTTGTTTCAAAGACAGGTCTTGATTCCAAGTTTTCCTAACTCTATAGCCAGCCCTTTGTCCAAACAAGAGAGCATTGGAAAATAAGATGGACTTTTGCTAAAGCAACCAATTGGGATCACTGAAAGTGCTTCATAACTTCCCCAAATCAATGCATTCCAATGGCTTCCTTCTATTCAGTTCTGATTCTAGCTCACATCTATAATATCTACCCAAGGTACATGCTACAAAAATTCAGTTCTACATCTTTTGAAACAGAAACACAGCCACATTTACCTCTAATCTAACTGTAGGAATTGTTAATACCCTAAAATCAAAAGTTATCCCTAACAGAAAAGGATGCAAACATATACATGTTTCTACCTCACCACCACCTTTAGAATGTTGTCTGTAGAGCAGTAACAATGGTCCTGAAAGGGCTGTGGCTGCAGCCCTCTAGGGGAAGTCTTGCTTGGTTTCCACATCCCTCATAAATCACCACCAGGCCATGATTTCCCCCAGTTTGATGGTTCCAGAGCTAAGTTTAGCTAGAGGAACACCAGTCAATGGCATCCTTACTGTAGCACTTAATTTATACCCTAGAAGAAGGGTAACATCATAAAAAGTACAGTGAGCTCTAAGTCAGAAGGTCTGAGTTCAAGTCTTATCTCTGACACTCCCCAGCTTTACAACTGTGCATAATTTAACTTGGGTCACACAGTGGATAAAGTGGCCCGGAGTCAGGAAGACCTGAGTTTAAATACAGCCTCAGACACCCACTAGCTGTGTAACCTTAGATTAGTCACTTAAGCTTCATCTGATTTAAGTTCATCAACTGTAAAATGGAGATAATAATAGCACCTATCTCCCAGGGTTATTTCAAGGATCAAAGGAGGTAATATTTGTAAAGTGCTTAGTACAGTGGTTGGCACATAGTAGGCTCTTAATGAATATTTGTTCCATTCCACTTCTACTTCAAAGCTTAGTTTCCTCATCTGTAAAATGAGAATAATAACTGTACTATCAAAAATTTAGGATTATTTTGAGGAAAGTATTTTATAAACTTTAAAGCTCTATAGGAAATTCTATTCAATTCAAGCATTTTATTAATCACCCATTATGTGCCCAGTGCTGGCCATACAAAGATAAAGTGCAATTAGTCTCTGCCTTCAAGGACCTTGCATTCCACCAGGGTAAATAGCATAGACACATATAAACACATAGGTAGATGGATTCACACATACATACATAATCAGTAGAAAATAGAGATGATAAAGAGATGATTGATAGGTGATAAATAGATAGATGGATACATGTTGTTGTTATTGTCCTTCCTTCTAGAAGAGGATCAAAATGATATCACTATGTTGGAGTCAAGGTATAGTGTGTCTGACTGTGGTTGATCAGACCAATACAAATTCAGAAGGCTCTATCATGGGTTGGACACAAATAATCCACATGACCATTTGGAGTGGAGATGTCTCTAAATTTGTGCATCTCATGTTTCTTTTTAGTTACTGCAATTCTCCTTCACTCATAGAGCACAGCACTTTCTTTGATTCAGGTATGCCATTCTGGGCGGTACTTTGACAGTGTCTCCCATGTTGTGCAATCAACTCCAAAGTTCTTCAGAGAGACCTTAACAGTGTCCTTATATCACTTTTTCTGAACATCATTTGAGTACCTGCCTTGCATGAGTTCTCCACAAAATAGTCTTTTAGGAAAACATACATTTGCCTTTTGAACGTGGCCAGTCTATCTGAGTTGTGCTCTCTGCAATTGAGTTTGCATGCCTGGCAGTTTAGCTTGAAAGTACCTTATCTTGCCAGGTAATCCGCAGAATCTTCCTAAGAGAATTTAAATGGAAACAATTCAGTTTTCTGGCATGGTGCTGGTATACTGCACAAGTCTCACAGACATACAACAATGAAGTCAACACAATGGCTATGTAGACATTCAATTTGGTAGGCAGTCTAATACCTCTCTCCCATACTTTCCTTTGGAGCTTCCCAAACACTGAACTAGCTCTAGCAATATATGTATCATCCTCATCATTTATGTGGACATCCTGGAAAGCATACTGTCAAGATAAGTGAACTTATCCACAGTACCCAAAATTTCTCCATTTGCTATAATCAGTGGTTCCACATATGGATGGCATGGTGCTGGCTGGTGGAGAACCTGTGTTTTCTTGGTGTTAATTGTTAGACCAAAATTAGCACAAGCAGCAGAGAATTAATCTATGCTTTGTTGCATCTCAGCTTCAGAGGCTGCATTGAGTTCACAATCATCTTTGAACAAAAAGTCATACTACAACTTTCCTTCTACTGATACATACATACATGGATATATACATATACACATACATAATAAATAGAAGATAGAAGGATAGAGAAAATGATAGGTAGTTGATAAGTAAATAAGTGGTTGATTGAATGAATGACTATATACAAATCCAATGCAAAATAATTTTAGAAAGTGGGAGAGCACTAAGAACTGGGAAGATTAGGAAAAGTCTTGGGTAAAAGATGACATTTGAGCTGAGTCTTAAGCAAATCAAAGGATTCCAAAAGACTGAGATGATGAGGGAGGTTATTCCATTAGTAAGGAGCAGCTTTGTCACAGAGACAGGACAAATGCAATGTCATGTATGAGGAACAGCAAACAGGTTCATTTGACTGAGACAATGTGAAATCAGGCTGCAAAGGCAGCCTGCAGACAGATTTTTAAAGGCTTTTAATGCCAAACAGAGCAGTTTGCTTCTGATCCTAGAGCAAGGGAGTCATAGAATTGGACCTATGCATTAAGAATATCACTTTGGCAGCTTTGTGGAAAGTGGATTATAGAGAGAAGGGAATCAGGGAGACCAGTTATGAAGTTAACACAATCCTTCAGATGAGATGTACTGAGGCCCTGAATCAGGTCAGTGACTCTGGGAGTGGGGAGTATGGAAGGGATCAAAGAGATGTTTTTGAGTTAGAATTGATAACACTTGACAATTCCTGACTCCAAGCTCTCTTCATTATATCACACTGCCCTTCTCTCTCTTGATATGGGGGAGAAATGTGAGTTACTATTTAGTGTCTTTGTCTTTTCTCCCCCACTTATTATAAAGAAAGCAGGGAATTCAATTATGTAGCTCTTTGTAGCCTAGGACTTAGCAAAATATCCTGTACACTGTCAGTATTCAATAGATATTTATTTTTGTTGAAGATGATGACCATGGTGATGGGTAATTGACAAGGCAAATTTTTTCACTATCAAGAGGTGAAGTTTGAAAGGTGATAACAAAGAAAGAGGGGAAGGAGCAGTTATCCATTCTTTCCACCAGTATATCTATGTTCAGGAAAGGCTATTTCAATGATACATTTGGGAGAAAGTTGATTTTTGTTCTAGTTTTGTCTTTGTTTTTTATGGAGAAAGGGATTCATTTAAGAATTTATAACATGTATGCCCCTATATCTGTGAGTAACTAGGGATGCCAGAACCAGGAAAAAGTATTTATGAACCCAAGATAGGGTTTAAAAATTACACACACACACACACACACACACACACACACACACACACACACACACACACAGACAGAGTCAGTGTGGTGTAATGTATACAGCATTTGACTTGGAGTCAGGAACACCTGAATATGAGTCCAGCCACTGATACTTACTAGTTGACTGAATGTGGGCAAGTCATTTAATCTCTCTTGATCTCAATTTATCTGTGAAACGAGGATAATATTAGCAGCTACCTCATAAGTTTTTTGTGAGGATCAGCTGAAATAATGCATGAAGTGAAGTTGGCAAAACCTTCAGGTGCTATATAAACGCTAACTATTACTATTATTACTATTAGTACTATCCACAGGAACCTTAAAGCCATCTTTGTGATAAACATGACTTTATAATGAAAAGAAATACCTATGGATCATTGAGAGTAGAATTTTCTGGCACCAAAAATATGATCATTTATTTTTTAAATCATATTTAAAACTGTCCTCCATACACTTCTATACGTTGTGCCCTAGATTGTAGGTAGTATCTTGCCTACCTCTAGTCCCAGGTCTGAGTGAGACATACCCTTCTCTGAATCCAATGGATAATTAGCAATCTATTCCAGTGGAAAAGAGCTCCAGGCAGTGATTAATAGGCACAAGGATTCAGCTTTCTCAAAAATAGCTCACTAGATATCCTCTTCATCGAGTTACTTGTGATGGTATTTCTTTTTGTCCTCTAGAAACAAGAGCACATGTTTTCTGGGTGCTTTCCTGCCCTTAGCTAGTGCTGTCCTTTCTTGAGTCCTGGAAGCCAAGCCAGCAACTGAGACTAACAGGTTGAAGACCTTTGTTGCTTTTCTTCCAAGTTCCAAAAGAGTCACTAAATCAAAGGATTGGAAAATATGGGGCCTCTGGGCAGCCCTGAACTTTAATCATCCCAGGAAGCTGGGAGCAGCTCAAGAACAGCCAGATAAGGAGACTTCACCGGCTCTGTTGAAAATGCATTCCAGGTTCCCTTGACCCCAACAGTCAGGAAGGTGTTTTGATTTTCTTTTTCTTTTCACCAAATGGTAGTGCTAAAATTAGAAAGGATCATTAACATTAACATAGGAATTCAAGATAGCAATCTGGACTTTCTTCTCAAATTAAAAGGAAATGACAGAGACACATGGTTTAAGAGCTCACAGATGGAGGCAGGGCCCCCTTTGGGGAAGCTGGAGGTTGGCATTTCGATGACAGGAGAAATGAAACTGGATGTGGTGAAATATATATGTTTCCACAGGTGGAAGTCTCATTGAGGCTGGCTTTACACAGTTAGAGGAGGCTTGAGAATTTCAGGCTGAGCTCTTATAACTATTTGTGGGAGCACTTATGTTAAATGCATCTCATGTAATGAGAATAAGGCAATATGAATGACTTCCAAAGTTTGTTGGATGAATCAGGATGGAGGCCATTTAAAAGCATAAGCCAAATTTTACACTTCTTTATTAAAATGCTTTTTTAAAGTGCTAACTTTTGTCACACATCCATAATGACTAAAACTCATATGTTGTGAATTTGAGAATCTTCATCCTATTTTGGCTGCTTAGAAATCATTAATAGGGTCCATTCAAGAAAAAAACATTGAATATTCATTTATTCCTAACTTGGCTTACAATCTCTTCTTTCCAAGTAAACTGGAAGACACCTAATGAAGTCAATGCTGAGCTAGAGTCAGGAGACCCAGGCATTCATCCCAGCTCAGACACTAACTATATGACTTGGAGAAGTTACATTATATTTCTAGGCCTTAGTTTCCTCAGCTACAAAGATAGGATGGAGAGCATTCTAGATATAAAAAATAGCCATGAAAATGCAAAGAGTTGGGGGATGGAGTGTCTTCTTCATGGAATAGCAAGGAGGCAAATGTCACCTGACTGTCAAGTAAATGGAGAGGGACAAAGTGTAACAAGCCTGGAAAATGTGAAGGGACCAGGTTATGTGGGTTTAAAAGCAAACAGAGGATTTTATATAAGATCTTGATCATATATATGATAAACATATATACAACTTTTATATATGATTTTATATGTGATTTTTAATCTTGATTTTATACATGATCATACCTGTATTTTAAGATGACTTTGATCTGAGTGGAGGATGGATTGGAGTGGGGAGAGACTTGAGGCACAGAGACCAATCAGAACACTACTGCAATAGTCTATACATGAAGTGGTCAGGGCTACACCGGAGTTATAGTAGTGTCAGAGGAGAGACAGGGGAATATCAAAGAGATGTTGTAAAGGTCAGATTGACAGAACTTGACAAAAGATTGAATATAAGATGTTGAAAGAGTGAAGGTGGCAAACGGGTGAGTGGGAAGTTGGTGGTGTCCTCAAGAGTAACAAGGAAGTTAGGAAGAGGGGAGGATCTTTTTGAGGGTGAGGGGGTGGGATAAGTTCAATTTAGGACTGTTGTGTTTAAGATGTCTCCAAGACACTCAGTTTGAAATGTCCAAGTTGTAGTTAGATATACAAAATTAGAGGTCAGGAGACAGGGTAGGGCTGGATAAATAGATCTGGGAATCATCAGTATAGAGGTGATAATTTAATCCATGGGAACTAATAAGATCATCAAGTGAACCAGCATGGAGGGAGAAGAGGGTCCAACATAGAGACCTGAAGATATGCTCTGTTAGCAGGCATAACATGGATGAAAATCTAGGAAAGGAGCCTGCAAAATATTCAGACAGGTGGAAGGACAACTAGGAGAGAGCAGTGTCACAAAACTCTAAAGTGAGGAGAGTCTCAAGGAGAAAAGGGTGCTCAATAGTGTCAAAGACTGCAAAGAGGATGAGGATTGAGAAAAAGTGGAGTTGCTAGGTGGAGCAATAGATACAGTATCAGCCCTGGAGTCAGGAGGACCTAAGTTCAAATCCGACCTCAGACACTTGATACTTATAGCTGTGTGACCCTGGGCAAGTCACTTAACCCTATTGCCTAGCCCCCCCCCAAAAAATAAGAAAAAGTCATTAGGTTTGGCATTTAAGAGATCATTGATAAGTGTGGAGAAAACAGCTTCAGTGTAATGATGAGGACAGAAGGCATTCTGCTGAGAATAAAGAAGTAAGAGGAAAGGAAGCAAAGGTACCATTTTGGTCAGTCATTCAGGTGAAAAGCAATTATTAAGTGCCTACTGTGGTAAGCATTGGGGATTCAAAGAAAGTCAAAACACAATCTCTGACCTCTGGGAGCTCACAATCACAGCTGTAGGTATCCTTTTCAAGGAGTTTAGCCACATAGGACAATGGAAAAACATAATTTGTTCTCCTATTTCAAGAAAGGGAAGATGGTTAAATGTAAAAACTGTAAGATTTGACTTATAACTATAAGCTTGACTTCTTATAGTAATAAAATCCAGGGGAGGAGAATACAATGATTAAAGGGAAGATTTGTGAGAATATTTTACAAAGAAGCAGTGAACAATAAGCCAACATGATTGCATCAAGAATAGACCTTATCAGACTAAATTAATTTCATTTTTCAACAAAACTAGACAGCTAGCTCATGTGAATGGTGTAGACACATTTAGATTTCAACAAAGCATTTGAAACATTTCTCATATGATCCCTCTGGTGAAAATGATCTAGATTATATGTAGATAGGTGAACAGTTGTAACCAGTTGAATGACTGGCCTTAAAGCTTAGTCACTAATGAGTTGATGTAAACTGATCCTGAGGTCTGTTACTGGAGTGGCCCAGGGATCTTTTCTGGGCTCTATTCAGCAATTTTATCAATGATTAGATGAAGCACATCTTCATTAAGCTGTCATTAAGCTTGGAGAAGTAGCCAATATTCTGAATGATGTGATCCAAAAGGATTTTGACAAGACAGAAAGATAGCCCGAATAAAATAAAATGAAATTCAACAGAAATAAACGTAAAATTACACACTTGGAGTATTGTATAAATCAATTTTACAGGTACAGATGGGGCTAGGCAATGAAAGAATCTGTGGGTTTTAGTGGATTACTAGCACAATATGTTTCAAGAGTGTGACACAGAAGCAAAAAAAAAAAAAGAAAAAAAAAGTTAATGCTATCCTAGGTTTCACTAAGAGAGTCGTAGTATCCAAAACACCAATTTAGTAGTTTTTTAAAGTAGTCTGGTGGTCAGTTTTTACTACGATATTTTAGAAAGATCCTGGGTAAGTTATTATGGAGTAAAAGAAAGATGAACAGGGATTATGAGAAGACTGAAAAATTTGCCATATAGGAATCAGCTGAAGGAACTGGGGGTGTTCAGCCTGAAGAAGACTCTACTTAGGGAGCATATGATAGCAGCATTCAAGTATCTGAGAGCTGTTATGTGTAAGAAGTATTAATTTGTTTTGCTTGGCCCCTGAAAGCAGAAGTAAAAGAAATGGGGGAAAAGTTGCAAAGAATAAGATATTCAAGATATATACTTTATATAAAACTTTCTAGCAATGAGAACTCTCCAGAGTAGAGTGGACTGCCTCTGAAAGCAATGAATCCTCTTCCCTGGAGGTCTTCAAGTAGAAGATTAATGATTCCTTGTTGGGGGTACTGGAGGAAGTTAACAATAAGTTGAACTAGATTACTTCTATGGTCCCTTTTCACTCTCTTTCTGTGGTTCTTTGGCTTGAAGAGGAAGCTTTGTGTTGTTAACAGGATTTTACCTTGGTTCAAAACACAACTTTTCCTTTAAAAAAGAGTAACTCTTCCAGTGACCATGAGATATGGCATGAGCATGGGAATACAAAAGGGATAATTTTGACTCTAACCCTCATAGTGAGTAGAGGAAGAAGCCAGAGAGATTCTAGAAAGAGGAGATTTAGGTAGAACTGGTAGGATGAATATAAAGACTGTGACATATTAAAAAGGTCAAGAAACATAGTTTCTGGGTAATTAATCATTTTACTACAATGCTAGCATATTATTTAAATAAAAGGGGATGGTCATTTGGCCTTCTTTCTTGGACCAAAGATAACTCATGGTGTTAGTCTCACGGTTCATATGCCCTTGGAAGAGTGAGTGCTCCTGGGGGTGGCAATCAACTCTGATTGGGTAAGAATTAGTGAGAGAATGAAAATTATAATGAGAGGTGGACTTATTCTAATGAAGGATGACACTGAGCCCCCAGTCTTGGTCAAAGAGACTTATCAATTCCCATATCACCTGTGTGACAAAAGGGAGAATCCACATTTCCCCAGACCTGTGTGAGTAAACACAATGAGCAGGAATCTACCCATTCACCTAAATGCCTAAACTTAGAAGTTCTTTATTGTTTCTGATTAAATCTCAGCCTTCCTAGCTAGGTAAGTCTTGCCCAGGATTTCCCACACTGGTTGATTTTTGGATGAGGAAGTAGAAAAGGGGAATAATCTTGGACCTAATTCAATAATTAGTTATTAAATGCTAGAAAGGAATAATCCTTTCTCTCAGGACGTAATTTGTTGTTCAGTTGTTTCAGTCAGGTCTAGGACTCTTCATGACTCCATTTGGGTTTTCTTAGCAAAGATACTGGAGTGGTTTGCCATTTGGTTCTCCAGCTCATTTTCACAGATGAGGAAACTAAGGCAAACAGGATTAAGTGACTTGCCCAGGGTCATACAACTAGTGAGCATCTGAGGCCGATGTGAACTCAGGAAGATGAGTCTTCCTGACTCCAGGCCCAGCATTCTGTTCACTGTACCACCTCACTGCTGGACAGAAATAAAAACCTTCTGCTTTCCCTCTTTCCTCTTCTGCCTCTCTGGCAAGCAGATCACCTAGATACAAATTCCTACCCACCCTCTGCTTTTCTTACATTGAGGATAGTAGTCTCATTCTTCCTGACTTCTTCTCCTGTCCAGGTTAAAGATCTAGTTATGTTGTTGAAAAATGAAATGTTTTAGTCTGACAAGGACTATTTTTTTATGAAGTATGTTTACTTTCTCTGGTTCTTGCTTTTTTTTACTCACAAATGATCCTTAATCATTTTCTTCCCATAATTTTGACTCCCCCAGAAGTTAAGCTCACTGGCTTACAGATTTTATAGATCTCACTTCTACTAATTGGCCATGTTAGGCAAAGGAGTTTTGTCCTACCTTCTGATGTGTAATCCATTCCAATACAACAAATATTTGTCAAGTACTTTCTATGCGCAAGGCCTTGTTTTTGGAGAAAAAAAAACCAAACAACCAAGTAGTTCCTATCTTCAAAGTATTTATATTGCTGGGGATTGGGAAGATAACACTTACACAGATAGCTATTACATAAAGTAATTTGAAGAGGGAAAGATTTCAAATAGCTAAAATGAATCAGGGAAGCCATCATGGGAGAGGTGTCACATGAACTGAGGCTTGAAATAAGATAGGGAATCTGAAAGGAAATTAGAAGGGAATTCTAGGAGTACGGAAAAGATCATGCTGTGTTCAGGGATCCAAATTTAATGGTACAGTGTATATAAAGAAGAGTATGTGAAACATAGATGTAAATGCATGTTAGAATCACATTGTAAAGCATCTTAAATGCCAGACTAAGGATTTTTTATGTTATCCTAGAGAAGTGATTTACATCTCTTTTCCTCTCTCTCTTTCTCTCTCTCTTTCCCTTCTTCTATTTCTCCCTCCCTCTCTACATACCATATATATTTTCCTTATTTCAACTATTCAACACACACACACACACACACACACACACACACACACACACACACACACACCCATATGCTTGATTATACTCACAGCAAGGTACAGCCAGCAGATCAAACAGTACCTAGGACAGGTATTGATTTATGATTCAATTCTATTGTAATTTGGAGAATGCTGGTATATCTGCTTCTGAAAGGTCATTATTAAAGCTATAATACATGATTAATAGTAGCTTTATGGGTTTTCATATTTATATGGAGTTATAATTTTCCTCAGAAGTCCATGTGTAACTGTGCATGAAATCCTCACTCACACCCTCATTCTTCATCTCCTGGTGTTGCTTGGCGTTCACCTTCCTAAAGATCCTACTAGTCACTTGCTTAAATGGTTCTGAAAGTTACTGGATAAGCAGGGGGAATCAATTCTGCTCCTAAATCCTCTCCTGGATTAATATTATTAGGACCTGTTCTTCATCTGTAATATGAAAGGGATAGCCATGAAAACTGTGTAGAATAATCAATGACAGAGAGAGAGAGAGAGAGAGAGAGAGAGAGAGAGAGAGAGAGAGAGAGAGAGAGGGAGGGAGGAGAGAGAGAGAGAGAGAGAGAGAGAGAGAGAGAGAGAGAGAGAGAGAGAGAGAGAGAGAGAGAGAGTCACTTTCAGCAAGTATGGACCAGGGAGCCAAGTGTTTGTTTCATATGCAGGATGTCCTGTAGCTCTGCCTCACCTTTACCATCTTGGGTTATGGGGTTGGTGCCAAGTGTATGTTCAGTCCAGCCTAGGAGACTCAAATATCAGGTATTTCCTAACTTAGATGCCCATTATTGACCAAGTGTTGTTGTTGTTGCTGAGTTATTTCAGCTGTGTCCAACTCTTCATGATGCCATTTGGGGTTTTCTTGGCAGAGACTCTGGAGTGATTTGTCATTTCCTCCTCCAGCTTATTTTACAGATGAGGAAACCAAGGCAAATTGAGTTAAATGACTTGCCCAGAGTCACACAGAATAGTAAGCAGTTGAGGCTAGATTTGAACTCAGGTCTTCCTAATTCCAGGCCTGTCTCTCTATCCACTGTGCCACCTAGCTGCCCTTTTTGCCCATGCCTACCCTCTCTATACTCCCAACTTCACAGTGTTTGGAGTGACAAATCATGGGAATTGATAACACTGTCCTTACATCAATATTGTGCTCAATAATCATAGGGCTCTGTTATCAATGATTCTTCTACCATCTTATAGTGGGCCCATTCCTACCTCTTGTGCCTCCTCTCATTAAAATTCAGTCAACAGGCAAAAATCATGCTTCCCCTGCTACCTCTCGCTAGTGTATTAGCACTAACAATCTTACCTATTTTGATGCTAGTGATAACTTGTGAAAGGTTTCTAACTGCTTTAAGTCTGTGCTCTTGGGGCATTTTGGGAATTCAAATCCATCATAGCCCTAAAGTTGATATCTTTCTTTACCTTTTTCTACATCCTCTAAAATTGCCACCCTACTATCCTCTGCCCCTCCTACTCTATTGTTAATACTCCTCCATCTTAAATGTCTTCATCTCAAACTCTCCATTTTCAGGCACTTATAGAATCTTGCCTCCTCCCAGAAAAGGGAGCTGGCCAGAGAGAACCCAGCTAGACCCACATAGACTTCTTGGGATGGATCTAGTGAAGTCCCAAGGCCTTATGGCGCCTCCAGGAAATTTGTGGTCCTAGAGATGATAGCAGACAAAGGCACTAGTAGAACAGTAAAAAGTTCAAAATTTCAAGTGACCCAAAGGCCAGTGTGAAAAGGATATAATTCAGGAAATGTGCAATTAGAAAAGGAGTTGGGTTGGTCATGTAGCAAGAGCAATGGATAATTTATTTATATATCCTGAACATTGTACTGATACCCACATAAAGCTTCAAGCACACTGGTTGGATGTAATATCGAGATCTGTGGGAAGAAAAGGTCAAGTCACGTAAGATGAATTACAGATGAGTTGTGACAGGAACTGTCAAAGAACATACCCTCATTGATAAGTTCATGAATTGGCTGAAATACCAAAGAATTGAAGTGGGACTTCAAAAATCCATGCATCTGTTGGAGCCCTCTCTATCAAAACCAAGGCATCTGAATAAATTCTTGACTTACCTAAATAATAATTTCATTGTTCACATAATGGAGGAATTAATGAAAGGAAGAGCTATTCTTGGCCTGATTCTGATCAATAGCAGATGATGATGATGATGATAGATGATAATGATGATGATAAGTAAAATTCATATAGCACTGTAGGGTTTTTAAAGAACTTTACAGATATCATCTCATTTTATCCTTATCAAAGTAGAAATGATGAGAACCCTGGCAGGAAGTGACTACTTTTAGATTTTGTGACAGAGGAGAGGAAATGGGGAATTTTCTGATGTACACCCTAAATTTTGGGTGAGAAGATTTCTAAGATTTTACAGAGAGACTAGATAGGCTGTTATGGTATAAATTAAAATCTACATGGAAAGTTAGTACAAAATTTAAGAGAAAACCAAGGGTTTTCTCCAACATAAACATAAACAATTCTGATGAGAAGAAAATATGGAAGGTATTTAAAAGAATCAGAGTGTATGCACAGGAAAATTATCAACCTACTTAGATCCTTGAAAGACATAAATAGAAGTTCGAGGCTAAGGAAAGCAACTGGGAGAGCTTTCAATGAAGTGGCATGATCATATAAGCGTTGTATCAGGAATATTAAAAATTAGCTCAATATACCCAGAACTGATTGAATGGCTAAGAGTAGTCAGTAATGAATTAATATCAGTTTGAGAGCAAGTATCTAGTGAAATGTGCCAGAGATCTGTCCTTGACCTTTGATATTGAAATTTTTTTGTCAGACTAGCATGAAAGCATAGATGAACTCATTTGCAAATTTGTAAATGATAAAAAGGTGAGAAGCGTAATTGACATCCACAAAGAATCCACAAAGATCTCAGCAGGCTGGTGAAATAGGCCAATTCAAATAAGTAGAAATTTAAGAGAGTAGTAGGTTTATAGAGTACTACACCTAGGTTAAGGAAAATAAACCACCCAAGAACAGGATAGTGGTGATGTGGATAGATAAAAGTGAATATGAAAAAAGATCGAGGAGTTTTAGTGGACTACAGGATGAACATAAGTCAATGTTGTGAGAGGTCGGCTAAAAAAAGTTTATGCAATCTTCGGTTATATTATGAAAAAGCCAGATTTTTGCCCTGGTCTGAACTCAGGTGGAGTCTCGTGCTCAGTTCTGGGAACTGGATTTAATGAAGAAGATTGACAGACTGGAGTATGTTTACAGGAGGATAACTAAGAGAGTGAAAGGGCTAATTGTCTTGCCAGAAGTTCACTGTTGAAGGAATTTGGGATCCTTTTTTTGTTGTTGTTGTTGTTCAGTCGTTTCAGTCCTGTCTGTTTGTGACCCCATTTGGGGTTTTCTTGGCAATAATACTAGAGTGGTTTGCTATTTCCTCCTCCATATCATTTTACAGATGAGGAAACTGAGGCCAACAGGGCTAAGTGACTTGCCCAGGGTCACAAAGCTAGTAAGTCTCTGATGACAGATTTGAACTCAGGTCCTCCTGACTCCAGGCCTGGCACTCTATCCATTGTACCACCTAGCTGACTGGGGCTCTTTAGTCTGGAGGATAAAAAATTCAAGAAGAAAGAGTAGCTGTTTTCAATTATTTGAAATGCTATGATATAAAAGACAGGGTTAGTATCAGAGTATTCTAGAGGGGACACTAGAGGGATATCATCTAGTGTAAGGGTGGGGAACCTGCAGCCTCCAGGCTACATGTGGCCCTCTAGGTTCTCAAATGTGGCCCTTTGCCTTAATCCAAACTTCACAGATCAAATCCCCTTAATAAAATCCTTTTATTTATTATTTTATTCTGTAAAACTTGGACTCAGTTAAAAGGCTGTACTTGAGGACCTAGTGAAGTGTGGATCTGAATCCAAGTTTTCTGCTTCTAAACCAACATTCTTTCTACCTTATCACCATGCAGTCCTAAGAGTCAGGCATAAAAGTATGAGTAGAATTTACAGAGAGGTAGATTTCAGCTCAATATAAGGAAGAACTTCTTCAGTCAGAATTTCTAAAAGTGCAATGGTTTGCCAGACACTACCATTAGGACCCTTACTTCATAGCTCTTTCAACTGTAGCTAAGCCATTCAGCCTGTGAGAATTTAACCTCTTAAACACTTCCTTGGGAAGACCCATAGCTTCTGCAAAAAGAATTTTACTTTTTTCATAATTAAAAATATTGTTTACTGGGGCAGCTAGGAGGCACAGTAGATAAAGCACTGGCCTTGAAGTCAAGAGGACCTGGGTTCAAATCTGGCCTCAGACATATAACATATACTAGCTACATGACTTGGGGCAAGTCACTCAACCCCAATTGCCTCACCAAAAAATAAAATTGCTAACTAAAGACATATTTTTTAACTCTAAGGTACTACCTCACACCTATCAGATTGAAGGAAAATAATAAATGTTGGAGAATATATGGGAAAATTGGGACATTAATGCCCTGTTGGTGGAGTTGTGAACTGATCCAACCATTCTGGGGAGCCATTTGGAACTATGACTACAGGGCTATGAAACTGTGCATACCTTTTGATCCAGCAATGCCATTACTAGTTCTGTATCCCAAAAAGATCATAAAAAGGGGAAAGGACCTACATGTGCAAAAATATTTATAGCAGCCCTATTAGTGGTGGCAAAATATTGGAAATTGAGAGGGTGCCCATCATTTGGGGAATGGCTGAACAAGCTGTGGTATTTAAATGTAATGGGATACTAATGTGTAATAAGAAATAATGAACAGGTAGATTTCAGAAAAACCTGGAAAGACTTGTACAACTTAATGCAAAATGAAATGAGCAGAACCAGGACAGCATTGTACACAGTAACAGCCACGCTATCTGATGACTGACTTTGATAGACTTGGCTCTTCTCAGCAACATGATGACAAGTACAAAGGATTCACAAAGGAAAATGCTTTCCATATCCAGATAAAGGACTGATGGACTCTGCATGTGGATCGAAGGATTTTTTTTCACTTACTTTATTCTTTCTTATGTTTTTCCCCTTTTGATCTGTTTCTTCTTCTACAACTCCGATGAATATGGAAATGTTTTACATGATAGCACATGTATAAATTATATTAAACTGCCTACTATTTTCAGAAGAGGGTAGGGGAAGGGAGGGAGGGAGAAAAAACTAGAGCTCAAAATCTTGTAAAAATGAATGCTAAATATTTTATTATTTAAAGAAAAAATAAAAAAATAGTTGTCAACCCTATAAAAGGAAACAGTAATTACAAGGAACCCACATGGTTACATCAAGAACAAGTAAAAATATGAAATAAACTAAAAGTGCAATGGTCCGCCTCAAGAATTCCTGGATTCCTCCTCACAGGAGAATATAGATGTAGACTGATGATTCTTCTCTGCAGGTGTGGGGTTGGATAAGGTGATGCCTCCCAACTCGGAGTTTCTCTGCAATAACTTCCAAAGTCCTTTCCAATTCTAAGATTCTGGGATTCTTCTTGTCTGTTCTAGATCATAAGCTTCCTGAAGTCACAGACCATGCCAATCATTTTCTTTTCCTCACCAAGTAGGCATTTTAGCATTTTTTAATCATCTTATCTTCCTTGACATCTAGACTAGCTTCTTCTCCATACATTATTTCTTCATTAACCTAAAGGATTTGTGATCTTGTCAATGTGGACACTTCCTACACCAAAGCAGATCGAAGATGAGAAAATTTGGTGTTTAACAATTGCTATGGAAGAAAATGTCATCAACTTTCGGCCAATCTCTCCAAACTTAGCTAAGCACTTTTTTTTAGCAGACATACAAATCCTCACCAGCCTTGCGTTCATAAATGTTTCCATTTGGTCAGACCTGACAGCATTTTCTAACCACTGGCAAATCCGTGGAGAAGCTAGGGTCATGTTCATATTACAATGAGGCATCAGAGGATGGTCTCACACATTTTGGCTGAGACTGAACCTGTGATTTATTGGTTTAAAGAACTAATGAGGAACTTTCCCCCTATCAATGCACACAGCTTTATTCCCAAAAGGCACTAAATAAGTGTACAATGAATGCTGAATATTGAATGTTCACTTTTGTGCCCCCACCAAGTGCCTTATACATTGTGACCATGCAATAACCATTAGTTAACTGAGTATTCTTTTTAGGCCCTATTAATCCCAGTTTATTTTATTTTCCAGTACATTCTTATTATTCCCCAACTTTCCTTTCTCCACTGAAAGTCTATGATTTATTAGAGGCCCTGGCCTTTTTTGAGTACCAACTAAAATCCCATCTTTCACAGGAAGCCTTTCCCAATCACTCTTATTTCTAGTGCCTTCCCTTCTGTTAATTACTTCCCATTTATCCTGTACATAGCTTGCATTGTTTCCTTATTAGCTTGTAAGCTCTTTGAGGGCAGGCACTGTCTTTTGCCTCTTTTTGTATCCCCAGTACCTAGCACAGTGCCTGGCACATAGTAGGAGTTTAATAAATGTTTATTAATTGATTGAGTTATAATGAATTAAGCAGGACAAAAGGAAGTTAAGTAGTTCCTTTGGGTTACATAGCTCAAGAGCATCAAAGGCAGATTTTGAACCTATATCTTCCTGAAATCAAGCTCTACATGCTGAAGATATAATGCAATCAGCATTATAGTAACAACTCATACTTATTTAGGGGAGGGGAAGGGAACAAACCTTTATTAAACACCTATTATGTGCCAGGCACTGTGCTAAGCACTTTACAAATATTATCTCATTTGATCCTCACAATAACCCTGTGAGGTAGGTGGTTGTTATTATATCCATTTTACAGTTGAGGAAAATGAGGCAAATATTTTTTTGAAGTTTCTACAAGCACTTCTCTTAAGATACTTGTAAGATAGGCATTCCAAGTATTACTCTCCACATTTTTTTTGATTATGAAAGTAGGGGTCAGAACATTTTATAGATTAGGAAACTGGGGATCAGAAAGGTTAAGTGCCTTGAGTAGCGTCACATAGTAGTCAATGTCAGAGTTGGGATATGAACCCAGTTCTTTCTGTCCCTATCCACTACACTACCCTATCTTATAAAATGTCACAGTAAAGCCCATTAAGTAGGACAAGTCCCCGGTTTAAATTGCATGACTACAGCAATTGGTGAGTGAGAGTTGAGAAATCAATCAATACATCTCAAAACCTCTTTATTTTTCTTCAGGCAAAGCAGAAATCCAAAAGAACAAAGAAAGACAAAATTGGTCTCTCACACAGTGATATTTAAATCCCAGTTAATGTGATTTAATATGATTCAAATAAGAATGAATCTGTGATTTCATGCTTTGCAAATTATACCTTGCAAAATCTATACAATGGAATAAGTTTTCAAAATGCACTGTATCCACTGTCTCACATAATGTCACATGCTCTAATACATTTAATCTACTATATAACATTGTAACATACAGTGTTTATTATTAGAGTATGGTACATAGTGACACAGCTAGAATTTGGGATCCTCCAACAAAAACTTTTAACTAACCCTTCGTAAATGTGCATTCATATAGTCCCACATCTCCTTAAGAAGCTGCTTTGATATTTGGGCCAAATATTTCCCAAAATCCACCCTGCTAACTCACTTTTCAGTTCCTTTTTGTGAGTCTTCTATCATTAAAATGTAAGCTTTGGGGGCAGGGATTTTTTTTTATTTGCCTCACCAGAGCTTGGCATAGTGCCTGTCACATGGAAAGGACTTAATAAATGAGCATTGCCCCCCCTACTACTAAGAAAGTAAAGGGAAACAGTTGCTAGAAGCTATCTTCTTTGCTCTGATTCTAGCACTTCCTCTTTTCTTTCATATAATCTCAGGGCTTTATCCCTAACTGGTCTTCAACAAGCTGAGTAATTAACTTTCAGTCATTTCATACCTTTTATAAATTTAGCTAGTGGATATATGCATGTATGTGTATGATTTAATGTCATTTGTAATACTCAATCTCTAATTTAATTTTTAAATATTCAATTTATTAATCTAATAATCAACAAACATCTACTGCGTGCCAAGCACTGTTAGGTATTCAGGATCTTTTCTAGGAGCGAGGGAGGTAGTAGAGAAGATAGGTGAGATTCAGGCCTTTAATTCATCAGCATGGGGACTTGTGGTATAGAAACTCCTTCTGTCAACACAGGTAAGCATTTTATCTGTAGCTTATAGGCATAGAGATTTTCCCTGAGGCACTAAGATGTTAAGCAACCTGTCTGTGAATGTAGAGCTAATATGAATACGACCTGAGTCTTCCCATTTGCAAGGCTAGCTCTTTATCTACTACCTGGTACTAATGATACAATGATGAAAGCGAACATAGCTCATATTAGCTTAAAAGTTTACAATCTAAAAGGAGCAGAGTGCATTTTTGTTGTTTAGTCACGTCTGACTCTTGGTGACCCCATTTGGGGTATTCTTGGCAAAGACACTGGAGTGGTTTGCCATTTTCTTCTCCAGATCATTTTACGGATCAGGAAACTGAGGTAAACAAGTTTAAGTGACTTGCCCAGGGTCACACAGCCAGTAAATATCTGAAGCCAGATTTGAACTCACAAAGATGAGTCTTCTTGACTCTAGGCCCGGCACTCTATACATTGTAACACCTAGCTACTCTAGGCAGAGGATTAGATCATGTCTAAGAACCTTTCCTCTCCAACATACTAGAATTCTATGAGCCAAATATGTTAATGTTGGTACTGAACAGATAAAGATAATAGGAAAAGAACCTGAAAAATTAAAACTTCATGCCTACTTATGTGGGAGTGTGGTGAATAGACAGGCAAGATGGAACTCTAACTATATGCCATGTTTATACCCTAAAACAGGTTTATATAAAACACCGAGTGTGGCCTATGATTGCAGTGTGAACTAAGGTTTATTTTTTTTTCAAAGACATTTCATTTTGGAGATGCAGCCTACATCTGATAACTTGCCTGTATTTGGACCAATACAATATGCACATGAACCTTCATATAGGGCAGTGCAAGTATTTAATAATTGAAACAATAAGTACTATAGGAATTCAGCTCATCAAATATGCAGGTGACATGTTAGATGACAGAGCCAGGATCCAAAAGAACATTGACAACATAGAGCACTGGGCTGAATATATTAAGATGAAATTCGACATGGATAAAAATAGTCTTGCACTTGGAAACACACACACACACACAAATCAATTTCACAGTACAAAATGAGAGAGGCATGGTTAGAAAGCAGTTGTTGTGAGAAAGATCTGGTAGGTTTGGAGGCCTGAAAGCTCAATATGTGGTAGAAGTATGAGATAGAAATAAAAAAAAAAAGCTACTACAATCTTGGGTTGTATTGTAACCCCATCTTGGGCTTAACTTCCAGGAGTAGGGAGGTAATAGGGCCATCTGTACTCTGCCCTTGTCAGACCTCATCTAGAGTATTGAATTCAGTTCTGGGAACCACTGTTTAAGAAGGACATTGATAAAATGGAAAGTGGCCAGAGGAGGACAATAGGCATGGTGAAGAGCCTTGAGCACATGATATGTATATGAAGTGGTTGAAGGAACTGAGCATGTTTAGCTTAGAAAAGAGGCTAGGAAGGGTAAGCAGCCTGCACAATTGCCATTACATATTCAAGGAACTCCCTCCTTCAAGCTGAAAACCTTCTCAGGAGAGTATCCACACTGCTGGAGAGAAAGTATTCAAATCCTGGACAGGACCTGCCATTGAAATATTGCAGCAGCTGCAGAAAATTGAGATAGAGAAGCAATGAGGAAGGTGGGAGGTGTTCATGAAAATCCTTAAAGGACCTCATTTGATTTCATACACATACGGAAGTCAAGGGATGTTGAGGTCACAGTGTGAGAATGCTTGCAAAGAATAAAAAGACAATTTGGCAACTTAGAGAAGGAAAAAAGAGCTTATGTCCAGATCCTCCATATCTGCCAGCAAGAAGGAGAAAAAAATTTTGGAAATTTTGATGCCTGTGGAAAGGCTACACCAAAGGCTGATAGTCAAAGGAGCAATAAAGATGGAAGAGATGGGTAGGCTCAGAGTATCTCAAGAGGGCCATAGAATGCTGGAGGAAAAGAACTGAATAGGGCATCTGGCTGGAGTTGAGAAAGATAGTGGACTGGACAAGACAAGGTATTGCAGAAAGTGAATTTTTCTCAAACAGAGAAAGGGGCTGGTAGTAGAGCAAACAGGCTTATAGCTGGCTCCAAAACTTCTCTGAAACTAAGTCATGGAAGCAAAGCAAGGAACCAGCACTGACCGCCCAGACTGGAAGGCAGGTGGAGCTAGGGGAAAATTTTATGGGCTAAATCACTTCATCCAGAAAGACAAAGGATCCAGGGACCAGATGCAATGCACCTTCATCAGAGACAGGATAATCAGAGAAGCGGCCTTGTTTTTTGTTATCCCTGTGACCTAAATGGACACATGCATATTGGATGCACTTAAGTGACAAAAAGGGATTGTTTCATTTTTTTTTGTATTTGTAACCCTAGTGCCTAGCACAGTGCACTTATTAAATGCTGATTGACTGACTTACTGAATTCACAGGATCTCATTTAAGAAAAGATGAAGATTGAAGATGTAGAGTAAAGTACAGGACAGTGGTTTCCAATGACAGTTCCATTCCAGACATTTAAAAAAAAACCTGCTATAAACTATGTATATGATAGACCTCTGTGGTGTTGGAGGAAAGGACTACCTGTGTTTGGTCCATATCAATATGAGCTTAAAGTACTCTAAGTATTAAGTATGAGTGTCATTGAGAAGACAGATGTCATGGGTCTGGTAGGTCCAGACCAGGTGAATATCCCTGGTATATCAGCATTAATTGGAACCAAATCTAATTTGTTCAGAATTTTAGCAGAATAATGATGGTCACAATCAAGACCTCAATATCTAGACACTTTGACCACACATGTCTCCTACTTGGAAGGTCATAGGAAGGTAGAAGCCAGTGGTGATAAAGAAAGTCAAAGAAGCACTGACTTATCCACCTTGGCAGAGGATACAAAGAAGTTTGACTTTGGTGCTTCTTCAGTGCTTGAGAAATGGAAGGATCCTTTGATGAAGAAACTCAGGATTGAGTATGACCTTTATCTACTACATGAGTGTAGGGTGATACATCAAATCTACCTCAACAGCTACCAACCTTTATGTGATGTGTTCATATTGATATGGCCCAAATATAAATAGTCCAATATGCCTCTCTTGCCCCCCACAGAGACCTAGACATTCCAAAGCAGTACACTTTCTCAGATAGAAAACCCTCAAAAAACGTCAGAAGAAATGATTAATCAGTAACATAATCAATGAAGTCCCATAGTCTATGTGCTTTACCACAGTGATTGTATGAAAAAAAGACTAGGATGACCTGGATGTGTGTAGACTGCTGGACTTTGAAGAGGAGAATTAAGCACTAAAGTAGACCAGTTCTCCTCAAAATGTCCTGACCTATCTGCTAGTTAACCATTGTTTTCAGGATAAGACCTATATAACAGATAGAATGAGTATGAGTATATCACCATAGCAGAGGAGGACAAGATAGTCTTCATCTACTCACCAGAAGTTTGACAGTTTAAGTATGTACCACAAGGTATCTTGAGGGTATTTTCCACTTTTCAGTGGTTTGTGGAGAAAGTGCTTAGAGATATGAACTATCTGGAATTGTTGGGGTTCCCAGACAGTTTTGCCATCTTGGGAAGACATTGGAAGAACATGAAAAAAGACTCATGAACATGTTAGATCAGCTATAAAATGCTGAAATGAAGCTGCCAATTAAATGCCATTTCTATAGAACCTCTGTCAAATATGTGGATCACATTATGTCTCAACCTGAAGTATTGATGTACAGAACAGAGAAGCGCTTGTCCAGTAGCCATATCCAAAGACTCTTCAAGAAATAAAGACTGTTAGTATTTGTTGGATACTATCAGAAACTTTTTAACTCTGTTATCATTTTGGAATCACTCTGTAATCATGCTATGTGGGTATGCTATTAAAAGGAAATGAGTCAATCTGGAGCTCATTGATATAAGAAGTATAGCAGGTTTTTGAGTACTCAGCTCAACTGCATCATACATGCCCATGGTGGCTTATGCAGATCTAAGCATGCCCTTTGGGTCGCAAACTGAAACTGGCCTAAAAGATTTGGATGAAGTCTTATCAGAATAATGATGGTTACCAGAAATCTGCTGTGTTTACCAGAAAACACATTATTGATAGCTACATTCATAATTCTCCATCCAAATTGAAGTTCTTATCTCATATTCTTTGCCTTTCTTTATATCCCCAGCACTTAGCACAATGCCTGCCACGTAGTAAATGCTTACTAAATGCTGGCTGACTAAATCACTGACTGAAGTAGACTGTCACTGAAGAATAGTCAGGATTTTGACATGGAGACATAAGGGGAAAGTATATTCAATGAAAGGAAAGTTACATAGATACAAGGTGGAAAATCATAGGCCATGTTTAGGAGACAGCAAGTCATCTAGGGTCATCTGCTTCTAAATAGTATTGGTTTTTTTTTTAGTTCAAAGCCCTTTTCTTTGCTCCCATGCTGTTTAAAAATGATATTTTCTATAAGGAGTCAGTTCTGGGGAACATCCCAGGAGCTAAAGACCCTATAAAGAGAGAGGGCTGCAAGCTGGCTTTAGGAGTCCTTGGATGAGAAGATAGAACTTTGGCATTGTAGCAGCAGCTGTTTGGAAGGTCTCCTCTATACCATACCAAGCTTGTGCTATGGCTTCTCTTAATCCTGGAAATAGGTCCATGGAACAGCAAAGATAAGCTGCAGGGTAACAACCATAATTTAGCCACGATTCCCAAGAGGTTTTGCTCAGACCACTCACTCGCCCACTTTCATTTAATGTCCTCATATCTGATCCTTTTGAGGGGAAACAGGGCTGGAGGTGAGAATGGTGGATGACTTTCTATGGGAGCTCAGCCTCTTCCAGTAGTTTCCCTTTCTTCATGTACCCCTGCTGCTGTCCAGAGGTAACAGTGATTCTTTACCTATCTATCTGACTCTCCTGTTGCTTTGCTTGGACAGAAAGAAATAAGGCTTTAGTCAACTGTTAGCCTTCCCTGGGCATGCAACAGAGGTTCTCTGTTTTTAATAGGAACTGTTGTTCTTTGTGGTGTTTTTCTTTTGGAAATTGATCTTGGGTCTTCTCTCCATCCATTCGTGTTCCATCTGTTTTACAGACTTTTTTTGAGAGGTGACACTGTGACCATCAGAGTACTGTGCATTCATACTCATGCCTCAAGACTGCCCATGAGGTTGGCAAAGAAGGTGGCCTAATTATGAAAGAGAACAGATGAAATGACACAGAGCTTTTTATAAACTAGATGAAGAGCTGAGTGATGGGCAATATTTCTGCCTAAGAAACTCAAGGGGAAAAACATTTGCACAAGGATGGAAAAACAGCCTGACAGTAGTAAAGAAAATCCTGAAGTTGGTTCAGATTCTTTTGACCATGTGTCCACATGATGGAAAACAACTGGGTTGAGAAGGGTGAATGTGTAACCCTTTGTTCTTAGCATCCACGAGGACTAAAGAGAACACACAACAGCCAAAGAAATAGAATAAGTAAGGGTATGAAAGTGTCTGTTTGAAAAGTGGATGCTGTGTATTTGTGTGGTTGTGTGGTATGTAACTTGGCATGTATATATTTATACATATATATGTATATGTATGTGTGTGTGTGTGTGTATATGTATGCATATATATATATGCACATAAGTAATAACTGGCATTTATATAGTGCTTTAATGTTTGCCAAATGTTCTACATGCATTATTCCATTCAAGCCGTCATACCTCACAATAACCCAATAATATAGGTACCATGGACCTTATCTCCATTTTAAAGATGAGGAGAGTTAGGTTTGGAGAAGGTAAGTGAATTATTTCCTAGAATCTGTCTGAATTGTTTGTGATAAAGATGGGATTTGAACTCTTTCTTACTTCAAGCCCAGTACTTTACTCACTACACCTCTTTAATATTTCAACAAATTTGTGGCCTTACCATTGTGGATATTCTTGCTAAAAGTACAAAACAGAACCCATTCTCCTTTCCTGGGAAAATCTTGTTCATATCTTTCCAGAAACTGTCCACAGACAGTCCCACCCAACACAAAATACTAAGAACCTTCCAGATCTCTTGACATAATTTGGGAGTACCTGGACTTTCTGTCTGTCATGTGTCATCACTCTCTCTCTCTCTCTCTCTCTCTCTCTCTCTCTCACACACACACACACACACACACATACACACACACACACACCATCATCATCATCATTTGCTTTGTTTAGTTTACAATTTTTTATTATTGAAGTAACAATATTTTTTATTAATCTGCCCTTAACAAGTACCACCCTCTCTCACTCTCACTCAAATAAATTTGAAAAACAAACCCTTTAATATTTGTCTAGCAAATACTAGCCTATCTAGCAAAACTAATTCCCATATTAGCTGTGTCCAAAAGTGTATCCTTCTGTCACCTCTCTGACAGATGAATGGCATGTTTCATCTTCATTCTTTTGGATTGATGGTTTATCACTGTATTGATCAAGAAGGGCTAAAGTCTTTTAATGTTATTTTTCTCTTAAAATGTTGTTATAATTGAATAAATTGTTCTACTTCTGCTCACTTTGATTTTCATCAGTTCTTAAAGATCTTCCCAGTTTTCTCTGAAATTGTTCATTTCATCACTTCTTTTGGCAAAATAATATTCCATTCTATTCACACACAGCAATCTGTTTAGCTTTTCTCTAAGAGGAGAACACTACCTTAGTTGTCAGTCTGTGGCTAACATGAAAAGAACTTCAATAAGTGTTTTTACACATATAGATTATTATTTTTTTTATTCCTTAGGACATATAAGTCTAGTAGTAGTATAACTAGGTGAAATGGTATACACAGTTTGCTAGATTTCTGGGCATACTTTCAAATTGCTTTCCTGAATGGCTCCACCAACAGTGTGCTTGTTTTCTCACAATCCCTCCAGTATTTATTATTTTCTTCTATTATCCTCTTTGCCAGTATGAGGTATATGAAGTGGAGCCTCCAAGTTGCTTTAATTTATGTTTCCTTAATTATTAGTGATTTAGAGAACCTTTTCATATGATTGTTAATACTTATTATTTCTTTTTTTTAAAAAAAACTTCTTGTTCATATCCTTTGACCATCATCTACTGGGAATTTAGGTAAGTTCCTTATATATTTTAAAAATGAGACTTTTACCAGAAAAATTTGTTGCAAAGACTTTCCCCCAAATTCCTTGTTTATATTTTAATTTTTGCTATATCAGATCTGTTTGTGCAAAAACTTTTTCATTTTATATAACCCAAATGGTCTGTTTTATCTTGTGTGATCCTATCACTTTATTAGTCACAAACTCTTCTCCTATCCATAGATTTAAAAAGTAATTTCTTACTTACTCCTCTGATTTTTTTTATGATGTGACCTTTGATATCTAGGTCATCTATCCATTGGGAGCTTATCTTGGTGTAAGGTATGAAGTGTTGGACAAAATCTAATTTCTGCTGGATCGATGTCCAGTTTTCCCAATAGGTTTTGTTAAATAGCGAATCCTTCCCCAATAACTAGGGTATTTGGGTTTATCAAGCAACTGACATAGCATTGATATTAATGGCGTACATAGTCATCACTTACTCCTTCTATGTGGCCAGACCAACTCTTATCCACTATGCTATACTATAAAAAACTATACATTTATCAACAAAATATATTGGATAATTTTTGAATAATGTCCTATATGTAATAAAATATATTTTAAAATGGTGAAAAAACACGATAAATGTATTCACTCATGAGTCTCTTCATGACTTGAATAAATGAGCTTTATTAAATATCTACTAGGTGCCAGGCACTATGCTACCCTCAAGAACCTTACATAGTAAAAGGAGGATAAAACACATTTATAAGGGAACAGTGGCCAGAGAAAGGAGTTTTGGTTGAGGTAGTCACAGGGCTTGGGAGTGGATCCTAATTTCAGGAAATGACCTCATCCTCTTTCACAGTAGCTTAAGTAATACTGATTCGATTACTCTTCCCAAAACAAAAGCAAAAAGTAGAAAGTGAGGGGAGGAGAAAGATGGAAAAGTGATATGAACACACAGCAGATGACATGATGCAGTGCCAGATAGGTCCTAGTGTCCTGATAGATGGCTGGGTGGGATTTTAAGCTTGGTTGGAAGCCACCTAGATGTAGAACAGAGGTTCCCAAACTTATTTGGCCTTCTGCCACCTTTAAAAAAAAGATTACTCAGGGCCCTCCTGGAAATCTATTTTCTTTAACTCTTTAATGCTTTTTTTAATTTTTAATTTTGCATCATTTCAGAAAATACATTTTTTAAATGATGCACCTTAAATTGAATAATTTATTGTAAATTTGTTTGGGGGGTTTCTGCATTGAAATTTTGATGATGCAATATTGTATCATGAAACCAGATAGTATTGTATTATAAACAAGTCATTACACATACTTATTCCTACTGATGCATGCTGGATGCACAATGTGCTCACCTGCCAATACTTGCTTTTTAAGTTCTTTTGGTGGACTTGACCACTGATCAAGTGTTTATTTGGAAAATTTTTGTGTGTTTATTTGGAAAATAATGCAATCACTACGAGTTTAACTCTGTTACACAACACATGAAACATGTACAAATGGTTTTTCAAATTTTTCTTCTCTTCTTTCCTTATGCTTCCATCACCCCCTTATTTTTATTCAATGCCCCCTAATTGTACCTGAGGCTATTACCACCCCTCCCATCATTCCAGCACCAATATAATATATTGTCAGTTGAGTTTTCACTTATTCATTCTCCAATGAGGATAGTTCAACCCCAGAGTGGAGTTCTCAAATGAATGGATTAACTCCACCCTCAGTCCCCCATCAGGGAAGGTCTCCAGCTGTTCAATCTGTCTCCCAAATGCTGAAGTAGCAGAAAGGAAGATCGTATAATAAGATGATATCGGGGTCAACTCAAGGGAAAACATCAGAGCTCAGTCCATTTCAGAGCACATGGGACTGCATCTTCTTCCTCTGAAAGACATGGACTAGGAAGAATCTTCTCCCTTAAATTTTCTGTAGAGAAGAAGATCAACTCACCTAAACTCACATTGGGCTAAAACGGGGGTTAAAAGTGAGGAGGGGCATAGTTATACACAAAGAGGGTATTGCTTTCTCTTATGAAGTATCTTGAGCAATGGTGTTGCATTTGCCAATTTTTGAAATGAAAATGCTCACACTCTGAGCCAGTTTGAATTGGCTCCAACACACTCCTGGTCTTAAGTTTGGGTGCATTTTATAGAGGAAACTTTACAGTGAAAATAGCCCCCTATTTCTTAATGAGAAAGTCCAAAGTGTGCCTCAGTTTTCACCCCCTATGACCAGTGTAAGTCTGGGCCAACAGGTAGTTAGGTGCACAGACGTTTGTCCCATCCCCAGCAACTGAATTTGAATTCCAGTGCTTCTGGTGTGTTGGGATAGCTAGGTGGTACAGTGAATAGAGGGCCAGGCCTGGAGTTAGGAAGACTCATCTTCCATCTGGCCTCAGACTTACCAGCTGTATGACCCTAGGCAAGTCACTTAACCCTGTTTGCATCAGTTTTCTCATGTGTAAAATGAGCTAGAGAAGGAAATGGCAAACAACTCTAGTATCTTTGCCAAGAAAACCCCAAATGGAGTCACGAAAAATTGGATATGGCTGATTCCAGGCCCAGAGCTCTATGTACTATAACATCTAGCTGCTTCTGGGTTCAAAAACTCCCTCAAACACTTACTAGCTGTGTGACCCTAGACAACTCATATAACCTCTCTTAGACTCAGTTTCCTTACCTCTGAAATAATAATAGTACCTACTTCACACAATTGGTGTGTATAAAGATCCAGTGGTGAGGAATTGGACTTATGATTTTATTGGTTGGAAAAAATCCCATCCCCCTTCAATCCCAATTGGGAGAGGAAAGGAGGGAATAAGCATTTATATAGCACTTACTATGTGCTAGGCACCTTACATACTTATTATCTCAATTGACTATCTCAGTTGATTCTCACAACAAACTTGCAAGGTAGGTGCTATAATTATCCTCATCATACAGATGAGGAATAGAGAGATTAAACAATTTGCCCAGGATCACACACTACTGAGTGTCCAAGGTAGGATCTGAACTCAGAACTTGTAGGACCGGCACTCTATCCCTGAGCCACCTAGCTGCAACTCCCTACGGCTGTAAACTGAAGAATGAAATGATTTGCCCACATAGTATGTATCTGTATCAAGGTAGGACTTGAATCCAGGATTTGCTGTTCCGCAGGATAGCTCTCTATCCATGATGCAACACTCGTTCTTTTGAATCAAATGAGCTATATTTTAAGTACATTTTAAAAAGTGATATACAAATACAAGCAATTAAAAAAAAAGCAGGTTGGAATGGGTCCTTCTCTGCTTTGAAATTCCATGATCTATAAGGAATTTCATTCCAATGCAAAGGAAATAGTCATTTTAATGTTATGAGAGCCTTCAGATTAAAAAAAAAATCCCTTGTTTGGTGTTCAAAGCCCTTCATAGCCTGCCTTCCCCCTCTCCAAACTTCTTCCACCTCTCCCCACCCCTGAGTACCTGCAGTCCAAATTACACTGACTTTATTGTTCTTCACACTAAATGGTCCATCTCCTGACACTGGGCATTTTCATTGCCTTCCCCCCATGCCTAGAATTTTCTACCTCCCCATCTCCACTTCCTGGCTTTTCTGACTTACTTCAAACTCCAGCTAATATTCCGCCTTGTATGGAAAGTTTTCACCAAGCCCCCTTAATGCTAATGCCTTCTCTTTGTTGAATATTCCCAACTTATCCTGTTTATAGCTTGTTTTTGCATAGTTACTTGCATATTGTCTCCTCCACTAGACTGTGAGCTCCTTGAGAGAGGGAACTGTCTTTTGCACAGAGTAGATGTTTAATAAATGTTTATTGACTGGCTGACTAAAAGCTAAATTATCTCAATGGTCCCTCCAGTTTGGAGATCCTTTATGGTGGGCTTTAAAATCATTAGCTTCCTCTAGGATCTGTTCAATTTGCCTTGGGTCAATATACAGGAAACCTTACTTTAGAGTTACAAATGCATGGTCATTCAGCTACCTCCCTTTTTAGGTCCACATATCACAAAGCAAAATGGAGATTTGACAATCCTTTAATCACATCTGTACAGTTAGCAAAATACATCATAAAATTGCTCTGTTTCCCTTTGTGGTTCTTCATATAAATGAAGTCAATTTCACAGGGTCAGTTAGACCAGCAGCAAAAAGGGTAGGTGAGCTCCACACAGATAATCGAGAATTATCATTGTATTGGCTTCATGAATTTATAAATCGTTTCTGCTTGCTAACTTCCTGTATTATATTCAGCTTTATTAAATTCACTACATCAGCCAGGTCAGTGATCCCCAACTGTGCAGGCACTGAGGAGATCACTCATTTTTATACTGTTTTAATTCATTTTTGCCTTTTATTTGTGTGCCTAAAGCACTGCAGAGGGAGTGTGTGTGTGTGTGGGGGGGTGATATTGAAGTTATAATATTAATTTTCATTGAATCACTGTTAAATCAAAAACCTAAAAATGTAAATTCATGATGTGGCATATGTTGTTGTTGTTTTAATAAATTGCACTTCCACCATTGCAAAATGATCCTTTTCTTTTTAAATCATAATTGGTTTTCAGAAAAATTGAGAATCCAAAGACACATTAGAGGTCATGTAGTCTAATCCTCTCATTTTACAGACAGTCCGACTGAGACCAGAGGCAAAAAAGGGATTGTGTCAGATTACACAGCTGGGAGTGGGAGAACACAGAATATTGATTCCTAGATGCTTCTTTCCATGGCACCATGATGATTTCCTAAATTTGAGTCTCTGACTCTTACTGCTTTCCTTAGCCCTATGATTTCTCCCTTAGATATCTCCTGGAGAAGGAGCTAAGCCATGACTTTTGAAAGTATTAGCATAATAGCTGGAGGGAACAAGCAGAACTGCATATCACCATCATGATTGGTGCAGGGGGTGACATTTAAGTAAGATGACTAAGGCAGAAAGATCACAGAAGTCAGGGTGGAAGGCACTTCAAAGGACATCTACTCAGTCAGTCAATGAACATTTATTAAGCACCTATTGTGCACCAGACAGTGTGCTAAGTGCTGGGGACACAAATCCGAAAAAGAAAGACAGGTGAAGAAACTCAGACCCAGACATGATAAAGAGTTAAGATCACACGGATAGCGTCAGTAGGGAAAATTAAGCCTGGGTCCTTTAACACCAGAGCCTGGAAATAGCCTGCTGATGATAGACTTTTAAACTGACTGTAATCCACTTGTCTTTGGGCAGATTTAGCACACTTTGAGAATAGAAAGCCAACTTCTAGGAAGAAGATTGAGTTCATAGGGTTGACCTGCCTGACAGTTTGCCTTCCTGAAGATTCCCTCAGTGGAACGAGTTCATCTTGGACTCTTGGGTATCAAGGCCCCATGGTATCTCCAATAATGTACTGGCTAGACTTTGGATTATGCTTTCCCCCCCACCCTTTCCAGCCTGATGTTCCCCTTCCACCGCACCAAGTTTACTCTTAGGCTTGGAGATTTTCCTAATTACTGGCACATGCTAGTATTGCTACAGGCAATGATCTGTGACGTTTTAAGTGTTAGAGCTATGCTTGGTGCCTCTGCAATGAAGAGTCAATATGCCAAGAAAGGCAAATCTATGGATGATAAAGCAATTCAGGGAGATATAGATATAGGTATAGATAGAGATAGAGATAGAGATAGAGATAGAGATAGAGATAGAGATAGAGATAGAGATAGAGATAGAGATAGAGATAGAGATATAGGTATAGATATAGATATACGTATAGATATAGATATAGGTATAGGTATAGGTATAGGTATAGGTATAGGTATAGGTATAGGTATAGGTATAGGTATAGGTGTAGATGTAGATGTAGATGTAGATGTAGATGTAGATGTAGATGTAGATGTAGATGTAGATATAGATATAGATATAGATATAGATATAGATATAGATATAGATATAGATATAGATGTAGGTATAGATATGGATATAGATGTAGATATAGATATAGATAATAGCTATAGATATAGATATAGATATAGATGTAGATATAGATGTAGATGTAGATATGGATATAGATGTAGATGTAGATGTAGATGTAGATAGAGATAGAGATAGAGATAGAGATAGAGATAGAGATAGAGATAGAGATAGAGATAGAGATAGAGATAGAGATATATACACACATATATATGCACACACACATATGTATGTATATGTCTATATATGTATGTATGTATGTATGTATGTATGTATGTATGTGTATATGTACGTATATGTCCCAGTCTACATGATACCATGATTGTCCAAAATCTGTCCAAATCTCTTCCCCATTCAACTTAAGGTCAAGTATAAGAACATCTAGTCACAAGATTATATATCTAAAGCTAGAAAGGCCTAGTCTAGTCCTTTATCTAGTCTAAATGAGGCCCAGAGAAGTTAAATGACTTACCGAAGGTCATGCAGTTAGGTAAACAGTAATGCTGGGATTTGAACTCAGGTCTTTTGACCTGGACTCTTCTCTGGTGTAACTGAGAGACGATCCAACTCCTTATCTGCAACATTCTATCTATTTTGTACCTTTGCGTTGGCTGTCTCCCAGGAATGCTTCATCCCCTTCACCTCTGGCTTCCTTCAAGACTCACCTTCTGCAGGAGGCCTTTCCTGTCTCCCTTAGCTGTTGGTGCCTTGCTTTCTGAAATTAGCTTCCAAGGGGCAGCTAGGTGGCACAGTAGATACAGCTCTGGCCTTAGAGTCAGGAGGACATGAGTTCAAATCCCGTCTCAGACATTTGACACTTACTTAGATTGTTACACAGCTAGTGTGACCCTGGGCAAGTCACTTAATCCCAATTGCCTAGCAAAAAATAAAAAAATAAAATGAAATTGACTCCCATTTGTTCTGTATGTGTTTTGTATGCATTTTGATGTTGTCTCCCACTTTAGAAATGTGAGGTCCTTCAGGGCAAGGACTTGGTTTTTTGCATTTCTTTGTATTTCCTGTGCTTAGCATGGTACCTGGCCCATAACAAGCACTTAATTAATGCTTGTTGACTAACTGTGAAAAGGGGAAAGAGTAGAGAACACTGCACTCAATGCCCACTTTCACATACGCTGAGGCACAAGCCAGGCACCCTTTTAGAACTGAAAGGGAAGAGTGTGCCAGTCATGACCTGACATTGTGTTAAGAGCTGTTTCACATCTCAGAAACAGATGGGAGGTTGACAACAAAAACTCATTTTCATATTTCTAGAGCTGTTAGAAATGCCAGTTACGGGAGTCACACACGGAATACTCACAGTGAGCTTTCTGACTTAGCAATTGCTGCCTCAAGCTACACCCCATCCTGGGTCTTCAGGCTGCTTAAAGGAGCTTCAAAAACCACTTCAATGGGGGCAGCTAGGTGGTGCAGTGGATAGGGCACCGGCTCTGATGTCGGGAGGGCCTGAGTTCAAATATGGCCTCAGACCAAACACTTGATGCTTATTAGCTGTGCGACCCTGGGCAAGTCACTTAACCCCAATTGCCTAAAAAAAATCATTTCAATATCTTGTGTTACATTTGTTTCATTTAAATTGTGTTTTTGCCAGACCTGTGATTTCACTGGTACGTTGTTGCTACTCGTTCCTTTCAGATGCTTCATGACCCCATGAACTATACTATCCATGGGATTTTCTTGGCAAAGATACTGCAGTGATTTGCCATTTCCTTCTCCAGTAGATTAAGGCAAGCAGAGGTTAAGTGACTTGCCCAGCTAGTAAGTGTCAGAGGTCAAATTTGAACTCAGGTCTTCTGGACTCCAGGCTTAGCACTCTGTCCATTGAGCCACCTGGCTACTACTTCACTCCTAGATTGAACTCCTAATAAGGAAACACCTTCTGCTGATTCATATAGGCACCTGCTCTGTATTTGTAATCTCTAATTGTATTTGAGAGCTTCCTAGGCACTGAGAGGTTTATGGGAATTGCTTGGGGTCATAAAACCAGTAGGTTTTAGAGGTTGGGCTTTAACCTGCCTCCTTGAGAGAGACCATCTCTATATCTAATCCACCAGATTGCCCTTCTGTTTTATCTATTTACTGTTTTAATTAATTAATAGGTATTTATTAAGCACCTACTATGTGCCAGGTATGACTTATCCTCAAAAATTCTAAGCATCTTAGCCTGTTTTCTCTGTCTTTTTGTGGGTTCTGCTGCTTCAGAATTTGTTTAGAGCCATTTTTTATGAGTATTTGGAGGGGTTTGGGGGAGAGCTCAAGCAAGTCAGTGCTTTCAGTCTGTCATCTTGGCTCCGCCCCGCCCCTACTCTTTTCTACCAATGCCCTTGACCCTATTCTCTTCTGCTTCATCCAGGGCTTTGCACCCAATAAGCATCATTTCTTTCTTGTGTATCTTCAGGCTTTCCCACTCCAGTGGCTCCTTCTCATCTCACTAAAAACCCACTTAACTCTTCTAATCCTAAAGTAGCCTTGTCTTGAGCCTTCCAACCCAATCATCTTCTAGCCCATCGCTTTCTTCCTCTTTAAGATCAAACCTCTTTAAAAAGCTGTCTTACTCATCACTTCTACTTGCCTCCCCTCAGTGACCTGGGATCTATCTTCTGTCCCTTCCATTTTAATGAAGCTCTTCTTTCAAAGGTCACCACTGAATTCTTCCTTGCCAAATGCAAGGACCCTTTTTTTCAGTTCTTACACCCTCCTTGCCTTCTCTGCAGCTTTACTCTCTTTCTCCCCCTTGGTTGCATCATTCTTTCCTGATTCACTTCTCTAATTACCTTCTCTGTCTGTTTGCTTCTCTTCCTCATTACAGCTGCTTAAGTGAGTGTTCCCCAAGATTCTGTCCTTGGGCCCCTTCTCTCTCCCCTCTGTCCCTTGGTGAACACACTCATTCTCATGGATTCAACTATTCACCTTCATGCAAATAACTCACACATCTTTATATCTAGCTTTGACTCCTTTCCTGAGCTCAAGATCTACATATTTAATTGCTACAGAACACCTTTACCTGAATGTCTTACTGACCCTTCAAACTGAATCTCTCATCTTTCCCCTCAAACTCACTCTTTTTGGAGTTATCAAAATCTTGGAGTTATCTCTGACTCTTCCTCTCTATCACTTCTCACTTTTCATATCTAATTAGTTGACACGTCCTATCAACTCTGAGATAAATGATTATTAATAACCAATATCTTAGGGGAGATTCAGAGCTCTCCCCTTCTTCTAAATTCCTCATTTTAAAAAGTTCAGTTTCTTGAAGGACATTACTGATAATGAGATTTCACTAATTCTCCTCCATCTTGGGCAGATCCCATCCAACATTACAAGGAATTTAATTTAAAGTGGGGAAACCCATTATGTTCTACTCAAGCTTGGGTGGAGACAGATCTTTTTGCTTAGATAACCCAAGGCTACGTTGGTCTAAATTGAGATAATTTCTCTGTCCAAGGGTCACTCTTAGCTCCTCATTGAAGGGTATATAAACTGAGTCTGCCTCTGTGATTGTCTTTGGTCTAAGAAAGATTGCCAAATGACCATCTTTTGATTAATAATCTGCTGGCATTATTGATAAAAATGATTAAATTACCCAGAAACTATATCTCTTGAACCTTTTTAATCATCACAACTCTACCTTTAAAATATCTCTCATGCTTTTCCCTTCCAGTTTAATATTGCTCCTTCTCTACTATAATCCAACATGGCTGGACTTTTATAATTTCTTCTAAGTCTAGGTGACACAGTGGATAGAGTGCTTGACCTGGACTCAGAAAGACCTGAGATCAAATCTGGCCTCAGACACTGACTAGCTGTGTAACCCTGGGCAAGTTACTTACCTTTCTTTGCCTCAGTTTCTTCATCTGTAAGATGAGCTGGAGAAAGACATGGCAAATCCCTCCAGTATTTTTGCCAAGAAAACTCCAAATGGAGTCACAAAGAGTCAGACATGACTGAAAAGAACTTAACAACAATAACATTAATGTGACCTTGGGTAAATCACTCAACCCCACTTGGCCTCAGTTTCCTCATCTGCAAAACGAAGGGGTAGGACTATATGGTTTCCAAGGTGCCTTTCAGTTCTAAATTTATGATTCTATGACCCTCACCTCTATATGTCAGGGTAAGTTACCTTTGCACAATGTGATAGCATTCTCTCTGCACTAGCCATCCCCCAACCCCAATAAAAGAAATTCTGGATCATGCCAGTTTCCTTTCTGTAGGGGATGAGCAGAAGGATGGTGATGATGAAGAGGAGAAGGAGAAGGAGGATGTTGAGAATGAGGATGATAAAGATAATGATGCCTCAGTGTAAATAAACATTTATTTAGTGCCTACTGTGTGCCAGGTACTGTGCTAAGTACTGGGGATACAAAGAAAGGTATAAAACAATCTCTGTCTTCAAGGAACTCACAATCTTAAGAAAGAAAAGAACATACAAAAAAGAAGCTGAAAAGGGAGGAAGAGAAGAGTACCAGTGGTGGAGCATGATGAAGTTCTAAATCAATGGTGGGAAATGATCCATGGAAGTACGAGTTATAGAGTTGATTATATCTTACAAGATGATGAGTTTTGTAGATCTTGAAGTCCAGGAGAGTAACTAGGTAGGAAATGATAAGGTGAATGCCCTGAGAACCCTCTTTAAAGACTGGAAGCTCTGGAAGGAGCTCCCCAATGTCCACTCTTCACCTTCTCCAAAAACAGGAGGGAGGGATCCCAGGGTTAGGGGATGCTGGGGGAGGTGTGAGTATCAGAATTGATTTGATCCTGTGGAACAATGATTTTTGGAGATCATGAAGTCCAGGAGAGCAGCCAGATAGGAAATAAAATCTCAGAGAAGGGCATCTTGAAAGATGGATTTGAGCTAAGTTTTGAAGGAAGACTGGGAAACTAAGAGATGGGGTAAAGAAGGAGAGCACCCCAGGCATGAGGAACTGCCACAGCAATGGCACTAGGACCAAGATGGAGTATAGTGTAAGAGAAATAGCACATAGGCCAACATAGTTGCATTGTTGAGTTTGTGAATGGAAGTAAAGTGTAAGAAGAATAGAAAGGCAAGAAGGCAGCAGTTTATGAAGCCCTTTAAATGGCCAACAGAAGAGTTTATATTCGATTCTGGAGATACTAGGGAACTACTGGAGTTTACTGAGGAGTTGGGTTACATGGCCAGACCTCACTTTAGGAAAATCACTTTGGCAGATGAATGGAAGATGGATTGGAGTTCAAAGGGAGATGAGATAAGGAAACCAATTAGAAAGCTATTGAAATACTCCAGGTGATGTGATTAGGGCCTGAACTAGGTGGCTGTGTAAGTGGGCAAAAGGACACATATATGAGAGATGTAAGAGTAGAAATGGAAAGAGTAGCCTGTGGATTGGAGATATGGGGTGAGAGTGAGGAGCTAAAGATGATGCCAAGATGGTAAGTCTAGGTGGCTATGAGGACGGCAGTACATTTGACAACAATAAAGAAGTTCAAAAGGTGGGAGGGGTTGGGGGTAAAGATAATGAGTTCTCTTTTAGACATGTTGAATTTTAGATGTCTCTAAATATTTAGTTTGTATGTTGAAAAGACAGTTGGGATCCAGGGGACTAGGGCTGGATATACACATTTGGGAATCATCTGCTTGGAAATGATCATTGAACCCTTGGAGCTGATGAGATCTTCAAGTGAGATAGCATAGAAGGAAAAAGAATAAAATCCAGGGTGGAGCCTTGGGGGACATGCATAGTTAGTGGGTGTGACATAGATAAAGAACTGACAGAGGAAACAGGCTGAGGAATGCTCAAATAGGTAGGAAAGAACCAGGTGAAAGTAGTATCATAAAAACTTAGAGAGGAAAGAGTATCTAGGAGACAGTGATGGATGGTATGAGATGCTGTAGAGAGATCATAAAGTGTGAAGACTGAGAAGAGGATACTGGATACTCATGAGGCAACATAACAATGAATGAAAAGCAGGATGAGGAGGAGGAAGAGGAAGATGGTGATGAGAATGAAGGTGGTAATAGTAACTTACATTGCTAAAGTGTTTAAAATGTATAAATTATCAAATGAGACATGTCGCAATTATTAAATCCCTTATCTTTTAACAATATGGGTGAGTCAGGAGGTAGTATATCATGTTAGATCCATGATTCTACTGCCCTGGGGGAAATGATTGCATGCTGCTACTGTAAGAGGCCAAAGCTGTGTGGCAGCAAGTTAAATCAGAGTTATCTCCTTTATATCTCTAATATCTCACCTCGTGCTCGAGTCCTGGCCTACCCAGCAGCACTTTGTTCTCGTACCTGGCACCTACTTGGATACTGATCGCCTATAGAAATGTAAGTTCCCAGCTCAATGAGAGCGTTAGTTTACACTTTTTTGGTTCTTTATTTGGGTTCTTCCCCAGCTGTCACAATAACCCTGGAGAAGCAGCATGGTACAGTGGATGGAGAGCTGGACTTAGAGACAGCTGTGTGATCCTGAGTAAGTAATTGAATCTCTCTGTGTATCAGTTTCCTCATTTTTCACACACTCCTCCACCCACCCCATATAGGATATTCAACAGAACAACCCTTTAAGTTAGTAATGCAAAGATTATGACACCCATTTTACAAATAAGGAGATTGAAACGAAGGGAGGTGAAGTAATTTGTCCACACTCACAAGGCTGGCAATAGGTCATGCTATCAGCATGACCACCATTTGAGCACATCCAAGGATTTAGAAGTTCTAGGCCATCAGCCCCTGGCATTTTGGATCATTTCCCTGGGATATTTTTCATGTGGATACTTTGAAATTCTGACAGGCTCTTGCCACTTGCATTCTGTCATTCTGTGTTGGAGCACATTTCCATTTCATCCCATCATATTTCACTGCAGTGACATACTGTGAATTAGACCCTGGCTTCAGTGAAATCTGTCCAAGACCCTCCCCAGGCCAAGAATCAGTGTAGAGCCAGGCTGGGCTCATGCAGCCAGGGGCATGTGCGGGGCTTTCCACTCAATTTGAGGAGTGGATGATTTGATTTGCTTTTGTTCTGGAGAGTGAACCAGATCATTTGCATTGTAAATAAAACTTCTCATCTTGATTTCCATCACTTCTGATTGCTTTTGGCTGCTTTGCTGGGGTAATTTAATCATGGACCATATGAAAGTGGGGAGGACACGATTTTAAATGAGTTGAGAAGAAAGATCAAGGAAAATCTGTGGCAATAATCATCAACTAAAACATTTCCATTTTCAGATCCTGTAAATGCTTTGGTATTAATAATTATGTTACCTGCCTCTGGAGGTCATGTGATACTAGAATACTTCTTTTTAAGTACTCATTATATTTTGTTTTCCTAAGTTGTATGCAATAGCTTTGGCTCTAGACTAAATAGCTTTTCAAATTGGCCTCTTGAACTCACTTCATGCACATCTCCTGCTGAAATACTCCACTTCCTTCAAGGCTCTGCTCAAATGTCACCTCCTTCCTGAAGCCTTCCAAGATCTACACTCCCTCTCAGTTAAATGTAATCTTACCCACCTCAAAATAGCATTGTGAATCTCCCCTTGCTCCTCTCACACTTTATTCTGGTATTGAATACATGAGAAGAGCATCTTGAGGGCAGGGATTGTATCATATCTACCTTTGTATTCCCAAGGCTCAGCCGAGTGCAAATCACCCATCAGGCCTTCAACACCTGTTACATTACATTACATTACATTACATTACATTACATTACATTACATTACATTACATTAGTGGATGGTAGCTCTAATAAGCAATTCAAGGCCAGGGTCTCAGAGCTCTATCACCCTTCCACATGACTAAAACCAGAAAGCAAAGTGTTTATGGAGTGTATTCTATTCCAGAATGTTTCTATTTTGTTTCTGACCTAGACAAAATATCATTATAAGTATCTAGAGTTTTGTTAGGACTCTACAATTTTGCCTAGTTCCTGAAGATACCAAACCTAAACTAGCGAATAGAAAATGAAATAAATTTTATTCAACAAGCATTTGTAAAGCATTTACCGTGTGCCAGGCTCTGTGCTGGGCACTGGGCATACAAAGAAAAAAATAAAAGCAGTTTCTGTCCATGCTTTGTTCAGCCATGACCCAGTGGATTGGCATCCCTTTAGTTTCCATTTTTTTGTCGCCACAAAAAGAGTTACTTATTTGGTTTTGGTTGGTTTTTGAAGGGGTATAAGTCTAGAAGTGGCATAGCTGGGTCAAACTGCATGCATGGTATAGTAACTTTCTGTGTGTGATTCCAAATTGCTTTCCAGAATGATTGTATCCATTTACAATTTCACCAATAACACATCAGTATTCCTATTTTTCTATGGCTATTCAAACATTTATTGTTTTCATTTTTTGTCATCTTCACTAATCTGATTTTGAGGAGGAAGAATCTCAGAATTGCTTTAATTTGCATGTTTTTATTTAATTGTGATTTGGAGCATTTTTTCATCTGGCTATAGATAGCCTGAGTTTTCTTTACTTGAAGACTGCCGGCACATATCCTTAAATCATTTAACAATTAGAGAATGGCTCTTATTCTTATAAATTTGGATCCTCCCCCCCACCCACCTCAGCTACAGAGGGAGATGGTCATATCCTTGTTCTTGCCATCATCCACAAATGTACTTCTTCCACATTCATGAATTCTGAAATTCCCTTATCTAATCACAATCCCGTTGTCATTCTCCCTTTCATCCTGTCTTGTACCCCCAAGCAAGCACTGTTCTTCATCTTCACGCTGTCCTCATCTCTCAACCTCTCACTTCTTTCCCAGGCCATTACCTGGGAAAGAGTTACCTTCTATTCCTTTCCACATTCTGGCCCCTTGGTAAAACCGTTCAATCTATATTGTTCTTTTTTGTTCCAATACTTCGGCTCTTTGTCCTATCACCAATTATGCCCCAACAAACCTCAACCTTGGATTACCCCATATCTAATGCCTTTACCCCCTGCTCACATACTGACAAAGCTGGAGGAAAATCACAAAACAATACAGATTTCTGTTATATGTCCTCACTGAAGCAAGGAAATATTTTTATATTTTAATTTACTCACTATTCTGCTTAGCATAGCAGCTTTTCCAAACCTTTTCATCCCTTCTCAGAACTCCCATAGTTCCCCAAACCCATCCTCTCATCTGAGAACCTTGCATTATATTTCACAATTAAAAACAATTGAGACCATTCACTAAGAGGTCCTTCTCTCTCCCTCCTCATTTCACATCATCCATATGCATTACCTCTTCACTTCCATACCACATGAGGAGTGGGTCTTCTCCTTATATACGAGTCGTGCCATCCCATCCCATCTTCTTTAGCAAATCAGCCCCTCCGTCCTCCTTATTTTCTCACTTATCTTCAGGCTACCCCTGTGTACTGGCTGGTTCCCAACTGCCTGCAAACATGGTCATGTGTTCACCATTCTTAAAAACAAAAACAAAAACAAAATCCTACTTGATCCGTTCATGCTCACTAACTATCATCCTATATCTCCCCCTTTTGGGGACTAAACTTGAGGAGGCCAACTACAATCCATGCCTCTACTTACTTTTCTCTCACTTTCTGCCTCATCATTCCGTGGAATCTATTTTCTCTGAAGTTACCAATGGTCTCTTACGTACCAAATCAAATGACCTTTTTCAATTCTCGTTCTTATTTTTGCAGGTTTGATACTGTCAGTCACCCTCTTATCTCTAGATTTTTGTGACACTACTCTACCCTAGTTCTACTTGTACCTATCTGACTTCCTTCTCGGTCTCCCTTGTTGCATCTTCATCTAGGGCATGCCTGCAACAGTGGATGCCCATCAGGGCTGTTCCTGGGCCCTGTTCTCCCTTTATACTACCTCATCAGACATCTTTAACTCAACATATCCAAAGTTGAGCTTATTATTTTCCCCCCAAATCCTCCTTTCCTCCTAACTGTGTTATTACTGTTGAAGGCATCCTCCTCCTCAAGGTCACCCAGGTCCAAGACCTTTCATCTCCTTTCTTCCCCTATGTACAATCTGTTGCCAAGGCCTGTTGATTTTACCCTTGTGAAATCTCTTGCATGTGCCCTCTGATCTTTTCTGACATTGTCACCATCCTGGTGCAGGTTCTCATCACATCATGCCTAGAGTACTACAATAGCCTAATGGTTGGTCTCTGCCCCATTTCTTCCCACTCCAGTTCATCCTCTACTAAACTCTTAAAGTGAACCTCCTAAAATATAGGCCTGACCATGTCATTCCCCTACTCAATAAACTCTAGTGACTCCCTATCACATCCAGAACCAAATATAAAATCCTTTGTTTGCCCTTCAAAGTCCTTCTTAACCTAGTCCTCTTTCCCACCTTTCGAGTTTTCTTATACTTTATACTCCTCATGTATTCCACGATCCAGTGACACTGACCTCTGAGCTGTTGCTCAAGCAAGACACTCCATCTCTGTCTTCCACATCTGGAATACTCTCCTTCCTCATCATTTCCTGGCTTTCCTGGTTTCCTTCAAGTTATAACTGATATCCTCCCTTCTATAAGAAACCTTTCCCAAGCCCCCTAAATTCTAGTGTCTTTCCTTTTTTGATCATTGGTGAATTAGAGGTGTGTCTACCCAAAGCAAGTGAAGACTTTCCTCAGAGAAATGGAAAGATGAGAACAATTTGTTCCAAAGATCATTCAGGTGGGTGAAGCAGATACTGGGGAGCATGTAGAGCTTGGTCATGCACTGAAGATACCAAAGGTCATCCACTACATCACAAGCCATTGCCAGTCATCTTGAATTTTGTCATGACACTGGGCTTTGATGACTACGGAAGAAAGAGTGAGGCTGCCTACATTGTATAGCTCTGCTTCATTCAAATTTAATTCACATGCAAGTCATCCATCATCCACTATTTTACCCCATCATGGTGTCATCGGTCCTTTTAGAAAACAAAGGACCACCACCAACACCATTTCAATTTACTCTGTGTATATCTTATTTGTGGTTAATTGTCTGAATGTTGTCCCCTCTATTAGACTTTGAGCTCCTTGAGAGCAGGGAATGTCTTCTGTCTTCGTATCCTCAGCACTGAGCACAGTAGTTGTTTAACAAATGTTTATTGATTTGTACAAAAACTTTTCAATTTGATGTAGTTGAAGGTATCCATTTGTACATAATAGATTTACAGTTTTATGGGCAATCATCTTTTTTATTATACTATCATGGAAGCATTCGTTTTAGTCTGTAAATTAAAAATTAAATAAATAATTTTAAAAGTGTGAATTGACTAACTGACTATCTGATATAAACTGCTACTCTTATTATATAGGTAAAGAAACTAAAGCTTAGAAAGACAAAGTAATTTTACTATTTGCGATACCTTGACACAAACAATTTTGTGACCTTGGAGCCAATTGCAATGAAGTTTAGGAACTTTTACACTCCCTTACAGCAATTTCTTCACTGTAATACAAAGGAAAGAGTTTTAACTCAGGAGTCAAAAGACTTGGGCTCAAATGCCATCTCTGATGCTCACTAACAGTGTAATGCTAGGCAAATAATTTAAATTCTTTGGGCCTCAATAGCCTCCTCTGTAAAATAAGGGCATGGAGTGGGGATTAAATGAGGACCAGAGAACTCCCTGGCCTCTGGAGTCCCTTCCAAATCTAGATCTATGGTTCCATGAAAAGAGAACTAAAATAGTTAAGAACCCATCTTGGATTACAAGTGCTCTGTTATTTTGCCTTTTAAAACATTTCCCCATGCAAATGTTCAGCTATAGTTCCATCCAGCAAGTCACATGTGCTATGAAAATTACAGATTTAAAATATGGTTTCTCCTTTGATAGGAATAAGTCTTGCAACCCTCATCTCTGTTTAAAATGGATTATTCATCAAGAGCAAGTCATGCCAGTCTGTTTTCATTTCCTTCAGATTCTGCATCTATGTCTTTGCAAATGGTGTTATTGTTCTGTACTCCCCTCCCCTGCTTCCAATATCTTATTGCTGGCCAGAACCATAGGGTGGGTACTGCATAACAGTCCTTTACCTCACCATCTTTACTCTATATCCTCTAGGCTGCAGCTGAAATTGCATGCTAGTCTTCTACACAATTAACAGACTCATCATGCATCTGATGATGAGTTCCAGAAAGCTGATATCAACAAGTACTCTCAATTTTGGCACTTCATTTGCACACTTACAAGTTCATTGTCATAACAATATACTACTGATTAGCAAGATATAGATATATATATATATATATATATATATATATATATATATATATATATATATGTAGGTATTATATGTATATATGTAGGTATTTTATATATATATATATATATATATATATATATATATATATATATATTTGTATGTATCATACCTATATCTACCTATCTATACACACATACACTATGGCAATCCCTGCATAGAAATGTAAAATTTTAAATCTGGAATTAGTCCTTTGCTAAAACAAATGTAATAGCACCTACCTCCCAGGACTGTTAAGAGAATTAAATGAGATAATGTTTGTAAAGTTCTTAGTACAGTGCCTGGCATGTAATAGGCAATTAACAAATGCTTATTTCATCCCTTCCTTCCCTTTTCTCAGTTTTTTCCTCAAACTGGGGAAAGGGTTCTGTTGGCCAAATAGTGATCAATACTGAGTAGACTTATTTTAAGAAAGCATTTCATTTCAGATCATGTTAGACCATGAGTTTTTAAGCTTTTTGTGTCATGAACCCCAGACCCCTTCTCAGAATAATATTTTAAGTGCATAAATTAATTGAATCAAATAAAATATGCAGGGTTAGAAAGGAAAGAAATCAAACTACCGTTACTGAAATGTTTATTTTTAAAAACATGTTCATGGACTCTGGGTTCAGATCCAAGAGAGTTAATCATTTAAAGTTTTATTTTTCCTATTGTCAAGGCAATACCATATTTTAAACTCTTTCTGTTCTGGGCCAAGATGGCAACTTGAAAGCTCAGTGGACAGAGTGTCAGGATTGAAGTCAGGAAGACTCATCTTCATGAGTCCAAATCCAGCCTCAGATTCTTAGCTATGTGACCCTAGGCAAATTACTTAAATCTGTTGCTTCAGTTTTCTCATCTGTAAAATGAGCTGGAGAAGGAAATGGCAAATCACTTCTGTATCTTTGCCAGGAAAACTCAAAATGGGGTCATAAACAGTAAGACATGACTGAAACAACTGAACAACAACATTCTTGGCCAACACATATGGTATAATAGGAAGATGCCTGACTCTGGATTTGTATTCAAATCCTACCTTTGATGGTACTAATGCACTACTTTGGACAAGTCATTTATCTTTCCTAATACTCAGTTTTCTCATCTGTAAAATGTACAGTTAGACTAGATGGCCCCAATGTCCCTTTCCGCCTTGTAGTCCTATGATCTCCCAACTTGTCTCACTTCCTTCCCTGAATTCACATCTTTTCTTCCCTACTGAAAACTGTGATCATCACTGTGCTTGTCAATGAACAGATGCCCATTGTGCTGCCTGCAGACTAGAGCTGTGCTGTTCACCAATTCCATGAGCTGTTTTGCTTCCTTCTTGCAGATCTCTTTCATTAGCTGGGGGAGAGGGAGGGAGCATAGAAAGGGAAGGGAGTTAAATCAAACGTGTTGGGAATGATTCTTTCATTCCTACATGGACATCTCCCCCCTCCCCACCCTCTTTGTGATAACTTGCTGACCTTGTCTTGATACTGCATCTGGTCGCAATTACTACGTTTTGTTAGGCTGACAAATTTTAGTAACATGGACAATGAACTTGGTTGCAATCAGAACTGCATTAAAATCTAGAAATGAAGTGTAAATCATTAAACAGAAGTATTTCTCTCCCTCTTTGCCCCCGCACTACCCTTCCCCCTCTTCCCGAACCAAAGATGTCCACCCAATGTGGTATATCAGATTTGTGGTTGATTTTTTTTAACCAATTAAAATAGAAACCATTTCTCTCAATTCCTAAGTCATCTTCTTGCAAAAATAAGTCTGGTAGCCCATAAAACTTAATCTCATGCTGCTCAGTAGTTTCTTCCAAATGCTTTTTACATATACCTGGTAAACTGCATATATTTTAATGGCATTGAATCTTAAAATTTTTTAAAATAGACACAAATATAGTCAATATTTCTAAATCTGCCTCTGTCTTTAAATCTAAATATTTCTTGTTCATGGATACATAGAAATGTGTCTTCTTATCAGAGCCTGTCACACCCATGGGCTAAGTGAGCAGCCTTTTAACACAATATAACTTGAATACCTCTCCAACCAAAAACGCCTTTTCACAGAGTCAAGATTAGGAGTGGGCAGGATGGCACCCACCTAGGGTTCAACTTGAAAGGGGAAAATAGCATTTACTATTACTCTGTTCTTACTTTTTACAAATGCACATATATTTAATGCCAGAAAATTATGCTCTCCATACAAAGAAGAGATTTATTTTGTACTAAGTTACTTAAAAGGGAAGACTCAAAAATTCAGGTGCATAATAACATATAAAAAATACAATTTTCATTTAATGTGGAAACACAACCTTGTGCTGACTGTGTCTCCTCATTAACTTGACATGGTACCAGAAATTCTTTCTCACTCCTTTTGGGTTAAGGCATTATAAATAATAATGTTGCTGAAACAACATTTTGGATTTTCTTGGCAAAGATACTGATGTGGTTTTCCATTTCCTTCTCCAGTTCACTTTACAGATGGGGAAACTGAGGCAAATAGGGTTAAATGACTTGCTGAGGGTCACATAGCTGGTAGGTTTCTGAAGTCACATTTGAACTCAGGTGTTCCTGATTCCAGGCCTGACACTCTATCCATGGTTCTAATTAACTGATGACAACAACAACAATAATAATAACAATCATATGTAATACCATATGCCAGAAACTATGCTAAACACGTTAAAAACATTATTTTATCTGATATTCACAATAACCCTGAGGGGTAGGTACTATTATGATCCTCATTTTACAGTTGAGGAAACTGAGGCAAACAAAGGTTAAATGACTGGGAAGGTGAATTTTGAACTCATCTTCCTGGCTGCCTTGTCTCCTGAAAGCCCATGAAATACAAGCACATAACTGTATTTAAATATCACATTTTAAAAAATGGTTTCAGAATCACTGACTACTCCTATTAGGAATCCCTGAGGGAATGAGAAAAAAAAACAGGTAAGTTGTGAAGGGATTGAGGGAGTAGTCAGCTAAAGATCCATTTCATGTGATGATGCCAAGTGAGAGAAAGTTTTACTAGAGAATTATAGCAATGGCCCCAGAATAGCCAAGGGATAGCCTGAGGGCCCCAGGAACCTGGGAAAATAGTGAGCAGAGGAAAGAAAAGAGAGGAAACATGTGAAGAAGAGTTTGAAAATGCTGTAGACGTCCTCACTCCCTACAGCAGCTGTTTGGCTCCTCAAAAGTGATGTGGTGTAATAGAAAGAATGCTGACCCTGAAGTCAGGAAATACATGAGATCAATTCCTTCCTTTAAGATTTACTACCTGTGTAACCACAAGTAAGTCATTTAATCTTTCTGAGACTCGATATCCCCCCTTTAAGAAAATGACAACATCTTCTTACTTCCCAAGTAAGTTCGCAGAACCCAAGTCTAAATAATTCTTTGGGAAAAATATAAGTAATGCATTCCTTCCTCCCCACCTCCCATAATGGGTATCAAAACTGCTCTAAATTTACTACATGATTGTGCAGCTCTTTCTTGGAATCTAGCTGGGTAAAACTTGACATGATTGAATTAATCATTTGCCCAGATACTTTATTACTACCATTAGCATACCTGTCATATCAGTAGTCAGAGTGTTGTGACAGACTCTGGAAAGAGTGAGGGTCTCAGGACCCAGGTACATATGTAGGTTGCCAAATTCTACGTTATGGCTTCAACTGAGAAAGGGCTCTGGCAGCCAGAGTTTGTGTCTGTAAAATACAACTGGCCAGCCCCCACCAAGATGGAGGACACTATGCTAGACACTTAGGATATAAGTACAAAAGACAGAACAATCCCTACCTGGATGGAATTTACATAGACATTTACATGTGCATGTATTCTTTATTAGAATGTAAGCTCCTTGAGGACAGGGACTGCTCCCCTTTTGTCTTTGTATATTCAGCAGCTAGCACGGCATTTGGCACATATTCCTTAATAAATGGAATGATTGGTACAATGCTTTAAGATTTGCAAAGTGCTTTACATACCTTAGGTCCTTAGATACTTACAACAACCCTATGATGTAGGTACCATAGGTATATAGCCCAGGGTTTGTATTCCAACTAGATCTTCATAATCTTGACTTCAAATCATAGGAAATTTCAATGATAATTTGCCTCTTTCATGGTTTGCCTCCATCAAGCTAGGAAACTGGGAACTTCTGAAGTCAACACAGGTATAGGCATTGAGTTTCTCCCCAAACTTAGCCAGACAGACCTAAGAAAGGAAGAGCATTAAAAGAGCAGCCCAGGGATGGGTAACCTCCGACCTAGAGGCCACATGTAGCCCTCTAGGTCTTCAAATGAGGTACTTTGATTGAATCCAAACTTCACAGAGCAAATCCCCTTAATAAAAGGATTTGTTCTATAAAACTTGGACTCAGTTAAAAGGCTGTATCCAAGGACCTAGAAGGCCACATGTGACTTCAAGGCCACAGGTTCCTGGAATAGCCCATTTAAGTTGGCCAGAAATGAATAGAAAAGGAGAAAAAACAATAATAATAATTCAGTCACATATCCAAATGATTAATTTTATTCCTTTTCTCTGCAGAAAAAAACCCTCCAAAATAGTCACGTTTCCTATTGGTCGAGATCTGCTTTGAAACCAGAATCAATCAACCAATAAATCAACAAGCATTTATTAAAGCACCTATTGTGAAGTAAGAATTGTGTAAGGTACTGATGGTACAAAGACAAAAACGAATGTCTCCTGTCAAGGATTTTATAATGCTATCTGGGGAGAAAACATGCATATGTATATGTATGTGTATTCATACATGTATCCATACATACATGCGTATATAGACATACACATGTATCTATGTCTACACACATATACACATATATCTTTGTGTGTGTATAGCTATAGATGTAAGATATATACTAGTTAGTTTGGGAAAGGAGGGTACCAGCATCTGGGAAGATCAGGAAAGGTTTCATGTAAAGGTGGAGTCTGGGCTGAGTCCTGGAGGAAGTAAGAGATTCTACCAAATGGAGCAAATACATTCCAGGCATGGGGAATAATAGCCAGTGCTGGAGCCTTTTATGATACCCTCAATGCCTATATCACTCTGTGATTTTTCCCAATTACATTTTTTATTTTTTACATATATTTTACATATTACAATTACATATTTTATTTTTAATATTCATTTTTTTTTAAATTTAGTTCCAAATTCCTCTTCCATTTTGTGTTTCTTTTGTATATAACCTATATTTACTTAAGGAACACAATGAATCTCTCTCCTGTAGAATATAAGTTCCTTGACGGCAGGGATTGCCTTTCTTTTGTATGTGTATTCCTATAACTCAGCATGTAACATACATTTAATAAATAATTGTTGATTTTGATTGATTGGTTCAGTGTGCATAGGTTTGACCTCTCAGTTTTAAAACAGCTTCTGTCAGTAGATACAATCTGCTCCTTGTTGCTCCTGACTGCTTCCTGTTTCCATGAGGCTCCTGGCTTGGATGGGCTTGCCTCAGGCATTAGTCATTACTCCCCATTGCACTCATGCCCACTCTTTCCCCAGCATGGGCTGTCTCCCACCTCATGGTCATTGAAAATACCAGTTTCGACTAAATACACAAGAAACCTCTGTTATTCCTTCATATGAAGATGTTGCCTGATCATGCAAACACAAAGAATCTATGTTGTGGGCACACTTTGTCTCATGAAACTGGAGCCTTTTATCTTCCAATCACCATTCGCATTCATATCCCAGGCATCCTGGAAAAAAAAATATAGTCCTTTTCCAACACAATAGGAAAAATATTGCACCTGAACTCACAGCACCTAGTTCCAAATCCTGTCTTTGCTGGGGACATGGTCACTTAAATTTTTGGGCCTTAGTTTTCTTATTTGTAAAAATAAGGCATTTGAATTGGGTGTCAGGAAGTCTGTGAAACCAGATAGGAAATCATTACATCACTATTTTCATTAACCTCGAACTGAAATTTAGCATTTCCCTCAATTATGAATGTAGGCAACAAACATTTATTCTGAGAAAGGATCCATAGGCTTTCTTATTCTGCCAAAGAGGCCCATGACACAAAAGAAAGGTTAAGAATCCCTGAACTAGATGGTCTCTGAAGTACCTTCCAACTCCATTGATTGCCCATGCATTTTTCAGTTATCATCATACCTGCTTTAAATGTGAGGGAGCTGAGGTTCAAAAAGATTAAGCTAGCTATGCTTAAACAGCTAGTCAGTGCTGGAAATAGGAATCATGCCCAGGAATCTGCCCACTGCTCTTCCCACTCAAATGAGATAATCCTTAAAGCACTGAGAATAGTGCCTGGTGCACAACAGGTGCCTAATAAATGCTCATTTCCTTTTCCTTTTTCCACTCTTCCACACTCAGTTAAAGAGGCAGACAGCTCCTCCAGGAGCGAATGGAAAAGAGGCACTGGCTGGAGGAGAGATAGTTGGTTTAGGGGAAGGGCTTGGACTAGCGTATTCTCAGAGACCTCGGATACATAATTCTGTTATGAGAATTAACTCACTGTTGTGTCAGATTGGGAAAACAAGTAAAGATAAGCAGACCTCTAACATAATCATCCATTATTGCTGCACAACCACTTTGGGCTAATGCTACTCTAGAGCCTGCAGCTTACGACAGGGAGCTCACATGAATAAAACACAGAGACTCAAAAAAAGATTATAAATGCAAACACTACATTTCCACATCTGAGTAAAATCCAGACTTTGGGTAGAGGGAGGTGGTTTTTTTTTTCATTCTCAAAATATTGCATTTGCACTCTCAAGTCTTAAAAGTGTCAGTCACATTTATTATTTCACGTTATAGATGCCCCATAGTTAATCAATCCGCAAAAGTTTATTAAGCATTTGCAAGGGGAAATGACCAAATCTATTTCCTTTTTATATTGTTCACCACATTAAAATATTTACCAAGGCAGTTAGGTGGTATAGTAGGCAGCATGTTTATCTAGAAGTCAGGAAGACCTGAATCCCAAACCTGTCTCATTCACTAGCTGTGTGCTCATGGGCAAATCACTTAACTTCTGTCTATTTCAGTTTTCTCATCTTTAAAATGGGAGAAATGTTAACATCTAATTCCCAGTATTGTAATTAGAATAAAATGAGATAATCTTTGCAAAGCATTTTACAAACCTTAAAGTGCAATATAAATGCTAGCTATTACTATTACTAGATTCCAAAAAAGTCTAAGACAAGGCAACTCATGATCTTCAAGTACTTATGGTATTGAAAGAACACTGACATACCTCCTTTTCTCCTTCTTTCCAGAGGTGAAGGAACAAAGAGATATGGAATATTGCACATAACATCATATTTTTGGTATGTTGATTGCTTTTGTGAAATTGTTTTTCTCTTAGTCTTCTTTTTCTTCTGTTTTAAAAATTCTTTGTTATAAGAGGTGATACTACTCTGGGAGGGAAGGATAAGAAGGAAATGTATAAGATGTAAAAGAAAGGCAAGAAAGAGAAAAGGAAGGAGGGAGGGAGGGAGAGAGAGAGAAATGAAAGATGGAAGACAGGAAAAGCAAGAAGGGATGGGAGGAAAGAAGGAAGAAAGGAAGGAAGGAAGGAAGGAAGGAAAGGAAAGGAAGGAAGGAAGGAAGGAAGGAAGGAAGGAAGGAAGGAAGGAAGGAAGGAAGGAAAAGGGGGGAAAGGAGAAGGAGAAAGAATGAAGAGATGCACTGCCCCAGGGCTTGGATGTAAAAGGAAAAGGCATCAAATTCCTCTTTATCTGTTCTATGGGAGGACTATTTCTAAATTTCTTCTCTTTTGCTTCTTCTTAATCCTCAGCCTTTACCCTGAAACAAACCAAAAAATAAAGACACCAGATTTATATACTATTTAAACATCATTAAATTCCTTCTTTGACTCCAGGATATCAGAAAGAAAAATTCTCCTTCCTTCGGGACTTCTCTTTTGTACTGATCAATTACAGGTTGTTTTTTGTGTTGTTGTTAATTTTGAGATGCCCTGGCTGAGTCACAAATTTTGATTAAAATTTATGTTTTATCACAATTTTCCATGACTCATCCATGATCTTTCCAAAGATTTACACAATGAACCCCTGTCCTACTTATCCAATAAATTATCTTCCCTCTTTCCTGAATTGTTTCAGCATACATCTGTGTTTATTTGTGACCAGTTCTATCTCAAAAGAGCTCTAAATTTTCACATAATGAAGTCTGCCTCATCTTTTGAATAATATTAATTCAAAAATTATTATTTACTGTACTTTACTGTATGTTTCTTCTTCCATCCTCTTTCTTTTTCTAACTATGTTCCGAGACCCAGCAGATACATTTCACTGGAAAATTTACAATAAGGTAAGAATTTGAGTAAGTGAATGAATAAATGAATGAATGGATAGATGGATGGATGGATGGATAAGTGGACATCTATTAAATACTTACTATGTACCAAGTACAATGCTAAGGACTTGATGATACAAATACAGAATCACAGAAAGCCCTTGCCCTCAAGGAGCTTACATTCTAATTTGGCATCCATGTTTCCTTCTCATACTTGGAGAACAGAGGAGAGATCTACTTTTTCCAGAAAGTCCAAAGACATGAACAATAATGCTACTTTTTTCAGCTAATGCCAGGAAAGGAGCAACAAAAAAAAAAAAGAGATAAGTTTGGTGAATTCCCATAAGGCTTAAATGAAGCAAGCTCCTTTCATAAGAATATACTCCTTTTGGTAGAATTCACATAACAAGTTAGTAGCTGTTTATGTGGGCCCAGCTAACAGAATGTCAGAGTGAGAAGGAAATTTAAAGGCATTGCTAGCCCAACCTCTATCTGTGCAAGAATACTTTACAACATAACAAACAAGTAGTCAACCAGCACTTTGCCTGAAGATCTCTAGGGAGGGAAAACAGCTGTCTCCTAAAACAACACATTCTACTTTAGGATGGCTATAATTGTTAGCAACGTTTGCTTTACATCAGGCCTTAATCTGCCTCTCTGCAGTTTCCACTCATTGCCCCTAAATCTACCAAGAAGAACAGGCCTAATCCTTCTTCCAGATGATAACTTTTCTAATGCATGAAGACTGCTACCATATGCCCTCTTAAGTCCTCTCTTCTCCAGACTAAACATCTACCGTTAGCACATCTGGCACGATCTCAGGGCCATTCATCATTCTGGTTGCCCTCTACTGGATGCTCTTATGCCTATCATCAGTCTTCCTAAATTTATTCTTCCCAGGGAAGAGTGCAGGCAAAATATCACCTGAATCTATCTTCTTAAGTGCCATTATCAAAAGAACATTTGCACTTTTTTTTTGAAAGATGGCTTTTAGGGCTAGGAAGCAAATAAGAATCGTTGAAAATACCAGTTTCAACTAAAACACTCCAGCCTGAACTCACCATGGTCTGTTCTGAGCCTAGCCCACCTTCCATGTCTGTTTTAAATATGTGTCCTGATCAGCCTTTTCTTTTCTTGTGTTATCTTGTATTTACTTATCTGTTTATGTGTTATATCTCTTCCCTAACCCACCCCCTTTAGAAGGTTAGCTCCTTGAGGTCAGGGACATTTAAATTTTTGTTTTTTGTCTGTGTAGTCTCATAACTAGCATAACACTTTGCATGTACTTTATAAATGCTTGTTGAACTGAATTGAATTCAATCAAATAGCCCCAGACATTATACCTCTTGCAATGTAGCATAAGTTGACATTTTTGCTATGATATCCAATTCATCACACTATTGATTCATCTTGAGCTTGCAATCTGCTAAAATCCCCACATCTTTAAAAAAAATTAGTATCTAACATGAGTCCCTCATCTTGTATTAATTAAATTTATTTTTCAACTCATGTAAAAAAAAAAACTACATAGGGATGATCACTATTATCCTCAACTCTTCCACTTCCCTGATCAAAATCTTTGGCATTCTGCTATCTGACAGTAATCTCATGTCATTCCATCAGTCTTCAGCCTCATTGAGTCCATGTCACTCCCCTGCTCAATAATGTTCACTGGCTCTTTGTTGTCTATAGGATTATGATACAAATTCTTTTTAGGGGCTTTGAAAGCCCTTCACAATCTGGTTCCACCCTCTCTTTCTAGCCTCATTATATAATATTCTTCTTCTTGTACTTTGCCATTCAGCTTTCTCTCTGTTTATCACACATGTAACACTCCATCTCTGATCTTCATTTCTTTGTACTAACTCATGCTCTTGCTTGGAATGCCTCACCTCTTCACCTCCACTTCATAGAATGCCTCTCTTCCTTCCACAGCTAAAGCAATAAATTCTACAGGAAGGCTTCTCTGATCTCCTCAACTGCTAGTGCTCTCACTCTCAAACTATTTTATATCTAACTTTTGTATTTCTATCTTTATAATTTTTTGATATGTGATATATATTATGTATAATTATTTGGTAGATACACATACACACCCCATCTTTGTGTATAAGCTTCTCGTGGGGAAGGATTGTTTCATTTATTATATTTGTTACCCCAGCATCTACCATATAGTAGAAGCTTAATAATGACCTATTGAATGATTCTACCAAATGCAACAAGTACAAAAGAATAGGCAAAATTTTATGGAAAATTTGATAAAGGAAAGATCATCTTCAACTGAAAGAAATCAATGAGTACTTCATGAAGGAGACAGCACCAAAATTGTGCCTTGAGGGAAATTATTTCAATTAGTAGAGTTGAGTCAGGGACAAATTAATTCCAGTCATAGGAATTAAGGCAAAGAGTATGAAAGACAATAGTGTGGAATAAGGCTGGTAAGGTAGATTGGAGCCAATTTATGGAGAGCTTTAAGTGCCAGGATCACAAGTTCATATTTCATTTGATAACAAATTTGATAAGCAAGTGAATATTTTTGCCTAGAGGAGTGATGTGATCAGAGGAGGACATTCTACAGATTGCACAGACCACAGCAGAGATGGATTAGAGAGGCTTAAGTGTGGAGTAGGGAAGGCCATTATGAAGTCTGTGGCATCTTACATCCTTCATGAGTGCAGCGTTAACAGTCCATAGCCCTCTTCTCATTGATTTTGGCTTTCAGCCTAATAAAGGTCATAATACCCTGCCTGGCCCAGGAAAGCCACACAGAAAGATGATTGGATGTTGCTCATATCACCACCCTGAATGTAGTATGCCCCTGAGATGGAGATGAGAGAATAGAGGCTTTCCAGGAAAATACCTAAAGTTTCCACCTGGTCATTTGACCATAAAGAGTGAAGATCGACACCAGGGATGGTTCCAGGAGGCAGATGATTAACTAGGCTGTGTCCTTCGAGGTTCCATTATACAGATAGGGAATGACAGCTAAACACCTCATCTCTCCTACAATGACTTCCATGCCAATGATATGCTAAGAGAGTACTTTGGGGTGCTCCTACATGTCACTTGAAAGGCACTGTGGTTTCTGAATGTAAGTGGTCAGACAATATAAACCAGCATTTTCAAAAAGAAGAATGTCAAAACATTAACCATAAGAAAAAAAATGTTCCAAATCACTGGTAAAATATTATAAAGTGATAAATGAAATGTATGTGAGAATAACTCCAATATATCAATGTTACACTCAACAAATGGGCAAAGATGATAAAAGATAGAAATAGAGTTCAAAGGGATATGGGAAAACAGACACATTAATGCACAGTTGGTAGAGCTCTGAATTGTCCAACCATACTGGGAAACAATTTCTAATTATGCCAGAAAAGTAAAATGACTAAATTGTGTGTATGTTTTGATCCAGCCATCCCACTACAAGAACTGTAACCCAAAAAGCCAAAGACAAGAGTGAAATTACAGCAATCATATCAGCACTTTTTGTGGCAGCAACAACTAAAAAAAAAAATTGTAAACAAAGTAGGTGTTCATTAACTGCAAAATAGCTGATATATGAAGAATGAAGAGAAATGTTGGAAGACTTTCCAAACTGATGCAGACAAGGGAAAGCAAACCAAGTTGAGTCAACAAGCTTTTACTAAGTGCTTACTATATGTCACGTAAGGACTAAAATGATGTAGAAGAAATTTAAAAGCAGCTAAGCATAGATGAAAATCCAATAACCAATATTGGATCCAGAGTACAGATGATAAAATATGCCTCTCAATGAGAGGCAGAAGACAACAGGTGCCAAATGTCACATACACTATGAGATGTGATTGTTGCATTGGTTGGTTTTGCACAACCCAAGTAGAGCTCCTTTGAGAAGACCACCATCAGGAAATGTCCATGGTCCAAAAATCAAAACAAAATATAATAGTAGATACATTTAAAAATTCAACCTATGATTTCATAAATGTAAGTACTATCTCTACACACAGAGAGATCTCAATGTTTCTACACCTGAGTTAATAAAATTCATAATTCACTATGGCCAAAATGATCATCACCTGATGACCAAGCTTACAGTCACCAACCTTATAGCAATTCAAAGTACAGCTATCCTTTCCACATCATGACTTTCTGCATCACAGTTTTGATATGTTGTGGGTCAGCGTAAGAAATTAAATGGGAATTTGGGGGGAGTTTTGTGGAAGCCACAGAGAACATACAAAGGCCAGCAGATGACACAGAAAAGATTTAGAAATTCAGAAATGCATAAAATATATGTATAGCATTGTATAAAATCAGCATACTTATCTTTTAGTACATAGTAATTCAGATTTCTTCTCTGGCACAAAGGGAGGACCAAAAACTTTTACACAGATTTTCCAGACCATGTTGCTAACCCCTGTGGTGTGGAAGGGATGATTGTAATAGAAAGAGCTCTAGGTTTGGAGGCAGAGAATATATTTTAATATCAATTCTACTATTTATAACCTGTAGGATCTTGAGCGAGTAAACTTTTCTGGGCTTTAATTTCCTTATCTACAAAATGAAAGGACTCAATCAGATGACCTCTAAGCATTCTTCCAGGTATAAATTCTATAATCTTAGCAACACAAGCCATCACCAGACCTATATCTGAAGTCTTTTCAGTTCTGTAGGACTTGTTATCCCTTCTTGGTCCTACATCACTGACTGTCTGACAAATTCTCCACAGAGATATCTCATAGGTATCTTAAACTCAGTGTGTCTCAAACAGAACTCATTATCTCTCCCTCCAAACTATCCTTCTTACCAACTTCCTTATTTCTACTTTATTTGTTTCCTGTTCCCTAGGATAATATTACATCCTTCCAGCCACGCAAGTTAATATCTTTAGAGTCAACTCTTTACCCCACTATATCACCATATACAATTAGTTGCCAAATCTTATTAATTTTACTGTAAAGGTTACCAATATTTTCCTAGTTATCTTTGGCTTACAACATAAATGTTCTCCATTATGACTCACCCTCTCACCTCACATATCCAAACTAGTATCAGGTATTGTCATTTTGCCTTCATAAATGCCCATACTTATATTTGTACTTCTCTTCTCTGTTACTACCACTATCCTGGTGCAAGCCGTCATCACTTCATGCCTGGACAATTGCAATAGCCTGCTAGTTGGTCTCCCTTTGTCATGTATTTCCTTACTCCAGTCCATCCTCCTCTCAGCTACCTGTAAGTCTGAAATGTAAGTCTGACTATGCCACATACATTGCTCCAATTAGTTAACCCCAGTGGCTCCTTATTGCCTCCAGTATCAAAAATAAAATCTTCTGTTTGGCTTAAATTGCCCTCCATAACCTGATCTTCTCATATCCTTCCAGTCTTTTTTCACCTTACACCTCTCCACACACTCTGATCCAGGGACACTGGCCTCCTCACTATTCCTGGCACATCTCCCAACACTGAGTATTTTTACTGATTGAATTCTTTCCTTCCTAATCTCCACCTCCTAATTCCCCTAGTTTACTTTAAGTGTCAGCTAAAGTCCCACCACCTTCTACAAGAAGTTTTTCCCAGTTTCCTTTAATGCTAGAGTTTTTTATCTATTAATTATCTCCAATTTATAATATTATATATATATATACATATATATATATATATATAAAACATACACATATATAACTATATGTATGTGTGTATGTATAACACGTGTATGTGTACATATCTATGTGCATGTGTATTTGTTCAGTAGTTTCAGTCATGTCTGACTCTTCCTATCCTCATTTGGGGTTTTCTTGGTGAAGTTTGATATTTCCTCCTCCAGCTCATTTTACAGGTAAGGAAACTGAAGCAAACAGAGTTAAGTGACTTATCCCGGGTCAGACCACAGCTAATAACTGTCTGAAGCCAGATCCAGACTCAAGAAGATGAGTCTTCCTGACTTCAATCCAGACACGCTAATCACCATACTATCTAGTATGTGTACTCTCTCTCTCTCTCTCTCTCTCTCTCTCTCTCTCTCTCTCTCTCTCTCCCTCTCTCTCTCTCTCTCTCTCTCTCTCTCTCTCTCTCTCTCTCTCTCTCTCTCTCTCTCTCTCTCTCTCTCTCTCTCTCTCTCTCTCTCTCTCTCTCTCCCTCTCTCTCTCTTTAGATATAGGTACATAGATAGATAGATATACATATATACATATGTCTTGTTTGTACATAGTTATGCATATTGAATCCCCTCCTTAAGAATAAGGAATGTTTTTTGTCTTTCTTTGTATCTCCCATACTTAATACAGTGCCTGGCACATAGCAGGCATTTAATAAATGCTCAGTAAATGGCTCCACAATATACCTTGCTTCCATCAGCTCATGTTCATTCTCATGGCCACTTCCTGATAATTCATCCTGCCTCTCCTCCCCGCTTAAGTCTCTCACCTCTCTAGTCTATCCTATGGATGGCTGCCAAATAGATATTCCTAAAGAAGGTTCAGTGGCTCCCTATTAAATACAAACTCCTCTGCTGGACATTTACAGTCCTTCACAATCTGGATCTAATTCATCTTTCTTGACTGATTCTATTCCCTTTATTTATTATTACTCCCTCTCACACATTGTATTCTAGCTGAAACAGCATGATATTCACCAAACACGGTACTCCTGCCTCCAAGGCTTTATTAAATTTAAGATAATTGCAGGTAGAAATATATATGAGGGGTTTAGGGTCTGTTCAGGGAAGACTAATACATCTGATGTGGGGTCTGCCAAGCTCAGGGCTACTTTTCACATTTGGTGTCCACCTGATTCACCTAACTCTCATCTGTGGCTCCAAGAAGCTGTAGAATGCACAGTGGCCACATCTCAGTAAACCATTTTGGCAGATGGGCTAAACCAGGGTAAGGATAACCAGGGGGTCTCAAACCTGTTGTGAGTGGGGGGAGGTGTCTACCCCAAATATGTGAAGATTTCCCCTGGTGGAATGGGTGGATGAGAATAATTTGTTCCAATACCCATGAAGGCAGCTGAAACAGGCATTGTAGAGTCCTTAGAGCTTGATTAGACATCAAAGATGCAAAGTCATCCACTGAATCTTGAGCCTTCACCAGTCATCTTGACTCTATCCTGCCACCAGACTGTGATGTCTCTGGAGGAGATAGTGAGGCTGATGACACGATGACATTGTGCAACTCTGTCTCACTTAAATCTAATTTACATACAAATCAAAAGACATCACCCATACCATTTTACCATTTTTACCTATCTTAAAGTCCTCTGGTGATGGCCAAGTGATGAAGCAGCAGATGTGGATAAACTGGGACTTACAGTCACAACCTTGCTTACAGATGGCCCAAGACATAGGGTTGTCTTCTCACTAGAAGCAGCAGTGGGATTCAGCAGCCCCCTGGGTGTCTGAGCAACCTTTTAAGGACCACACTGTTCACCTCCTGGTGTGAGGAAGAGGCTAGCAAAGTTGCCCCCAAAATTCTCTGGCTTACCCTACCCTAGCTTGTTTATCATGGCAGGCAGGTATTCCACCCTGTGTTTGAAACACAAAAATAAATCTACAAAACCTTCTGCAAAGATGATCCCATTCACCATCACTATATGGAAAGTATGCACACTTACAGACAACACAAAATCCAGTAGATATGAACAACAAACAACTCTTGTTGGGAGAGAACTCAGCAGGTATCACTTCCAAATAGCAGCCCTGAGTGAAACAAAGCTGGCAAATAAAGACCAGTGTACTGAAGTTGGAGCTGAACACACATTTTTCTGTTGTGGCCACAGTGGTGGGGAATATAATGAAGCTGGTGCAGGTTTTGCAATCAAAACTAATCTAGTGAACAAGCTTGCATGCCTACCAAAAGGAGTAAACAACAGACTAATGACAATGTTATTGCCCCTTACAGGAAAACACCATGCTACCATCATCAATATCTATGCTCCCATCATGATGAACCCTGGTGAGGTCAAAGAAAAATTATATGAAGACTTGGAGGTCTTCATCATCAATGTGCCCAAAAGAGGACAAGCTTGTAATTCTGGGTAACTTTAATGCAAAAGTAGGCATAGACCACCAAACATGGCAGAGAGTCCTTGGGAAGAATGGACTTGGAAATAGCAACAGCAATGGTCAGTTACTACTGAAGGCCTGTGTATCTCAGGACCTTCTCATCACCAACATTGTCTTCCATTTACCTAAACACAATAAAATTTCATGGATGCACCTTTGTAGCAAACATTGGCATTTAATAAACTATGTGATTGTAAGTAGAAGAGACAAGATGTGAGAGTGACAAAGGCAATATGTGGTGCAAAGTGCTGGACTGATCATAGACTTAGCCTCTCCAACCTAAATATTCACACACAACAAAAGCAGTGGCCCCAAGGTGAAATGACTACCAGCAGACTTAATGTCAACAGATTAGAGTGCATCTCTGAGCTGGAACAATTTGTTGTTAACTTGGAGGGAAAGTTGAGCCAACATACAGTTAGCAACAATGAAGCAGAAAAGGAGTGGGCAGCTTTCAGAGATCTGGTGTACAGCACTGCATTTATTATTCTTCTGGGTCAGAACACTCATAAACATCAAAACTGCTTTGGCAAAAATGAGGGGGAAATTCAGAAGTTGCTAAATGAAAAATGAGAACTCCACAGGGTTTACCAGCAGGATATTTCATCCATCTCTAAGAAGGCAGCATTTTATTTATTTATTTATTTTATTTTAACATGTATTTTTAAAACTTCGTGTTACAAATTTTCTCCCTTCCTCCCTCCCCACCCACCCTCATTGAAAAGGCAAGCATCTTGATACAGGTTATAGATGTTTAGTCATGCAAAACACTTCCATAGTGGTCATGTTGTGAAAAACTAAGTGTATTTCCCTTCATCCTATCCTACCCCCGATTTATTCTATTCTCTCTTTTGACCCTGTCCCTCTTCAGAAGTGTTTGCTTCTGATTATCCCCTCCCCCAATCTGGCCTCCCCTCTATCAACCCCCTGCTCTCTTTTCCCTTTGCCCCCCTTATTTTCCTGTAGGGTAAGATAGGTTTCCATACCCCATTGTGCAGGTTATTCCCTCCTTAAGCCAAATCCAATGAGAATAAGATTCATTCATTCCCTCTCACCTTCCCCCATTTCCTCTCCACTGTAAAAGCCTTTTCTTGTCTGTTTCATGTGAGATAATTTACCCCATTTTACTTCTCCCTTTCTCCTTCTCCCAGTATAATCCTCTCTCACCCCTTAATTTTATTTTCCAGATATCACCCCTTTATCTTCAACTCACCCCGTGCCTTCTGTCTATCTATCTATCTATCTATCTATCTATCTATCTATCTATCTATCTATCTATCTATACATACATACATATAATTTTTTCCCTCCCAGTACCCTAATACTGACAAAGGACTCATGAGTTACAAATATCATCTTTCCATGCAGGAGTGTAAACAATTCAACCTTAATAAGTCTCTTATGATTTCCCTTTCCTGTTTACCTCTTCCACGTTTCACTTGAGTCTTGTATTTGAAAGTCAAATTTTATATTCATCTCTGGTCTTTTCCTCAGGAATGCTTGAAAGTCCCCTATTTCATTGAATGACCATTTTTTACCCTGAAGGATTATATTGAGTTTTGCTGGGTAGGTGATTCTTGGTTGTAATCCTATCTCCTTTGCCCAGGAATATTATATTCCAAACCCTCTGATGCCTTAATGCAGAAGCTGCTAAATCTTGTGTTATCCTGATTGTGTTTCCACAATACTTGAATTGTTTCTTTCTGGCTGCCTGCAATATTTTCTCCTTGACCTGGGAATTCTGGAATTTGGCTACAATATTCCTAGGAGTTTTCCTTTGTGGATCTCTTTCAGGAGGAGATTGGAGGATTCTTTCCATTTCCATTTTGCCTTCTGGTTCTAAAATATCAGGGCAGTTTTCCTTGATAATTTCTTGAAAGATAACGTCTAGGCTCTTTTTTTCATCATGGCGTTCAGATAGTCCAATAATTTTTAAGTTCTCTCTCCTGGATCTATTTTCCAGGTCAGTTGTTTTTCCAATGAGATATTTCACATTCTCTTCTATTTTTTCATTCTTTTGGATTAGTTTTACAATGCCTTGATTTCTCATATAGTTGTTAGCTTCCAATTGCTCCATTCTACTTTTTAAGGAAGTATTTTCTTCAGTAAGCTTTTGGACTTCCTTTTCCATTTGGCCAATTTTTTGGAGGGGGGCATTCTTCTCCTTATTGGCCTTTTGGACCTCTTTTGCCATTTGGGTTAGGCTATTTTTTAAGGTGTTATTTCTTTCAGTATTTTTTTGAGTCTCCTTTAGCATCACTCTCAGTTTTTCCTCTACTTCTCTTACTTGCTTCTCAAAATCCTTTTTGAGCTCTTCCATGGCCTGGGACAATTATTTTTTGGAGGCTTTGGATGTAGGAGCTTTGGCTTTGTTGTCTTCTTCTGGTTGTATGTTTTGATATTCTTTGTCACCAAAGTAAGATGATATAGTCTAACTCTTTTTGCACTGTTTGCTCATGATCCTGGCCAATTACTTGAATTATACACTCTTTGTTAAGGTAAGGGTCTGTTTCCAGTGTGGAGAATGTACTATCCCAAACTTCAGGGGTTTTGTGCAGCTGTTTTCAGAGATACTTCTAGGAACCTGTAAATTTTCAGTTCTTCCAAGGTGCTATGATCAAGGGTAAGGTATTTACTCCTTTCCTGCACCGTCCTCTACTCTATGAGTGACCACAAACACTCTTTTCTGTCTTGGAACTGTGAGGAGGATTTTCTGTCCACAGCCACTGTGGCTCCACCATGCCAGCGCTCCTCACCCCAGGACCACCACCCAGAACTGTGACCCAGATCCAAGCAAAGAAGGCAACATTTAACTCCATCAAAAGTAAAGTACAAGTGAAGCTTACAGAGATGCAGGATTCTTGGTTCAGTAAGAAAGGAGATGAAATTCAGTTTTATGCTGATAGTAACAATCCAAAGAACTTTTATGATGCCCTGAAGATTATGGGTCAAAGATCTATGGTGCATCTCAACTACCTAGTGATAAGGACATAATCCTGGAGAGATGGGTTGAGCACTTCCATAGTGTTGTCAAAAGACTGTCATCAATCAACGCAGAAGCCACTGACAATTTACCTCAAGTTGAAGTCAGTCCTACTCTAAAAAATTTTCCAATTGAAGAAAAGATTTTGAATCCCATTAGGCTCCTCTCCTGTGGCAAAGTACCTGCTCCTGATTCTATTCTAGCTGAGATTTACAAGGTGTGTGTGTGGGGGTCATTGCTCATACAGCAGCTGACTGAAATTTTCCAGGTTATATGGGAAGAGGAGGTTACCCCCCAAGAGTTCAAGGATGTCTCCATTGTCCATCTCTATAAAGGTAAAGGAAATAGATGGTCTTACGACAGTCATGGTGTGTATGGAGGGGGAAAGTCTCTCTCTTATTCATTGCTGGCAAGATTCTTGCCAGAGTCCTCCTTAATAGGCTGATCCTTCACCTTGAAGATGATCATCTATCTGATAGCCAGTGTAGCTTCAGAAAGGGAGGGGGAATAGTCGATATGGTGTTTGCTGCCTGACAACTCCAGGAGAAATATCAGGATTAGAACAGAGATCTGTACACAACATTGGTCAGTCTGACCCAAGGCCTTTGATGCTGTCAATTGTGAGAGCTTATAGAAAATTATGTCAAAATTTGGTTGCCTGGACAAGTTCATCATTATTGTATGTCAATTTCATGAAAGAATGTTTGCCCAGGTTCTAAACAATGGATGATGCTATTGTACTTTCCCGGTCACCAGTGGAGTGAAACAAGGCTGAGTGCTTGCTCCCATGCTTTTTAACATGATGTTTTCAGCCATGTTTCTTTCAGTGAGGACAAACACAGCATCAAGGTTAGCTACCTCACTGAGGGTAAATCTCTCAACATGAAACGGCTACAAACCAAGACTAAAGTAGAGGGAATGTTGGTGCCTTATCTTTTGTTTGCAGATGATTGTGCACTCAGTGCAGCCTCTGAAGCTGAGATGGAACAAAGTAGGTACCTATTCTCTGCTGCTTGTGCTAATTTTGGCCTAATACCACCAAGAAAACAAAGATGCTCCACCAGCCAGAACCACATCAACCATACATGGAACCATCAGTTACAGCAAATTAGAGAAGTTTTGGGTACTGTAAACAAGTTCACCTATCTTGGCAGTATACTTTCTAGGGATGTACACATTGATAATAAGGTTGATGCACACATTGCCACAAGTAGCTCAGGGTTTGGGAGGTTCTGAAGGAAAGTGTGGGAGAGAAGAGGTATTAGACTGACTACCAAACTGAATGTTTACAGAACTGTTGCACTGATCATGTTGTATGCCTGTGAACCCTGTACAGTATACAGGTGTCATGCCAGGAAACTGAATCACTTCCATTTGAATTTTCTTAGGAAGATTCTAAAGATCACCTGATAAGATAAGATACCAGACACTGATGTCCTTTCTCAAACTAAACTGACAGGCATTCAAACTCTACTGCAAGAGAGCATAACTCTGTTGGGTTGGCCACATTGTTTAAATGTCAAGCATATGCTTATCTAAAAGACTATTTTATGGAGAACTCACATAAGGCAAGCGCTCATGTAGTGGTGAGAAAAAGTGACCCAAGGACATTATCAAGGTCTCTCTTAAGAGCTTTGGGTTGATTGTGTGATGTGGAAAACACTGATACAGGACCAGCCCTCATCAGAGAAGGTGCTATGTTCTATGAGCAAAGCAGAATTGAAATAGCTCAAAAGAAACATGAGATATCCAAAGTTAGAGAATCCACCCCAAATGTTCACATACATTGTTTGTACCTGACTTGTAGTAGAGCATTCTGAGCACTTACTGGTCTGATCAGCCATAGTCAGACACACTGAAACTTGACTCTAACATAGTCATGTCATTTCGGTCCTCTTCGAGAATGAAGGACAATAACCACCACCATATATGTGTGCCTTGGTTTACCAGTTAGAATGTAAATTTATTGAGGGCAGGAACTGTTTGATCTTTGTATACCCAGAACTTTGTATACCCAGCCACAGTATCTGGCACATGTTAGGTGATTAATAAGTAAGTGCCTTGTTGATTGATTATTCTAGAGCTTTTAACAACTTACCGTGACACATTAGCACAGAAATAAGTAGTGGAGGTCATTAATAAGAAGGAAAGTCATTAAAATTGTTTTCAAATATCTCTAATTTGCCTTTATGGAGAGGCTTGAACATTGTGATTTTATGGTTATACATACACACACATGTATGTATGTATGTATGTATGTATGTATGTATATTTATTTTTTATTTTTTTATTTACTTATTTATTTATTCATTCATTCATGCATTCATTCATTCATTCATGCATTCATTCATTCATTCATTCATTCATTCATTCATTCATTCATTTATTTGTTTGTTTATTTATTTATTTTGCAGCTCAATGACTCTAGGTGGCAGAGTGGATAAATAGTGGACCTAGAGCCAGGAAGACCTGAGATCAAATATAGCCTCAGATATTTCCTAGCTGTGTGACCCTGGGAAAGTCACTTAATGCTGTTTGCCACAGTTTCCTCATCTGTAAAATGAGCTGCAGAAGGAAATGGCAAACCCCTCCAATATCTTTGTCAAGAAAACTCTAAAGAGGGTCATGAAGAGTTAGACACAACTGAAAAAAATGACTTAAAAAAGGCTCTTAGAGTTGCATTGAATTCCAGAGGGTGCTAGCTAAGGAAAAGACTCCCCCGCCCCCACCCAATGTACCCCACTATCTTACTTAAATCTTTGCCTTAGCCTGAATTTAGGCTTATGTCAATGGTAGTTTTAAGTTTCACTGATGTAGCCAAGAAGAATAAGAAAAATATTGCATCATCAGCTGGGTCTTAAGGACTCTTCTCATAAAATAGTCATTTCCTCGGAGATGAGCAAATCCAAAGGAATGATGCTTTTGAAAACTGGAAGGAAGAGGCAGAGAAAACTCTTCAGTTGCTTTTTCACATATTTATGATTTCCACTAAGGAGAGATTTTTTTTAAATAGACCAAATGAAATATCTAAAAAAGGAAGAAAGCTGAAGTATGCTTTCCATGAAATGAGGGAGCACTGTGCAGTGGAAAGAACTCTAGACTTGGACTCAGGAAAACTAGAGGAAATTTCTCATTTATAAAATGTCATTAATGGCACTGCCTGCCTCACTAGATTGTAGCAAACAAATGTTTTGAAACTTTTAGTTAGTCAATTGATCAATAATTATTTATTAAGCACTTATGTGCAAAGCATTATGCCAAAGCAGTAGCAATTCAAAAGGAGAAGTAAAACAGACTTTGCCCCACCAGTGGGAAAACAAAATGTTTTCCTTTTACCCAATAGTTCTCTGTTTTATGAATTTGTTATTCAGTCACCTTTAAGCAGTGTCCCACTCTTCATGACACCATTTGGGGTTTTCTTGGCAAAGAGACTGGAGTGGTTTGCCTTTTCCTTCTCCAACTCATTTTACAGATTAAAAAAAAAACTGAGGCAAACAGAATTAAGTGACTTGCCCAGGGTCACACAGTTAGTAAGTGTCAGAGGTCAAATTTAAATTCATGAAAATGAGTCTTCCTGACTTCAGGCCTGGCACCCTATCCACTGTGCCATCTAGCTGCCCTCTATTTTATGAATAGTTCTCTAATATATGAAATGCATGTGATATAATGGAATGAGTACTAGATTCAGAGTAGTAGGAGAATATGGCTACTTATTGGCTCTGTAATCTTTGACAAGTAATTTTAACCTCTAAATGACTCAGTTTCCTCATCTGTAAAATCAGGGATTGGAAACAGATGTCCTTTAAGGTCCCTTCTAGCTTTAAATCTAGGATCCTGATGACACACGCTAGCTTAAATCCTTCTTTTTCTTTTGCATTCTTCTCACCCCCAAACTTATTTCACTTAATTCTTCAGTATATATCTCTGAGAGGAAAAAAGAAAAACTCTGATAAAGTGCCCATTTTTTAACATTTACCAGTGTTAACATATAATCTACTGAAAAAAAAATCTGTTCATAAAAAAAAAAACAACACAAGATAAATCTATTTTTCCCCGTATGGTCTCTCAGCTGTTCTCAGCTTCAAATCTCTGCAAGGGCAGGGAATAGATCACCCCATGTTGATACATGAGAAGACAATGAACAAAACAAGTAGGAGGGTAAGTGACTTAAGGATTCATAATGGAGGAAGTGATGAGATTTGGGGTTCGTTTTCCCTTCAAATTGAAATCACTAGTTTGAAAAAACTTGAATCTAGTGAAGAAAGAGAAACAGTGCTGTTGTGCTATTAAATGGACTCTTTATAACAAACTGATGGGTTAAATGCTATGTTTAGAGGAGGTGTAACTATATTACCACCCCAATCAGGAGTGTTTCATGAGTAATTCCATATGGCTGGGGGATCCTAGCAAGGCTAGAAATAAGCATCAGATTTGGCCTCTCCTTTCATTGTATACAGGTGTTGTCATATGAAATGGCTATTCATTCATCATAGATGCCCACCAAAAGAAAATGAACCAAACAAAAAAAACTCTAGCCAAAAAAAATGGTAAAAAAAAAACCCAGAAAACAAATACCTTGATGCTAGGGGTCTAGTGTGGGATACAGTCAACCAATAGGCATTGGTTACACATCTACTATGGTCCAAGTATTATATATAGGCATTGGGACTACAAATTCAAAGAAGGAAATCATTCCTTACTCTCAAGTACCTTACTCCCTTTCATCTTTGAAGAAGAGTTAAGTTCAACAGTTTGATGGCAATGTCGGTCAGTCAATATACATTTAAGTGCCCTCCATGTGCCAGAAATGTGTGAAACACCAGAGGTAGAAAGAAAGGTAAAGGATTGCTTTCAAAAAATTCACAGTCTAATGGGGGAGACCACAGTGAGTTTATTTATAATTTTATAATTATAATTATTTATAATAAATTATAATTATAAATAAATATATAAACAAAGTACACAAAGGACAAATGGGAGATAATCAATGAAAGAAAGTGATGAGCATTTACAGAAATGAGAGAAGGTGGAATTTTAGATGAGAAAGAAATTTGGGAAGCTAGGAGGTAGAGATCAGGAAGGAGAGCATTCCAGACATAGGGGCCATCAGTGAAGATTCCTGGAGTTGTGAGGTGGAGTATCTTGTGTAAGGTACAGAAAGCAGACCAATGTCACTGTATCACTCAATACATGGTGAAGTATAAGGAATAAGAAGACTGGAAAGGTAGGAGGGGAACAAACTTTAAGGGGCTTTGAAAAACCAAAAGATTTTATATTTGATCCTGTAGTAGATAGAATATCACTGGAATTTGATTCAGGGGAGGGGTTGACAGGGTCAGATTTGTGCTTCAGGAAGATTAATTTGACAGCTGAATGGAAAGTGAACTGGAGTGTAGAGAGACTTGAGTCAGGGAGACTAACTGAAAGGATATAGCAATTATCTAAGTGTGATGTGATGAGGGCCTTCACTAGAATGATGACAGTGTCAGTGGAGAGAATAGTACATACGGACAAGATTTTATGTAGGTAAAAGGGACAGGACTGGGCAAGAGATCGAAGGGTGAGAGAGTCAAAGATGACACTTAAGTTTTGAGTCTGGGTGAGGAGGAGGATGGTGGCATTCTCAACTGTGATAGGGATGTTCAAAAAGGGGGAGAGTTGTGGGGGGGTGGAATAATGAGCTCAGTTTTAGATATGTTAAATTTAAGATATCTATGGAACACCCAGTCCATGGAAATGTTCAATGGACAGTTTCTACTCTTTTTTTTTCTTCTCCTGAAGACTTTTCTCCCCTTACTCCAAATGCAGGAAGCTGGTATACCATGAAATAGTTTCTCTTCTTCACATAGAAGGCAACAGACAAGTCAGGGGACTTGATTCAATAGAATGACATCTCTTCCTTTATCTCAAAGACAAGAGACTGGTGCCCAATGGAATGGCATTTATCCACTTCCAGAGGAAGATGGATGTGTGAGTGGGAATAATTTGAAATCAGTTTACAGGTGGTGTTAATTTTTGTTGTGTCATGGAACCCCTTGGCAGTCTGTTGAAATATAAGGACTCCTCAGAATCACATCTTTAAATGCATAAAATAAAATACATAGGATTATAAAGGAAAGAAATTATATTGAAATAGTTATCAAAATATTTTTTTAAAAAAAACCATGTTCATGGATCCCAAGTTAAGAACCTCTCATCTAGAGAGATGGATTGGAACCAGAACGTGAAAGGAAGGGTTTTAAATGCCAAATTAAGGAGTCTGTATTTAATCAGGAGATATGAGAATTTCTTCAGCATTGAGTGGGATAACATGGTCAGACCTGTACTTTAAGAATACCAATTTGGCAGCTGTATGTAAGATAATTTGGAGAGTAGAGAAACTTGAGGGAGGGAGATCAATTGGGAAGTTATTGAAATAGTGCAAATGACAGGTGTTGAGAACTGAATTAACATAGCAGCTGTAAGAATGGAAGGGATGAATGTTAGGGATGCTATAAAGGTAAAATCAATAAGATTTAGTAAATAATTCGATATTACAGATTTGGCAGACTGAAGAGATGAGTTAATTATGAAGTTACTAGCCTGGATACCTGGAAAGGTAGAGTGCCTTGGTAAGAGGAGTAATTGAGGTGGGGAAAAGATGATGGATTCTGTTTGGGACATACTGAGTTCAAAATGCCTATGGAACATCTTTATAGAGATGTCTAGCCAACAATTGGTGATGCAGGCTGGAGGTGAAAACAGGTCCCTCTTCTAACTAAGGCTCCAGAGTCACTTAGTTCTCAGTGTCTAGATTTCTCTTTCAACATTCCAAGCTAAGGTCAATTTAGATTTTTGGTCACATACCTTGGGGGAGCCATACAGGAAAACATCCTTAAATGGTGACTTGATAAGTGGAAACAAAGAGAATTAATTCTTAAATGCAGAAAAAAGTTGCTTCTCCCAAAATCAGCAAAGTCAGGTCACTGGGTAGAATGGTTCCTATTATTCCCTATTCTACCTCCTGACGTCTGTATTCCCACAGAAACAGGGTGGGGAGGGGTTGTGGTATACTAAACCAAATCTGCTTGTGTCTTTAGGAAGGCATGTTTAAACCAGCTGTTTAATCCAAAACGAGCAACACTCAGACAGCCTGGTGGAGTGAAAAGCTCTCAGGACTTGAAGCAAGAAAACCTAAGATTAAGTTCTGACTTCCTCATATACCACCTACAGGACCTTGGACAAGATACTCAGAAATGTAGAGCCTCAATTTCCTCATCTGTTAAGTGGGAATAATTGTTCTTGAACTAAACACCTCATGATTTCACTGGCAATGTTTAAATATGAGTTATTCTTTTTCTTTATTCCCAAATCATTGCCTGCATTCTCCTAACACATAATTAGACCTCATAGGGCAGAGCCCAAGGCACATTTAGCCTATTTTCGAGCATAGGTCCTATCTTCTCTGCTTCAGGATGTTGTGGTCCCAATGCGCAACTGAGCTCACCAAACTTAAGAGAATAGCCCATGTTTGCGATTTTCAAATGAAACACCAAAGCAAATTGAAGTTTTACCTACTTTGTGATTTCATTGCTGCATTTTAAGTATTCCACTAATTGAAATTATTTCCAAGATAGAGTGAATACACAATAAATTATTCTGACTTATGAAATATAAACTTTAATTCTTTCTTGCCAAATATTACATTAAGCTAAACTCCTCCCATTCCCCTCTCCAAACTTTGCAACCCTTGAAAGCCTTTGACTGCATTTAGTTATTTCACTCCAATAATCTACTCAGCAAAGAGACCGTGGGAAAGATCCTATTGTCTCCATATATTTATACATATGGGTGGGTGCATGTATGCACATTTATTATGTGAGTGTATATGCCAATGGGATATTGATTTTCAGTGACAGCAATGGGGTGAAGGTCATATTTTTATTCATTCCACATTTAGCATTTGAATGTTAATGACAAATTTAAAAGTAGCCCATTCCAAACACCATTTTTTTTTCTTTTCAGAGCTACCCGATTGACATTGAGGTAGGTTCTTTAGTTGTAGCATCTACTTCTTGGCTGTGAATCATATTGTATTAACTCATCCAAGCAAGCCAGCTACCATTAAGTGTACTGAAATGTCTAGCTCTGTGCCTTCAACATAGCAGGTACTCAAGAAACATCTGTTGAATGAATGCACACATGAATTAATGAATGAGTAGATGGATGAAGTAGGAAATATGCTGCTGTGTAGCACCTTGAGTGTCAAAGCAGACCTCTCTTTCTCAAGAAGCAGCAGGCTAAAATAGGAAAACACTGGAGCCATGAGAAATGACAAATATGAAGAACTTGGGAAGGCATGTATGAACAAATGCAGAGTGAAGTAAGGAAAAATGCAAGATGATGGCTATCACATGAAGGAAAACAACATTGAAAGACATCAAAATTCTTATTAATGTAGTGACCAATTTTGACTTCATAAGCTTGGCTGTGAAGCATGTCTCCATCCTCTTGGCATAGAACTAATTCACTAAAGGTAAAGAAGTAAGTATATACTGTCACACATGGCCAATATATTTGTTTGTTTTGCTTAACTATACTTAAAGGGAAAGCCCACTTGTTTTATTTTATAATAATGCTTTATTTTTCTTTTTTTCCCCAATAATGAGAAGTGAGGAGAGAAAATAGTTTTTAATTAAAAAAATAAAATTTTAGGAGTAGCTAGGTGGCAGAGTGGATAGAGCACCAGCCCTGATGTCAGGAGGACCTGAGTTCAAATCCGGCCTCAGACCAAGCACTTCACACTTACTAGCTGTGTGACTCTGGGCAAGCCACTTAACCCCAGTTGCCTAAAAATAAGATAAATTTTAAAGTAAAAAGATGGGTACCATTGGAAAGTAATAGCAATTTTTTAATGCAGCAATAAAATATTCATTTTTAGATAAAGAAAAATAATTGGACATCAAGTCAAATTACTTTGGGTCAAACCCCAACCCATCTATTTAACAGTTGTATAACCGCAGGCAAGCCACTTAACCTAGCTGAGCCTCAGTTTCTTCATTTGTAAAATGGGGTTAGCAATACTTCTATCTATTTCACAGCAATATTGTGAGGACCAAATAAGGAAATACAATGTGTTTTATAGTTTTAAAGCACTGCACACATATACACATGAGTTACTGCTATGACTCACAGAACAGTTATTACTATGACAGTGATATCACCATGACTCACAGAATCCTAGAGATGATAGGGAACTAGGAGGCCATCAGAGTCCAAATTGTACATGAGCAAGAGTCCCTGTTGTATTCTATTCTAAGAAGTGATCATTTGAGGAACCCACTACGTTTACTAAAAAGGTCATGATTTTCAATGGATTATAATGAAAGGACATGTTAATTCTCTACTTGGTGCCCAGCCCTGGCCATATAAGGAGACCTGCTCCAATCAGCAAGGCCTCTATAGTTTTGACATATTGTACTACTGGTAAGAAAAATAAGTCAAACCTGTATATATGAGACGTATATCTTGCTTAGTTAAAAATGTTACAATCCTGGGAGAGGAGTTAGTTATAAGCCCCTACAGCATTTTGGTCTCAAACCAGGACTCAAATATACTTCTCTAATGCCCAGTTGATGGTGAGTGATACTGTTCTTCCTTGAAAAAAAATAATTCAGGAGCAATAATATTAGATTTCATTGACTTGTGAAGCAATTGTAGCAAACCCACTAAGCCATTTGGTTGTGATTTATATCAAGTCAGAGAGGAATGACATCTGGGATGTCTGATTTATTCACTAGCAAGATGTTGGCTGAACCTAAAATAAGAAAATAGAGATTTATGTAACAGATTGCAGAACGTTAATTTAAGAATGGTTAGGAAACAAGCAGACACTATATGGCTTTGCTATGCTTGGAATCACATACTGCAAGTTAACATTACCTTTCTCAAATGACTAAGCCACATGTCGGACATTATTCTTTCCAGTTCAACTAGAGCATTATTCTCTCAACATTCAGTGCTTGACCCTCCTCAGAGTGACTATTTCATGCCCAAATAAGTCCTGGAATCCTATTACACGTTAACTGCCATCAGGAAATGTGAAGCCATTGTAGGAAATCCAGACAATCCAGTTAGCAGAAAGCAGACTAGTAGGACTCTGAAACATATCATTTAAGGTATCTCATAAGCATTCTCATGTCTGAGGACATGAAATGATGGGTTTTAAAGGGTTAATTAAGGAATTAATTCTGTCCTTTCTGCTGAGCTACAACATGAAGTCATTAACAACCAGGATTCCTGTTCATAGGCCAACCTTTACCATTTTCTATGACATAATCAGTATCCCCATCAGTGTTCTTGATGGGGGGAAAAACCACACCATTTAAAAGGACAATTTAAGCAGGTGCATACAATTTGCACCTTCAGAGACAAAGAAAATAAGATTCTGGCCCACTCTTTTGTTCTTTTTCATTTTCCCCACACATTAAATATATTGTATTGAAAGATCCTTCCTGCTATATAAGCTTTGGCAAACAATGCTCATCCTTTAAACTGGCATGTCTGTGAAGAGTCACTTGAGCTAGCAAGCATTGATGGAAGCTCATCTCTAGAAACACCAATAAGACAGCTATAGTGTTCCCATTTTACTCTTTTGATTTGGCCCCAGTTAGCATGCATCACATGATATTAGTCTTAGCTCTATTCTGTCTGCTTTATCTAGGCAAGGTAAGGACAAAATTGTGAAGAAGCTGTAGTTTTTTTCCTTAGGCAATGTTCTACTTTTTGTTTCAACACTCTTCATTGTCCATACCCCATGAACTTTGTGCTGACTTTTTTCTTCCTTCTATCAAAATCTTTCTCTTGGTTTTCCTTTTTCTCTTCCTTTCTGTTAGGTTCTCCTTTGGAAAGGATCTTATAGAATAGTAGAAAGTTCCAGGAGATCAAGAAATATATCTTATTCTTTGTTCAAGAAGAATATGTATAACTGTGTGACCCTGCGCAAGTCACTTAACCCCAATTGCCTACAATAAAGAATATGTAAATGGGAAAACATATATAGCATTGAATATCATGAAAATATTCACCTGTGTGGAAATATACAAACCTGAGGAGGGCAGCACGGTAGAGTATATATGGCTGAAGATCAAAAGAAAAACAGAGGTTATATCATGCTAAAACTATATTACAAACCACCTGATCAGAAGAAGGAAATGGATACTGAATTCCTGTTACAAATAAAGGCTGCTGTTTTGGAACACATTCTGACTAATAAGGTCACTTGGCCAATGAAGAGGAAATGATGGAGAACTTGGAAGGCAGTGATCATTCAACAAGCCTTTTTTTCCTTAAAAGTGTTTTATTTTTCCCAATTACATGTAAAGATAGTTTTCAATATTCATTTTTTTCTAAAATTTTAAGTTCCAAATTTTTCTCCACCCTTCCTCCTCTCCCTCCTCCCAAAGACAGCAAGCAATCTGATATAGGTTATACATGTACAATCATGTTAAACCTCTTCCACATTAGTCATATTGTGAAAGAAGAGTCAGAACAAAGGTGAAAAACCATGAGAAAGAAAAAACAAAAAAGTGAAAATAATATGCTTTGATTTGTATCCAGACTCCATAGTTCTTTCTTTGGATGTGGAAAGCATTTTCCATCTTGAGTCTTTTGGATCACTGTATGCTGAGAAGAGCTAAGTCTATCATAGTTAATCATTGCACAATGTTGCTGTTGGTGTGTACAATGTTCTTCTGATTCTGCTCACTTTACTCAGCATCAGTTCATGTGAATCTTTCCAAGTTTTTCTGAAATCTTTCTGCTCATCATTTCTTGTAGCACAATAGTATTCCATTACATCCATATACCACCACTTGTTCAGCCATTCCCCAATTGATGGGCATCCCCTCAGTTTCAAATTCTTTGCCACCATCAACAAGCCTTCTGAAGCACTGAAGTCTGTGCTGAGCACTGGACTAAGCTCTAGAGATGGAAAGAAAAGCAAAAGCTTTGTCTCTTCCCTGAAGGAGTTCACGTTCTAATGGGTAATACAGCATTGAAAAGTTCTACATACCAGATATAAACAAGGCAAAGGCAAAATGATCTCAGAGGAAAGTCACTAATGGTGGCAGAGATTGAGAAAGCTCTCTTGTAGAAGGTAGGATTTGAGCTGCCTTGAAGAAAACCAGGAGTCTAGTGAGGATGGAGAACATTCCATGCCAGGGGGATACCCAATGAAAAGGCAAGGAATGAGACAGAAGATGGAGTGTCCTGTGCAAGGAATAGTAACAAGCCTAGTGTGGTAGGGTATTAGCAGGTGTAGAGAGGAGTAAGACGTAAGAAGACTAGAAATGGAGGAAAGGGCCAGGGTGTGAATGGCTTTGACAATTAAGAAGATTATTTTTTTTATTTGATTCTGAGGATAATAGAGAACCACTGGAATTCACTGAGGAAGATGTTGACATGGTCAGAATCCACATTGAGTGCATGATAGATAAGGACACCAGACATGTGCCATTGATTTCAAGGGAGGAGATTTCAAAAAAATCCAGGGATGTAATAGGTAAAACATTCCATGACCCTAGGACCCTAAAAAGGAAATCAATATAAGAGGAAACAGAAGCTCTCTAAGGGGTCAACTCTGGCTAGCCAGTTACAATTTATTCAGATGACAGAAAAAGGAGAAGTCTACAGAGACCAATGTAGCTACTAAGGTATCTACTTAACTCAGATTGGAAAAGGACATGGACAAGAGATAAATTGTCATTTGAGAGATGAGGAATTTAAATTTCCATAGAAATTAAATCCCAGTGACTTACCCAAGGTTACATAGCCATTTTATGTCAGAGATGAGACTTGAATCCAGATCCCTCCTGAGTGAGTCTAGAGCTTTTTTCCACCCCATTCTCCTTTGAAAGCATAGTAAGAGAAGTAAGTCATAGTCACTGAAAGACAGTTTAGAATCTTGAAACATATTAAATTAAGTTAATTTCCTTCTTTGTGAGGTTCCTAGTCTAGTAGATCAGGGAAATGACAAACACCACTGGATGTCAGGAAAGCGCTCGACAATATCTCTCACACTATCATCAGGAGAGGGTTATTAGAAACAATCTCCACATTATACTACTAGTAAGCTTTGAATTTGAATCCTGCCTCTGCCACTTACTGGCCCTGCACAACCTGTCTGATTCAGTTTCCATCTTTAAAATGAACGAGCTAGACACTATGACTTCTAAGGTCCCTTCCAACTCCGTCTATGATCCTCTAAATTGCAAAATGTCAGATTTAGACTTAGTGTAAGAAAAACTGTCTAATAATTAGTCCTGTTCAAAATGAGCAACGAGGTAGTGAAGTCCCTTTGACTGCAGACTTTGAAGTAGAAACTGGGTGGCTCCTCAAAAAGGGTGCTGTCTAGAGGTTTATTTTTCAGGTAAGGATGGGACCAGATATCTCCTGAGATCTTTTCCAACTCTGATTCCAAGTGCACACTCTAGAATTGACAGGGATTAGACTCCCTAGTTGGGGCTCATCTTTAACCACATAACCTTGCTAATCTGCAAAGCAAGACATTGCCTATCATGCTGCAGAATGGTAGGGGCTGAGAGGAAGCAGGTCATGGCATCTCTGCTGATTTACACTAGCCCTCTCCTCACACTTCATTCTTTTGCCCCATTACCCCAGATTAAAGCATAAAGCTGTTTCTGAAAGGAAGCCAATTATTTTTTCTAGTGAGTATTTTCTGAGGCCTGGAAGGGGTCTTAGTGTCTTTTTTCAATCCACTCAGGGCAAGCATCTCTTCACTCTTCTATGTCAGTCCCTGAGGATTTCCCCTCTGCTAGTACTTCAGTTGGCTTTCTTTCCAAAAGACTATTCCAGCCTCCTCCTGCCTAAGTCATCTAGTAAGGCATTCAAGAGCATATCCAGGGGATGAAAAGCATTTCTTACCAGCCTAGAACAGCTTCTACAAAACAGAATGGATACCTGGGCCATTTGGACAAGTAACAGTCTTACGTGTTTTATGCTTATAAACATCCCTATCTTCACCCAGGATACCATCTTTTAAAAATTATTATGATTCCCTCTCTTCTCCTCTGAAAGCTGACAAGTTGTACCAGGTATTTCCTTCTCTCTTGGATACCAAAACAAAGTCTCTCCAAAACTTCTGGCTTTTGACTTATATGCCAAGATATAAGTGCCAACCTATGAGTCACTATGCTAAAAGCTATGCCTCAGGGAGGTGGTTTTCATTTCAGGAACTTGGGATAGCTTCCTGGAGACTAAACACTGTGGCATCAATAAACAGGGCAGAAAGAAAGCAGTAATAAAAAAGGAATTTCAACATGTAAATCTCAGTTTCAGTGAATATATTAACTAAGCATGTGTGAATGCAAGGTTCAAGGCAAAAGATTTGCCATTGTACCAGTAAGCATTTCCAAAAGTATTTTGTTTGGAGGCAACCAAACTTACAGACAAAAAGGGACTGTGTGCTGTGGTCAAAACAGGTAGAATGAAAAAGACCTAGAACATATAGCTTTTGTTACACCCAAGCGTTCTCAGCGAGCATCTGCTTATCTCTCTGTGCTCTAAGGCTGTGCTGGAGAATGTTTAACAACCAGCTTTCTTAAAAAAATGTACACACCATACATCTAAGTTTAATCTGCACTATTAACTTTCTTTGTATCACTTTTTTTTAAGTCTAGAAATCAACAATACAATAAATCAAGCCCTTATTTGTAATAATTGCCAATTTCTGAGGTTTTAATGCTCACATTGAAAATTTAAGTAATAGGCTCTTGAAAGCTGGTATGAGCTGGCTCTAGCACAACCCTGGGGCTAGTCCCCACCCTAGGATCAGGAAGTCATCACATCTGTCTGTCTAATAAAGCTCAGGAGTTTACTCTTAATATCCTCTTGCCCAAAAAGTCTCTCTGTCCACCTACCCTACCCATCCTACCTCCAATTCTGTCATCTCAACCAAACAATATTAGGGACTTTCATCCTTCCCAGGAGACTTGACCATTTCCTAAAAAAACAAAACAAAACGAACAAAAAAACAAAAACAAAAACATGGCTTCTGAAAGGTGGTTGGGGAGACAGGAAAATGACATCTGTTCTTGGATCATTTTAAACCTGGAAAGAATCAGGGGACCCAAGAGAAATCTGTGTTTGTGGGAGTAGTGTTTCTTTTGTTAAATCAGACCTCTTTCTCTTTGCCTTTTGCTTTCCAGTCTCAATTTCTTCTTGTCCTTGCCATTCGAGCTGAAGTACTGCACACACACACACACACACACACACACACACACACACACACACACACACACACTGGTTGGTCTTTCTCATCCCAAGTGGGGGCCATCTCCAGTCATCTTGATCTATATCTTGCCACTGGACCTAGATGGCTCCAGAGGAGAAAGTGAAGCTGGTGATTTTGCGCAGCCCTCTCTCACTTAAATCCAATTCATTTGCAACACACAGCATCACCTTCCTGCTGTCATGGTCCTCTTCAAGAACAAAGGACAAACAAACCCAGAGTTTCCATGCTTTATTTTCAGACTTTGTCACCATATTCATGTAATTTGCCCCCTTTTAACTTCTCTTTCATACATTCTTTCCCCATCAAGTTCTTTGAGATCAAGGACTGTCTTTTTGCTTATGCCCTCAGCACTTAGTATAGTGCCTACCATCGACAATTCTCAAACTTATCGGTGAGTTAGGAGGATGTCCACCCAAGTATGTGAAGACTTTGCCCAGCAAAATAGGCAGATGAGAACAATTTGTTCCAACATCCATGCAGACAGCTGAAGTAGGCACTGTGGAGCACTTAGAGCTTGTCAGGCATTGAAGATGCCAAGGTCATCCATTGTATCCCAGGCCACCACCAGTTGCCTTGACCTCTGTCCTACCACTAGACTTCAATTTGACTCAGGAAAGAGTGAGGCTGATGACTTTATACAATTCTGCCTCACTTAAATCTGATTCACATTCAAGTTGAGATATCACCTGTGATGTCATTGGTCCTCTTTGAAAATGAGGTACAAACAACAGTATATTGTAAGTGCTTAATAAATGCTTGTTGTCTTAGCTACTCAGGTTGATTTGTTTCATAAAATTGGAAGGGACCTGTGAGATTATCTACTCTAACCATGTTGCTTGCAGATGAGTAAAATATAATAATATTTTGAGAAGGAGAGGTAGAGATGGATTCAGGGGAAGAAGAGCAATCCAGATGTCAATATTTATCATCCTAAGTGGTAGCAAGTTTAAAGGAAAGTGGTAAGAGAACATAAGAGAACATAGCTCATTAAGGGCATGATTTTGTTGTTGTTTAAGTGAAGTAGTTTTGGTTTTCATGATTATTTTTTTGATGAATGTATTAACATCTTGGAAAATTTAACTAAGTTGACAGAGATAAGTCTTTTGGAGGTACATAATATTCAAATCATCTATTACCCAATAAGGAGAACAGAGAGGGAAATAACATTTGTTTCTTTTATCATTTAAAGGCTGGAAAGACTGAACAGGCCCAAGGGAAATATATCTACAAGATCTATACCACATTTTAAAGATTATCAAAAGTCACTCCTGTCCATTTATAATCTTCCTCTCATCTTTTGGGAGGCACCATGGTTTATACTGAAAATATACTGGGCTTGGGCATCAGAAAGACCTTAGTTCTAGTCTTATATATTACTGTGGAACCATCACTGGATTTGGAGTCAAAGAACCAGAGTTCAAATCCCAGTCCTACTATTTCCTATCCATGTGACATTGTAAAGTCACTTCATCTCTAAAGTGAGGGGTTTGGTCTAGATGACCTGTAAGATTCCTCCCAGAATTCATTCCATGATCCAAAGATTCCAGATTACTAAAAACAGTTACTAGCTTTATGAACCTGGTCCACTCCCAAAGAGGAGAATTGCCCTCTCTGGACCCTCAGTTTTCACAGCTATAATATGAAAGGGATTGGACAAGAAGATCCACAAAGTTCATTCTATCTCTAAGAGTTCAGAGACCCATTTAACAAATCTTAGTTACTAAGTGCTTGCACACTGGAATCTGACCTGGCAATTAGAAAGTCATTGGTAAATATGACCACAGGCTCTGCAAAACATTTTGAAGGTCATCATGTGTTGGTAGTCCGCAGCCTAGTAAGAGCAGTTCTTTTTATGTAATACCCAGCTTCACCTAATACTGTGCACACACACACACAAAGAAGAAAAAGAAGAAAGAGAGAGAAAGAAAGAAAGACAGAAAAAAAGAGAGAGAAAAAAAGAAAGAAAGGAAGGAAGGAAGAAAGAAAAAAAGAAAGAAAGGAAGGAAGGAAGAAAGAAAGAAAGAAAGAAAGAAAGAAAGAAAGAAAGAAAGAAAGAAAGAAAGAAAGAAAAGAAGAAAGAAGGAAGGAAGGAAGGAAGAAGAAGAAAGAAGAAAGAAAGAAAGAAAGAAAGAAGAAGAAAGAAAGAAAGAAAGAAAGAAAGAAAGAAAGAAAGAAAGAAAGAAAGAAAGAAAGAAAGAAAGAAAGAAAGGAAGAAAGAAAGAAAAAAGAGGAAGTCCAGCAAAGACTTCTTTAAAAATTTGGCCCAGAGTCATTTAAGTGGGTTGCAATGAATAGCAGAAAACATATGATTGTAATTCATCTCATCTGGTCGTTACCTACAATGCAGATGCATGTATTTTGTGAACATTGCTACATCTCTTCCATTCCTCTTTCACCACATCCCCTGACCTCTCCATTGCACTGAAGGTCCTGAAATTCTCCTTCTCTGCAAGTCATAAAAAATGTCTGTTCTCCTGATGTTATATAGTCCTGTGCCTTTTGTAAGACCAAACAGCAACAGATAAAACATTTTAAAGCTCCAAAAGGCATAAAACAATTGGTAGAAAGACAATCTGGAATTGAATCTTAACATTTCCATCAATTTTCCCCAGAGAGTTATTCTCCAAACCCACTTCCCACAACCTCCAGGCATATCTCTTCCCTCTGATATTCATTCTTCTCCTGGATGCACTCCTGTCTCTCCAGACTTTCTCTACCATGCCATAGAAACCTCTCCTCCCTAGAAGCTCACTCCTAGCTGGACTGCATACATTGGAAGTACCCTTCACTTCTTCAGCCTCTCCCTTTGATTCGATGGTTCATCCTAGAACCTCCATTTAAGGAGGACCAGGCCAACCATGTCTTAACTTCCTCTCCAAGTCACACTCCTCACTCTCCAAACTTTCTTTATCAAGAGACTTTTTCTCTATGCCAAGCTTTCATCTCATCCTCCCCAAGCTGCCCCCTCCCACACACACTTTTCAGCTTCCTTTTATGTTTCATCTCTCTTCATTAAAATATAAGCTCCTTGAGGACAGGAACTGTCTTTCTACTTGTGTTCATATCACCAGCAATTAACACAACACTTGGCTTAATAAATGCTTGTTGACTGACTGGCTGACATCTGTGACTACTTCATTCCTTTTGCCATTGATTTATTCATCACTACAGATATTTATTCCTATCAATACTTGCCCATGTTTTACATGGGCAGTATTTATAAGGCTGTGGGATTAAACCCAAGAAAGACCTTAGAGATCATCTATGGCAAATCTCTCTTTTCATAGAGCAGGAAACTAAGGCCCAGATAGGGGAAATGACTTGCCAAAAATCATTTAAATTCTAAGTAGTGGTCCAGGATTTGAATCTTCTTTTGACCCTAAATCAGTACTCCTTCCACTACAACATGCTTCCTCTCCCAGAGAGGCAACAATTTAAATGGAGAATTTTTCTGTTATTACTAAATTGGATTATTAGTTAGTCCCAGACCTCTGCATCACAGGATAGATTAGTTTATATCCTAGTCTCTCCAATTTATGGTATGTAAAAGGAAAGTAATAATGATATCATTAGATTTAAATTATCTATCAATAGTAGCAGGGGCTCTCTTTTCTAATCTTTAAATCTCCCCCAGAACCCAGGATAAGATTCTGCATGCAGTAGTTGTCTAATAAATGCTGAACCAGTGCAAAATAATCATAAGATCGTAGAATTAAAGCTCAAGGGATCTTTAGAGATTACCAGGTTCAGCTCTGTCATTTCACAGATAAGGTCCAGAGAAGTTAAGTACTTTTTTTCAAGGTCATAATCATCCCCAATCCAAATTCTAACTTCAAGGTTCAGCTCAGGACCCTCTTCCTCCATGAAGTTCTTCTTGACTACTTCTGTCCTATTGTACCATTGATTTCTATGGCATTTGCTCTCTGCGCTGTACAAGACAGCCAAACTCAGAGTTGGGCAGGTGGGGGTTTCAGGCCAGCTTCTGATACATAGTGTCTTTATGACCCTGGTCAAGTCCTTTCACTTCTCACTGCCCCTAAGCAATTCTTAGATTCCATGTTTCAGAGAAGGTATTGACCTTCTTTGGTAGAGGAGTCCTTCACCAAAAACTATACTGATGAAATTACAGGTCCATTGAAAACATGAAGGAAAACTAATCTGTATTAGTACTGTCTTCCCAGCTATGTTGTAAGCTGCTCAAAGTCAGAGAATCATGCATGTCTTATGCTTCTTCAGGGGCAGCTAAGTGGTGCAGTAGATAGAGGCTGGGCCTAGAGTCAGGAAGATCTGAATTCAAATCCAGCCTCAGGCACTTCCTAGCCAAGTGAACCTGGGCTAGTTGCTTAACTTCTGCCTGCCTCAGTTTCCTCAGATATAAAATGGGGATAATAATAGCACCCACCTCACAGGGCTGTTTCAAATATGAAATGACGATGTTTGTAAAAGGCTTAGCATAGTACCTAGCATATAGTAAATGCTTTGCGAATGGTTATCCCTTATCTTCCCTTTATTTCTTCTGTATCTACTACAGTGCCTGGCGTAACAGTGAGTACGCTTCAGGATGCCAGACAATACTTGTAATTGCAGACTACTCCTCTTAACAAATTCTTTATCTCAAGAAATGTGACTTACTGGTTGTTTCCTGTATAGGACATAGATAACATTCCTCCTCTCCTTTGTGCAGGCTATCCCCATTCCTGAAACTCTCTTCTGGCTTTCCTCTCCCTGCTCTCCTTGCTCTCTGGACTCATCCTCTCTGGATGCCATGCTTCAGATGCCTTCTCATCCCAGAGTTTCCTTTAGTACTTGTAGCCTTCTTACCCTCAATATCCCAGAGCAAGGCTAACTACTTTTCCACTCAGGGTTCTAAGGAAGTTTCTTTAACATTATTCATGAGAACCCACCTAGTGGGTTTGATTGATTGATCCCAAGATCAATCACTCATTAATATTTCCCCAGTAATGATTGCCTTAATATCAATTGACCAGTTATCAACCCCTTAATATCATCTAATCAGTGATTACTGTCCTAATATCATATCAAATAGTTGATCTCTCCTCAATATCAATTAACGAATTAGTATCAATTAACTTTTTCAAAAGGATATTTACCGAGAAGCTAGAGTAATAACAAAAGTACAGAAAACCTCTAAAACGAAGAGCCCACTTTCCTCTACTGCCTTAGATGCTATGAAAAGCAGGCTCAAACTTCGATTGATGGCAACCATTTTTCCATCTTCATATAAAATTCAGCTCTGATTGGGGGATAGCCAATGGACAGGTTTCTTGCTTTTCAAGTCATGTTGTCTAGGAGGCTGGGTTGATTCATTGCTGGACTGGATAAAGTAAATCGTTCCTCAAAGTTGGCTACTTGTCAGGGTTGTCTGCTATACACACTTTGTTATGAACTACAGTTGGTGGTCCTTCTCATCTTTCAAAACTCACCTTTCAAAACTTACAATGTCACAATCTGGTGTGTTCCATCTCTAACATTCCCTCAACTATGAAACACAACCAGGATAGAAGAAACTTAGCTGCTATGCATTCATGGCCACATGGTAGCCAAGGAGGGGAGATAAGGCAACCATTGGCCATGCTTGCTGCTAATAATTTTGCTATGTCTCTTGCCAAATGGAGGTCTACACTATTTCTTTCACTTAAACCCTCTATGGGAGAAAGATTAATTTATCTGTTCAGACCCTTAATGCACACTCAGTTCTGGTACAATAGCAATTAAAGACTTTTTGTCATCATAAAATGAAGAGCAGGGAGACCAGAATCCAAGAAAAGTCTTCTCCAACATACACATATAGAAGCAAGCTCACCAGGTTTCCATTTGGGTCAGTAACAGGAAAAGGATATTGTACATGCTCTGAGGACTAGGCCCAGTTCTCCCCACCCTAATTACACATGTATTTTGTATTTACTTATCTGTGCACATGTTTTTCCCTCAGTAATTTCCTTTCCTTTGCTAGTGTGGGGGCTGAAGGATAGAGAACTCAATTCCACCCAAAGCCTTCCTTTATAGAGGCCAGAAATTGGATTTTCAGCTCACTCCACTTTGCATCTGCAGTTCGGCCTGGTTTTAACTCCATGAAACAAGCTACTCTGTACTGAGTACCACCTAGTCTCCTCCCCCTCACTCTTTCCAGATTCCTTTTTGTATTATCTTCTCCCATTAGATTGTAAACTCCTTGAGAACAGGATATTGTCAGGGGACGGAACCGAAATGGAAGAGTGAAAACAGTGACTTGCTTGAGCTCTTCCCTAAAGCCCTCCAAATACCTGTAAAAAATGGCTCTAAACAACTTCTATTTTTTTGGGAGATAGGCAATGGGGTTAAGTGACTTGCCCAAGGTCACACAGCTAGTAAGTATTATATGTCTGAGGCCGGATTTGAACTCAGGTCCTCCTGAATCTAGGGCCGGTACTCTATCCACTGTGCCACTTAACTGCCCCTTCTAAACAACTTCTAGAGCAGCAGAACCCACAAAAAGATAGAGTGAAACAAATTTCTAGCCCAAGCCAACTTGGATGGTTGATTGGAAAGATCTATAGCACCAGGCTGGGAGAGAAGCATAGTTCAGCATGGGCACATAGGCACAGACCAGGCCTCAGCAAACCTGGAGCAGGCCTCACAGGACTGAATCACTTGCAACTGTAGTAGTTTCCAGACTTCTGAACCCACAAATGCCAAAGAAAACTTAGAAGATCAGTAGGAAAGGGCTATGACTGTGGTGAGAGAGAAGCTCAGTCCCAGCCCCAGTCCCAGGGTGGTTGCTTTCAGAGCTCTTGGTCCACAGACTAAGGGATAATATATAGTGGCTGATCACAGAGGGATTGCAGGGATCTCTTTGCTGGTGCTGAGGCCCAATTACCTTGCTTTGCCTGTGCTTAGATCTGGGTCACAGTTCTGGGTGGCGGTCCTGGGGCAAGGAGGAACACTGACATGGTGGAGCTTGTAGTGGCAGTAGACAGGAAATCTTCTTCACAGTTCCAAAGCAGAAAAGAGTGCTTGTGGTCACTCATATACAGGGTACAAGCCAGGAAAGAAGTAAACACCTCGCCCCTTATCATACCACCTTGAAAGAACTGAAAATCTACAGGTCCCTAGAAGTATCTCTGAAAAGAGCTGCACAAAACCCTGAAGCTAGGGACAGTACATTATCCACATTGGAAGCAGACTCCAACCTTAAAAAAGAGTTTATAACTCAAGTAATTGGCCAGGATCATGAGCAAGCAGTGCAAAAAGAGTCAGACTATATTATCTTACTTTGGTGAAAAAGAAGATCAAAATATACAACCAGAAGAAGACAACAAAGCCAAAGCTCCTACATCCAAAGCCTCCAAGAAAAATATGAGTTGTCCCAGGCTATGGAAGAACTCAAAAAGGATTTTGAGAAACAAGTAAGAGAAGTAGAGGAAAAACTGAGAATGATGCAAGAAAATCATGAAAAACAAGTCAACAGCTTGCTAAAGGAGACCCAAAAAAATACTGAAGAAAATAACACCTTAAAAAACAGCCTAACCCAAATGGCAAAAGACGTCTAAAAAGCCAGTGAGGACAGGATGCCCTAAAAAGAAAAACTGGCCAAATGGAAAAGGAAGTCCAAAAGCTCATTTAAGAAAATACTTCCTTAAAAATTAGAATGGAAAAATGGAAGCTAGTGACCTTATGAGAAATCTAGACATTGTAAAACAAAATGAAAAGAATGAGAAAATAGAAGACAATTTGAAATATCTCATTGGAAAAAAACTGACCTGGAAAATAGATACAGGAGAGATAATTTAAAAATTATTGGACTATCTGAAAGCCATGATCAAAAAAAGAGCCTAGACATTATTTTTCCAAAAATCATCAAGGAAAACTGCCCTGATACTGTAGAACCAGAGGGTAAAATAGAAATTGAAAGAATCTACCAATCACCTCCTGAAAGAGATTCCCAAAGGAAAACTCCTAGGAATATTGTAGGCAAATTTCAGAGTTCCCAGGTCAAGGATAAAATATTGCAAGCCGCCAGAAAGAAACAATTCAAGTATTGTAGAAACACAATCAGGATAACACAAGATTTAGCAGCTTCTACATTAAAGGATCAGAGGGCTTAGAACATAATATTCTCAAGGTCAAAGAAATAGGATTACAGCCAAGAATCCCAGCAAAACTCAGTATAATCTTTCAGGGGGAAAAATGGATGTTCAGTGAAATAGAAGACTTTCAAGCATCCTTGATGAAAGGCCAGAGGTGAATAGAAAATTAAACTTTCAAATACAAGACTCAAGAGAAGCATGAAGAGGTAAACAGGAAAGAGATATCATAAGGGACTTATTAAGGTTGAACTATTTCCATTCCTACATGGAAAGATGATAAATTTGTAACTCATGAGACCATTGTCAGTATTAGGGTAGTTGGAGGGAAGAATTATATGGATAGATAGATTAGACAGATAGAGGGGGGGCACAGCGTGAGTTGAAGATGAAGGGGTGATATCTGGAGAATAAAATTAAAGGATGAGAGAGGATTATACTGGGAGAAGGAGAAAGGGAGAAGTAGAATGGGGTAAATTATCTCATATGAAACAGACAAGAAAAGGCTTTTACAATGGAGGGGAAGTGGGGGTGGGTGAGAGGGAATGAGTGAATCTTATTCTCATCAGATTTGGCTTAAGGAAGGAATACCATACACACTCAATTGAGTATGGAAATTTACCTTAACCTATAGGAAAATAGGGGGAAAGGGAATAAGAGAGCAGGGTGAGGAATGATAGAGGATGGGGTAATCAGAAGCAAATACTTCTGAGGAAGGACAGGGTCAAAAGCGAGAATATAATAAACAGGGTCAGGATAGGATGAAGGCAAATGAAGTTAGTTTTTCACAACATGACAACTATGGAAGTGTTTTGCATGACTACACATGTATAAACTATATCGAGTTGCTTGCCTTCTCTATGAGGGTGAGTGAGGAGGGAGGAAGGGAGAAAATTTGGAACCCAAAGTTTTAAAAACAAATGTTAAAAATTGTTTTCACATGCAACTGGGAAATAAGATATACAGGCAGTAGGGTATAGAAATCTATCCTGCCCTACAGGAAAATAGAAGGGGAAGGGGATAAGAGAAGGGAGGGAAGATTAGGGGAAGGAGTATTCAGAATGCCTGCCAACTTAGGGTAGAGGGAGGGACAAGATGGGGAGAAAATTTGGAACTCAAAATCTTGTGGAAGTGAATGTTGAAAACTAAAACTAAATTAATTAATTAAAAAAACACAAAATTATAAAAAAAAAAAGAGAGAGAACGGGATATTGTCTTTCTTTTTCTTAATTGTATCCCCAGCACTTAGCACGGTGCCTGGCACAGAGTAGATGCTTACTAAATGTTTATTGAATTTTATTAAATGTAGAACTTAGAATGAAATCAGTTTAGAAAGTGAAGATGAGCATATCATTAACTCAGCGAGGAAAAACAAGATGATCTAGAAGGAATACCTATTCCTCCTTAAGAAGAGGCAATTTTTTCACTTTTTCTTAGTATCTCCAGGGCCTAGCACAGTGTCTGGCACATAATGGACAATGAATGCTTTGTCTTGAATTAATCTCAGTTACTGAAAAGTAATATATATATATATATATATATATATATATATATATATATATATATATATATATATATATATATATATATATATATTCTATTTAGGCTGTATTTAACTTTAATGTACTGATATAGATATGCATTACATCTCCAACAGAATGTTAAGTCCTTAAGGCAAAGGTTGTTTTTGCTTTTTTTTTCTTTTTATCCCTTCTATTTACCATGGTAATTGCTTAATCACTGCTTGTTAATAGATTGACTGGTGGACTAAAAACAAAATAAACAGAAGTTGGTATTCATTGCTTAAACTTTTCCAACTCAGAAGATGCTTTCAATAGAGTGAAAGCAGATGTGGCTCTTCATTCACTATGGAGATACAAATGTAAGGAAGTACTCTGAAACAAAGATGGGACCTGAAAACACTTGCTAGTTTATTGATAACATAGTCAGAGAAGTGTAGAAATGTTCGAACAGCAGTTCTTTGGCATTTGATAGCTTCGAGAACAACAATGAAGCATCATAAAACAGCCAATGCTGCTAAATGTGAGAACACGACAGTCTGCCCCAGCTCCAGCTGAGGCCCTGTCTGCAGGCTTGGTATTTGGAAGAAATATTTTCTGCATGTCAGAAAAGTTGACAGGAAGTGTCACCATAGGCTTTCCCCCTTTCCAAGATCTTCAACAAAATGCCTCCTGGCTATTTGGTACGTAGTCTACATAGAAAAGTTAGCTTAAAATCTCATCCACCACATAGTCGGATTGGTGTTTAGAAGTTCAAGCCAAGCATCACTAAGAACCTCATGGCAACCAGTTCAAGGGACTCAGATTGATTACTTGTTGCCAGATGCAAAGGAAGGAAGGAAGGAAGGAAGGAAGGAAGGAAGGAAGGAAGGAAGGAAGGAAGGAAGGAAGGAAGGAAGGAAGGGAGGAAGGAAGGAAGGAAGAGGACAAGAAAGAAAAAAGATGGAGAAAGAGGAAGGAAAAAAGGAAGGAAGGAGGAAAGGAAAGAAGGAAGAAGTAAAGGAAGAAAGAGGAAAAGAAACAAAGAGAAGAAAAGAAAGAAGAAAAGAAGAAATTTAGGAAAGAAGAAAAAGAGGCTGCGACAGAGAAAAGAGGGGTGAAAGGAAGAAGGAAGGAAGGGAGGGAGGGAGGAAGAAAAAGAAAGAAAAATAAAGAAGTTATTTGCTCAGAATTTCAATAACCTGTTATCCCTTTAAAAATAAACAACAAAAAAAACCCTCAAAAAAACCCCAAGCCTATTAAAAAGCTTTCTAATGGTGGTACTCCTCTATAAAACTCCAAGCATCTGTCTAGCTTTCCAGTAAACCTATGGAGAAGCATTAGATAATCCTGAACAACAGCAGTAAAGAAGGAAGAAGTATATATTCTGAAACAAGTTTCCATTAAATGGATGAAGTCATTGACTCTTGAGGGTGAAAGGATAGTCCTTGATTCCTGGCAAGCCTGTGTTTAAACCAAACTTGCAAGTCACTTCAGAAAGAATTATTGTCCTACAAAAATTTCATTAGTCTATAAAATTTTCACCAGCCTTGCCCCCCACAGAGCCAGTTTCAAAGAAAACTCTTACAATATCTATGTGTTATTATCATCAACACACACATCAAACTAATAGATTCCACATGTGCTGTGCTAAGAAGAGTGCAGTAAGGTGAGCTAAAAGCAAAAATTTCTACCCTCTGAGAGGTTGCATTCTAAAGCAAATGACAAACAGGTTCTAAAACAGGCCAAATACAAACTGTACACGACAACATATTTTTTTTAATGTTTTATTTCAGCACCAGGAAAAGGAAAGTGCATTTGACTCAAAATCAGGAGGCCTAGATGTTGGCACAAGACTAGCTGTGTGAGTTTGGGAAAGTCTTTTCATCTCTGAGACTCAGTTTCCTTGCTTATAAAATGGAGCAATTAGACTAGATTGTGAGTTCTTAACCCTTTTTTTTTCATCATTTCTTTTGGCATTCTAGGGAAGCCAATGAATCTCAACTGAGAATAATGTTAAGTACATAAAATAAAATACATAAGATGACAAAGGAAACCAATTATATTAAAGTAAAAGTTATTTAAAAAATAACTCAAGGACCCCAGGTCAAGAATCTCCTGCAGTAGGTAATCTATACGGTCTCTTCCAACTCTAGATCAATGATTTTATCAAGACATGGTTGTTCTGGCCCCATTCTTTCAGCATCACCTTCCCTATAATACATGAGCATTTGCAAACTGATTTACTGTTACTAATCTCACTATACCTCCACAGAGTTATTTGGTACCCTGAGAGGGTTGGCACATCTCTTTGGGCATCAGCTCAAGTCCCCACTAGCCGTATTTCTTTCTTCCCTTTATTTTAGGGGCCCAGGGATCAGCATCCTAGTTCCATTTAGCAATGTAACATTTGATTAGCTTTTTAAAAATCATATACATATATGTATATATGTGTGTATACATATATATTCACACAATTATATGTGTACATATATGTTTATATATATTTCAAAGATACAGTAAAAACAAACATATAAACAATAAACAGACATAAAATAAAAAATAACAAAAAAAACCCCAAGATCCAAGCCCATTTCTTAGGGCTATAATGCCTAAGTTGGGAGAGGGAGAGGAGGAGGTAGCCCTCAGGCTGTCCACACTTATATCACAAGAAATCCTTCACCCTCACACTTATGCAGCAAAAACCCTAGCAGTCGCTGAATCAGGCCATTTTGAAGATACCAACATTTCCAGTTCCTAAACCAAGGAAAAGGGTTCTCAACCATGTGGTGGCCAATGAAGCATGCTTGCTGCAGTCCTTCAGTCTCCTGGAAGCATATCCTCAGTGTGTTCCATGAGCTGTACTAGGCATGCTTCAAATCTCCATTGCACTATGATCCTGTGATTCTCATCTAGGACGCCAATGAAGGCTGGAGAGACTAAGTCCATTTTTCCACAATACACCATCTGTGGCAGATCTGAGTAAAGGTCTGGGAATAAGGCAATAAGCTGAAAGAGAAATGCAAGAGCCTAATTTGAGCAACAGGGTAAGACAGAATGATAATGGAGTTCCCAGAATGCCAAGTAACATCAGGAGGAGAGTATAGCTCACCACTCTTATCTTCCCACCTTGAAGAATCTCCAAGAAACACAGCCTAGGGATTCAGGAAGTGCTGATGTAAAGATATCTGCCATACAACAACACCAATGTTATTCAATATACTTTTTCAGAGAGCAAGTTAGTGTGCTTGAACACTACAGGTCAAACATTTCATTCAGCCCAACTCTCTGGAGAGGACAAATAACTTTTGCAGGAGCTGGTAAAAGCAGGTATAATCACAATTTAAATCAATTAAAGCTTAGGTCATGTCCTTGACCCAGTGACAAACTAAATATGTATCAATATATCCAAATACTTTTGGGGTAACCATAGCAAAAAAATGGGTTTTTATTGCCATGGCATCAGTGTTATTGATTCAGGGAAAATTCCAAGTAGTCAGGGAAGACAAGAGGTGCATACATGTTTTAGGAAGACAAGACCTACACTCATGAACTGGAACAACCAAAGGCATTACATGCCAAGTGTCAAAAGACTGGTACAGACAAGGACTTTGCAAGTTAAGAGGTATCCCTTGGGCTGACAGCCATAACAGTTTAATCCTTAGTCAGTAGTATTTGCATGGTAATTGTTGTCAAAGACTTAAGTTTAAAAAAAAATTAATGGAATTTAAAGAATTAGCAAACAGGGCTGGGAGGTGTTAGGGGGTAGGGTGGAACTTTCCTTGCTTACCTGAAATCATACCCAATAGACAATTATCTATTACACCTATGCATAAGGCCAATCCTGAACAAATCTAAGAGTTATCTAAACTAACCCATGTAAATTTCTCCTCACCTCTACACATTTTTATGTAAACAAAAAAAAAGCACTAGCTGTGTGACCTCGGGCAAGTCACTTAACCCCATTGCTTAGCCAAAAAAAAAAAAAAAGACAATGATACAAGATAATTCCAAAGGACCCACAATGAAAAATGCTATCCACCTCCAGAGAGAGAACTGATGAGCTTTGAATGTAAATTGAAGCATACTTTCAAAAAATTTTCTTTTTTTGTATTGTTTTATTTTGTTTGTATTTTCTTTTGTAACATGGCTAATATGGAAATATGTTTTACATAACTTCACATGTAGAATCAAAATCAAATTGCTTGCGTTCTGGAGGGGGAGGGGTAGAAAAGAGAGAATTTAGAACTCAAAAAATTCTAAATGTCTACAAATTTTACATGTAATTGGGAAATATTTTTAAAAATAAAAATAATTTTAAAGATAATCTGTTAATAGCATTCAGGCAGTTTGCTGTCCTGTCAGGATGTACATTTAAATTCCCATCAGCTTTTAGGTTCTTAATCCAGGAATGAGGCAGGAACATGGCAAGGGAAGGAGAGGATGTCGTATTTATTGTGGGTCCCTTTAGAATAGTGCTATCACTTCCTTTTTTCATGTTCCATCAGTCTCTATATGTCCTTGACCCAAGTAGTTCCCTATTAAATTTATATTATTTATGTGTTTTAAAGCATTTAGACTTTTTGACTTTCATTCCATTTAAGAAGCATTAAACCATTTCTATGCACAAGTCGTTGCAATAGGCCCTGGGCATACAAAGACAAAAACAAAACAACAATCCGTACTCTAAAAGAGATTACATTCTGCTGAGAGGTACAAGAGGTGAACAAATATGTAAATAAAAGATAATTAGATGTAGGAGAGCTCACTAACAACTAAGGGGTATAGGAAAGGCTTCCAGTGGCAAGCAGCACCTGAGTGCTGGTGAGCCTCAAAGAAAGCTAAGAATTCCAAGAGGCAGAAGTGAGAAGTGACAGCATTCCAAGGCCTGGGGCCATTTTGTTCAAAAGCACAAAAGAAGGAGATGGGATATAACAACTTGGGACCAGTTGAGTTGGAACACAGAAAGAGTGAAAGGAAATGATGCCAAATAAATCTGGAAAGTAGGCTGGACCCAGATCATGAAGGGCTTTAAAAACCAAACTGAGAAGACGTGGTGTTTTATCCCAAATGTCACTACAGCATGTACATACAGCACCAAATACTGGGAGAGATCCAAAGGGGATTGACTCAGGCCTTTTAATTCAATTCAATAAATCAATAAAAGAAAACCTCTTTATAATCTAGTTAATTAGATAAAAATGTACACAGAGAAGAATGTTGTAATTGGAGAGCCTGGGTTCAAATTTCTGCTTTGTTACTAACAATTTGGGACCCATCTCTGGACTTGATTTTCCTATTTGTTAAATGAAAGGGTTGGAATAAATTTGGGGTTCTTACCCTTTCTTGTATCTATGACACTTTGCCTTTTTATAACGCAATTTGGAATCATTCTCAGAATGACATTTATAAATGCACGAAATAAAATACATAAGACTATAAAAAATTGCTTTAATACAGTCATTAAAATGCTTTTTTTTGAAAATTGACAGACCCCAGTTTAAAAATCCCTGCACTAGATAATATCTAAGATCCTTTTTAGCTTTGAATCCTGTAATCTTATGAAACACAAAATAAAATAGAATTTTTGTTCATCCTTATCACAAGATACAGTTCTTTGTCACCACTCAGTTCCTTGCTGGCTGTGGTTGTAGCCTCCATAATTAGTAAAATGAACCTTATTTCCTTTCTGAAATGCCCCTTGTTTTCCCCAGTGGAGCTGTGTACTTTCCCATTTGTTTTGCTTTAGACAATGGCTGGTTAAAATTTCCATTGAATTTGCAATAAGTACCAATGCTTATCCACAGTGCCTCCAGTAATTTGGCAGCAAGCAGCTCACAAATAAATTTTAGTAATTACTACAAAATAGTATTTCATGGATTTTCAACTTCCTCAAAATTCTTATCCTTGTGAGTGATTCTTAAGAAAAATATTACTTTAATTCTATAAATTGCAAATAGCCTACTCTATTTTAAATATATAGTGTTATAATTATCTGCACCAATATTCAACCCCACATTTAAACAATGTGGAGGACCTCAAGACCATGCCCAAATAAAATAGAAATTTTTCAAAAGAGTGAAAAAAAAATATTTCTTTGGCAGGGGGTGACAGGAAGCCCCAAAGCATAGAAGAAAAAATTCGGCAGAGACCATAAAGCATATTAAGGGATTTTCCACATGTGTGGTCACAGAAAACTATTACCCAAACTCTTTATATTTTATATACATGGCTCAAATACAATACCATAATAAGAGTTGTGTTCACATCACTCGTGTGGGCATTACCAAACTCTGTATATCTTTTTGATTTGAAAAGGCATGACGAAGGAGACATTAAGCAAACCATATCTAATTCATTGTCCATGCACTTGACAGAAGCTAGATAAATGTTGGTTGATAATAATGTGGCACAGACCATGTAAGTGACTTGCTCAGGGTCATAAAGCTAGTAAATGTCTGAGGCAGAATTTGAACCCTGGTCTTTCTGACTTGATGCCCAGTGTACAGCAGTAGAAGCCACAACAGCCAGGTAAGTGGGAAGAGAACAGCAGCTGCTCTCTCTCTTTTTTTTCCCCAGTCTAGTCTCAAAGAAAGAGGTATCTTTTCTCTTTGCTAAATCTAAACACTTTACTCAGTGCTAATTCTTCCCACATCTCCTAGCATTTTGCTCTAGAAATCATCTCTTCTTTCTCTCTTTAATTTCTCTGGCTTCCCCGGTTTCTTCCCATCTGCTTACAAACACATGCAGGTCTTCCCAATTTCAAAAAAGCCTCCTATAGGCCCTTCAACTCTATCCCCTACCAACGTCTCACCTCTCCCTTTACTGCAGATTTTTTGAAAAAGTTATCAGTTATCTGTTGCTATCAATTCTTCAAAATCCACATTCTCTTCAACCCCATGCAATTTTTCTTAGGTAGGTACCTGAGCTGGCCTATTTTTGATACTTGTTCATCTCTTTCCATGTTCCAACCCAACTGGTCCCAGGCGCCATATCCCATCTCCTTCTCTTGTGCTTTTGAACAAAATGGCCCCAGGCCTTGAAACGCCCTCCCTTCTCACTTCCACTTCTTGGAATTCTCAGCTTTCTTTGAGGCTCACCAGCACTCAGGTTCTGCTTGCCACTGGAAGCCTTTCCTATACCCCTTAGTTGTTAGTGAGCTCTCCTACATCTAATTATCTTTTATTTACATATTTGTTCACCTCTTGTACCTCTCAGCGGAACATAATCACTTTCAGAATAAGGACTGGTTTTTTTTGTTTTTGCCTTTGTATGCCCAGGTCCTATATTGCAATGACTGGTGTATAGAAAGGACTTAATGCTTCTTGAATGGAATGGAAGTCAAAAAAGTCTAAATATAAAAAGCTGGCCTCCAAGTCAAGAAGATGTAGGTTCAAGTACAACCTTGGACACATACCAGCTGTATTACCAAGGGAAAGCGATCTAATGTTTCAAGTGCCCCAGCTTGGTCTCAGATGAGCTGCTGATCTCCTTGGGCATGATTTCTGAACTAATGAAGTCACAGTTTTTTCCTTCCGCTCCTCTGAGTAAAAATGAGCATCATACTCTCTAGGCTTCAGTTTCTTCATCTGTAAAATGAAACAATTGGACTAAATGATACATAAGATCATTTTTCTCTCTGAAGCCTATGAGCCAAATGAGGCAGAATCCCTGCTCCCCAGGAGTTTAGGACTTAGGTAAGAAAATAAGACCAACACACCTAAAACAATTGTTGAATAATCATACACACACACACACACACATACATACACATGTATATATATAAAACAATACTTTACATATAACAATACCATATAAGTATATAAAATATTATTGCTGTTAATATATATTATATATATAACAAAAAATGATTGTTGTGATAGATAGATATGCAGCTATGTGGCAGGCCTAGGGTCAGGAAGACCTGAGTTCAAATCTGGCCTCGGACACTCAATAGCTGTGTGACCCTGGGCAGGTCACTTAACCCTATTTGCTTCAGTTTCTTCATCTGTAAAATGATCTGGAGAAGGAAATGGCAAAGTAACTCCGGTATCTCTGCCAACAAAACCCCAAATGGGGTCACAAAGAGTCAGATACGACTGAAATGACTAAACGACACAGACACGCACAAACCCATATACATATGTTATTCAGGTGGATATATACACATTTGTATGTGTGCATATACACACTTAAGAAGTGCTGACTTTTGTGGCACAGAATATGGCACGGAATTGGGAAAAGGGAATGATCCAGTAGGGAAAGCCTAGGAGTCAGAGTCTAGTCAGAAAACCTGAAAATCAAGAGATCTTGGCTCTGTTGTTGACTAGCTTATACAACCTTGGGAAAGCCATTTGTCTTTTTTAGGCCTAAGCTTCCTCTTCTGCAAAAGGAGAGGTAGGAGGGTGGACTTAAAGATATATTGGTCCCTTCCAGCTCTAGCATTATGCAGTTATACTATTCTGTTATCCTGATGTGAATTGGAATGTTCAGTGAAGGCTTTGAAAGGAGGTGGGTTTGAGTTGTCTCCTAAAGGATGAGTTGAATTTAGATAGACTAAGATGAAAGGATGGGGCATTCCAGGAGAGGATAACCATGAATAAAGGTCTAAAGGCTTGGATTTTGTGTTCATAGGGAATTGAGCAGGTTATACTGATGCAGCTAGGTGTCAGAGGTAACAAAATGTTGGACTTGGAGTAAGGAAGTATGAGTTCAAATCCAGCTGTGTGACCCTAGGCAAGTCACTTAACCCTTCTCTGACTCAGTTCCCTCATCTGTAAAGTGGGAATAAATAATAGCACCTACCTCTCAGGGTTGTTGTAAGGATCACATGAGATAATATTTGTAAAGTACTTTGCAAACCTTAAAGTGTTATATTAGTCGTCGTTGGTTTTATTAGCAGGTATATTAGCAGTAGTAGTATTTTTATTACTGGTTGGGTTAGAGAGTACATGTAAGGGAGTAGAAGGAAACCTAGATAGCTAGGGCAGCTCCTGATTATAGAAGCACTAAAAGCAAGGCTCAAGTATTTGGGCTTGAAGTATAGGGGATCCATTTAATGTTTTATGTAGAGGAATGCTGCATAAGGATGCTAGTCTGGATGCAACACAGAGAGGAGGTACCATAGTAGGAAGATGTCAAGGAAGCCAGCTAGGGTGCTTTGGAAGTAATATAGTCATGAAGTGACACTGGCTTAAAGTAAGGTGGTTGCAGCAGAGATGAAGAATAAGTCTTGATATAAGAAGTACTTTTTAAAAAACATCCTGTCCTCACATTCTCAGTATGATTAATCAAATCAACCAACAAATATTTATTCAACAAATATTTACTTTGCTTGACAATAGCTGCTCAGTTTGTGCTGTTGGGTGACGACCAATTGTAGAACCTATATCTCTCTTGTACCCATATCTCTTATAAGCAAAAAGAGAATTAAGTTTTTCTCCTTCTACCACTTCCGGCCTGCGAAGGAATTATGAACTTGGGAAATGTGGCAATTTCAGGTCAAACTCTCTGTTATTACATTGAGAAATCCTGACCCTTTCTTCCAATCCCTCCTTTCTTTTTTTTAAATGTATATTTTATTTTTAATTTATGGAATAAATCAAGCATTTCCACAATATAGTATAATAAAAGAGATGATTATACATGGAACTGCAAATCTATCATTAACCTCCTTTCTACAACAAGTTTACGGATCTATCCTGTATTTTAGGAGTGTAACAACACATACTTGAATATTATTCTAGTAAAATGCATAAATGAGCTTATTTTATCATACATAAGTGAGGGCCTCTTGAAGTTAACATACCAATTTGTGGCAACTATACGTCAATTTGGGCATCCCTAGATTAACTGAAAATAAACCTGTTCCCCTTAACCAAACCCTTAGGAAGAGGTACCTCCCTGTAACTATCCTGGGCCTGATACTCACCTCAGTCCCTGCCCCTGGCTGTTTGGACTGGACCCTGGCCATTTCCTGAACTTTCTGGAATCCTATTTCTTTCTGTGGGCTTATTTCCAGTCCACCTGTCATTGGCTCATAGGACTCCTGGTCAACTTTCCTTTACAGGCAACCAGTTATCACATGCAGCAGCTGTAGGTGAACCTTTTTATGGGCCCCTGATCACAAATATGAGAAGGCCTTTTCTGCAGAGCTGCTCATTCGACTAAGATACGTTGCTGTTTGATAGCAACCTTTGACGGGATCTTTCCCTTGAATCCAGCTCATACACTATTAATCAGTCAATCTACCAATCAGTAAAATACGTATTCTGTGCCAGGCACTGTGCTAGTCACTAGTGTTATAAATAAAAAGTGAGACAATCCCTGCTTTCAAGGAGCTTACACCTCTGTAGGGGAACATTTTTTTTTCCAAAAAAGAATTCATAACTAGCTTCAATTTGTTTTTACTTGGCAATTAAAAGGTAACAATGATAGAATTAAAAAGGAGGTGGAAAAGTAGCTGCTTGGGTCACAGATTTGTAAGGATTTTTTTTTTTAATTTTGGTCTAGACTCAGAGCTATCATTTCCTTGTTGTGGGGAATTCCTGGTGTGGAAACTCCTTCTACTGATATAAAACGGAAACTCATCTGTAATTTCTAACCGTAGAGAATTGCTTGAGGCACTGAGATATTGAATGACTTTTGTATGGTCACACAACCAGGATGTATCCAAGCAGGATTTCAAGCCAAGTCCTCCTTATTTCAACCTCAGTCCTCTGTCCGCTATACTATTCTGCCTCTCATCATAAGGTTTAATGTCAATTTTAAAATATATTTTTTCTCAATCATCCCTCCAGCTTTGCTGCCAATCCCTATAGTCCTTCTCCCCTCAATGTTGCATTTCTCCCCTCAAAGAAAATAATCCCTTTAACTTCTAACTCTTATTATCAGGTGATATCAACTACTGGAAATGCCACCAGCCTGCTAAGAAAAATGAAGAGAAGGCAGCAGATTTTCTAGTCATCCAAGGATGTGGAACCTGCAGACTCAAGGCCATATGTGCCCTCTAGGTCCTCAAGAGGGGCCCTTTGACTGAATCCAAACTTTACAGAACAAATCCCCTTAATAAGAGGATTTGTTCTGTAAAACTTGGACTCAGTCAAAAGGCTGCACCCAAAGACCTAGAAGGCCTTGAGCCTGCAGGTGCCCCACCCCTGCATTAACCTATACAAAATAAACATTAGAACAGTCAGACTTAAGCTCCTAACCTGAAATACGGGGACCTTCAGTACCTCTGAGATGTATGGTCTTTAGGATATATTTTATTCATTCATCCAATAGATATCTATTGAATGCCTACTTTGCACAAGAAACTGTACTGTTTGGTAAGGGAGACAAGGACACAAAAGCTACTTTCAAGGGATCTACAACCTAGTAGGAAAGATAAGACAAACACATACAAATAACTATGATACAAGGCAGAAAGTGACGAGCCTGAAGGAGAAGTACATCAAAATCCTACAGAAGCCTAAAGGGTAGGAAGAACATTCCTAGCTAGGGAGATCAGGAGAGTGAAACCAGAACTAGATCTTGAAGGGTGGGGCAGGAATTCTATAAGAGCCTTTGAGACACTGCAAATGATAGGAGTAAAAAGAGAGATGCAGAAAAGTAACACACTTATTCATAGAATGGAGAGTAGATTCCCAGTATTTAAAGCCACAATCAATCCACAGGCATTTATGAAGTGCCCACTATGTACCAGGCTCTGAATTAGACTCTGGACATGCAAACACAAAGAATGGAACAACAGTCTCAGGGAGCTGATAGTCATCTAGCACAAACTCCTCAATTTTATAGAGAAACAAGGTTAAGTGATGCTCAAAGCCACATAGATGTGAGTACAGCATCTGGAATTTGAGCCCAAATCTTCTGACTCAGAGCTTTCTTCTCCATTCCACAACACCGTCTCATGCACAGGCCTGGACAGAGAAAAAGGAATGTGTCAGGAAGATTAGAAAGCTGAAACCTGTTTGTGAAGGGCCCTGGAATCCCTAGGAGTTTGAAGTAGATCTGTAAATATAGTGTGACTCCCAAAGAGCTTCATTAACTCAGGGTTTAACTGCAGGAACTCCCCTTGAAAGAATTCCTAGAGTGGTGAGACCCTAAGTGGTGAGACTTGGGAGAGACCCTGAGTTCCTACAGTGTTATTTCCCAAGAACCCTTCCCCCACCACCCATCACTACCAACTGGGAGCCACAGATCCCATCATGACTTCTGTGAATACTTAATAAAGTAGAAAAAAGCAAATGATGTCTAACTGGCATTCAACAGAATAAGGTAAGGGCCATGCCCTCTGGACTCCAGATTCTTCATCTGTGTCTACGCTGTAGTATGTCTGTAAGTATGAATGTTCATACTTAATGGCTACACCTCCTGATTCCCACATTATTCTCTAAGCCACATTCTTTCCTACTAGGGTTCAGTCTTTGCCCCACTCTCCCCACCTCCATTCCAAGCTTTCCTTTTTCTCTCCTTATTCCGCTCGATTTCCTTCTTAGCATCCCTTCATTTCTCTCTCTTCACCTCACTCTCTTTCATGCTCTATAGAGAATCCTGTGTGGATCTTACCTTCTCCCAGTGGCATTTAAAGTATTTCTTAGTGCAAAACATCCCATTCATTGCCATAGAAACAGGAAGCTAAGTGTGGAAGAAAGAGGGGGGAAATGGTTGAGTTTCTTAACTTTGCAGTTCAGTTTTTGCCCAGATCCACAAATGGCAGTGCCCAGGTAGGTTTGCAAAAAATCTTACCTCTGAAATTAAAGAATTATGTTATACCAGCATGATGATAAGCTATATGACAGTTTCTAAATCAGTCTCAGATAGGAAGACAAGAAAGTGTTTACCTTGTGACAAAGATCATTGCTTTCTTCTTCAGTAATTCCAGACCACTTTAGCCCCAGAGGGGAATGATTATTAGAGCAATAATCTTTTAGGATTCTACGATTTCTAGAATGTTAGAGTTGGAAGAAGCCTAAGAGTTTTTCTAGTCTAACCTCCTTATTTATAGACCAAACAAATTAAGTAACCTGTTTGAGATTGCACAACTAACTAGTAGCATGGCTGGCAAAGACTAGAACCTGAGTCTCCATTCCCTCCATCCCTTTCAGAAGACCAGGGTTCTAATCCTGGGTCTTCCACAAAATGATGCAACTGAAAAAGTACTGGATTTGGGATCAGAGGACCTGAGGTCAAATCCCTGCTCTGACATCCATTTCCTGTGTACCTGTGTGACCCTGGGCAAGCCACTTAGCCTCTGTCTGCCTCAGTTTCCTCAACTGCAAAATGGAGATAATAATAGTCTTGTTGTGAGGATCAAATGAGATATTAATAGAGTATTTAGCACAACACTTGGCACATAGTAGGTGCTATATAAATGCCAACTAACACTACTAATACTAACATGCCTCCAGTGGAGTTGGCTCAAAAGAGTATAGAATGCTAAACCAACATAAGGTGTTATTGTTATTCATCACACATTTTTGGACCCTGCTCACATGCTTTAATGGATGTGTCATCCTCCAAGCAAATTCACTTCAAGTTCAGTTCTGAGTGCCACAGTAATACACAACTTTGAGGGCCTTTTGGGTGGGGGGTGAAGCATCTGCTTTCAATTTCAACCAATTTCAGAACATAAATTCAATACAAGAACATTCTATTAACATATCTCCTAAAATAAATCGTGCTTAAGACCAATACCGTTTGTTTAAGTGCCAGATACCAAAGAATATTTTTGAAAAAGCCTGTCTTCAAGCCTAATGATCCTAGAGTGTGCTCTTTTATCTAGGCACCAAAACAATGAAAGATATATAGGGTTTTCCAAAAGGCTTAGTGCAGTTTTAAGCTATTAAACAATGAAACTGTTAACAGATAATGGAAATAGCTGTTTTAAGAGTCAGCTTCATTGCTTAGAGCAGTGGCCAATAATGCCAATCTAACATGCTTAATCCTCATACAGCCCAGTTAACTTCACTCAGAGATATCATTTATTGTATAACCCGAGATTGTACCTTGTCCGCAAAGAGCCATCTCATAACATATGTGATCTATTTCAGAGAAATCCAGATGATACTTGATGATTATGATAATGACTGGCATTTTCATGGCACATTCAGGTTTGCAAAGTGTTTTATATACATTCTATTGTTTTCTGCTCACAACAACCAAGTGAGGTAAGTACTAGTTATGATTATTCCAATTTTACAGAGAAGGAAAATGAGGATTAGAAAGGTTAAGTAACTTGTCAACTCCCATACACCCAGAAAGCATCCACAGTAAGATTTGCATCCGGGTTTTATTATTTCAGTTACTGTATTCTATTCAATAGGTCACATCAACAATCCATCATGCCTCCTGGAGAAATATCCTACTATACCTGTCCCACCCACTGAGTATGATGCAACATCTTGGTTTACAAAGCAAATTACAACAATAATAAAAATAATGGCAATTGGCATTTGTATAGTACTTTAAACTTTGAAGAGCACTTCATACAAATTATCTCATTTGATAGCAAAGGACAGCCCATCAGGCAAAGGAGAAATAAATGGGCATCTCCAAAAATGTCTTTGCAATCAAGAACTAACTACAATTGAATCATTTTGATCCCAGTAAATTGTCCTTGTAAACTATATTCCCTCTTAGAGAAAAGGCTAAATGGATGTCAAAGACTTTCTGAAAACACAGTTGTTTTCCATCATCCAAAATATAGCCCCAAATGAACTGAGGAACATTCAGGAAGTACTGTGAAGGCAAAAGATGTTGGATTTGATGTGCTGAATGAAGGTTCATAATAAGTCAAAGATTACTCTGTGGTTTCCTGCCTAAGAGAGCCATGAGCAATTGAGAGCAATGGTGGAATTATCCAGGGTGATTGAAAAGCTGAGCATGTAAAAGGAGATGAGCAGCTCCATCATCCTCATATCTCTTGAAACTTATCATCCTAGAAAAGAATGGAGTATTGGGTTTAAGAGGAGTTATAGACAGAGTTTTTGGTAGGCTTGCAAAGCTTCAGAAGGGGACAGACAAAATCATTATATGTTAATGATAGTGGAACTCCTGGGAAAGGATGATTAATAATTGCCAAGATTCTCATGTTTAAAATAAAAAATGGGGAAGAATGAAATTCTTAAAGTCAAGATCGGGGGGGTGAATACGGAGACTCCAACAGATACAATTTAGCAGTAATTATAGTTGGAGGTGGGGGGGAGGGAAGCATGAAAGGGCTATAGCTTGAGTGCTAAGATCAAGGCATTTCCTGAAATGTAGCAGGAGGAAGTGTGAAGAACAGCCAGCAAGGAAAATTATCAAAGATGTAAATTAAGTTCATCAATGATCAATTCTCCTGAGTCCTAATCCACCTCCCAAATCTACCTTTACAATGCTTCAGCCAATCCCAGTGCTTGCTCTTTAAATATCATTAGCCTCCTGTCCCAATGGCCAACTCTGCCACATAGACAGCTTCATTGCAAGGGAAGTCCTGAAGTTGTTTTTCATCAAGTCTTAAAGATCCGTGGTGTACAGCTGCATCGTCTACGATGGCGTGTACGTCAATGAGGAAAGTTCATGATTTAGGAATGCATCTGAAATGCGTCTTATTTCTCCACATCCGTCAGATGCAGGACTGTTCTGGTCTTGGACAGGGACTCAAATGAAAAGGAAGCACCAGAGATTTTTCAAATGAAGAATTAAGGTTGAAGGAGGAATCCCTCTCATTTGACCTCACCCCTGGACAGCACAAAAGGCTTTTGGCACACAGCTGGGCTGCCTTCCCAGGGAGAGAATGTTGCATCAAGCAGGAGTATAGCCCAAAGGCCTTGGCTGTCCCTCCCAAGCAGGAAATTCTTCTCTCTTATTTCAGAAGCAAACATTCTGAAGTAGCAGACAGGGCAGTATTTACTACTCTTAATAACAGGAAGAGAAATTGAGTTCAAACTAGCAGCTTCTCCTGCTTGGTTACTATATCTTAGAGCAAGCAAAATTATGCTAATCTGGATCTTTGGTAACCAGTGCTCCATAATCTTACTGGCTGCTCAGGGTCCTACCATTTTACCACTCGTCTTAAAGAACCACCTCACTTCCCTTTCACTTTAAAGCCGTTCCCTTCACCACATCTATCCAACTCCCACATACTCCTCCTGACTTATTCCCTCAGAACCCCTCTAAGTGACCTAACCTAGATTTTGTTTATAGGTAAGGTGCTTAGTACAGATAATTGCTTAATATGTTAGCCCCAGAGATAACATTTTCATTTTTAAGGCAATATTTAATTCATCACCCCAGTGAAGGGAGTCATGGCATCAGGCAGAATAGGTAAAAGACATTTATTTAGACCATTGGACTTTTCGGTGCTCCTCAGATCACACCACATTGGCAACCATCCTATTCTGCCAAGCGGCAAGGTCAAGCCTGATTATGAATACACTCTGACAGCCACCCACAGAAACAAAAAGGTTTTCCTTGGCAAGAAAGAAACTGGTCTGCCTCTGAGATCAAGGCTGTCTTCTATTCCATTGAGGGCAAAGACTGTGTCTTTGCCTTTCTTTGTATCCCTAGCATTTAGCACAGTGCCTCACACACAGTAAGCACTTAATAAATGCTGTTGACTGATGCCGCCCGGTCATTGGATCTCTTCTTGAATGTCCTAGTCTTACTCATTCAAAGCTCATGTTCTTGGAAATGTTCTCTGAAGGAGGAAATGGTTATATAGGGGAAAGGACTTGAACAACCTCAAACCTGCTAGCAAATCCATAACATTTTCTGCATTCCCTTCCCCCAGGCCTGACTTGCGTTTACAACCATTGCCTCTACATTTCAACCCCCTGTGTTGAGGGATATTCATTCGTCCCTTAAGAATGTGTACTAGTGAAACAAGGATAAAATAAATCTTGGAAGCAGATGAAAAAAAAAACACTTTTCTTAAAGTTAATATTCACCTTTTGGCCTACCAGTTTGATGTCAGCCTTTTAGGCTCAGATGCGAAGGAGCCATTACATCAGCCCCTATGAAATATACTTAGACACTGGCACCACCACATACAATCACACTGTCTGTCAGTGGGTGTGTTTTTTTTTCTCTCTAAAAGTCTCTGATGCTGCTGCAGCTGCCTCCAAGTTCTTTAATCCAATCAGAGCAACATTGTCCTGTCTCTGTTGTCATTGTGCTCAGATTGCCAGACATATGATCCTTTTTTAACAAGATATTTATCAATCTTGTCTAAGTCATCTCTTTCAGGAGAGTCAGATGCTATGAACTCAGCTTGGTTTGCTTTTCTGGCTGCAGTCCAGCCCATCCGTCCCCACCTACATACTAGGATTGCCTGGGGTCTACATTTGGGAAGTCCCTGGTCCCCCATTCCCTCATCAACCAGAACAAGGCACTTCAGCAGGACACAGGGACCTTGATAATGGCTTCAGAGGTGGGGAGAGGCCTTTTTACAGAAAGGTAATGGAAGGGCACTCTACACAAAGACTGAATTCTCTGTCTACAGGATTAAATCAAGGACCCACTGTCACCAGCCTCTTCTACCAAGTCACATCCAGACTCTCACTTCCTCCAGGGAGAAACTGATCTATGGAAAGGCAAATGGAGGTAACATTTAGCAGCTGAAGGTTACAAGCTCCACCTCTACCCACCCCCACCCCCATCCTTGTCTTTCTTTCCAAAGCAATTTGGCTTTAAGATGAAAAACAAGCCTGGCCTCTGAAGTTCAGGGGACTTGGGCTTAGCAGAGCCCAATTAAACTTGAGATAGAGAAAATGGCTTCCTTCCTAATAAGGGCAGCTGCCAGAAAAGCAGTGGGAAACTATTATGCTCACTTTGTTACCATATTTGAACTTAATGCTGGTGAAATAAATGAGACTTGTTTAAAATAAAGTGAAGAGATCTTGAAAGTGGGGTTGTCTGCCCTTGCTATGTTTTAGGGCTTCTTTGCCCAGAGGTAGCCAAGTGGTCAGGATACAAATTAGACCTCATTCACAATGCCAACTGTTAACCTTTAACTTGATCTTCTTTTCCCAAGTTCTTTTAAATAAGCCTGTTGGTTTACAAATGAAGTTGGGATTTTAGGGTTTAGATATTAAAAAAAAAAAGAAAGAAAAGAAAGAAAGCTCTGCCAACCCATAAATCTTTATAAGCTCCTAGAAAAACCCTGCCTGCAAACACCTATAATTGCCACACTGTGGCAGTCTGGAGTTACATAATTTCCCAGTTATAAAAGCACACAGAGAACTGAAAACCTCGAGTTAAGTCCATTTACACTGAGATCAGCCTTCATGTTATTTCAGAAAGAGGTTCATATTTGTCACACTCAGTCAGGGGCTGTAAAACTAAGTTCACTGGTATTTAACATTTCCCTTTCTAATTAGAATTTCATTTCAAATTACTTTCAGAGTAAATTTACATTAAATATGTATATATACACTTATATATATATATATATATATATACACACACACATATATATGTATGTATATATGTGTGTGTATATATTAGAGTTTTTTGGCATGCAGGTTGGGAAACTAGTACTCACATTCTCTTTTATTTCATCATTTTCCAAGACTTTTGAAAAAGTCAGGCTTCAGAAAAGGTACTGCCAGAATAAATGTAAGCACGCTTGGTTTCTGGACTTAGAGTAAAATAGACCTGTGTTTGAATCCTGGCCCTGACATTTACTAGTTATATAACCACTGGTAAATTTCTTCTCCTCTCTAAGTCTACATCTCCTCATCTGTAAAATGGGAATAATGATAGCACTTAACTCACTGGATTGTTGTGAGAATATATGCAAACTTTTAAGCACCATATAAATGTTAAACCATCATCATTATCATCACCATTATAATCATTATCACATTATTTCACACATCCAATTTTATAAGGTAAAAAAATAATTTTCTGGTTTGAGGAATTTCTATATCCCATCTTGTAAGCACTTCCAGTGAACTGAAACAGATTTTAGCCTGATATAATCTTGAGATTTCTTCCCAAGAAAAAAAATGAAGTTACAGACAAGTGAACACTGATTCTTTTCATGAACAATGAGTAGAAATCCTTGACTATTTGGAGTTCCCTCATTCTCTCAATGCATGTAGAAGGTTGTAGCATAATTTTGCTGCTATAGACAACTGTGTCTACTGTACCAAAACTATTAGATGGGATTCACAATCTTTAGAAAAGAAAACATTGAGAGCTTGAATCCTATAATCAAAATTTGAGATCTCCTTATCCTTCACCCTGCTCATCTACTACTACTACAAACCTCTAAAAATGTAGCTTTCAAAATCCTGCATGGTGATTTGATATCTTAGGAATTAAGCCAGTTAATCAAACCTTGTATTCTACCTCTTACATACTAGACTTCCTTTAATCAACATTAAAACATTGCTTTCAAATATGTTTTCCATAGCCATGGCCCATACATTCTCCAGGTAACCTTCCCATTTTTTTCCCCTTTGGCAGTGCATTCTATTGGACCTTTATGTGATTTCAGGGAGCAGCTTTATTTTTCTCTGTTTGTTGTGTTGTTACCATGTTGTATGAGTTCCATATGAATCACACCCAGGGCCTGAAGCCTCTTTTCAGGTAGGTGGGGTAGTTTATATAAAGAATTAGTAATAATAGCATCACTGCAAGAGGTGGTATGGCTTAAGGAGAGAGAGAGAGCTGTCCTTGGAGTCAGGCAGATTTAGGTTTAAAATCCCATTTCTTGCCTAGGTGAATCCAGGGTCAATAGTCATGCCAGGCAATTTTCTAAGTTGCAGAGCAAGTACGTGTCTGAACTAAAGGAGGGGAGTTTGCTCACTGGGAGTTCTCTACACTACAGAGGGGAAAAAAATGCCTTGAAATACAATTTAACTTCTTCCTGGCTCCATTCATTAGAATTTTGTTCTCCACCACAGTCAGTATGCTTTTCTCTAAAGAAACAACTAACATTAGCTTCCCTGCAGTATTATTGTATTGACGGCTGTCCAGGGAGAGACCGGGCTATGATTAGAAAGAGCAAGTGAGATGATGAGAACACATATTCCTTTAGGACTGGTTAGCATGCCTGGAAGAACCAAAGAGCCTTTGGGGACAGAACAGTGGTTTATCAAAATTAGAGGAGCAAGGATATCTGAAATAGGGTTGGTTTTGGTCTGATTTGTTTTTTCCTGATGGCTGTCTTAATTCCAGAAATTAAAAGAGGTAGTAATCCATCTGGGATTTGACCTTTTCATTTTTCTAATAGAAAGACCATGCCTAGAAGTCAAAAGACCTGAGCTCTACTCTGGTTTAGGTTTTGGCTTATGTAATGTTCTTTGTAGGTACAAGTAATGAAACAGTCCAGTGATGATAAGCTAAGAGAAATAAGAGATGATTCGCTACAGAGGGAAGAGCTCTTCATTTGGGTATTGGGACACATAGGTTGGAAATTTGACATAGCAGAGAGTGTTCTGTTGAGAAACCAAGACCACTGCTCTTTTTTTTTTCCAGCCAAAGACAAGGTTTATTAGAACATCTGTCATATTGGGCAGACTCTTAAGGAGTCTAAAAATGAGTAAGCAGTGACTAGATTTTAGGAATCTGAGCATCTTAATGGAGACAAGGTGGACCTTATATAGAGAAAGATTGCGGGAGGGACCTAGGAGTGGCCAGTAAACTGGGGTGAACAGAACTCCTGGGACCTGGACAATGGAGCCTAGCTAGGATTAAGTGTGGGGAAATGGCCAGGGGCCATAGGGAGGTAAGACAATGGAGGGGAGATTGCATGTAGCCACAATGAAAGGCCAGGTGATGGGATTATAACCTCGGGCAAATGCCAGAGATTTGGCCATGTGAAAAAGTCCAGGGTTTTTGCTTTCTAGGGCCCAGATTCCAACCCCATCATTCCCCCCTCAAACAAATGGGACACAAATCCTTTTGGAGTAAGTGGCATCTCACCTTCTGAAACTACTTCCTGCTGGCAAGGGGCATAGAGCTGTCTCTGTTTGAGGGAGTCCCAAAGAGGAGCTTGACTGGAACCGAGCACAGGCTGCATCCAGGGAACGATGTGGGGATATAGGCTGGTACTCGCTGTTTGCTACTGTAGGTGAATGGCCCATAGTCTGGAAGACATAAATCTTGAGCAGGATGTGCTGAACCTGGGTGATGCTTTCAGGCAAAGGTTGCCTAGGGCTCGAGGCCATTTCCAGGGGGGGCCCACACTGTAGCTGCTGCCCCTCCCCACTCCTTCCTTTCCCAGGTGGGGGAGGGCAAAATCAAAGGTGAGGGATAAAGGGTGAGACTCTCTTCTATGAGATGGGTTAACAGATACCCTCTTGACTAAAGGGAAGGGAGTGACCAGGTTGTACAGGTGTTTCAAACCAAAATGATGCAGTTTAAGGGTTCATGGGTCCTGGGACCCCAGAATCACAACATGCAAATCCTGCCTGAAAGAATTCAACCCAAGCCTTCTTTCAGCCAAAGACAAGGTTTATTAAAACATCCACCATATTGGCAGACTCTTAAGGAGTCTAAAACCTGGGTAAGCAGTGGCTAGATTTAAGAATCTAAGCCAAGACTACTATTCTAATCCCATCCCTGACATTTTAAGCAATCGATCGACAAACATTTATAAAATGTCTACTATGGACTAGACAATGGGAAAACAGTAAAAATGAAAGAGTACCTGTCCTCAAGGAACTTACATTCTATTGGGAGATAGATACAATGTGTACATATGATACATACAAAAGTGTCATAATGGCTCAAAGGTGTCATAATGGCTAGAGTGTTGGCGTGGAGTCAGAATGACCGGAATTCAGATCATATCTCAGGCACTTACTAGCTGTGTGACCATAGGCAATTTATTCTACCTCTATCAGCTTCATTTTCTGCATCTATAAAACTGGGATAATAATAATAATAATAACAATAGTAATAATAATAATAATAATAATACCTACCTTGTGGGGATCAAATTAGAATATATATGTATATATGTATACACATATAGCACTTTGAAAACTTTAGAGCACTGTGCATTATCTATCATTATTATTATCTTTAGATAAAAAAAATCAATATGAGATACTAATTTTTTATGTGACCTTGTAGAAATTATTCCATTTCTCTGAGCCTCTGTTTCCCCTCCTTTAAAAGAAGGATAAAAATACCTGTAGTGCTTTACCCCATGGGCTTGTTTTACTCAAATTAATGACTTTATAAACTTTAAAGTGCAAGAGAAATGTCTATTGTTGTTTTTATTACTAGGGCCTCCCTGAATTACATTGGGAATGTAGTTCAATGATTCTGGGGATCAGCTTTTTTTTTTTCAGGAACAAACACCTGAAGAAAATATGAGAGGCACATTTGCTACCTGTGTGTCTGGATGTTTCTCCTAGAGGAGTAGAAAATTGCAGAATCATAGAATTCCAGACTGAGCAGGGGTGGAGAGAAATAGATGAAGCATTTATGTAGCATCTACTATGCTAAGCACTTGCTGCAAACATCTCGTTTGATCCTTACAACTCTGCAAGGTGAGTGCTATTATTATCCTCATTTTATAGTTCAGGAAACTGAAATAAATGAAGGTTAAATGATGTTAAGTGACTTGCCCAGGGTCATACAGCTAATAAGTGACTTAAGCTGAATTTGAACTCTGGTCTTCCTGACTCCAGGTCCTGTGCTGTATCCACTGCACCACCTAGCTGCCTCTGGGGATCCCACTGACCATTTAGTCCAGCCCCCAAAAGAACCCCCAAACCCCACCCAGACATGTGATTTTCGTCTTTAAAGAAAGAGAGAAGGCCACTATGTCCCAAAACACCCCATTCATTTTTTGGACAGTTTTAATTTTAAGAAGTTTCCCACCCTCAAGCAGCTAGATGGTGGAGTGGGTAGAGTGTGGGGCCAGGAGTCAAAAAGACTCATCTTCCTGAGTTCAAATCTGGCCTCAGACACTTATATCTATTGTGACCCTGGGCAAGTCACTTAACCCTGTTTCCCTTGCTATAGAACAGGTTTTCTTAAGCTTTTGTGAGTCCTGGATTGCTTTGGAAATCTGACAAGATATTGGATCCCTTCTCAGAATAATGTTTTTAAATCCATAAGATAAAATATATAATATTTCAAAAGAGATCAAAAGTTAGTGAAAATATCCAATCCATCCAATTTTATGGGCCCTCCTGAAATCTATTTTTGGCCCCCTATGGGAAGGAGGGGGTCCAATGGACCCGAGGTTAAGAACCCCTGTTGCAGACAGCACTTTTAAAGGGCTCTCCAGATAACCTGACTGCTTTCAGTCTGCAAAGACATTGAAATATCTTGGTTTACACACTCGTGCAGTGTACTGAAAAGAGCATCAGATTTCAAGTCATTCGATCTGGTTTTGACTCCCTTCTTGTCCACCTGTGTGACTTTGGACAAGTCCCTTCCCATCTCTGGACCTCAGCTCCTTCATTATAAAAAGAGTGGGTTGAACTAATCTCTCTCTTATATCCCTTTCAGTTCTAAGTCCTATGATCTTGTGATGACTTGGTTTAATCAGATCTGAGTTGAGACAGGAGAGCTAACAATACCAGAGATGAAAAGAAAATAACATGAGATGCAGGTGAAGAATGAGGTGCAATCACACTTAGGTCAAAATTTAGGTTGAATATCAAGGAGTGTTTTGATGTAAAATAGTTTCCCAAGGGAAGCTAAGAAAGTCTTTGGACTGTTAAAATCAGAGTTTTATTTTTTAATAACCAAGATTTATTAACAGAAATATAGGCACCTTCCCTGGCAGGGAATGACAGAGATTTTATGTGAGTTTATTAACTTTTCCAAATCCCAGTGATCCTGGTGTTTAGCAAGTTCGGTCACTCCATACTGTCTCTGAGGAGTGGTCAACAGCACAGTTTTATTGGCCTCAGTGACAGCAGGGAAGTGACAAGTCAAGGAATTCATTTTTCCTTTGTTACCAGACCAAGTAATAAAAACAACAACAATAATAATTCCAAACAAAAAATGTTTAGTGACATGTCCAAAGTCATTAGTCTGGGGAAGATCCAAGAATAAACCTCAAATTCTTTGATTTTGCCATGTGCTACCCAAGAAGGCCCCCTTGTCTCTGTCCTGAAATCCTTCCAGAGGCCTCCAGGAGATGCATGGGTATGCACAAGGCACTGCTTTTTTTTTTCACACTGCCCCTTAGAAATGCCTTAAAAGGCAGAAAAAGGAGAGAATCGCATCTCTCTTTTGTCTGAGGGTGGTTTCACTTTACATTACCGTTTCTGGCTTTTTCTGAGGCTGCAGCCAGAGCATACTGACCCTAGCACTACTACTCTCTCCATCTACTGCTTTGAGAGCAAACATGAAGGAAATTAGCACATTCAGAATGGGAATTTCTTCCCAAAGGGACAAACCATGAGCCAGATAAGAACTGTGGGGAAGGTTGTGATAACTGGGATGGTGACCTGTAATTCTTTTCATCAGGATTTGTATTTTCAGATTTCCCCAGGTGTGTGCTTTCACAGGAAACTTCCAACCTGACTCCCCAAATAAATCTCTTTCATACCCTTCATCCAAGGCCGGTCTTTCATTCAACCAATCTTTAAGCATCCAAAAGATTTATTTGATTTCTTCCCTCAATAAACTCCTAATGTACCTCCTTCCTAACCCTCAACCTCCTGAAGGCAATCTCAGTGTATTTTTGAACTTGAAGAGGATCTGGGGGTTTCCTCAAACAAGTTTCATCCATACTCAAATCTTACCTGTTTTGGTTCTACATCCAATTTGACTAATAATTATTTTGTGGGATACATGAATGCATAATTTGGGAGAAAGCCACTGCAGAATTAGAATAATTGAGGGAAAAAATCATAAAAGAGTGAATGTGCTTCCTTGTCAGGTCTGAGGCAGTTGGGATTTTTACCATCAGCCTCCCATTTGGTCACCCTGTCTTAAGTCTCTCTCCACTTCAGTCCATCCTTTTCATTGCTGCCAAAGTGATCTTCCAAAAGCACAGATCTGACCATGTCACTCCCCTACTCAATTTACTCCATTATTTATTGTCCAGTTGTTTTCAGTTGCATCTGACTCTTTGTGACCCCACTTCACATTTTCTTGGCAAAGATATTGGAGTAGTTTGCTATTACCTTCTCCAGCTCATTTTGCAGATGAGGAAATGGAGACAAATGGGATTAAGTGAACTTGCCCAGGGTCATACAACCAGTAATTGTCTGGGACTAGATTTGAAATCAGTAAGATGAGTTTTCCTGCCTCCAGGCCCAGCATGCTATCCACTGTGTCACCTAGTTGCTCCAATATACTCCACTGACTCTTTATTGTTTATAGGATTAAGATATAAACTTTATTTGACTTTTAAAGCTATTCTTCAATTGGCTCCAACTTATTTTGTTAGCCTCATTATGCAAGATTCCCCTTCCTGTAGTCTACAGTCTCATCATAGGCCTTTTCCTGTTCTTCAAACATGGCACTCCCTCTCACATCTCTGTGCCTTTTCACTGTCCATTCCCCATGCTGGAATGAACTCTACTCTTGCTTCTCTCTCGTGAAATTCCTCTCATCAAAACATGTACTCCCTTCTTGAAAGCTTTCCCTTTCCAGTACCCCTATATGCTAGTGCCCTGTCTCCCTAACAACTTTTAACTGTCATCATTATTTTGCATTTATACATATATATGTGTATATATATACATATATATATACACATATATAGGTACATATACATGTATAATTATTATGTATATACTTATATCTGTATGTATTGTCTCCTCCAACTAAACGTAAGCTGTTGGGGCATAAGGATTGTTTGCCTGAGACATAATAGTTACTTAATAAATGCTTATTGGTTAGTTGGTATGAAGAAAATTCAACTTAACTAATTATACCTTAAGTACCTACTGTGTGCAAGACCTATTAATGAGTATGCTCTAGGACCAGTCATTCAATCTGCTTCAATTCCACCTAAATTTACCATCATCCTAGCCTTACTCCATCTTTCCATCTTAAATACAATATCATGAGAGATTTCTTCAAATGCCTTACTCAAATCTAGATATACTGTGTTTACAATATTCCTTAATTTGAAGATCTAGTGACCCTATCCACAAAGTAAATGAGGGCAACCTAGAAGACCTGTTCTTGAGGACATCATTGCATCTGTTTTTGAATGCTCACAAACAAGTCCTTTAATAACCTATTTTAGAATGTTGTCAAGAACCAAAGTTAATCTCACAGTCCTTAATTGACCAAATCTATTTCGTTCTGGTTCTTTTGGAAATCAAGACATTTGCTCATCACCAGATCTATAGAACCTCTATCTTTCTCCATGATCTTTTCAAAGATCATTCACAGTGGATCAACAATAACCCCCACCAGTTTGTTTGTTTGTTTTTCCAGTACTCTGGAATGCAGTTTCAAGCAGACATGATCATGTGAACCTCTGGTGGACAGTTAGGTCATCTCTTACTATATACTCATGTATATTGAGTTTTAAATGTATGCTGACTATTTGTGTTCAGTCTGTCTTGGCCCAATGTTCATTCTCCTTGGTGGAAAAAGGGAAAGCAAAATGAGAATTTAATGAATTTGTCTTTTCTTCACTATATATTCTAATTATTCTCTCTTACCCCACCTCAGCAGTTGTCCTTTTCTTCTGGGCTTTCTCTTATTGTCCATATTGAATTCCATTGGTTGATTAAGCTCTCCAACAACCCAGCTATTCCACATGTGTGTGGGGTTCTGGGTCTTTCTCACAATCTTACAAGTTTTATTGAGGGTAGAAGCTATATCTCTAACAACTTTTCTAATGCTCCTATACCATATAATACAGTGCATTGACTCCATGGGATTCAGTAAATGGTTCTAGCCAACAGCCTAGGTTTCTACTAAGCAATACTGGGAATTAGTCTAAAGTTTTTCTTTCAGCTCTTCCCTCCATCTTTTTCTGTCTTTTTACCCCTCACTCCAAATACTTTCACTATGGCAAAAGTTATCAATACCTTACTGTCAGTTTGATGTAATGTGTTACTCCTCCCAAATGTTTTTGCATTTTAAATGTGGACAGGAAGGAGCTCAGGGACAAGAACCCAAGGGAACAATAGAATTTCAGTCACCAAGACCTGGCCAGGTGAGATCTTTTGTGTCAGCAGGGCCCTCAAAATATACAAGATGACTGTCACAAGTACATGTAAGACTGGCCTTGCTGTAAGGTTTTATTTCCTTTCACTAATTCCCTCAGAATTTGACTCAAGCCAATTTGTCTGATGTATATAGTGTGTTTACTACAGTGTTTTGTTTTGCTGGGTGCTAGGCATACTATTGAGAACTTATGACTGAGTCCCTAGTAATTTAAATGAGATCAGTCATCAATGGTTTCTTAGGTGAATACCACAGCATTTCCTTCAGGTCTCAACACGTGCTAGATGCAAGAATTCAAAATGAAACAAAAGTTTCTCATCATCAGGTACTGCCTTCCTTTAAGTTCCTGGCAAGATCCCCTGTTCCATGATCCTAGGAACCTAGATTTTCCTTCTGATGAGATTTTGTGATTTTATAGGTCTCCTTTAGATTACTTTTGAGGATTTCTTCCCTTAAAAAAGTCACAGGTAACAACATCAAAGAGAGAGAGAAAAGTTTATTCTCCAAATCTGGCGATTTCCTTTCTCAAGAAATTCTGATAAAGCCAGCTAGTCTCTAACACAAATAGGCTTAAAGAAAACTTGAAGCAAATCTACTCAAGTAGAAGAGATTAATAATAATAATTTCTATTTGAAATTTTATTATATAAATTAAATTATGAATAAAATAATAGTTTATATAATATAGCAAAAAAAAACCCTTTTCATGTTATTTCATTCGATCCTCACAACAATTCTGGGAAGTAGGTACTATTAGTATCTCCATTTTATAGTACAGAAGCTGAAACTCACAGAGATTAATGATTGGTCCAGGATCACAGAGCTAGTTGAATTTCAGAGGCAAGATTTAAACTGAATTCTAAATGACTCCAGGTCTAGGGCTCTACCCATTGGGCCAACCAACTAGCTGTCTCTAGATGTATCTTCATCATTCAGTGATACCCAGCTGGGGACTAGAGAGGCCTCAAAACATAGATCTGGCATAAACAATTAGGGAGAATATTGTCCTACTGGAACATGGGTTTAGGATCTGTCAAAGAGCCTGCTAAAGTTGACCAAAGCTGCTGACATTCATCCACTTCCAGAGATCCCATATGAGGCTGAAATGATAGTATCAGAAAAAAAAAAGAAAGGATTTCTAAGGACTATTAAGTCCTTTGCTGGAAATTGAAAACATGGAGGTAAAGTGTGTGTTTTCAATTTTTCTTATAAATGAAGATTGGGGTTCTGGAATGAAAAGGACCAATAGTGGATTTTGGCACCTGAAAAAAGCTCAATATTATGATTTGCAGTCATGACTAGGAGCCTAAAGTCCAGAACAAAGGAGGAACTAATCTGCTAGTCCTGGTCAGATCACAGAGAGTGTTGTGCTTATAATCTGGATGCCCGAATTTGGGGAAAATAGTGACCATCTGGAGTGAGTGCAATGGAATGTAACCAAGATCTTGAGATGATCAAAACTATATCATATAAAGCAGTGCTCCTTAAACTGTGGGTCGCAACCCCATCTGGAGTTGGAAAAATTTGGCAACAGTAAAACATCTCTGAATGCACAACAACCAAAAATTAATTCAAAATTAAATGCATAATGAATCCAAGGTGTTTCTGGCAGGACTTGCCCGTGTTGCATTGCTCAGCTTCTCTGAAGCCTTGGTTCTAAACACAATGCATGCACACGTTGCACTGCATGTGCCCGTAGGCAGTGAACGGGGATGAACTCTACTGAACCATGAAAAGGGGTTGAGAGTAGAAAAAGTTTAAGAACCCCTGATATAAAGAACAGTTGAAGAAACCTGGGAGAAGATTTAGAGAGGACACACTTGCCATCTTCAAAAAATTTAAAGGCTCTTACTTAGAAGGCAGACTAGATTTATTCTGTGAAGTTTCAGAGAACAGAACCATGACCAATGAATAGAAGGTAAAGGACTTAAGATTTTAATTCAATTCAAGGAACAACTTCCTAAAAATGACAGTTCTCTGAAAAGGTAATGGAGCTAACTCATTAGGTAGTGGGTTCATTTCAAGCTGGAACAGAACTTAAAAGTCATCCAGTCCAACCAACTCATTTTATTGATGAAGGAATTGAGGTCCATGAAACTTGAGTAATTTGCCCAAGGGTATTAAGTTGCAGAGCTGAGATTTGAACCCAAATCTTCTGACTCTAAATCCAGCACTATTTGTAGCTGCATCATACTGAGCTCCCTGACATTAGAGGGGTTCCAACAGAGATTGGATGACCATTGGTCAGGGTATTGTAGAGAGGATATAGACATAACACATTGCATTACCTTTTACATTGTACTACATGATAGCTATGGTGTCTTCCAACTCCTGTTTCTCTAATTTCAGTTACCTAATGACTTCTTTTTTTTTCCTATAAAGGAACCTGAGTTTTCTTAAAGTAAACCCGTTACTTCTCCCCACCCAACTCTAGGGCTATGGAGTCAACTAAAGAAGGTGATTACAGCAAGTGAAGACATAATGTCATTTTCATTCCATGTCATACATTTTGTTGAGATAGGCAAAGTGCTTACGTCTTGAGATAAATGAATTACATGAGTTGAAAGCCTCTTCAATCAGCCTGAAACTTTGGTACACAGCATTTTATTAACACCTAGGAATATAACACTCTTTGAATGACAAATCCCATGCTTTGCATAGGAACTGAAACCTTTGGTGAGAAAGTTCATATTTGAAGATGCAACATGATGAGCAGAGAAAGGCGGAAGTGGTTAAGCTTTATCTTGAGTAGCCATGCAAAATGTACTTTGAAAAATGAAACTAGTATAGTGTGGTGAGGTATATCTGACTGGTGACTATATAAAAGTTATCAATTGAATCAGAAAAAGAAAAGAATTTCTCACTTTGGAGACTAGAGTGGAGAGATCAACTGCTAAATAGGTTTATATAAATTAACACTCTCAAACATCTATCCCAGATCTCAGACCTCAGGTTCAATGTTCTATCCACTGTTCCATAGTTTTCATCAAAAAACAGATTTACCTTCTTTCTGAATTGCATTATGTGCAAGCGCTCTGGGGCCTCAGTCTCGGGCTTTCACTTTCATTTGAAGTCTTAACATTTCCCTTTTCTGTAGGCTTGACATTCACTCATTAAGACCTTAAAGATGTAGATAACTCATTGAATAGTAAGGAATTCAACAAACATTTTTTAAAGTCCCCTTGAAGAGCAGAGCCCTGAGTTACATACCAGGAGACATGCAAAGATTAAACTACCTCCACCTCCTTGTCTGCATGCTTATATTAATGGATTTGGGGATTTAAAATTTTAATTCCCTATGCCTGAAAGTTATTTTTGTAACTTGTGATATTTATTTTTGATCTATAGCTCTCCTGAAGTAGTAAATGTTCATTTTAATGCTTAGTGTTCTACATAGTCTTTCAACATGGCACTATTTTTTTAAAGAAGAAATCAAAATGTGTGGGATTTATTGAAGTATAATATATCAAAGCACATCTGACTTGTCTTAAAACTAGTGACCTTAATTGTGCACTCTTCCAAATCATTCATATTTTTGCACAATATCTTTAAAACAAGCATATAGGAGAACAACTCTAAATGAACTGTTAAATGTTCAACACAAGCATTCACACATCAGAAGTCAGAATTCACTACAAATCAAGGTTTGATTTATTGCTTTGTTGATTATTTAGACTTGCAAAGCTATTAATAATTCAGATTAAACTTAAAAGTGTGCCTGTATACTTTTTTTTCTGGAAAGCCCAGTTATTAAATGTTTACCAGCATGCCCCTGTATTGCTCCATAAATATTTCTCAAGCTCAGCAGAAGTGCAGTAGAAGGCTCAGGGAATGAAAGCATTACCAGCCTGGAATCCTGGTAACTGCAGAATAATAATAATGACCACTATTAATAGTAATAATTATATTATTAACAATAATAGTAACTAGCATTTATATAGCACTTTGAGGTTTATAAAGGGCTTTACATCTGTTGTCTCATTTAAGCTTCACAATGCCCCTACCTTAAAATTTCTTTAATCTTAATGTCTGGGTCTATTCCCAATATTAGATCTCTATGCTCTTCCATTGTAAATGTGTGAAAATTCTAGTCAATTGCCCTCATATGTTTGGGATATTGTACCGTATGCACTATACTCGAATATTAATATAGTCAATGAATTATATCATTACAGCAAACCATATTCCATGGAATTAATGTATTGTGCATCAGCAATATAATATTAAGCAACAGACCTGAATTCAAATAATGAAAATATCAATGACTTTGTCATGTATCAACATATACAAATAAGTATGCTTACAGCAGACATGAAAAATGCATAAAGACATAGAACATCAATAAAATTCAGTAACAGACAGATCACATAACCATATTTTCATGCTAGCATCAGGTAATTCAAAATGTCCAATACGCAGTTGGATCACATAGCAAGTAAGTATCTGAGATGGGATTTGAATACAGTTCTTCCTAACTTTAAGTTCATCACTTTAGACACCGCATCAACCTGTTCTACTTGCTTTTTAGAGATCATCCTATACTGATGATAGCTTAAGTACCACTATACTGCACCTTAACATAATAATAATCTCTGTTGCATAGTACAACGAATGAAAAAAAATAGGCCTAGGACATCTGCATCTCTGAAAAACCACACATAATTGAAGCAGCTTTTACCATGACCTAAAGGCCTTGAGTAATAACAGGTAAACTTTCTAAAATAATAAGCAAAATTAAATTCAAGCTGTGACAAACAAAAATACATGAAGCAAAAGAGAAACCTTCAGAACTCCAGGTAAACCTTCTGCTATATTCATGGTGGACATTTTTTCTCCTTATATAAATTGGAGAGAGTTGAAGTGGCAACTTAATTAATGATATCTTGATTAATTTTTAGATAAATAGTCCCTCCTTTGCGAATGACAGTCAAGCAGAATGTCACCTAGTTTATCCCCCTCATTTTACAGATTAAGAACCTGAGTCTTAAAAAGGACAAGTGACTTGTCGGAGGTGGCAACTGACACTTGAAAGAAGCCTAAAAGTTCTGAATTTAGGTCCTAGTGTTTGTCATGGAGAAATTAATTAAAGCCCCACCCATTTTTATGTAAGAAAAGTGCTTTAGCGTATGTTGCAGCCACTGTGTCTCAGTAAAGAGTGTCACGTGCTGCAGACTGTCAAAAAAAATACAAAAGAAAAAAAGAAAGAAGGCTAAGACAAAAAAGGGCAGAAATAGGGAAGGGGGGAGGAGTGTCAAAGTTTATTTCAAGCATGAATTGTTTCATTCTTGTCTTTGTATCCCTAGAATCCACCATAAAAGGGCACATAAGAGGCATTTACTAAACATTTGTTGATTGACCTAATTGATTAATGAAGGGCAGCTAGGTGGAGCAGTGGATAGATTATCATTCCTAGAGTCAGGGAGTCCTGAGTTCAAATCCAACCTCAAACCCTTTCTAACTGTGTGACCTTGGGTAAGACACTTAGCCCTATTTACCTCAGTTTCTTCATCTGTAAAATAAGCTGGAGAAAAGAAATGGAAAAACCACTCAACATCTTTCCAAAAAAAAAAGGCCCAAATGGGGACACAAAGAGTTGGACACAACTGAAATGACTAAACGGCAACAATAACAAATGATTAATGGGGCCAACAAGAGCATAGGAACGGGAATCTAATACTTCAAGTCATCCAGTTTAGCTATCCCAAAGAGGAGAAATGTAAGATAAGGCTTCAAAGGTAGGCTGGATCCAGGCAGAAAGCAACTAAGGTGTTTGTCCTATATTCAACAGGAGCCATCGAAGATATGGGCGTCAAGGAGTGAACTAGTAAGATATATACATTAAGAAGATTATTTTCATAGCTGTGTGAAAGATGGGTGGAAGAAGAAAGAGACTGAAGGTAGGAAGAGCCATTAAGAGGTAATTGAAAAGCATTTTATTAATTACCACTTATTGTTATTAATTAAGCTAGCATGTGGAAGAGGGCTTGGATTTATTCTGTTTGGCCCTCATGGGCAGAATTAGAGGCACTGGGTGGAAGTCGCTAAGACATAAATTTGGGCTTGATGTGAGGAAAAACTTCCTAACAATTTAAAGCTATTCAAAAGCGATGTGGGTTCCCAGGAGAGATTAGGCACCTCTCTTTGATGGCCTTTAAGGTGAGATTATATGACCATCAATCAGATATGTCTTAGTGAGGATTCCTTTTGGGTATGACTTGGATTAGATGGCTACTGAGGTCTTCCCCAACTCTCAGATTCTGTGATCGTGCAAAATGAAATAAAGAAGGATGGTATTTTTAGAACTGGGAGGAACTTTAGAAGTCAAATTCTCCTACTTGCTCTTCTCTGAGTTAGGCAGTCCGTCTTCTGACTCTTTCATTTCCCAAGCTGTGTTCCACACCTAAAATGCACCCCTTCTTACATCCACTTTTAAAATTCTAGCTTTCTTCAAGATCCACTCAGCTCATGTGTCATCTTTTACGTGAAAGACGTCTTTCCTGATTCCCCTGGTTGTTAGTGTCCCCTCTCTCCTGAAACTGTCGTCTTTTAATATGTTGCATTTGCCCCTCCCCCAACAGTAGAATGTAAACTCCTTGAGGACAGGGACTAGGGTTTTGTTTTTGTTTTGTCTTTGTATCTCTAGCACCAAGCACAAAACTTTACACAAAGAAGGCATCTAATAAATGCTTGTTGGATTTGATTTAATTCAACTTCTAATTTTAAGAAACTGACTGAGGAAAATGAGGCCAGAGGAGAGAGTAAGAAACAAAGCTAGGACTTGTATTTAAGTTCTCTGCCTCCAATTACACTACTTTTCACTACACCATACTACATAGAACTGAGCTGTACATGTAACTAGATAGTGTGGCATAGGAAAATAGCGGAATCACAGAATCATAGAATTTGAAATTTTGTTTGTTTGTTTTTGTATTTTTTGGTTGGGCAATGGGGGTTAAGTGACTTGCCCAAGGTCACACAGCTAGTGTGTGTCTGAGGTCGGATTTGAACTCAGGTCCTTCTGACTCCAGGGCCAGTGTTCTATCCGCTACGCCATCTAGCGGCCCCCAAAGTTGAAATTTTGAAGAAGTCTCAACCTATACCAGAAAGGAATGTCTACTATTACATACTTGGCAAGTGATATCAGTCTCTGTTTATAGACCTCTAGTAAGGTACAATTACCATCTCTCAGGGAGAGCCATTATGCATTTTGAAGAGCTCATGGGGTATATTACCTGTACACACAGATAGAACAATAAACGTTACCCAGAAAATATCTGATTAGAGTAGGAGATAGGATGGTCATGTAATGAAAAGAAGGAGAGGTAGTAGAAGAACAGCCCTGGTGCTGCACTTTTGCCTATAAAATGTTCAAATACACACACACACACACACACACACACACACACTCCAACATGTTGGGCTTATCCTCTAGCAACTAATGGTATCACATATTCACTTAAGTTTTGAATTATACATACATGTACATATAACATGTAATGGACAACCACATACACATTTATAAAAATGAATACAGACAACCACATACACACCAGTCATCCTTCCTCCTCTCTCAATCTTAAAATTGTTTGCCTTTATGGCACTTTATGGTTACAAAGTGCTTTACATACTTCATCTGATCCTGCCAACAACTTTACCAATTATCATGTACAAGGACGTGAGGCACACCCTGAACTCCCTTAAAAATTGTAAAGAAAGAAAGAAGAGAGGAAGAAAAAGAGAATGGAGTGGGAGGGAGGGAGGAAGGAAGGAAGGAAGAAAGGAAGCAAGGAAGCAAGGAAGGGGAAGAAAGAAAAGAAAAATAATCTTAATATAATCTGACTCTGTCACTGCCCTGCTCAAGAATCTTCAGTAGCCACACATTGCTTCTAAGCTACACTTACCTTGATATCCAAAGTACTTCACCATCAACTTCAGCCTACCTTTTCAGATTTATGTTACTTTATTCCCTTTTGGACACTCTATATTCTGGCCAAATCAGACTATTTGCCATTCTCCAAATTCACCATAGCAACCCTCACCTCGATATTTTTTCCATGGGCTGTCACCCGTACCTGGAATAAACTCATTCCTCATCTCTACCTCTTAGGATCCTTAGCTCTCTTTAAGACCAAATTCTGGGCTACTTCCTTTGGGAACCTTCTCCCTCCCCCACCCCATTAAGTGAGTTAATGCTACTTCCTTCTTAAATTATCTTGTATTTATTATCTGCATACATGCTTTATTAGTAATTTCTTTTTGGTTTGTTTTTGTGTCCTTAGAGCTACGTACACATTTTTTTGTTGTTGTTCAATCGTTTCAGTCATGTCCAACTCTTTATGACCCCATTTGGAGTTTTCCTGGCAAAGATACTGGAGTGGTTTGCCATTTCCTTCTCCAGCTCATTTTACAGATGAGGAAACTGAGGCAAACAGGGTTAAATGACTTGCCCAAGGTCACACAGCTAGTAAGTGTCTAAGGCCAGATTTGAACTCATAAGGATGAGTCTTTCTGACTCTAGATTTGGCCCTCTATCCACTGTACCACTTAAGTGCCCAGATGTACACATTTGGTGCTTAATAAATGCTTTTGGAATTGAACTTGGACTTGAATCCAGGTCTCCTGACTTCAGGTCTAGTGACATTCAAACAGGTCACTTAATGTCAAATGAAACCTCTAGTACAGACAGATCTCTCTCAGTGTGGGCCTTCAGTACAGTCTGTTAAAAAAAAAACTTCCCTCAATAAAACCAAAGGAACTGGGGGGGGGGTGACAATAAACAGACAATAAGACAATTTTGGATCTCAGATACACCTACATTTAAAAATGCAGTCGCATGTCTATAAGGCTTCCCTGACAGTTCTGGCTCTTACATCATAGTCCTAAGGAAGTCTCATCACTTGAATCATGTAAAATTGGCTGGACACAATACTTTTCAATATCCCAAGTCCAACATTGTCCTGATGGGGAGATAGATTCCATGTCCTAACATGACAGGTCATTTTCCATTGCTGGGATCTTTGAGTCTGTAGGCTGGGAAATTCTTAGGAAGAACAGAAGGGCTGGAACTGTACATTTTCACAGCTCTCCTTTCATTCACTCACACCTCAGAAGGCTTCAGCGTATGTTAACAATTTAACAATTTCCCATTCTCAAATTTGCTTTTAAGCTGACACCAGCAGGCTTGGCCTACAGGTATTATATATAGCTTCTTGCCGTCTCGCTCCACCATGCCTTGCTACCAAGAAAGCCGCTCATATTTCCTTGTTCCCCACACAAAGCTGCCACATTTTCACTGCTCCCTCTGCAAATGATGGATGGCGGATGTGCTAAATACAGAGACTGAGGTTACATAAAATTTTTATCCATGTAAAAGAAAAAAACTCCCACCTCCTCTCCTGCTTCATGTCTGTCCTCGCATTGTGTCACTTCCTTCCTGGTCACTCAAAAAAGGGCCAGTAGGATTGAGGCTACAGAGGTCAAAAGCCTGACTCTTTGTTCTAAATCCATCTTCATTTTAAGGAGTGCCTGTATTTTTCTGTCATTTCCCTTAGGGTGGGAATGAACCTCCTGTCAGACTTATGTACTGAGCTAAATAATTTCCTTTCAGTTTATGACACTCTTCTTTTTTTCTCCATGGTCAGCTCCTTAGATGCAAGATAAAGAGTGAGAGGTAAGAAATGAAAGTTCCATACAACTGGAAAGTGATTTTTTTTTCATCTCTTTGGTACTTCATCTCTAAGATAATGTTCACTAAGAGGGTTGGACTAGAGGTCTAAAGTCCCTTTCTGCTCTAATAGTTTATGATTTAGTGTTTCTGTAAACTAAGCTATGGGTGGGAGATAAATTTCAGGCAGAAGTACTTTAGATGTCATCTACCAAAGCCACTCATTTCACAACTAAGAAAACAGAGTAAGAGGTAGAATTGAGATTTAGGGGGGAATTAGTATTGATGAGGGGAAAATTGACTCAGAAATGGGTTTCCTTGTTACTGCTGATTCTAGAAAATGCATATTGCTATATAAAATTCCCACAAAAATGTGTCCTGTTATTTTGGTAGGTACAACTTTAAAAAGCATTTGAAAGCTAGATGGAATGTTGACTAGATATATAATACTATGCTAGGCATGATGGGGGGATGTAATATACAATTGCCTCGAATACCCTGAACCCTCTCCCCAACCAACATGCCTTTGTTCATACATTTCCCTATGATCAAAATTCTCTCCCCACCCAACAGATGCTTTAGAGACCAACTCAAGTGAACTTCTTCCCTAATTATCCTTTCTGTACCCCCTGCTGGGTTAGTAAAGAGCTTTCCCCTTGAACTTTGAACTGTACTTTCTATCTCTCCCAGCATCTCATTCAGTATTCTACATAAGTTGTTGTTGGTCAGTGGTTTCAGTTGTGTCTGACTCTTTGTGACCCCATTTGGGTTTTTCTATACAGAGACTGGAGTGGTTTGCCATTTCCTTCTCCAGCTCATTTTACAGATGAGGAAACTGAGGTAAAAAGGGTTATGTAGCTAGTAAGTGTCTGAAGACATATTTGAACTCATGAAGATGAGACTTCCTGACTCCAGGCCAGGCACTCTATCCACTGTGCCACCTAGCTGCTCTATTGTATAGAACAGACAATAAATATTTGCTATCACAGGAGCATTAATTGTAGGCAGCATGGTTCAATGGGAGGAATGCTGCCTATGCAATCAGAGAACATTGGTTTGAACACCAGCTCTGCCCCTTACTCTCTGTGTAACCTCAGGTAGGTCAATTAGCTTCTCTGGGCCTCAGTTTCCTCATTCTGTAAAATGATGAGGATGAACTTGATGACATTTAAGATTCCTTTTAGGCCTAAATGATTTTCTGACTTTTTCCAGTCTGTTTTCTTGAGATTCTCTCATCCTACTTGTATTTCAATTTGGAGTGCTTGAGAGGCAGTGTCTTATAGTAAAAAAGGACTGGAGAATTATACTAAGATAAGTCATCCCCAGCTCTGCCATCAACTAGCTGTTTGACCCTTGAAGTGAATTCATTTCACTTGTCTATGATTCAGTTTCCTCTTTTGACACATGAGTGGGGAGCAGTCAGACTGGTACATTGGATCACTTGAGGGAACCAGAGGAAATCGCATCTCACCTCTGGTTTTTACTATCTGTGTGACCTTGGACAAGTGAATTCACCTCCATCTCCGTTTGCTCTTCTGCGAAATGAGGGGGTTGAAAAGGCCTTCTTCTCCCTCTAAATTATTTCCCTTCATCTCATCACCTCCCATGCAGCTGTCACTTATCAGTCTCTATACTAATGATTCCCAGATGTAACCTTTCTTCTCACCTCCAAATTCAAATCTCCAAATGCTTATTAGACATCTCAACTTGGATATACTGTAGAAATCTTAAACTCAATGTCCAATGCTGAACTCATCTATTCTCCAAGCTCTTTCCTTTTCCTAATTTTTCTACTACTGTAGAAACCTCTAGTCACCCAGGGTCATATCCTAGGTATCATCCTTGTCTCTTTTCTTTTCCTTACCTTGCCCCAGCCCCCACCCCTACACAACCAATCTGTTTCCAAGTGCTGTCAATTCTACTCTTGAAACTTCTTTTGTATTTGTCCTCTTCTCTCCTCTGAGGTTTCCACCTGTCCAGGTCCTCAGAACCTCATACCTGGTCTATTGCAATATTCTTGTGGCTGGTGTCCTTCCTTCACACATATTCATTTCCAGTCTTCTTATACCTTATTCCCCACAATGTACTCTATGATCTAGTGACACTGTCTTCCTTGCTGTTCCTCACATAAGACACTCCATCATCTAACTCTGGACATTTTGATGCCCATTCCTTGTATCTGGAATTCTCTTCCTCCTTACCTCCTCCTTCTCTTCCTCTCTCCTTGCTCACCTCCATCTAATGCGCTTCCTGGCTTCCTTCATGTCCCAGCTAAAATCTCACTTTCTGCAAGAAGCTTTTCTGATCTTCTTAACGCTAGAGCCTTCCTGCTGTTGATTATCTCCAATGAATTAATTAATTATATGTGTGTGTGTGTGTGTATCTATACAGCTATATCTATATATATGTGTGTGTGTGTGTGTATCTATATAGCTATATCTATATATATGTGTGTGTGTGTGTATATATCTATATAGCTATATCTATATATATATATGTGTGTGTGTGTATATATATCTATATAGCTATATCTATATATATATGTGTGTGTGTGTATATCTATATAGCTATATCTATATATATATATGTGTGTGTGTGTGTGTGTATATATCTATATAGCTATATCTATATATATATGTGTGTGTGTGTGTGTATCTATATAGCTATATCTATATATATATGTGTGTGTGTGTATATCTATATAGCTATATCTATATATATATATGTGTGTGTGTGTATATATCTATATATCTATATCTATATCTATATCTATATCTATATATATATGTGTGTGTGTGTGTGTATCTATATAGCTATATCTATATATATGTGTGTGTGTGTGTATATATATCTATATAGCTATATCTATATATATGTGTGTGTGTATATCTATATAGCTATATCTATATATGTGTGTGTGTATATATCTATATCTATATATATGTGTGTGTGTGTATGTATATCTATATAGCTATATCTATATATATATGTGTGTGTGTGTGTGTATATCTCTGTGTGTGTAGAGATACACATAGTATATATACAAATATATATATATATATATGCTGTGTGTCTACATATGTATACATAAACACATATACACATAGACATATATATATATACACACACACACATACACACACACACACACAGTTGGTTGTTGCCCATTGTTCTCGAAGAGAACAAAAATGACATCACTATGTCAGAGTCAAGTTATAATGCATCTAACTGTGGCTGATTAGACCAATATAAGCTCACACACAAATAGTCCATGTGAACATTTGTAGTAGGTTCTTTAAATTTGCATGTCTTGCATTTTTTTGAACTGTTTCAATTCCGCTTTGCTCATAGGGGCTTTTGCACAGCCCCTTCTCTGATGTTGGGCAGCCCCTTCTCTAATGTGACATATATACACATATACACACATATATACATACACACATATATGTATACATATCACATATATGTCACATAAAATTACATAAATCATTATATATGTGTGTGTATATATACATATATGTATGTATGTGTGTGTGTGTGTAATATATATATATCAGAAATGATTTGAACTTAAGTCCTCTGATTCTAAAGGCCTTATGTGATCCGTGTATCAGTCTGACACTCATATGTCAAAAAAGGAAACTGAATCATAGAGAAGTGAAGTGATTTCACTTTAAAGGTTAAATAGCTAGTTAGTGTTATGGCAGAGCTGGGGATGACCAAACCATCTAATTCTCTTAGTGTGATTCTCTAGTCATATCTATATCTATATCTATATCTATATCTATATCTATATCTATATCTATATCTATATCTATATCTATATCTATATCTATATCTATATCTATATCTATATCTATATCTATATCTACATCTATATCTATATCTATATCTATATCTATATCTATATCTATATTATCTATATATCTATATCTATATCTATATCTATATCTATATCTACATCTATATCTACATCTATATCTACATCTACATCTATATCTACATCTATATCTATATGTATATACATACATGTGAGCACATGTATCTTGTTTTGTACATCTTTGTTCACATGCTGTTTCCCACAAAAGGATAAGAACTGTTTTTCATCTTTCTTCATGTTGCTAAGGCTTAATGCAGTGCCTAGTAGACTCAATACATTCTTGTTAACTAATTTCCTATTCTAGATCTATGATCCTCAGACTAAATAATCTCTAGGGTTCTCTCTAGTTCTACATCTTAGGATCCTGTGATTTGTTGCTTACCCCATACTTTTGATTTACTACCATTTCCTAAGCCCCATGATATTTCTTCAGATCTAGACACAGCACATATGAGACAGTGTCTCAGTATATTCCTGTTAGGGGGATGGAATGCCAGGCCCTCCTAGGGAGCTCTTATTCTCTGTGTTGGTCAAAATAGGAAATGACTCAGAATGAGTACAAGTTTAGGAGAGCTGTATTTCAGACAAGCAAGAAGCAAGGTCTTGACTTTTGTGTAAACACAAGGTATTTGACCTGCATAGCTGGTTCACATTTATGTAAGGTCCCTAAGGTTATCAAATCACTTTTCTTGCAGCAGCCCTGCAATAGGTAGTACAGTTATTATTATCATCCCCATTTATAAATTGTAATGATAATACTAACCCACTTGAGAGTATGATTGTAGATGTTGAATTGAGGCTTAGAAAGCTTAAACATCCTCCCTGCAGCACCTCCCTAGAATCATGCAAGAATTAACAGAGCCAGGACTTACATATGGTACCTTGTCATGGTTCGTGGTCCTGTGACAGTGACAACATCTATTCTTCTCTACAGGCTTAGGACCTCCTGTATCCCTAAACCTGATGATATACCTCCTTCCAGCCAAGTATCAATCTAGTTAATAAAAGCATTCCTATGCCCTATGGGCATTTGGTGCCAGGCCACATGACAGCTAGGAGAGAGCTGAATATATTTATTCTTCTCAGTGAAGGCTATAGAAAGCATAATTACTGCATGGCAGAAGAGAGACTGTCCCAGCCCATGATTTTCAGAGTATTCTAGATTTAAAGCTGGAAAGAACCTTGGAGATCATTCAGTAGGATCCCTGAATTTTATGGATAAGGAAATTGAGGTCAGAAAATTTAAATGTCTTGCTTAGGATGACACAATTAATTAGTGCCTAGTGGACTCATAGCTAGATGGTGTAATCGAGGCCTGAAGTCAGGAAGATGTGAGTGCAAGTTCTACCTCTGTGTGACCCCGGGCAAGTCACTTAATCCTCTTTGCCTCAGTTTATCATTTGAAAAATGAGCTGGAGAAGGGGAAATGGCAAACCATTCCGATATCTTTGCCAAGAAAACTCCAAATGGCATCATGAAGAATCAGACAGGACTGAAATGACTGAACAACAACAGCAAAGGTCAGACTTTGAATCCAGGTCTTCCACTTCAAGGGGAACATAGAACAGAAGTATTTTTGGTTATTCATTCATCCAATGCTGTCCTGTACCCCTGAAGTGTATTTTTCATTGCTCGCTATTGGTTATAAACACAATTCCCAAGGTGCTGAAATCTGCTAGAGGAAGTCACAAAGCCCCACCAACAGAGAATCCGACCCATCCATCCATATTACCTCCTCTCAGCTGAGTTTCTTAACTGAACAGCAATCTTTGTATTCCCCTGATTGATTCTTTACCGCACTCCCTGCACTAGCTCTTCCCAACCTTTTCTTTTCTCTTCAAGCCTCAAATTCACCCTATATGTCAACACAAGATCCCACCTCCTCTCTACTTAAAAAAGAGAACTCTCCTCTCCCCTACATCACACCTCAAAATGTCTCTGTTGCTCCAGTCTCAAAGAATGATGCGGTTTTTCTTCTTGCCCTCCTTAAATATCTCCAGAGCACTTTGCCCTCTCTATAAGTTTACTTAAGATGTATGTGGTGTCTATTAAATAGTAATAAAGTGCTTTTCCCAGGAATTTACCCAGTATTATACTTCCTTCCTTCCTTCCTTCCTTCCTTCCTTCCTTCCTTCCTTCCTTCCTTCCTTCCTTCCTTCCTTCCTTCCTTTAGGCAATCAGGGTTAAGTTACTTGCCCAGGGTCATGCAGCTAGTAAGTGTATGAGGTCACATTTGAATTCAGGTCCTCCTGACTCCAGGGCTGGTGTTCTATTCACTCTGCCACCTTGGTGACCCATATTATACTTTCTTAAAAAGTGTTTTATTTTATGGGGCAGCTAGGTGGTGCAGTGGATAGAGCACTGGCCCTAGAGTCAGAAGGACCTGAGTTCAAATCCAGCCTCAGATATTTAACACTTAACTGGCTGTTTGACACTGGGTAAGTCATTTAATCCCATTGCCTAGCTTAAAAAAAAGTTTCTTTTATTTGAAGGAATAATTGCAAGAAAACAATGAGAGGAGGGATGAAATTTGAGTCAAAAGATATGGCTTCAGATACTACTTCTGCCACTTATTACCTCTTGCTAATAATACCTCTTGGGCAAGTAACTCTCTAGGCCTCAGTTTTCTTATTTGTAAAATGAGCAGACTGGACCATGATGCCCTTCCTGCTCTAATTCTATGATTCTTCACATCTTAATTTATTATGCTTATCTTTGTACATGTCATCTCTACTCGGAAGAGTACAAACTCCTTGAGAGCCAGGACTGGATTTGCCTTTAGAGCCTCAATGACTGGCACAGTGCTGATACTTCATAAGAGACAGCTGATGGCATGGAGGATACAGTGCGGCCTGGAGTCAGGAAGACCTGAGTTCACATTTGGCTTCAGATGCCTCCTAGCTGTGTGATCCTGAGCAAGCAACTTAACCCTGTTTGTCTCAGTTTCCTCAACTGCAGGATGGAGATCATAAATAGCATGTACCTTGCTGGGTTATTGTGAGGATCAAACGAGATAATTGTAAAAAGCACTTAGCACAGTGTCTGGCATACAGCAGTTGCTGTATAAATGCTTATTCCCCCTTTTCTCTTCATAAATGTCCCACACTGAATTGATCAGTGTGTAATATAGATGATCGTTTATGTCACTGCATCTGTCTTAAACTGTAAATTCCTGGTAGGCAGGGGCAGGTCTGTGTATTATACTTCTCTTTACACATTACCGCACACAGTGACATTCAAATAAACAGTCATCAAGTGCTGTTTTAATGGTGACTTTAGATGTTTGGGGGACTCAGTCACCTAAGGTATGTCATTATGAGGTTATGTACCCAGTGCAACGTAAAGGGGTTAGGCAAGGGGCAGTCCCTCTGTACCTTTCTTCTCTTGGACAGCCTACAGAGACGTTCAATATATTCTTACTGCACCACAATAAAAAAGTCAGTGCAGTTGATTTGTGGAGGAAGGAAGGCAGCAGCCTTAACTGAATAAGGCACCAGTCTCCCTCCAAGGAGACACTGTAACTATCAGAGAGAAACGTTTTTACCTAATGTAGGCCAGAATTACACTACAATCGCAAATCTAGTTATCTTCAAAAGAGAAGGAAAGAGAGATGGGTGAAATTTGTTTGTAGTCGTGCAGCATGGGGATGGGGGAGAAGAATTCCTGCATTCTTTGGAAGTTTTCCATATTCAACAGTGACTTTGAACTGTCATGTCTACTTCTATGATATCCTTTGCACCTGTCCCTCCAGTTGGACAGCCAATACCCTATGTAGGGTCCTTATCACCCCTTATCTTAACTACTACGATGACCTTTAAATTGGACTCTCTACCTTAAACCTCTCCCACTCTAATCTTCACATGATTTCCAGAATGATTTTTCCAAAAGAATTTCTGATCATGTCACTCCCATTATCAATTTCCTATTCAGGTTTTTGGTTTTGTTTTGGGGCAGGCAATGGAACCCCATGACTTGCCCAGGGTCACACAGCTAGTGAATATCATCTGTCTGAGGCCAGATTTGAACTCAGGTCCTCCTGTCTCCAGGGCCAGTACTCTACCACTGCACCATCTAGCTGCCCCACTCCCATTGTCAAAAAAAGTTTTAACCCCCCTCCCCCATTAGCTCCCTAGTAACTCTAAAATTAAATATGAACTGTTTGGCAATGAAAGTCCTTCGCAACCTAATCTCGGCCTACTTTTGCAGCTTTATTATACAGTACTCTCCTTTATGCTCTCTATGGTTCAGTTAATTGAACTTCTTACTGTTCCTCACACACAGCCATCCATTTCTCATCTGTTTGCCTTTTAAGAGGTGAAGAGGAAATACATCCCAGACATGGGAGACAGTCAGTGTAAAGACACATCAATGGGAAGTGGATGGCCTTGTGTCTCGGTACAAGGAGAGCCAAGAGAAAGCAATGTTGGAAAAAGGCAGAGAAATAAGAGTATGCAGTGGGTCAACAGCATAACGTATTACAAAGAGGTCATGAAGAATAAGGACTGAGAAAAATCCACTAGATTTGTCAACGAAGAGCTCATTGGTAACTTTGAAAAGAGCAATTTCAGTTGAATGATGAGATTGGAAGCCATGCTGCAGCAGATTGAGAAGTGAGAGGAGAGGAAATGAAAGGACCAAATGTATATGAATTTTCAAGAACTTTAGCTGAGAAGGAAAAGGGATATAAGATGATAGTTAGCGGGGGTGGTGGGATCAGGTAAAGCTTTTTGTTTTTATTTCCCAAGGTAGGGGAGACAGTGTATTGAAAGCAACAGGGAAGGAATCAGTGAATAAAGAGAGATTAAAGATTAGAGTTCAGGGATAAATAGTGGTAATCTGCTGGAGAGGACAGTAGGGAATGGGATCAAGGGTGTGTGTAGAGGAACTGACTTTGACAAGAAGGTTGATTATTCTCCTTAGCCTAGGAAATAGAAACAGAGACACATAATTCTGATTTCTTCATATAGTTATTTTAGTGCCATCCACCATGAAGAATGGTTCTTTCCTTTTGTTAATGCTCCTGTTTTTTTCCATATGAAAACTTCTACAAATTTCCTGTTACCTCAGTTCACCTCCTGAACAAAAATTATGCAAATTATTTTTTATTCTAGAGACTGAAAGGAGTAGACTGGAGGGAAGAAAGAGTTAATAAGTGATGATGTTGGGAGGTTATAAGATCAGAATAAAGGGTAAAGAAAGCACATATCAAATGGCCTTCATTTTTTTTTAGTGAAGTATAAGTCAAGGTTCTGTTTATTTTTTTATTTTTTTTAATTTGTTTATTTTTAGTTTTCAACATTCACTTCCGTAAGATTTTAAAGTTCCAAATTTTCTCCCCCTACCCTCATACTCCAAGATGGTGTGCAACCTGATACAGGCTCTACATATACATTCATATTAAACGTATTTTTACATTAGTCATGTAAAGAAGAAATAGAACCAACGGGAGGAAACGTGTGAAAGAACAAGCAAAAAAACAAAGAAAGAAAGAGAAAAAAAGAGCAGATAGTGTGCTTTAATCTGCATTCAGACTCCATAGTTCTTTCTCTGGATGTGGATAGCATTGTCCATCACTAGTCTTTTGGAATTGTCTTAGATGCTTGCATTGCTAAGAAGAGCTAAGTCTATCAAAGTTAGTCATCGCACAATGTTGCTGTTACTGTGTACTAAGTGTTCTCAGATCAGGGATTCTTGACCCTTTTTGTGACTTGGATGCCTTTGGCGGTCTAGACCACCTATGGTTGTATGATCAGAGCATATAAAACAATAAGATTATTAAGGAAACTAATTAGATTGAAATTAGCAAAAAAAAAATTTAAACAAACAAGTTCAAAGTCCCCAGGTTAAGAACCCGTGATCTCAGAGGGAAGAAGGGATTCTTTGGGAGGTTTGAGGAGAGCAAACAAAGTTTAGAACATGGTCTAGTGAGTGAGATAATTTATTACGTAGGAGTAGAAGACTGTCTTGCTGCAATGAGAGCATAGTTGACATTAGAAAGACACCTAAACAGCTAGGTGACAGTCAATAGAGTACTGGGCCTGGAGTCAGCAATCCTGAATTCACATCTGGCCATGCACTGCAGCTGTGTGACCCTGGATAAATCACTTAACCTCTGCCAAATTTTTCCTGTCTGTAAAATGAGGATAACAATATCATGTGTCTTACCGTGGTTGTTGTGAGGATAAAATGCGATCTTTGTAAATGTTTTGCCAACCTCAAAATGCTATATAAATGCTTGCTATTATTGTTAGCTATCAAAACATAAATTTCCAGTTGACCTCTTCAGTATGGTCCTGTAACCTCCTTGAGGGAAGCTACAGATTCTTAGAGGAGGTCACTGGGGCAGGAGAGCATTCCAAACATAAAGGGTGGCGGCCTGTACATAGTTACGGAGATGAGAGATGGAATGTTGACAAGTAGGTCAGTTTATTCAGAACAGAGTGTATATGAAAGGGAGTGATGTGAAATTAGTCAATAAGGATAGCTTATAACCAGATTGTGAAAGATTTTAAGTGCTGGAGGAATTTCTTTTTTATCCTAGTGTTACTAGGGAGCCACTGAGGCTTCCAGTTTCACCTGTTAAAGTGCCTTTTGCATTCGATTCCAGCAGTTTATAGGAAGGTAAATAGAAACCGTCATCACATCATCTCCTAGGATTACTCTTTCCCTCCACTCCAAAGGAAAAGGAGCACATTAGCGCTCACTTCACCAGAAACCTCCCTTAATCCTCCTGACACTTTCAAAATGCCCAATCCTCATTTACCCCCCCCTTCAGAAAAGTGCATTATGGGAGAGTCAGTGAGCTTATGGTAAGGGCTCTCTGCTAAAGTGCTTTAGGAGAGTCATTCTATTACATTTATTAAGAGCAGCCATCTCTATTTACTAATCCCACTTTTGCTTATGAAAATGTAAAAATGTTCTGTCTGTGAAATGATGCTTCTGTTGAGTCACAGGAAGGAAAGAAATTGTTGCTAGCAAGTACAAGTTAACTACTATGGTTCACACCTTTAGGAAGAAGCTGAGAATTTTGTGCAATGTCTTCGCTTTTGGAAAAGTAAAGAGACATCAAATCCACCAATGAGTATTTGTTAAGCACCTATTATATGCCAGGCATTATGCTATCTACCAAGAACATAAGTTCAGTCGTGTCTGACTCTTTGTGACCCTGTTTGGGGTTTTCTTGGCAAAGATACTGGAGTGGTTTGCCATTTCCTTCTCTAGCTCATTTTACAGATGAGGAAACAGGCAAACAGGGATAGTGGCTTGCCCAAAGACACACAGCTAGTAAGTGTCTGAGGTTAGATTTAAACTGGGCCTCCGTGACTCTAGTCCCAGCACTCTATCCACTGTGCCACCTAGTTATAAGTACATGATCCCAGCTCAAAATTGGTTTACATCTTAACAGATGAGACACGGCCATATAAAAATATATACCACATAACTATAAAGTTCATATACACATACACATGTGTGAACACAAAAAATGCATAGTACAATTGAAGTTAGAGACATCAGGGAAGACCATGAAAAAGATGATGTCTCAGCTGCACTTCAAAGTAAAAGAGAGACTCTAGAAGGCATATAAGGATGCACTTCAAGCATGTGAGATTGTCGGTGCAAAAGTACGGCGACAGAAAAAGCAAGATTATGAGTAAGGAACAGAGAGCAGACAAGTTTGGCTGGACCAGAAAGTGCTAGAAAGGTAGGTTGGGGCCAAGTTGTGTGGAGCTTTAAAAGTTGCAAAAATGGAATTTAAATTTTATTCCAGAGGCAATAGGAAGCCAGTGGGATTGGTTAAATAGAGGAGTCATGTGATCATATCTAAACTTAAGGAAAATTACTTTGGTAGCAAATTTGAAACAGGGAGATCAATTAGGAGGTGGCTGCAATAATCAAGGCAAGAGATAATGAAGGCCTGTACTAAGGTGGTAGTTGTACAAATGGAGAGAAAAATATTGAATGTGAGAAATGTGAAGATAAAAAGGCAAGATTTGGCATTTCGTTGGATATGTGAAGTGAGGGAGTGAGGAATCAGGAATCATGCTGACATTACAAATCTGAGGCATTGGAAGGATGTTACTGATCCTTTTGAACAGAAATAGGAAAATTTGGAAGAAGGGAAGGTTCAAGGGGAAAGACGAGTTTAGTTCATTAGTAGAATAAGCCTGAAACGGGACCCAATGAAGTAAAGTGATGGGACTTAAAAACTCAAGCTTCTCTACCAAATTGGAAAGGAGCCAGAGGACAGTTTAATGAGCATTGACCCAATTTTAAAACTAAGGTCACAGAATCAAAGAATGCTTGGGTTGGAAGAGACCTCTGAAACCCTTTTGCCCAACATGCATTTATACAGGAATGCTTTCTACAAGATATGTTGGGAGGAGTCATACAGTCTTCAGGCTTCACAGATATCTTCCAGTGAAAGAAACCCCTCTAACAGCTGAAGAAGCTCATTCTACTTGTATATAGCTCTAAACAATAGGAATTTGTTTGTTCTAAACATCTTTACATTTGAACCTGGTCTTGCCCTCTAGGGCCAAGCAGCATAACTCTAATTCCTTTCTCACAATTTCAAAAACTTGAAATTGGTTTTGACCCTCTTACCTCAATTCTCTTCTCCAGGCTAACTATCTCCAATTCCTTCAAACAGTAGTTATGTGACATGATCTGGAAGCCTCTCGCCATCCTGGTCATCCCCTCTTTAGATACTTATTAGCTTCTTAAAACTTACTGTCCTGCAGTTCTCAGATGAAGAAATTAAAGCCATCTATAGTCATATGAAAAAATGCTCTAAATCGTTATTGATTAGAGAAATGCAAATCAAAACAAGTCTGAGGTACCACATCACACCTATCAGATTGGCCAACATGACAAAATAGGAAAATGATAAATGTTGGAGAGGGATGTGGGAAAATTGGAACGCTAATACATTGTTGGTGGAGTTGTGAAATGATCCAACCATTTTGGAGAACAATTTCGAACTCTGCCCAAAGGGCTACAAAAATGTGCATACCCTTTGATCCAGCAATAGCACTTCTAGGGCTATATCCCAAAGAGATCAAACAAATGGGAAAAGGACCCACATGTACAAAAATATTCATAGAAGCTCTTTTTGTGGTGGCAAAGAATTGGAAATTGAGAGGATGCCCATCAATTGGGGAATGGCTGAGCAAGTTGTGGTATATGAACGTAGTGGAATACTTGTACTATAAGAAATGATGAACAGGCTGACTTCAGAAAAACCTGGAAAGATTTATATGGTCTGATACTGAGTGAAGTGAGCAGAACCAAGAGGACTTTGTACACAATAACAGCCACATTATGCGATGACTAGGATTCTTAAACTGAACCCTTCTCAGCATTACAGGGATCTAAGACATCTCCAGAGGCCTCAGGATGGAAAATGCTATCCACATCCAAAGAAAGAGCTGTGGAAGTCAAATCGCTATCACTTATTTTTACCTTCTGTTGAGTTTCGCTTCATCTGTCTGATGGTTCCTCCTATTGATTTTAATTTTTACTTACAATTTCACTAATGTGAAAATATGTTTAATGGATATGTAAATGTAAAGCCTATATCAGATTGTGCGCCATCTTGGGGAGGCTGGGGGGGGAGGAAAGGGGAGAAAAATTTTCAACTCAAAAGCATATGGAAGTGATTGTTGATAAATCAAAACAAATTAATAAAATTTAAAAAAAATTTACTGTCCTGAACTAAACACAACATTCCAACCAGAGCAAAAGCAGAGTGGGACTGCTGCCTCTCTCATTCTGGGCATTAAGCTTCTGTTAACACTCTCTAAGATCTCATTTTGGAGGTCATATTTCGCTGACATTGGGCTTCTTTTACTCCCCCTACTTTCCAGCTCCTTTTTATGTGTCATCTGCCACAATTACAATGTAAGCTTCTAGTAGGTAGGGGCTATTATGTTCCACACACACACACACACCTTACGTTTGTATTCCCAGCACATAACACAGTGCCTGGTGCATGGTAAGAGTGTGATACATGCTCTATCTAGCTACCTATTTATGAGACTATTCTGATAATAAAATTGAGTAGAGTTAATATTTGGGAGTGCAGTCTAATAGAAAGAGCACAGGGTTTAAAATCAAAGAACATGGTTTTAAATGCTCGCTCTATTAAAATGAGATAATATATGAACAGTGCTTTGCAAATTTAAAGTGTTTTGTTGTTGCTGCTGCTGCTGCTGCTTTTGGTTGGTTGATTATTGTCCTTTATTCTCAGAGAGTACCAAAATGACATTACTATGTTAGAGTCAAGTTATAGTGTGTCTGACTGTGGCTGATCAGAGCAAAATGAGCTCGGAATGTTCTACCACAGGTTGAGCACAAATAGTCCATGTGAACATTTGGGGTGGATTCTCTAAATTTACACATCTTGATTTTCTTCTGAGCTACTTCAATTTTTTGCTCATAGAGCACAGCACCTTCTCTGATGAGGGCACGTCATGCTGCTAGGAAGACCTGTGTATGCTCTCCCATGTTGCACAATCAATTTCAAAGTTCTTAAGAGAGACCTTGAGAGTGTCTTTGTATCACTTCTTCTGATCGCCATATGAGCGCTTGCCTTGTGTGAGTTCTCCATAAAATGGTCTTTCAGGTAAGCACATATTTGGCATTAGAACAACGTGGTCAGCCCATAAGAGTTACACTCTCTGCAGTAGAGTTTGAACACCTGGCAAGAAAAAACCGCAAGGTCTGGTACCTTATTCTGCCAGTTGACCTTCAGAATCTTCCTAAGACAATTAAGTTGGAAGTGACTCAGTTTCCTGGCATAGCCCAGGTATACTGTCCAGATTTTACAGGCATACAACAATGAGGTGAAGAGGGTCTCAACTAAGGTGGTACGTGTATGCATGGAAGGAAAGGGTTGCATACAAATGATGCTGTGAGGGTAGAAAGATAAGATGCAGCAAGTGACAGGATAGTCCTTCTCTAACAACTATTTTAAGTTTATAGCTTTCAGAAAGTTCCATCTCTTTCCTTTCTCTCATAGGGTATAAAACCAAAGGACCATCTATACCAGAGCAGGTTTTGAAGATGGATATGACAGTATGCAATTAGAATCACAAAACAGTTCATATCTCTTGATCATGCAATTCCACTGTTAAAATTTTATCCAAAAGCTATCATGAAAAGGAAAAAGAGGCTGAGCAATGCAAAAATATTCATAATTGCTTAATTTGTAATGGTTAAAACCTAAAAAACAATCTATTGCTCTAAAAGTTGACAAATCCCCAAATAAATTATGTGGCATTGAGTACTTTATTGAATAATTCCATAAAATGAGAAATATGATCAATACAAGGAAACACATATTACCCAAATGCCTCATCAATTAAATTATTACCATTTATTAAGCACTGGCTTTGTGCCAGACATTGTAACACAATAAGTATTTAATCAATGCTGATATCACCATACAAGCACCTGGGGATTCAAAGAGAAAGAAAAGTCAGTCCCTGACATCACAGAGACTACATTCTAATAAGAGACACAGCATGTTCGTGAGTAGGCATACATAAGATACAAAGGAATAGGTGTGAGATCACCTTAGAGAGGAAGTCACTAGAGGTTGGAAGGGCCAAAAAATGCTTCCTGCAGGAGGTAGCGCTTGAGCTGAGCCTTGAAGGAAGCCAGGAATTCTAAGAGGCAGAAGTGAGGATGGAAAGAATTCCAGGAATGGGGGCAGCCAGAGCAAAAACACAGAAAGAGAAGATGGGCCATTTTGTGTGAGGATTAGTAAGTAGACCAGTACATCCTGAGTTTACATACAGTACATGGGGAGGACTAGTGTTTAAGACTAGACAGACAAGGAAGAATCATGTTGGGAAGAGCATTAAATGCTAAACCAAAGGGCTGATATTTGATACTCTAGGTAATGGGGAACCACTAAGGTTTGTGGAGCAGGGGCCAGGCCTGAGCTTTGAAAAAGTCACTTTGGCAACCATGTGGAGGATGGACTGGTGAGGGGAGGGAATTGAGGGTCAGAGAACAATTAGGAAGCTATTAACTAGTACATGCAAGAGGCAATGAGGGCTTGAACTAGGATGATGACTATGTGAGTGGAAAGAAAGGGGCCCATTGAAGAGGTATTTTAGAGGTAGAAATTGCAAGATCTGGCAACTAATTGAATACTTAGGAAGAATGTAAAGAGTCAAGAATGTCATCTAGTTTGTGAACCTAAATGAGTGAAATGATGGTGATACCCTTGAAAGTACTAAGGATGGGTAAAAGATAATGAGTTCTACTGGGGACATGACCTTGGCCAACTTATTTCATCTCTCTGGGACTCAGTTTCCTCATCTATAAAATGAAAGAGTTGGACTGATCCAACTAAGAATAACTTGGAAGCCATATAAAAATAGATAGTGAATAGTTTGCTGACCCTTGGATTACATAGCATCTGAGGTCCTTTCTGACTCTAAATCTCTCATCCTACCCTCTGCTGAGTTTGAGGTGCCTATAGGACAACCAGTTTGATATGTCCAATAGGCAGTTTGTGATGGGAGATTAGAGCTCAGGAAAGAGGTTAGTGCATGACATATAGACCTGGGTGTCATCTGCAGATGGTGGGAAGTAAACCAGGATGGTAGTGGTGGAAGTAGAAATGAGGAGAGAAATGTGAAACATATGTCAGAAGCAGATTTGGCAGAACTTGGTAAATAATTACACATACCCACTACATGTAGGCCTGGCTCCAATTATGCTTCATTTCACTCCTCTGCCATCGTCTAATGAGCTCTACCATTGCTGCTCAGAAGGATATTTCCACTTACTTTCCTATGTACGGCTCTACTTATCAGCCCTACAACTTTCAAACCAAAGTACCCTTCCTCACCATCCCTCCCCTAAATATGTTATCTCCCCCTGCTAGAAGGTAAGCTCCTTCATGGTAGGGGCTTTCTTTGCTTTTGTATTTGTATGCTCAGAGAATAGTACAATTCTTGGCTCATAGTGGAGGGCAGCTAGGTGGCACAGTGGATAGAGGACTGGGCTTGGAAGCAGGAAGACATCTTCCTCAGTTCAAATGTGGCTTTGGACATTTACTAGCTATGTGAACCCGGGCAAGTCAATTCACCCTGTTTGCCTCAGTTGCTCATCTGTAAAAATGAGCTAGAGAAGAAAATGGCAAACCATTCCAGCATCTTTGCCAAGAAAGCCCCAGATGGAGTCACCAAGAGCTGGACACAACTGAACAACCGCTGGTTCATAGTGAGTGCTTAATAGATGTTTTTTTATTCATTCATGAGGGCTGAGGGAAAGGGAAGAGAGAAGAATGACTCACAAGATCATAGGGGCCCTAGAATTTAGAGCTAAAAAAGATCTTAAAGATTTCTTAGTTTAATCCTTTAATTTGCAGTGGAGGAAATTGAAGCGCAGGGATGTTGAGTCACTTACTAAAGTCATATAGCCAGTAAATACTAGAGTTAGGAGATGAATCCAGGACCTATGACTCCAAGAATACAAATCTAATCATTACTCAACATTAATTCTATGATTTCAAATTTTAGTTATCTCCTCCTTCCAGGAATAGATGGAAGGAGATGAGATCAAGGTCAAAGGTGAACAGATTAGCTTTGGCTGGGAGGATAACCACATCATCTTTTGGAATCCCTGAGGAAGGCAGAAAGAATGTAAGGAGACACAAAGATTTTGAGAAATGGAGGAAGGGGAGAGTTGAATGAGCTCATGTCACAAGACCTCAATCTTAATAGTAAAGTATATGTAATATGTTTTCTGATCAACTCTGTTTTCACAAAGATTAGAGTTCAATGTTGAGATATTTTGGATGATCATAATTTACCTTATTTGGCTTCACCCAGTTTCCTGGGAACTTCTAAAAGTCATCTAAATTCATCTTGCTCCTTACTAACAAACCTGTCAAGAACCATAAATTAAAACCGTATTTAATTGGGACTCACTGCAAGTCAAAATAACAGAAACCATCTCTCAATGCGCATTCCCAAAAGAGTGTAACACTAGAGAAGCCTGGGAAAAAAGCTTCTGTATGCCTCATGCCTATGTCATGGGGAAAGGCTCTCTTGATTTAAAAATCAAAAGTTGCTTAACAATATTATATTCATTATTTTAACTTTCAAAGATATGTGCAGTTTTGACACATAGGAGATATCTTGTTAGAAGAGAGCCTTTAAGTGACATTTTGCTCAATTCTTTTATATAGTCAACAAATAATAAGCATAGTGGGATTTTATGTTTTCACCATTCAGAAAATTACGTGACAGTAAAAATGTGGTCTGCTTAAAACATCATCTACAAAAGTCTTACTACAACTTTCTCATATTTTTAAAGATATCTTTGATGTGTGTGTGCATGTGCATACATATTAGATTGATATTTCTTTTGTAGAGATTAGAAAATAGACAAAGCCTCATTATAGGTAAAAAAAAAACCCTAAAAATACCTGATTGGAGGTTAAAAAAAAAAAAGTCAATTCTTTTAGAATCCTCTCCTCCTTCATAGACCTTTATAATTGATCCTTCAATGTCCTCAAAATGGTGGAACTCTTTGATGGATACTGGGTCCAATACATCTTTGTTTTCTTTAAGGCCTCATGTAACACAACAGACTATGGTGTTAAAGCTTAAATGCTGTGCCTCTACTGTTACTGATGATGAAATTTGTTATAAAGTGTTTGCTATACTTTCAGTTTCAACCAAATGTATCTTTTACTCTACATTTATGTTTATTGAAGAGATACTGCTCATAGTCTTCTACTGTCTTCCTCCATAAAAACTTACAAATGGGTATATACTCTAAAATAACATTGCCTTTTACTACCATTCCTTTACACTTAACAAGATCAAGTATTTGCTCACTAAAGCAGTTTCTAGGCCCTGCTTGTCTCTGTTGGGGCAAATGATTTAGTATGGTTAAATTTCCTTTAAAATTTCAATGTATTTTTAAAAATCTATGTCATATGTTTCAGCATCAATTTTGTTGTTCAGTCATGTCCAACTCTTTATGACCCCATAGATTGTCCATAGGGTTTTCTTGGCAAAGATACTGGAATAGTTTGCCAATTTCTTTCTCCAGCGGATTAAGGCAAACAGATGTTATGTGACTTGCCCAATATCACACATCTAGTAATGTCTGATTCTCAGATTTGAACTCAGGTCTTCCTGACTCCAGGCTCAACACTCTATCTACTAAGCCGTCTAGTTGCCTCTTTCAGCATCAAGAGCTTATTTAAATAAGTTAGCTTGGACTTACCTCAATTGCATGCCCTATCTTCTCATTTTTATTCTTCCTTTTAGTTTGGTATTGATTTTTTATCTTTGTTCTTGACAAGTTGGTGGTCTGACTGTACTCAAGTAACTGATTTGGAGTTGACTCTCACACTGATAACCAACCACTTCCGGGATATTAAAATATAATCAGTTTAATTTTTTGTTATGTTATTTGGTGCTCACCATGTTTGGCCTCACAACTCTCTTCTTAAAGGAAGTGTTCATGAGGTATAAGCAAGATGAGCCTGTACAGGTCTTTGACCTCTCATTTCTTTTTCTTGATCTATACTTTCCAGCATATTTTTTGGTTGATCTGCTCTCCGCACACTTTGCCACACAACTGTACTTAGCAACAGGAAAACAAAGAAAAGTGAAAAACAGCCTCTGCCCTTAAGGAGCTTAATTAGAAAGACAACACGCAAACATCTATGTATAGACAAACTATATATAGGATAAATAAGAAATTATCAACAGACAAAAGATACTAGAATTAAGAGGGAATTGAGCAAGACTTTCCATAGAAGGTGGGATTTTAGCTAGGGACATGAAGGAAACCAAGAAAGCCAGGAGACAGAGAAGAAGAGCATTCCAGGCACAGGAGACAGGCAGTCAACATGCCTAGAATCAGAAGACAGAACATCATGTTAGGAATAGCAAGGATGCCATTGTCATGGATCACAGAGTACATGGAGGTAGGGGTATAAGGCATAAGAAGACTGGCAAGATAAGTGTGGGGCAAGGTTATGAAGGGCTTTAAATGCCAAACAGAATATTTCATATTTCATCCTACAAATGACAGGGAGACACTGGAGTTTATTGAGCAAGGGAAGATGGAGGTTGACATGGTTAGACTTGAACTTTAGGAAGATCACTTTGGCAGTTAAATGTAAGATGGGCTGGAGTAGGGAGAAACTTACAGCAGAGAGATCAATGAGGCTAGTATAATAATTCGGGCACAAAATACTTAGGGCCTGAATCAAAGTGGAAGCAATGTCAGATGGCAGAAGGGGCCATGTAAAAGATGTTACAAAGGTAAGGTCAACAGGCCTTTGCAATGGATTGGAGAATAAGGAGTCAAGGATGATACCTAGGTTCTGAGCTTGGTAGAGAAAAAATGTGGTGCTGTTGATAGTAATAAGGAAGTTTAGAAGGGAGAAGGGTTTGGGGGCATTGCCATGGAAGACACTAAGGATATGTAATGTCTTCAGAGTACAGAACTTGTTCTGCCAACACATATCCCAACCTATCCATACGTAAGTCTTAGGAATTTGCCTGAAGCACTGAAAGCTTAAGTGATTTATGCAGGATGAAATAACTATTAACTAGGATCCAAACTTAGATCTTCCTGGCTCCAAGTCCAATGCTCCATACGCTATTATCTGTCTCCCTTCTTACACTCTCACTGAAATATATGCCATTCGATTTGCAGAGTCCTAATTGTATTCTTTATAAAATTTCTTTACTTCTTCATCTACTACGAAAGATCGGACTGCACATTAGCTGCAATTGTTTTCAGAGCAATCTTGCAAATGCTTATCATGAACCTTGTTAATAGGAGGTGACAAAATGTCCTTCTGGAGCAGCAAACAGGCATAGGAAGATAGTGGTTTGCTCCCTAACTCAAAGATCTAGAACATTTCTACTTAATCTACCTCTATTCAGCTTCCATAATTTGCTTCCAAAGACTCAGTTCTCAACATATCACCTTCAGTATTCTAAAATCTTCAATGCTTTCTTTCCCATTGCCTGTAGAAAACAAATACAAATTCTCTCTCTCTCTCTCTCTCTCTCTCTCTCTCTCTCTCTCTCTCTCTCTCTCTCTCTCTCTCTCAGCCTTGATGGTTTCAACAATTAGGCGCTCCTCTAACTTTCCAGTCCTTTATCTGTATCATGTCACTTCAAGAATTCCACTCTTCAACCAACTGAACTATCAGATGTTCCCTGAACTTAACATTGCATCTTTCTTCTTCATGGCTTTTTGCGGTTCTCTGCTATGACCAGATGATGTAAAAACAAAGGTTACCAATAAAATTGGGGGGGGGAGAGACAGAAAACATTAAAGATGAACTTAATTGAATTTTCATTGAAATATTTTTTTCTTTTATCTTGTTGCCCTTGGAAAAAATGATAAGAGCAAACTGTACCAATACTGCTATTTGCCATTTCAAGGAGATTCTGTAAAGCATTCTTCCACTTAACTTTGACTTCCTTTTGTATTATTATTTGCTGTATAGCAAGAATGTCAGGATTAACATCGTTCACTTTCTCCAACAGTATATCTACTTGTTGGTTTATTGGACAAAGACCTCACATTTAAAATAATATTCATACTTACACAGCTCTTTAAGGTTTGCAAAACACTTTCAAATAATGGCCTATTTGATCCTCACCACAACTTCAACAATTTCTCCATTTTATAGAAGAGGAAACAGATGGTCAAAAATGTCTAATCCTTTTCCCAGGGTTGGTAAACGACTGAAGTACCATTTGAACACAGGACTCCTTGACCCCAAATCCACTGTTCTCTCCTCTCCCCTAGACAAAATTCTGACAAACAAATTCTGTTTTGCAAATAGAGAATCTAGGTGTAGTAGTGGCCTTGGCATCAGATAGACCTGTTTTCAAATCCTGCTTTAGACACATACTAGCAGGGTGGTCCTGAGTTAAAGGATATGGACATTTTAGTCACTTTTTTTCACATATTTCCAAGCTGTTGTCCACTTTATATTGTTTTGGGCTAATTTATAGTTCTACTAAAATGCATTAGTGTACCTACCCTGCCACAACACCTTCAACATTCATTCTTTTTAAAAATTATCTTAATTAATTTGTTTTTAGTTTTTGATATTCACTTCCATAAGCTTTTGAGTTTTAAATTTTCTCCCCCTCCCTCCTCGTCTTCCTCCCCAAGACAGCGTGCAATCTGATATAGGCTCTACATATACATTCCTATTAAACATTAGTCATGCTGTAAAGAAGAATTAGAACCAATAAGAGGAACCACAAGAAAGAAGGAACAAAACAAAATAGAAGGAAAAAAAGCAAATCGTATGCTTCAATCTGAATTCAGACTCCGTAGTTCTTTTTCTGGTTGTGGATAGCACTTACCCTCATGAAACTAAGAGATATCTTAGATCCTTGCATTGCTGAGAAGAGCTTAGTCTACCAAAGTTAGTCATGGCACAATGTGGCTGTTAGTGTGTACAATGTTCTCTTGGTTCTGCTCACTTCACTCAGCATCAATCCACACAAGGCTTTCCAGGTTTTTCTGAAGTCTACCTGCTCATCATTTCTTATAGCACAATGGTATTCCATTACATTCATATACCACAACTTATTCATCCATTCCCCAATTGATGCGCCATTACATTCTTTGCCACTACAGAAAGAGCTGCTATAAATATTTTTCTACATGTGGGTTCTTTTCCTTTTTTTTATGATCTCTTTCTCATATAGACCTAGAAGTGGTATTGCTGGGTCAAAGGGTATGCACAATTTTATAATCCCTTGGGCATAATTCCAAATCGCTCTCCAAAATAGTTGGATTATTTTGCAACTCCACCAACCATGCATTAGTGTTCCAATTTTCCCACATCTTCTCCAACATTTATCATGTTCCTGTTTTTCATGTTAGCCAATCTGATAGGTGTGATGTGGTACCTCAGAGTCATTTTGATTTGCATTTCTCTAATCAACAGTAACTTAGAGTACCTTTTCGTATGACTAACATTCATTCTTGCTATCTGTTTCCATATTTATGAATTTGTTGGACAGATGAAACTTTAAAGCTGATTTCCATCTGTAATTCTCTTATTATTGCTGATTTGGAAGCTATTGATAATTTGTAGTCTTTGAGAATGATTTATTCACATCTTTTGGCTACTTATCCATTTAGAAATAGTTCTTGGTTATATACATTTGTCTCTACATCTTTTGAACATGAGGTAATTTATTAGAGACACTTACTACAAATAGTTTCCTAATTGATGGCTTCCCATCTTAGCAATGATTTTGCTTATTAAAAAGTTTTTCAGTTTTATGTAATCAAAATTATCTATTTTATCTTTTATAATCTCTTCTAGCCTTTGTTTGGTTAAAATTCCCTCCTAGACATAAAAGGCTGAGCTACCTCTTTCATTTTCCTCCAATTTTTGTATGATATTAACTTTTGTATTTAGGTCACATCTTCACTTGAAATAGTATATTCTATAAGATATTATTCTAAAGCTATGTTTTTTGAGACACAATTTCAATTTTCCCTACTCCTTCCCTTAATTCTTTTAATTTGCCTTGAGATTTTGTACTATTTGTTCTTCCAAATGAATTACAATTTTGTCTAGCTACACTACTTTAGTTCTTTAGGCAGCTGAATGATACAATGGATAGAGAACTGGGCCTGGAAAAAGGAAGACCTAGATTCAAATGCAGTTACTTCCTAGCTATGTAATCCTGGACAAGTCATTAACCTGTCTTTCTCAGTTTTCCTCAGTTATAAAATCATAATAAGAAGAATACCTACTTCCTATGTTTGTTATGAGGATTGAATGACATAATATTTGTAAAGTATTTAGTGCAGTTCCTTTCACATAGTAAGAATTTAATAAATACGTACTCCCTTCCCCTTTTCCCTATCCCTAAAGGCTCTACACCCTTCTTCTCACATGACCTGTAACTGCAACCCCTAATTTATCACACTTTTCTGGACTGGTTTATTCATAGTTTTTTAGGTAAAATTCACCTTGCTATAGTATTTCTCCTTCATTAATGAGCAGATAGTATGTATGAACCAACCCCTAAAACAGTATCTTTTGTAAACCTACTACTAGGCCACTGAACTCTGTGTTGTAGGACTCTTAAGAAGATGCTCTTCTGTATGTATTAAGATCTGCTCCTGCAGTTCCACAGATCTGTCCTGCACTCGTCCCATGCAATACAATGCTTCAGTAAATAACTACTTAGTAGAAGTAGAGGCTGACTTGTAGAATACCCTACCCAATGGCCAAAGTAACACAGAATTACACAGAAGCCCTGAGGAGGCCTACAGCATGAGGACCAAGGCTGACCACTCCCACAACATTGGCATTCTTGAATCTTGTTTGAAACTCAGGGAATAGGTTAAGTAGGTCCACCTTTAATGGCTAAGATAGTCAGTTTATTGGTCAGTGGCTGGGCTGTCCTTCTTATTCCATATCTACCCAATCTTTGCTAAAAATGAACACCCCTAAATCCCAAATAACACTCTCTGAGCCCTCAGCCTCCATTCCTAATGCTGGTAGATACGAAATACGTGTTGTAAAGGAACTCCTCAACTCTAAGCACCAATGGGGCCACCACCACTACACCTAGTGAGTTGGCAAGCAGTATAGCAAGGGGGGAGGAAATAAGCAACTGTTAAGTATCCACTATGTGCCAGGCACTATACTCAGTGCTTTAAAAATAAATATTTGTTAAGCACCTACTACGTGCAAGGCACTGTGCTATTATCTCCTTTGATATTAGACAAAAAAGAAGGCATGGGAAATAGCATATAATGTGGAAGCCAAGAACTGATAGAAACCTTCCACCAATACTACTCCACCAAGCCACAGCCTCAAGGTTCAGAGAGGTCTTCTTGGGGAGGAATGGTCACTATGCAAATGAAGAGGGATGGGTTTGGCTGGGTCCTGAAGAAGCTCGTGGCCCTGCCCATGGTTACATGGGCAGAGCAGCACTGGACTGGAGTGGGGAACACAAGGTGTTGCAATGAACAGATTGAAACTTTGCTAAACCAGGTTGAGTCAAATGAATGGTCATCTCTCTGGCAGTCTTTGTGAATCTCAGTTTCTTAACCTAATTTGGACCCTCCCACACTTCAAATCTCTGCTCACCTCTTGTTCTTCCTGCCTATCTAGATATTTTGGATGTTAGTGTTTGGAAGGCACCCTCTTACTCACCGAGTCCAGCTTTTCTGTTCACAGCTGGCCCTCCTCTCATCTTGGACCCCTTCTCAGCTCCTGGAAAAGATTGCTTTTCTCTCCTCCCAGGGGATTCCATAATCACTGGTACCTGGACAAGATATAACAATTTACTTCAGTGCTATGGAGAAATGAACTATATTTCAATAACACTCTCAACCCAAGAATAGCATTTCCATTTCTTGAATTTAGCCCTGTTGGTAGTTTTTCCACCAGATGGCAGATGATTCCCTTGTTGACTTGCTGCAATTGAACCCCCAAGGAGTATCTTCCATAACTATTTGACCTTGTTTGGGCCTCTTTTTACGGCCATAAGGAGTAGGAGAGCTTATTTCTCCCCAGCTAAATTTTGATAATATATTGATTCATATTGCTTTATCTGTTTCAATAAGCAAATCAATGCTGTCTTTTCAGAAGAGATGGAAATATAAAGAATTTTCTAAAGGTTCTCTCCCAGGTCTTAGAAATCCATTCTCTGAGCCTCATGGGGCTTTGAGCATGTGAGCTTGATGTTGCTAATTTGACTAGTGTAAGGAGCATAAAGGAATCTCTCAGAATTGGAGAGAAAAGCATTTTCCCCAACTGGATTAGCTGAGCTTCCTCTAGGGAGGGCACGCCCACACCACCTGCCAACAATTAAAGATTGTGACCTACAATAATTGTAACAAATTGCACAATACCATCTTTGGCAGAATTACAAATAGCTGCACCTCACTGAAAACTGCTACCAGGAAATCTCTAACAAAATACCAAGAAATCAACTGGATTTGAGTTACAAAGCGCCAGATGCCTTTTCAGGGGTTGAACTTCCAAGCAATGTATTTGTTCAGACTAAGAAATCTTCTGAGTCATTTAGCATGATGGTCTAATTATTTAGGGTTCAAAATTTGATTCGATTTAATGTTGTACATTCAGTGTGCTGGATTTGGAGCCAGAGAACCTGGGCTCAAATCCCTCCTCTCCTCCTTTCAAGCTGTGTGACCTTAAGCAAGTCATTTATATTCTCTTGGACTATAAAATGAGGTACTGGACTGGATGTCCTGCAAAGGCCATTCCATCTATAAATCTATAATTTTGTAAATAAGAGTTCAAGTCTCACAGTTCATTTTATTCAGAGTATTGCTTACTTTTAGAAAGAAAGAAGGAAAGAAAGAAAGAGAAAGAGAGAGAGAGAGAGAGAGAGTAGGACAAGTGAGTCTGAGCATTCACATAATAAGGTGCATTCCCACGGACTTTTCAGTTTCAAAACAATTAGCTCTAAATATTCCGTTGTTTCCTTTTCCCCTGGCTTCCTTCTCATATCAGCAAACCCCAATCTGTTTTCATGAATGACCAAAGATTGTCTACTATATCTTCTCCAACAACCCAGGTAAAACCTTCCTTTTCTCAGTATTTGATGGTTCCATCACCTTGACAGTCAAAAACAGAGAGGGAGAGAGAGCTCATATGAAGATCCTGGGTGTATCCTGAAGCATAAAATATCATCAGATCCTTTTTCAAATAAACCATTTCATTTGCGCTTTCCATTCATACAAGCTCAGGAAATGGTGTTTCCATGGGTCTCCTTGCTTTGAAAGATAAGGCTTTTTCTTAACTGTCAGAGTTTACAGATAAGCATGTGGAATTTTACACAAGATACAGCTAACGAGGCTGAAGTTTGAGCAGGCAGGAAGTTGATTTTTAAAATGTCATTCCCTCTTGGACCCACTAGCCTGGGAAATCTTGTATAGTTAGAATTCCTTCACTGATTTGAGATATATAAATAAGTGCATGGGCATATGTGTCTCTGGGTTGGTATGTATTGTTCCATGCAAAGCTGACTTGAAACATTTACACACCTGAGATAGTGCCTGAAAATTGCATTTCCCTCTAGGCTGCTGTCCACTGAAAATTTTCACTGATGGTATTGAGGTAATCTGGGGTTCTCAAAGGCAATGGTAGCACAGCATAAGCTCTGGTGGGTTCTACTCCTCTGGAAAGAGTTTGAGTACAGTCCTAGGAACAGATTGAGTGTTTTCCAAGCACTAGCCTAGCTAACTACAGAAAGATACATCACTGAGAGGCTGGCCACTTGGTGGTGAATTAATTTGGGCCAAGGCAATAAGTGAAACAAGAAAACAAATAATTCCTCACATCTATATAGTGTTTTAAGATTTACAAAGCATTTTTCTTGCAACCTTGGAAAGTAGAAATTACAGGTGCAGCTAGGTGATACAGTGGATAGAGTACTGACCCTGGATTCAGAAGGACCTGAAACACATAACACTTACTAGCTGTGAGACCCTGGGCAAGTCACTTAACCCCGTTGTGTAACAAAAACAAAAGATTGCAGAAGTTATCTTTGTCTCCTTTTATACATGAGGAGACTGAGGCTCCCAGAGATGAAGTGACCTTCTCCAGATCACGTAGCCAGTAAATGCCAGAGTTGGGACTCTAAGACTCCAAATACAGTGTTGCTTCCAAAATGTCCAAACTATTTCCCTCAGGTGACTTGACTTCTGGCAATATAAATACCAATATGATATTTATAGAATCATAGCTTTAAAACTGGAAGTGATCTCAAATGTCAGCCAAATTAACCCTCTCATTTTACAAACAAGGAACATGAGGCCAAGAGAGATTAAGTGACTTGCCCAAAGTATACAGGTAGTAAGTGACAGTCAGAATTTGAACCCAGTTTCTCTGAATTAATTTCTATCACTTTTCCCACTAGGTTACAAAATTATGCATATTTATTTTAAAATAGTAAGGGAAAAAATTCCTCATTTTCACCTCCTCCTCTTCCTCTCCACCCCCAAGCGATGTGCTGCTCTTTCCTAGACAGTGGCTGCTTTCACCTATTTCTAGTCCTAGCTCTCAATGTGTGCATATCTGTACTTAAAACACTGGAATCTTTAATTCATGATGACATTACTCATCAGTAACTGAAACAGACCAAACAACAATAAAAAAAAAGGAAAAAAAGGACGAGAATGAGGGATTATGCTCTGATTGCAGGGTAGTAGTTGACATTGCAATCTGTTTCAAAATATATTGTCAGTATTCCACTGATCAGATTTAGCTGAAGAAATAAAGGCAGTACTTTCTTGGGGAAGAAAGTGTGCTGTAGTGGAAAGGACACTGAAGTTGGACTCAGGGGATCTGAATTCAAGTCCCAAGGTCGCCTAATATCTAAGTGAATTTGGACAAGTGAGTTGGTTTCTCTGCATGTATGTTTTCTCTTTCATTGAATGATTAGATTTTAATAGATGATCTATACAAAATCCCTTCTGGTCCTCACTCCTTGGATTAGTAGTCTGAGGTATATAGTTTTCTCTATATTCATGTTGTCTCTTTAATTTGATGTACCATACATAGAATAAACACTGATTGAGAAAGGTTAAAATCAACAATCTTATCATCTAGGCTGACAAAAGGTTCATGCTCATTTAAAATAAGAAGCAAAATGTGGAAACACACAAGGATTGGAAGACCCAGAGTTTGTGAAAAACATGGGTTCAATACTCACTGGGAGTGGATTTTGTGTAATAATTATTTAGTTTCTGGAAATTGGCAAAGGAGTTGAGGGGAAGAAAGGAGAGTAGTGGGAAAGAGGGATGGACATCCTCCCTAATTTACCATATCAAATTTATTTCCACTTCCTCAAAAGAAAGAACAGAAGCTAGGTGGTACAGGAAATGGAGCACTGGCCTTGGAATCAGAAAGACTCATCTTCCTGAGTTCAAATCTGGCCTCAGATGCTTACTAGCCGTGTGACCCTGAGCAAGTCATTTAACCCTTTTTGCCTCAGTTCCTCATCTGTGAAATGAGTTGAAGAAGGAAATGGCAGGTCACTGTAGTACCTCTGATAAGAAAACCCCAAATGGGGTCATGAAGAGTCAGACACAACTGAAAAATGACTGAACAACAAAAGAGACAGCCCAGTATGTGGGACCAAGGAAATTACAATTCTTATGTATTCTCCCTCGGTCAGACACCGTATGGAGCACTGTGTTTAATTCTGGGCACTGCATTTTAGGAAGGACATTGGTAAGTTGAAGGGTGTTCAGAAAAGTGCAAACAGGACGGTGAAGGACTTTGATAGTCATAGCTGCTCTGACGTGCCAAATGTTGTTGTTCGGTCACTTCTGTCCAACTCTTCGTCACCCCATGAACTTTATGTCCATGGAGTTTTCTTGGCAAAGACACAAAGTTTGCCCTTTCTTTCTCCAATGTGTCCCCATTTTATAGATGAGGAATTGAGGGTTAAGAGACTTTGCCCAGGGTTACACAGTTAGTAAGTGTCTAAGGCTAGATTTGAACTCAGATCTTCTTCCTTCCAGGCCCAGCACTCTATCCACTGAGGCACCTAGGTGCTATATAAATGCTTGTTTTCTTCCCCCCATTATCTAGCCCTTCATTGAAGACCTCTAGTGAGAGGTAGCCCACAATCTCTGAAGGAAACCCATTCCACTTTGTGAAAGCTCTAATTGTTAGGATACATTTCTCTACATCAAGTCTATGTGCCCTGTTGGAACTTTCATACATTTCTTGCAATTCTTCCACAGGATCCAAGCCAGACATGTCTTTTGCTTCTTCCTATTACACAGTCTTAAATAACTGAAGACAGCTAGTGTGTGTCCTTTAAATCTTTTCTTCTCTAGTCTAAATATACTCAGGTAATTAAACTGTTTCTTATTTGGCATGCTAGGTAGTTCAATGGATAGAGCACTTAAGCTCTGTGTCACTTAACGTCTGTTTGCCTTAATCCACTAGAAAAGGAAATGGCCGAGTACTCCAGTAGCTTTGCCAAGAAAAACCTAGAATGGGGCCACAAAGAGTCAGTCATGACTGAATAACTATATCTTTTGGGGGCAGCTAGGTGGTACAGTGGGTAGAGTTCTAGGCCTCAAGTCAAGAAGACCTGAGTTCAAATCCAGCCTTAAAGACTTACTAGCTGCGTGACCCTGGGCAAGTCACTTAACCCTGTTTGCCTTAGTTTCTTCATCTGTAAAATGAGTGGGAGAAGGAAATGGTAAACCACTCTAGTAGCTTTGCCAAGAAATCCTCCCGAAAGGAGTGAAGAGTTGGATATGACTATAAAACAACCGAACAATAATAATAGCTCCTACTATGTGCCAGGTACTGTGCTAAGCACTATTTATAAATGTTATCTCATTGGAGCCTCACAGCAACCCTGTGAAGTAGTCGTTATTATTTTTTAGTTTATAGGCTAGAAAACTGGAGCAAACCGTTGAGGAAACTGAGTTTTAAGTGACTTGCGCAAGGTTACACAGCTAGTAAGTGTCTGAGGCAAGATTTGAACTCAGATCTTCCTGACTCCAGGTCCAATGCTCTATCCACTATCCTACCAATTGCCTCATAAGTTGACCACTTGCTAGATATGGAGTGGTGGGAGGGGGAGGCTCTTATTCATTTGTGGTTTTGATCATATGCACAATTTTGATATTATGTGATTAAGTGCTCTAAATATAGATATAACCAGCCTGTCAATTGTTGAGAGATGGATCTGCTCCAATTCTGAAGGCTTATCAATCATAACATCATTACATGGTTTATGTCCCCATCCAGGGTTTCCCTTGACTCCCAGAGTATTTGAATTAGCAACCAAGGCAACCAGTAAGTATTTTGAACATTAGCATATTGATTACAAAAACACACAAGGACAAAACTGCAAAGCAGAATGGGCTCCCATAGCAAGGAATCAGATCACAACATCAAATGGAAAGTCCCTGCACTGTGGGTGGAGTGGTAACATCTTCCAGGTGTCCAGTGTATGTCTATTGACCTCTCCTCATCCGCACAGATAAGCCAAGTAGCTGTAACCCTCACAGATTCCATCCTAACTCAGGAAGCCTCAGGCACTTCTGTTCACAGCTGTTGTTACTGCCATCATTCTAGTCCAGCCCCTGCAGATTTCTCATCACAGAAATAACTGCTTCCTGGGTCTAGCATTTTATCAAATTCTCTCTCTCTGTCTCTGTCTCTTTCTGTCTCTCTTTCTCTCTCTCCCTCTCACCTGCCCCCCTGCTAGGTGCTTTCTGCCATGCACCTAAAGCCCACAGCATCTGAGAAATGTAGTCTTTTTGATTATCATTGGGCCTACCCTGAGAGTGGAACTGATGTTGTGGAACTGATTTAAAATAAAATCATGAAGACTTGATTTGGAAGGAACCAAACAATAGCTCAGTTGGCCCTTTCTGGTACCCTATTTATCTTTTCGTACTAAGAATGGGGCAGCATCAGTTGAGTTCGGACCTCCACAGAACTGCCCTCCTTCTCTAAGCTTGCCATCTGGTAAGTGCTTTGTTTCAGTGGGCGGAGCCAATTAAGTACATGGACTTTAAAAGCCTTTCTTGATGACTCTTGGTAGATCCATCTGCCTGCCCGCCCCACCCCCAACTCCTCAGTCCTGGCAGGCTCCTTCCTGACCCTCTCAGAGTCCACTGCTTCAACTTTCTACTGTACCGCACAATGTCTGTAAAGTGAAGCCATGTCTAAATCATGTCACAGCATATGCTCAATTCATTCAAAACTTGCATAAATTCAATTTTTAAAAAAGGACATCAAACCAGCTATCCAAATAATTAGTTAATAGTGTAATTATTTTTTCACTTTTCAACAAGTTGTTTTGGTCATGGGCAAGTGTGTACAGTTTGGTGCTAATGATGGAACTGTCAGTGAATATTTAGATGAGCAGATGATTAGAGAAAAGGGCAATGGAAGGACAGGCAAGAGCAGAAAAAAACACTTCTCAAGACCATTCCCTTATGCAATAAACTGAATAGTGTGAACGGTACAAAAGTCTAAATAAATAGCAAAGCTATGAAATGAATGAAGACCACGAAGGACAACAGTGAATAAGAAAGATGGAACAATGCAAGGAGTGATATTTTAATAGGTCATAAGCTGGTCAGTCAGGGCAAGCACTCTATAGATGCAAATGTTCTCCCAATGAGACAGAGGCAGCATTAGAAGTAACAGCATCAGCATCTGCCTCAAGACAGTTGCTACTTTCTTATCACTTTTTTTCCTTTTCCCTCCCTTTTTTTGCATCTGGTTCCATTTATGACTCATTCTTCCCAAACAAGCCATATGTTCTTGCAGAAGGCCTTTAACTTTGCTTGATTCCTATTGAGCCGGATCTACGGATGACAGCCAAATAAATGTAATAAAACCACTTTTTCCCATCAAAAACAAAAATGAAATCCCATTTGCAGCAAGATTTAATTAACAGTCTGTAAGTCACTTTGGTGTTGAAAGCATGCACACGGGTTTGGTTGTAGTGTAATTTGCACCTTCAAAGTCCATTGTACCATTTCACCAGTTACGGTACAATTCTTCCTTCTTCCTATGGTACTCATTCTCCCTTCTGCTGCAAGTTCAAGTGTGTTCCAGTTAAAGTTCACTGGGGTTAATGTACAATTTCAGGGGTACTCCTTCTGGATGTCCTTTTGTATTCTTGCAATCTCTTTTACTTTGAATTTTAGAGTATTTATAAGTCATGTTAATATGAAAATTGTGAACTATTCTGCTTAAATGTCAACGAGCTATTAAGAAATGTGTGCAGAAGACTTGTCTAAACGACAGTAGAATGTAAGATTCTTGAAGGCAGGGACTTTCATTTTTATCTTTAAATCTCTAGGATCAAGGATAATGCTTTGTACATTACAAGCATTTAATTAATGTCTGACAAATTGAAATGAATGAATTTTATTACTGCAATTCTCTTAGGTCTCCATAACAAAAAGAATTATCTAAAGCTAAAAAGATAACCAAAGTTCATCTATCCTATCATTTTCTAGAAATAACTTCAATTTACCTTACTGTTTACCCAAATGAAGAGTTCCTGTGAATATTTTAACCATCAGACTAACAATAGTAATCTTATTTATGCTATAGATTCCTAGGGTTCAATGACCAGCTTGGCCACAGTCAGAGAAGCTCATTACTAGATTGACTGCCAAATTATGAATTCTTTTACTACAGCAAGTTGAGATGACCATCTACTAAGGTATAGCAGAGTTTTGACAGACTGAAATACAAAGGAAAACAAAGATCTTTCAGGCATTGAGGTACTGAAGTACTGGACTTGCTGCACTGTGGGTGCTTTGTATATTCATTGGACAATGGCAGGTTACCCTGTGTTACTCTATCCATGAGGAGCATTCCATTTAATTGATTTTGTGCTAAGAAAAAGCAAGACTACCCATGACTAGAATGTTTAAATGCCAATAGGATTCCCTCTTCTTCTGACTGGAACATACATAGGAGAAAAGGCACTTCAATTAATCCTTGAGTATTTGACATGTCGTGGTCTATCTGCCTTTCCTGACCGTAAGTTACACTTAGTAAATCAGTCAGTCAACAAGTCATTGTGCTATTCAGTGGAGATTCAAAGAAAGATAAAAACACTACTCCTTTTGGGGGCAGCTAGGTGGCGCAGTGGATACAGCATCGGCCCTGAAGTCAGGAGTACCTGAGTTCACTTCCGGCCTCAGACCAAACACTTGACACTTACTAGCTGTGTGACCCTGGGCAAGTCACTTAACCCCAATTGCCTAAAAGTAAAAAAAAAAAAAACCAAACCACTACTCCTTTCCTCAAGAAGTTCCCATTCTAATGGAGAAGTCAACATATGAAAACTATGCATGTACAATATATAGTGGGTAACTCAGAAGCCTTTGTGCAGACTTAAGCTATTAAGACCTAAAGATTCATTAAGACCTTTAGACATTTATATGAAGGTAATCTCATAGGAGAAGGCAGTGGGAGGGAGGATTGACTGAGAAAGACCTCCTATAGAAGCTAGGATTTGACTTGAGTCTTACAGCTAACTGGAAAAACTAAGAAGCAGAGGTGAGGAGGGTAAATAGCCAGTTCAAAGGCATTGATAGGAGATGGAGAGCCATGTGTGAGGAACTCTTAGAGTGTGTGTAGTGAGAAGTAAAGAATAAGAAGACTGGAGAGATAGGGGGCCAAGTTGCAAAAGGTTTCAAATGCCAACCAGAGGATTTATATTTGGTCCTGAAGGTAATAAGAAGCCATTGGAGTTTATTAAGAGATAGAGGGGAAGGTATAGAGTCAAACCTACACTATAGGAAAATCATTTTGGCAGCTGAGTGAAAGATGAACTGAAATTAAGTGAGACTTTCAGTGGGGAGGACCATCAAAAGACTATTACACTGTCACAAGAGTCCAGGTTTGAGGTGATGAGAGCCTCACAGCATAGAGGGAAGGGAACCTATATTAAGAAATGTCATGAAGGTAGAAACAATAGGATTTGACAGCACATTAAGTACACGGGGGGGGCGGTGAGTGAGGAGTCTAGGATATAAGCCTAAGAGGGTGTTTCCCTGAGTAGTGAAGGGGAGAGGCAGAGAAGAGAATAAGCCCTTTGGGACTTCCTGGCCTTCCCATTGCTTTAGTGAACCAGTCTAAATGACTAAGGAACAGGCTTTCCAAGAAATTCACATGAAGTGAAAAAGTAAAGGGAAAGCAGCCCAGTTGAGGCCCTTGAGACTGCTCCAAGCCCAAGAAATATGACCAATAATTGATGTTAAACCTTAAAAGCAGCCAGGACTGCCCAGCCCTGTGCCTGAAAGAAGTGGACAGAATGTCTTCAGTGCTACCCTTACTTGTTCCTGTAACCCTTACCCACCCAACAGCTTTGTTTACATTCATGTTTATAGTTACGGGTTAGCCTCAAAATAGACATTTTAACTGAGGGATGGCACATGTCTAAAAAATGTGGAGTTAGTTTCTGTGGGGATATCATTGAATTTTTAGTTAACAGTGAAACTGATTAGATTCCTCTAACTTCCTCTTGACAAGGTCCCAAGATAGTGGAAATAGAAACTATTAGAAGGGAAAAGAAAAAAAGAAAAAAAGTTCTGTTTAAGCTGGGAAGGTCTGTGTTTTGGCCTTTTTTTCCCCCCTTGGGTTGAGAAATGTGGGAGTAGGAAGATTACTCTCAGTTCTTACCTTATTCATCCAACCCAAACCCAATGTCAAGGACAGGAACTGAGCACTTGCAATATATCTAATTTTGGAATCTCCAGTAGTAATCAAAGGCTTTGACTGTGTCATTCCCAAATGCTACATAGCTGGCTTTAGGACAGTCAGCAATGTGATATGTCAGATGATATTTATTAATTTTTTTGTGTTAATAACATTAAACCTGGCATCTGGGCTTAAATTCTATTAATAATATTTTATTATACTATATATAACATATTCAATATTATTAATCATATTTGTAGAATGCTTTCCTATATTATTTAGCATCTAACTTTTCCTCACAACAATCCTGTGAGATAGGAGCTATTATTTTTGCCCAGTTTATAGATGAGAAAACTGTGATGGGTTCAATGACTTGCCTGAATCACGGAACTTCTAAGTGTTATGATGGAATTTGAAACCAGGTCTTCCTGAAACAGTATCAGGCACTCTATCCTCTACAGAAGAACTCTCCAAGCTTTTCTGAGCATGTACTTTATAACAAAACTTTTTTTAAGTATGCCCCTTAATACATGTATATTTACTTATTTATAAATGATATTCATGTACTAGTGTACTGATGAGTATATGCAGTACGAAGCTTACATAAAAATAGAAATTAGAAAGGATGAGATAAGAGTGAATCAATATTTGACCTTAGAGTTAATAGGGGTGGGGACAGATTTTTCCCAGTAGCATGTGCACAGCTGCTGAAGAATGTGGTTGGTTTAGGTGTTAACTTCCCTGAAGGTTTGGAATTTAAATAGCAGTGTGAAGTAGGGAGGGGGAAGTATTGGGGAAAAGGGCACAAATGTGTTAGAGATAAGCTCTCCAACTGGCTGTTACTGTTAGGGTAGAATTTTACCCCTATTCTCACTCTCTAATTGGTTGAATGCACCCCTTGAGGTTCAGGCCATGCCCCGCTTAAGTCACTGCATAGTCTCCCCACTTTGGAGACAATTGCTGCCTTGCAACACTTAAGACACTAGGATTGTCCCTATGTGACAACAAATAGATATATAGGGAAAAAGTTAACTGAAGCATAGAGTATTGATGGGTCTCACTCTTTGTGGTTGCAAGGAGGGTCATAGATCTATTGAAGTACAGCATATTGGTTCTATGAGATAGGCACTCAGTTTCCAAAGTATGAAAAGCAGTTAGGTAACCCAGTGGATGGAGCATTCTGCCTGGTCTCAGAAAGACGTAAGTTCAAATCCTACAGCAGACACTTAACTAGCTGAACCTGGGCAAGTCAGTTAATTTCTACCTGCCTCAATTTACTCAAATGTAAAGTGGGGATTATAATAGCATCTACCTCACAAGGTTGCTGTGAGATAAGAAAATATTTGTACATAGGAGAGGACAATTAAGACTTGTGGTTAGAAATTAATATCAAAGAATGAAATGGCTTAAACACTATTAATGTTTTTTTATTTTGATGCGAGGCATACCTAAAAGCTTCAGGAATGCCCAGGGAACCAAGCGTATGAGTTGTGTATGTAGCTTAAACCTCCAAAACACCAAGATAAGCAGAGGAGAGCAAACTATTTGCTGACTTCAGGGTTTAGATCATTGAGCTCCTCAAATCTTTTTCTCAATCATAGGTTTCTGGTTTTGTTTTCTCCCTGAATGAGTCACAAAATTACATCAACTCTTTACTTGCCATGGTGGCTATGACTTCAATAACATGAGCTCTAGTCCTAAAATGTTAATGCTTGGAAGAACTCTAGATGTCAGGGGTGATAGAAAAAGGAAATGAAACCCAGAGAGAATAAGAGACTTGCTCAAGGTGACATAGCTAGTTTGTATGTAAAGGAGTGGTCCTTAAAAACCCAAAATCTAATAACAGAAAAGGGACTAAGTCAAGGTATTAACCTAACTGTAAAAGATACAAACACACCAAGTGATCTCTTTATGAGGGGAAAATTAGTCTCTTGAATGAATCAGAAAGGAAATAATATGGTAAATAATGCTATGCCATGCTTCCAGGTAACCATTCAATTTGGTCATTGTGGTTTACTGAGTGTTTGGGAGAGAGAATGGAAGAAAAACCTAGCTCCTGACAGAATGGAGAATGGGAAGCTATAGGAAACCACTTAGAGCTGAGAGAGTGGAAGCTCAGCCAAAGGCAATGAATGGCGACAAAGAAAAGGGCCACAACTGTGGGGAGTGTGGCTGCTTGGAAGTAAGTTGTTTATCTTTGTTTTAAATGTTTAGTTTATCTTTGTTAATGGAGCAGCCATTGGAAATACAGTTGGGAGGAAGCTACCTCGAGTGTTGAAGGAAAGAGATGTGCCTAAAAGAGAGAGAAAGAGAGGACAGAGGCAGAGGGAGAGAAAGAGAGGAAGAAAGGAAGAGAGAGAAAGAGAATGAGAAAGATAGATGGAGAGAGAGAGGAGGGGAAAGATAGAGTCAGAGGGGGAGAGAGAGAAAGAATAAAAGAATCAGAGGAGAGAGAGAGACAGACAGACAGAGACAGAGAGACAGAGATTTAAGGCAAAAGTGTTTTGCCAGAAGTGCTGTCTCTGACTGAGTGCTCAAAGCTAACAAAAATATGAAGTTGGAGATCCTGCGATACTATTTCCTAAGGTGGAGAAAGGGCTTTTATACAGAGAAAACTCATCTGGGCCACCTAAGAGGAAAACAGGATTAGCTGAGCAACTCTGATCCTCCATCACCTCCCCTAATACAGTGGCTGAGTCAAGACTAAAACTCCTTAGACTCCTGACTCCCCAGTTCAGTATTTAAACTATACCACATAGCCTCTCTTAACTCTTGGACTTAATCCTTGGGCTGGACTACATTATCACTGCTTGTCTCCTGGGTAACAGCAAGCCAAGAACTTCCAAGGAATTTTCCCAATCAACCAACCAACAAATATTTATTGAGCACCTACTATAGTGGACAAACTTTTCTTAGCCACTGAATTTCCTAGGGCTTTTACTAAGAATATGGAAATATAGATGCATGGAGCTCTAAAAAGGATTGAAGAGAACCTTTGTTGTGCTACTGTCAAATAAACCTGACATCTGAGCTCCTGTGCTACTTTGAATTGCCAGTGAAAAACAAAATCATGGCAGAGTGGAAACAATAACACTTATTGACTCTTTCTAAATTAAAATACTGGATGTGCTACATCCCTGCCACTTACGATACCTTTGCTAGCCAGCTGCTGTAAAAATGGCTTTGAGATGATCCAGATCAATTGACAGCCTCAGAGGGGAAAGTGACATGTAAAATGGTAGGACCATATTAATGCATTTTGCAAGGATAGTAAAAACATCTTTATAATACTAAGCAATGTTTAATGCTAAAAAATAAATTTGTGTTTTAAGCCCCCAAAGACAGTTTTATCTTGAGAGATGAAACAGGTAGGGCTTTGGACCTGGGGTCAGGAAGACCCTAGGCTCTAACAGTTACAAACAGTGTGACTTTGGGCATTCATTTAGCCTCCATTGGCTTCAGTCTCTTTATAAAATGATGGGGTTGGACTCAATGACCTCTAAGGTTCCTTCCAACTCCAAATTGATGATCACAGCCTTTCTATAACTTAGTTAATAAGCCTTAAGAGTGACACCTCAGCCTCAGAGAGATTGTGATACCCATGGTTCACACTACTATTACATGTCGAAAATAGGAGTTGAACCTCAATCTTCTGGATTCCAGGTCCAGTCCTCTAGCCACTTCTCAAATGAAGAATGCAAATTTCTTATTTTTTAGTAATTGTGATCCATATCCACAAAAAATAGGATTCTTCATTGCCACTCTCTAGAAATTATATTATAAAGCTCTTAAAAATCCAAGTTTAAAACATTGGAATAAGATGTTGGGTTATTAGATGGTCCAGAATATTCCAGAATACCAAACCCAAGCAAGAGTTTGCAACAATGGGCACAACAAAATAATCGATAGGAATGAAATCCACAAATTGCAAGGCTGGATCAGAAATAAAATCTATCCGATTGTGAACAAGCTATGTAGATACACAAGGTTAAAGTCTTCTAAGATTCTGGCCTATGACAGAGCTATATCAGGGATTTTGATAAAATTTGTCCATCTTCAGAGAATATTGTCTAAGAAAGAGAGTCTGGTAGGTGTACAATTTGCTCCCAAATTGAGGATACACTCATCACTTTGTAGCCCTCAATTAAGATAGGTAAGTTATAAATCCATCATTTTGAGAGGAAAATCTATGAGCTCTTGACCATTACAATACTATCAGATTTCACTCTTACAACAAATAATATGACTTGAAGGTCATTTTTGCATGGTACATTAATGGTTCATTAGCATAGTGAACCTGACAAAATTTTTGCCAATGGAGTTTTGGGCATATGGAGTTTGGGAGATGGTAGGACTGAAAGAGAAAAAAAAAGGTTCCTTTGTCTTTAACTCTGACTCCTTTGGCATTTACTGACACACTACAGGTATCTCAGAAGTAAATAAAAACATGTTTCTTCAACCTTGGATGAGTTAATTTATAGTAATTCTATTTTTGGGTATAGGACCATTATTACAATAAGCTAGAAATCTGGCAAGGATAAAACTCAAATACTATTAAGTATAGACTCAAAATTTGTATTTCTAAAAGATTAGTGCTATTCACGTGTCATTTGGCAGATAGCCAAAGGGCGAACCCCTCTCCTGATGAATTCAAACCCATCTACCACTTCCCAGGAATGGCAGAACCTAGCAAATAGGCTAACATACTGTAGCACTAAAGGTTTATCAGAAACCAAATTTGGAAATTAAAAAACAAAACAACACATGAAAACTAGACACCTCATGCATGTAATTGTATATTTATTTCTTTTTAAAGAACACTCCTTAATGTAATTCAATATACAAACTTGGTTTCACAGAATTATAATCCACTAAAATAGAACAAAGATAACCCAGGTTGTGTTTTTGTATCGTACTCCTTCCTGCTTCTTCCACTTCTCCAAACCTATAAGCCAAAATTTTCTCTACTTTCACACCTTCCTAACTGAAAACCATTCTGAATGATTCCCTCTCTCTATGTCATCTCATTCTTCAGGCCCTACATTCTCTTTCCATTAACCCTTTTCCCCTACCAGAAAGCCAGGACATTGACACGTTTCCCCTAACCCAGAGGGTAAAGTGACCTCCCCCAAAGCCAATTATTTACTCTGTGGACGGACTAACAGGAATGAGGAGGGGGCTGGTGAGCAGGCCTCCATGAGCCTTTCCTGCCTCCACACCCACCCCTCAGAGTTCATGTACGACGTGTCTATAAGGTGCCTGAGTTCCACTCGCCAACTCGTGCAGCAAGAACCAAGGTAACTTCTGAGCTCAGGTGTTCTCCATTGGCAATGCACAGCACTGCTAAGCCACGCCACCGGGCCCGCCGATAACCAAGTTCTACACAGTTGGATGTGCTTTGTCCCTTTAATTTTTAAAGACACTCCCACATATAGGTATCTGGCAACCTAGTGTCCAACTGAGTTCCATAAAATTGTACCAGTGATGCACTTGTACATATTTACATGGGGCGGAATGTTTTCCCATATTTTAGATGAGTATATAGATCAACATGTTCACATAAGACCAAATACTTTTTAATATATTTATAACTGATTTATAAAGCTTTGAAAAAACTCACAATAGCACATTGTTTTACTTTAATGCTTTACGGTACTATCAGTTTAAAATCACAATCAGCACTTAAGTTATCGTCAATCCAGCAAACAAGAGACAAAAAAAAATACAAGAGTTAAGAACTGACAGATACATCCTTTATCCTTTTGTTAAACTAATGCATGAGTGCAGAATAAGATAAGATACTCTAATTTAAATATCTTGTTTACAATATACAGTTTGTTCTAATTACGCAACAGTAAATCCCATGCTTCACATAGAAAAGCAATCCACAACATTAAGAAAAAATGTACAATTTATGAAACAAAGTAAATAAATATTAGTATTACAGAATTGGAGCTGTACATAAAAGCTGTTCAGTTTTAATCATATAAAAATATGTTTTAGTGCAACCTCACATATATATTGATGCTTGTTTTTGCTTTACATCATTTAGATCCAAGTGTCCAAAAAAGGAAAGAAATTACATTTATTACAAAGCAGATACACAAATTCTAAAATATGTACAAATTACTGCTAAAAAATGCTTATAAGAATATAAGCAAAGTAAAGAAAAGGCACAAACATCTGTACAATTTAAAAGTACCAGACCCAAAAGGAGAATTTCAAATTTTGTTTTGGTCAGGCTCGTGATGACTCATTGTTTTAACTAATTTTTTTCTGATATAACAAAAGTATATATAATAGCAAACTACTGTAACTTAGGACAGGCATGCTATAAACTTGATTACTTCTATCTCTAGAAAACAAAAACAAAAGTAATGGGTAAATGTATGGGTGAAAGTCTCCATGCATCTCTGATCAATGTAGTTGACTCCTTTCTGATGCGGTATCTTTGCCTTCCTGTGTGCTTGAAGGTAATTCTTTTCGGCTATGAAAACCTAACTGTTGGACATCCACACAACTCTTACTGTAAAATGTGGAATGAGCTAATTCAGTCTGTGATGTACCAAAGTTGTCCTTTTCACCATCGTGCAAGTCAGGGTGGGTGGCTGAGGTACAGGGCTGGCCTGGCTCAGATCCACTAAAGTGTCTAATGCTCAAATGTGCACTTTCTGAGGGTTTCTGATGAGGCTCCAGCGCCTTTGACGACTGATCTGCCCCAAGCAGATTGGCCTCTTCTGTGGCAATGCGGAGAGAGGCGATGGCTTTTGTACAAGTCTGTATGGGCTCCTCATGTTCCCTCTCTGTGGCATTTGGACTGTCTTCTGAAGTGCTCTGTTTCAGCAGGAGTAGGGGGGAAGAGGATGTGCTGGGTGGACCAGATGAGTGCAAGGCATGAGAAGAACGTTTCTCATGAGGCTGGGAGATGTTGTAGGGTTCTCTAGCAATGGTTTCAGCTGCAGCTCTTTGCTTTTCCTCAGAGCCCTCCACTGGCAGAGGCATTGTGGGCGGAGCATGTAAACCTGAAATGGCCGTGGGTATGGAGTGGACCATTTGGATCCCACCAATGGGCCTCATGGGAATAGGAGCTCGCACTTGTTGCTGAGAGTGGAGTGGAAGATGACTAAAGACATAGTCATTAGGACCTTCAGGGAAAAGGCTTGAACCTTGCTGTTCATGAGCACCTTCTCTGTCCCCGTAGAGACTGAAGTAGGGAACCTGAGGTAATCCTCTTCGTAAATTCTGCAAAGAGAAACAAACAGAGTGTAAATTTCAAAACCTAGCATTCTATTCACAATAATACTGATGGGCTATTCCAAACCTTATCACTTTTCATGGATGCTCCAAATCTACCTATTCCTTTCCATGGTTTTTCATTTTGCAAAACAAAAGTCTTATCACTTTGGTCACTTACTCCAACAGTGTCAGCCTCAGAAAATTTTTGTTTTTTAAAAACCAACCATGAGGCAATACATTCAATATATAGTCCACTAAATATAAATATTATAAATATATATATATAGAGAGAGAAACCTACTTTGCTTTAAATTATTAAAGAAGTAATATTTAATATATATGGATATATAATACTATATTATATATACATATATAATTATCACAAAGAGCTTACCAACTTTAAAATATTAACAGTTTTTTTCTTCTCTCCAAAAAAAAAAAAAAAGAAAAAACTAGCTAGGATTCAACTACATGAAGCCTTATCCAAATCTTGTAGAAATAAAAAGTTCACCGTCTGTTCATATACTGGGCAGATTTTATTTTATGCTTTTCGTTTTCAAAAAGTGTTGACAAATGTGACTGGATTGACAGCCCTAGAGATTGGCATCTTTGAGTTTCCCACAGACCAGGTGACAGTGCAAGTGTCAAATATCAGGAACAAAATTCCTCCTCAAGTTGGTTCCATCAATATGCTACTTCTGACCTCAGGAAATGTCCTCTGTAAATCTCTTTCCTAAAAGCCCTTTCATCTTGAACTCAGATCTGGATAGGAGATCTCATGAGAGGTTGCTAAGATGGAATAGGGATGATTGCTTCTGCTGCAAGAACTGTTATCTTTTGTGGCAGTAATTATCCTAACATATTTCAAAGTCACAACTTATTAAGCTGGAGTTGGCAACTAGAAATGAGACATTTTATTTGGACAGTTTAATTCCTCATTTTATATGATAGTTGTTGAATTTGAACATTGCTTTGCAGACCATAAGGGGTCATTTTTACACCCTTTGATCTAATTTGACATTTGGTGGACATTATTGTTATTGGCAATAATCATAATAATAATTCACATTTATAAAGAGCTTTCAAGTTTACGAAGTATTTCACTCAGCAGCCTTGTGAGGCTGGTAGCTCAAATATTATTATTCCTATTTTGTAGATAAGGAAAATAAGCCTCGGAGAAGGGAAATGACTTCATAGAATAAAAAACAAATCACAAAAAGAGAAGGGACATCCGAGGCCATAATAATAAATAATATAATAATAGCTAGCATTTATGTAGTTAGTTTGCAAAGCTACATACACAAACACACACACACACACACAGAGTCTTATTTGATCTTTGTAACAACTCTGTGAGGTAGATGCTTTTATTACCCATTTTACAGATAAGGAAATTGAGACAGAAAGGTTAAGTGACTTGACCAGGAACACATAGCTAGGAAGTATCTAAGGCAGAATTTGAGCTTTGAGTCTTCCTTATTCCCAAGTCCATGACCCATAATGTTACCTAGCTGTCCCAACCCATCTCTAAACAAGAATTGTCTCTATGATTCAACATACTTGGCAAATAGATATCCAGGTTTTAACTGAAGATATGTAGGGAAGGAGGGGACAGCTAGTAGATAGAGTTCTGGACCTGGAGTCAGGAAGACTCAACTTCTGGAATTCAAATCTGGCCTCAGACACTTACTAGCTGTGTGACCCTGGGCAAGTTACTTAACCCTGTTTGCTTCAGTTTCTTCATCTGTAAAATGAGCTTGAGAAGGAAATGGCAAACTACTGCGGTATCTTTGCCAAGAAAACTATAAATGGGATCACAAAGAGTGGGACATAACTGAGCAAAAAATGAAGGGGATCCCATTACTTCCCAAGGCAATCTGCGTCATAAATGGTTTTTTTCCTTTTATCTAGCCTATACCTGCCTCTCTATAACTTTCACCCATCACTCCTGGTTCTGCCCTCTGAATCCAAGCAAATGAAGATAAATGTTTTCCTCATGACAGCTTTTCACATACTTGAGTACAATTATCAATCATCCCCAGCCCAAGTCTTCTCTTCTCCAAAGTAAACATGCTCAGTTCCACATCGAAAGGTAAGCTCCTTGAGGGCAGGAACTGTTTTTTGTTTTGTCATTGTATCTCACTGCCTGGGATAGTGCCTGACACAAAGCAGATACTTACTAAGTGACTGCTTGAATGGAATGGATACAGAATCATCTTAATGCCCTTTACCATCACCATTCTGGTCATTTCCCCTCTGCTGGATAATATCCAGCTTCTCAGTGTCCTTCCTAAAAAGTGCCACCCAGAACTGAGCACAATAATCCAAGTATGACTTGATAAGGGCCAAGTACAGTAAGGGGCAGCTAGGTGGTGCAATAGAGGGCCAGGCCAGGAATCAGGAAGTCTCATCTTCCCGAGTTCAAATCAAGCCTCAGACACTTACTAGCTGTGTGACCCTGAGCAAGTCATTTAGCCCTGTTTGCCTCAGTTTCCTCATCTGTCAAATTAGCTGGGAAGGAAACGGCAAACCACTCCAGTATCTTTGCCAAGAAAACTCCAAATGGGGTCACAGAGAGTCAGACATGCCTGAAAAACGAACATACAAAATGATACTCTACTCCTGGGCTCTCTTAATGCTACCTAATATCATATGAATGTTTTCTGGATGCCATATCACACTGTTATCTTTTATGTATCTTGGAGTTCACTAAAATCTCCAAATTCTTTTCAGGACTACCATCTCCTCCATGGCAGATAGGTAGTACAGTGGGTAAAAGGCTAGACATGGAGTCAGGAAAACCTGAGCTCAAATACGTACTCAGACACTTATTAACTATGTGACCCTTGGCAAGTCACTTAAGCCTCTATTTTCCTCAGTTTCTTTATCTATAAAACAGGGATAAGAATAGCACCTACCTCCAAGGGTTATTACAAGGATACAATGAGTTAATATTTGTAAAGTACTTTGCAAACCTTAAACTGGTATACAAATGCTAGTTGCTGTTATTATTATTATTAATATCATTATTATCTTGTGCTTCAGTTGATTTTTTAAAATCCAAACTGTAAGACTTTGCATTCATCAGCTTGTTTTTTAATGAAGTAAGATCTTTTTGACTTTTACTGTGAAACCTAAGATATAACTCTCCTTCCTTACATTTGTGTAATCTGCAAATTTGATAAGCATGACATCTATTCCTTTATCAACTCATTAATAATGACTGGCCTAGCATGATACAGCTATTAAATGACAGAATCAGGATTTGAACTCTCAGCGCCTGACTCCAATTTCAGTGCTCTTTCCACTAATGGTACTTGAAATCCCAGACTAAAACTTGAATTAGATTCAATCCAGCAAATACTTATTAAGTATCTATTGTGTGTAAGCACTATACAAAAGGATGGGATGAATAAAAAAAATTAGATAAGATATTCTCTGCCTTCATGGAACTTACATCTTATTTGTGGATTATGAAAATATAAAATTAATTATAATACAAAGGAATACATGAATTCATGAGAAATGTGACCAAGGTGCTATGTGAAGTCTTCTAAAGGAAGGCCAGTTCAATTATGAAACCAGGAAATGATTAACAAATGGAGGTATTTGAAGTAGGTTATAAAAAGCTGAGTAGAATTTGATAGATGAAGGGGAGGTGGTCAATGAGCCAGTCAACAAGCATTTATACCCAAGCATCTAGATGATCTAGTGGATTGAACATGGGGCCTGGAAGATCTGCGTTCAAATCTGGCCTCAGACACTTACTAGATGTGTGACCCTGACCAAATCACTTAACCCCTATTTGCTTCAGTTCCTCATCTGTAAAATGGGGGCACACTAGGGCAGGAAATAGCAAACCACTCCAGTATCTTTGCTAAGAAAACCCCATGGACAAAGTCCATGGGGTCACGAAGAGTGGAACACAACTGAACCACAAATTTCCAGGCAGTGTGCTAAGTACTGGAGAAACAAAGAAAAGCAAAAGCAATTTGCCTTCAAGAAGTTCACAATGTAATGTGGGAGACAAACAAAAATAATCAGGTGCATACAAGATAAATGTGGAATAGGTGGAAGGCAATCTGAGGGAAGGGACTAGCAGCTGGGAGAAACAAGGGAGGTCTCTGGCAGAAAGTCAGATTTGAACTGATTCCTGAGGGAAGCAGGAAGAGCAGTATGGGTAATGACCAAGGGACAGCAAAATATTGTACATCAATAGGGGATGATGAGTAGTTCTGCTTGGAGCAAACAGTGGTTCTCAAAGTGTGGTCCATGGACTCCTGACCATCCCAAGACCATTTTAGGAGACCTGTGAGGTCAAAAGTATTTTTGTAAAAATAATATGGAATTTGTACCTTAAAATGTTCTTCCCTATATATAAAATATGTAAAGTATGATACAACAGAATTCTTGAAAAACTGGGCAGTGCTGGATTGTGGAAAGCCTTGAATAGGAAGAGGAGGTACTAGAGGAAGTATTACATAAAAGCACTGGTTGCTATCAAAACACTTGGATTCAGGATCTCTCAATGTTGCTGCTACTTTTGGGATCCCAGGCTACTACATGTCTTCTGTTGTTCATTCATTTCAGTCATGTCTGACTCTTTGTGACCCCATTTGGAATTTTCTTGACGAAGATACTGGAGTGGTTTGCCATTTCCTTCTCCAACTCATTTTACAGATAAGGAAACCAAGGTGAGCAGGATGAAATGACTTGCCCAGAGTCACACAGCTAATAAGTGTCTGAAGTCAGATTTGAACTCAGGAAGATGAGTCTTCCTGACTCCAGGCCCAGCACTCTATCCAGTGCTTTACCTAGCTGCCCCTATATGTCTCAGGGCCTCGGTTTTCTCACCTGTAAAATAAGGCAGTTGAACTAGATGATCTCTAAAGGTATATTCTAGCTCTAAAATTCTATGACCTTCCCTCAGCAACAATTAGGAAGCCTATGAGGGTTTTTGAAGACAGAAGTAACAAGACCGTATTTCTGCATAAGGCAAATAAGTTTAGCAGCAGTTCAGGGGCAGAGACAGTGAAGATAGGAACACTTGTCAGGAGGCTACCATAATACTCTGATAAATATTAATGAGGACTTGTAATTGTGTGCTAGTAGTGGGGAAAGAGAAGGAGAATGTTTACAAGAGATATTGTTGGGGCAAAATCAATGTGATTTGCTAATTGACTGACTTGAAGGAAGAATCAGAAACACCAGTAAGCTTTTTGTTGGTTGGTTTTTTGTTTTTTTTAACAAGGAAAGTTCTAAACAAGATTTTGAAAAGGCAACTAGGTAGGGACAATGGGTAGGGCTCTGCACTCAGAGTTAAGAATATCTGAGTCCAGATTCTGCCTCAGACAATTACTAGTTACACAATCCTGGGTAAGACCCTGAACTTCCTTCAGTCTCCATTTCCTGATCTGTAAAAGGAGGTTGGAATGGTGGCCTCAAAGGTCTCTTTGAGTTCTTAATCTATGATCCAATAAGACCGGAAGAATAGTGATGCTTCTTCCAGAAACAGTGAAGTCAAAGTGAGTAGGTTTTTGGGAAAAGACAGTAAGCTGTTTTGGGCATGTTGAGCTTTACGTAAAACATCCAGGTGGAGATCAATCAATCAGTAAATATTTATTAAGTACCTACTATGTCCTAGGCACTGTGTTAAGTGCTGGGGATACAAAGAGAGACAAAAGATAATCTGTGCCCCAGAATGTTTTATGGGCAGTTGGAGATATGGGTGGGAAAGAAACAGGGAGATGGAGATAAGGCAGCCTATGGAAGAGTAGAAGCAAAGTTAGGGGTTTGAATGTGATTGACAAGGGAGAGAAGGTAGAAAGAGAGGAAGAGAGAGGGCCAAGGACAGATCCTTCAAGGAACACTCATTTTAAGGAGGTGGGGAAAAGGATGAGGGACTAGTAAATGAAATTATAGTTTCCCAGTTTTGACCTTTGAAAATATTCACTGAACATGGCATGTTAAGTGGGAATTATGTCATGTATCATCAGAATTTTAGTACTGAGATTTGTTACTTCAGGGGATTATCATCCAAAAAGAATAATGGGATTCCATTATTTCTTTATTGAAGCAAGACAGATCAAATCACTGTTCTGGATGTTCATCAGGAAACACCTACATTCATCTAAGTACATGGAAAAGGAAGATTTTCTGGGACATTTCAGGGACCCTTCATTTTCTATCATTCAAAGAACTTTGAATTTTTGAACCATTAATATCCTTCCCAATCAGGTAAACACTTTAAAAATGAAAGCATAAAACAATACAGGGAGATGGGTTTAGGAATAGTTAATGATTCATTATCTCTGCTACCTTATCCTCCCCTCACCCCCCATTTTCACCATGCACAGTACTGTACTTTATTCATTGGGAGGCAGATCACTGGAAGTGTGGGTGGAGTGACATTAGATCACCAAACCTATAATCACAGGGATCTCATAAGCCTAAAAAAGAACGAGTATGAAGAGAAGAGAATTTAAATTCTATAAGAAAATAGAACCCTAGCAGGTCACTGTTTATTTAGAAGAGGAAAAAGCTCCAGTTCCTTTGGAAATTAGCCTATTTAGTTGAAAGAATAGTAAAGGCTACAGCAGCAATGCTTAGAGACAGATATACAGTACATTCCCTTTCAGATGTGAGACTTTTAAGAATTGCCAGCAGAATGCCAGCTCCTTGAAGACAGTGGCTGTTTTCATTTTGTCTCCAGCACCTGACACAGTTCCTGGTATGGGATTATAGTAGGTGAATACTAAATACTTGCTCATTGAATTGAAAGTCATACCAATTTTTTTTTCCATTTGCCATTGGTTATGGGGTGGCTTGCTTTACTAGAGATTCACAAACATGTTCACCATGTGTAATATCAGAAGAGAATAGCTAGAAGGAATTGAGTTAGTGACTAATGGTTGATTGTTGTCTTTCATTCATGAAGAAGACCAAAATGACATCGCTATGTTAAAGTTGAGTTATAATGCGTCCAACTGTGGCTGATCAGAGCAATATGAGCATGGAATGCTCCATCACAGGTTGGGTACAAATAATCCCTGTGAACATTTGAGATGGACAAATAGAAAAAAACATGAAGATGATGAGTAAGTCAGGGAGCCATTGAATAGGCTGGAGTTTACTAAGATCCCATTAAAGAATTTCTGGCAAATTTGGATACTGTGGACAGTAAGGATTAAATGAAATTTTCCTTTAATTTTCTTTAAAAAGATAAAAATATCTATTCAGTATGTTCACACAGTAAATAAGATGTTCTAAAATAATTGAATTGAAGTTTAATCTCTTCAGTGTTCACATCCAAGAAATCATAGAAACAGAAGCATTAAATTGTGTTAAGAGAAATTATTCTCCTTCTAAGTACTTCAAAGTTTCTGTACGTAACTGGGCACCTCAATTCATCCTTCTATCCATCCTTCATCCTTCCTTACTTATACACTAGACGTTGGGAGAACAGATTTTAAAGTATCCTGAGGAAATATAGATAGGATTGCTTGCCCTAAATTTGAACAAATGAAATTCACTTGATAGGTAAAAGAAACCCTCAAGATTTAGATTCTCAGGACACATACAAAAAAAAAATTACAGTGAGGAAGAAAAGAAAGATAAGTATTTAAAGATATGTACAAAAGATCAGGTAGCCAAAATGTGAATGGGCTACCTTGGGAAGTAGAAAACCCCCCCTCATTGTATTACAATATAGCTTCTGCCATGGTATAGATTATACTAGATGGCTTCTGAAGATACTTCCAAACCTAAAATTGTGTAATTATGTTAACTGAGGACTTAGCTAATATTTTTGATACCAAGAAAAATTATTATCACACTGGGAAGCAAATAATAAAAATAGCTACTAGGGAATTGAAACTCCAGCTAAGTAGGGAGAGATGCTGACAGAATACTTAGATGAATTTCAACCAAAGCCCACGCAAACTCTATCCAACAGTACTATAATACCTTGTGGATATGATTGCTGATTCACTGTTTGTGATCTTTGAAAAATACTGAAAAATGAGAGGGATGCTACTAGACTTAAGATGAACAAAGCTAGCCTTGATATACCATTAGATTTAACCTGTGTTGGAAGATCTCTGGATCAGACCACTAGGCATACAGCTCTAGAGTCAGCCTAATATTCAAAATCTCAATGATCCTCAGTGCACAATTAGCTATGTGAATTCACATATTCCCATGCTATGTGGTAACTATTGTTATGGACTTTTAATACTGTGATTTTTCACACACACACACACACACACACACACACACACACACAATGGCTACTGGAATTCTCAAGTATTGTTCCTGCCATTACTGTGTATGTGAACATGCACACATAAAGATCTGGAGCTTGAAGAGCTATTAGGGGCATCAGGCCACATGTGGCCTCTAGGCTGCAGGTTCCCAACCCCTGTGTCCAACCCCTTTCATTTTCCTTCATTTCCTTAAGGAAACTAAGGCCCAGAGAGTTGAGTGGCTTGTCCACTGTCATACATGCATTAAACTACAGAGCTAAGATTCGAACTTGGGGTTTGTGATTTTAAGTTAAAAAATGCTATAGCAAAAAAAAATGCTGTAGCAGTACCTTCAGCAGAAGGGGGGGTAAGGAGATGGATTGAAAAGATGATGAGGGGGTCTTTGATATATATAAATAAAATCACATAATGAAATTTGCTGGACTGTAGTTCAGAACATATGGCACAAAAGCTAGCAATGTGAAAACCTATTCACATCATAATGCATGTTTTGGGGTAGAGTTTGCTCAGAACCTCTGGTTTCATCAATGTAGAAAACTCCTATTATAGAAACTCCCTTCACTGATGAAGATTCGCAACCCTTAGTCTTTAAAAGTTGCCTAGGGGCACTGAGAAGTTAAATGATGTCCCCAATGTCACAGCCTATAGATGTCAGATAGAAGACTTGAACTAGTTTTTCCCAACTGCAAGGCTGGTTCTCTATCCAAAAAGATATCCAACTCTAACCAAAAAGCTATTCTGCCTTCCTTTGCCACTGTATTTCTATAATCAGGAGAAAGTTCTATTAGTATGAAATGCAGACATCGTATTTCTACAAAAATGTACATCAAAGTGCTCACTATCCATTGTTTTGAAATATTTCTATTCCATCTCATATGACCAAAATATGTTAGGTTTCTATTATTCTAAGGGAGGAGTTCATCACTCTATTTTGACCCAACGCTCTATGTTACATATGGTACCAAACGTGCAAGAATGACAAGCTATTATCCAATAGTACTAGGAGTAGTCTCCCAGCTAAGAAGTATAGATTTCAGATTATGTAACTATCAAACATGTTTTATGATTATAAGTCATTTTAATCATAAAAATACTATAACATTTTCTGGGCCACAGACATCTTCTGTATATAAACTGTACCACTGAGTTCAATCTTGGCAAGATTTTCCAACTCACTTGACCTATACAAACAGAACCCTCACAGTAAAAGTCATGGGCTAATGAGACCCAAGTAAAATTTTACATAGCTCTTAGCATGTTTCTGCACTGCATAGAAAATCTGACTGTTCTATTTTGAGGAGTGAAGCATATCACTCCCACCCCTTGCAAATTGCCTATTTACACAGAAAGTATCTAAATGGAAGAAGAAATGTGTTTTGTTTTGTTTTGTTTTTTCAGAAAAGAGAGGACTGAAGTTTTGTAAGATTCACTCAACTCTCCTAAAATTAAACCTAACTAGGAAGGGTGATTGTAACAAAAACCTGACTTTTCTAGGGATGTTGGCTGTGCCGGTTATAACCAATTAGTAAATCAACAGGCATTTATTTAGTGCCTTTGATGTGCCAGGCACTGTTTTAGATGCTAAGCATACAAAGGGAAAAAATGAGATAGTCCCTTCCATCCTGAAGCTTACATTCTACTTAAAATGTACCATGTATAGTATCTACATTCTATACTGTGACTAGCATATTATAGGTACACGTATATGTTAAACAACATGAAACATTACTGGTACTCTTAATCATTTCTTTAGTATTTGATTTCTATTTCTTGGGGAGAAGGTAGTGGAGATATTTAACTATATGAGGTACATCACAGGAGAAGCACATCTCCCTCTATTGCAAATTCTATTCTATTATATTTAGAAAGTATTCTTTGTCTTCCCAATCACAGAAGGGAGAAAATCCTCCCTTTTCTTCTCTGCAGAGGCATGCCAAAAAAAGTAACATAAGGGAAAATCACAGATTGTTTTTTCTTATCCCCTGGAGAAGTCAAAGGTGTGCAGGGAGGGCCAAATGTTCCTATTGAAGGGAGTGGTGCGAAGTCTGAAAATCAGAATATGTTTCTCAAATTTTAACCTTTTGCAACTGCATTCTGCATGATTTTAAATTGCAGTTATGGGTGAGCTAGTATTTTTTAAAATGATTTTGGCGGAAACTCAATGACTAATAAAACTACCCTATTTCCAATGACAGCTTTCTGGGCATGCATCCAAAAATTAGATGAACTCTCTTTATCCACCCCCTCCATTCCTTCGCCCAAGATGGCTGTGGGTTGCTACTATTTGTGCTAATCACAGCGTACTTGCACAAAAGGCATGCTTTTTTAAAATCACATTTTATTGAAATTGGTTTGACATGTCATAAATACCACAATAAGTATGCATGGGGTAAATGTTATAACAGGAGCTGTCATAATGCTCATGGTGAGCTATGTCTCACACACTTCCACCAGCATCACTACACCTCTAGGAATCTCCACTGTACCCAGGAAAGCATCTTAGACACCAGATACTGTATGAGGCACTTCTGGGAATTTATAGCTCTCTATTCACACTGCCACAGCATCAAATGCTGAAGTTCCCACCTTCCTACTTGGTGCTGTCAAAATGCCACAGCCAGTGACTCAGTGGTAATTTACCTCCTTTTCTTGGCTTGGGCTGTCTAATTCACCAATCACAAGTGATAGCTTGGTTGTCATGGCTTTTTCTGCAACAATGGCATATTATGCAAACTGGAAAGGTTATGTTCATGTCAGGATATAGCAGGGAGAGGCATGAATGCACCAGGTACTTGTTTCTCAAGTTTAGAAATGCCATTGTTCAAGCTCACAGCTCAGTTCTCCTCACTGAAAGGGGAAGCTCGAACTGATGGTCAGGAAGAAGGCAGAGAGTGGAAGAAACCAATCACTGGGGCAGTAATATGTGAGAATTGATGACTGGATAATTGCTTTCCCACACTGTATACCCTTGCATGATAATGACTATGTTTTTTCACATGACAAGAAAAGCAGGAGAATCATGCACAATAAAGGGTACAGACAGGGGGAAAAGGGTGCATTTGAAATGAGCAAGCTAAAAAGGAGCAGCTCCCCTTGTTTGCACAAAGTATGTAGGGTTTTATTATATGGCTATTTTTATTGTTATTATTGTTATTATTATTATTGTTATCATGATTATTGGGAAAACCCTTGACCAAATAGCAGAGAGAATGTTTCCAATGTCAAAAGTGAGGTAGAAATAGGGAGGTCCTTTTAGAATAGGTTTTATATTGGGTATACAAGTAAATCCTGATTAGTATTATTAGTTTCTGTGTATCAATGTCAGTCAGTCAGTTAATGAGGATTTACTAAATACTTACTATGCTGACATAATAGAGGCAAGTAGGTAATGAAGTGGATAGAGCGCTAGGCCTAGAGTCAGGAAAGCGTTAGCTCCGATCTGGCCTCAGACATTTAATAACTGTGTGAGTTGAGCAAACCACTTAACCTGTCTGCCTCAGTTTCCTCACCTATAAAAAGGAGATAGTAATAGCACCTACATTACAGGGTTGTTGTGAGTATCAGATGTTTTAATATTTGTATTTAGCATAATGCTTGGTATATAGCAGGTGCTTAATATACTGATTCTTTTCTTCTCTCCCTACAACATAATTTGCTAGTGTATTTTCTTACAATATATTTTGTATTTACTTATATGAGTATGTATTGTCCTCTCCCCAGCCTCACATTCCCCACCATAGCATTCAAGCTCCCCAGGTCAGGGATTATTTAATTTCTGTGTCTGTACTCCTAGAGCTTTGCGCAGTGCCTTCCACAGAGCAGGCATTTAATAAAAGCTTACTGATGAATAATAATTATGTTGTTGTCCTGTAATTTCAGTTATGTCCCTATTTGGGGTTTTCTTGGCAAAGATACTGAAGTCATTCGTCATTTCCTTCTCCAGCTTTTTATAGATAAGGAAACTGCAAGCAGGCTTAAGTGACTTGTCCAGGGTCACACAGCTAGAAAATGTCTGAGGCCAAATTTGAATTCAGGAAGATGAGTCTTCCTGACTCCAAGCCCAGAATTCTATCCACTTTACCACCTACTTGCCCAATAATTATCATATAATAGGTCTAAAAGCTTTTCCCTAGTTCTACTAGCTTTATCCCTAATTTTTTAAATCTCTAGTTTTATCTTAGTTTATCCTAGTTTTTATCTATAGTTTTTTCCCTACTTCTACTAGCTTTTTCTAGTTTCATATACACCTTTGATAAGGTCACCCTTTCTCTATTTCTTCATTTTGAGCAACTTCATTAAGTTACTAGAAGCAGTAAGAAGAGAAAGAAAAAGCAGATGTAGGTTACTCAAGTGACCTATTTTTATGCCCTCCCCCTACACACAAATGTTCCTCATAAATAACATATACATTTTTTCTCCCCTCTCTGATCTCACTGACTTTGAAAATTCATTCACCTGTGGTTAAGGTGGTTAGTAGATTTTTAAATCATGACATCAAGGTATGAGGCTGAGACACAATCCTCCACCTAGGTAATTACAATTTACATAAATGCCATAATATTAAGAGTTCAGATAAAATTCTAAAGCTGCTTTAAAAAAATGTTTCTTAGCCTATTTTAATTCATATTACTAATAAATAAAACTTAGAAAGTAGTTAGAAAAATCTCCAAATACTTCTAAATAAAAACACAATGGAGCCCTGCTATAACACTACAAGCCTTTGTTATAACAATTTGCTAGTGTATTGACACAGAATATAACGTGCATTTACTTATATGAGTATGTATTATCTTTTAAGTGGCTTTTTAAATGTTTCCTCAGTGGCTTTCTATACCTAACTTCACCCATTTGCCCTAAAACATCTTTATGCTATCATGAATTCCACATTACAATGGCTTGTTATAGAGGGGCTCCAATGTGCCAGTTCTTTAATGTATGTTAAATATATATGTGTGTGTGTGTGTGTGTGTGTGTATGTATATGTATATATATGTACATGTATATTTCATACTTACAGTAGGTCCCAACAAAACTGGCTCGGATTGCAAATACGGCCCCATGGACAATGGTGGATTATGATATAAAGCCCTTCTAGGTGATGGTGCTCTAATGGTGTTCATATATCTTCTCTCTCTTCTGGGTGAGAGGTCTCTTCTACCCACTATATCTTTCCCAGGTGACAAGGGCCTCCTAGGTGACAGATGGCGCCTTGGTGAAACATCTCTCGATGACATCTCTCTCCTCAATGCAGCTTCTTTTCTGGGTGAAAGATGTCTCATGGGTGAAAGATCTCTCCTTGGTGACAAATGTCTTCTGGGTGATAAATCCCCTTTGGGCATTAAATACCTATTTGGTGAATTATCTCGACAGGGTGAAGAATCATATCCTGGTGAAGACTGTCGGCTTGAGGGAGAAAAGTCCCTAGGAGAGGAGCTAGGTTCTGAAGAAAGCATGTACTCTTCATCCATACAACTGGGTATATCTAACCTGTCTTTGTCTGGCTCTGAATCAGTACTTTTGCTCTGGAACAATCTCTGATACTGTGTCATCTGTGTATCTTCACATGAGTCACTTGGTGTCATAAGCTGGGTGACTTGAATACTAGGTAAAGTAACTAAGTAACTGATCAGTGAGGAATGCCCCATTGAAACATCAGTAGGAGCCCTGTGGGGTACAGCCCCAACATTTACAGGCAACGAGGAGAATCTGGGCGGTTGTGGACTAGTGCTTCTTGATCTTGTTTTTGGTGTCAAGTCTCCTTGGTCATCAAATTCATCATCATCTTCATCCTCATCATCATTATCATCTCCATCCTCACCATCTGATTCCTCAGCATCTGAAAACTGGTGGTCAGTTGAAATGCCTGACATGCTACTCTTCTCTGTTCCCTTGTGCAAATCTTCAATGTTTTCTGAAATAATTGATAAAGGTAGTGGAGAATGAGATACAAAAACCAATCTTGGTCAACACCCAGTTCAGAATCATACCACCTATAACAAGTCTTGCTTATTGCCTACAAGGTTGACTATTTTCTCTGATGACTTATAGCACTTGGTCCCTAGACCAATGCTAAGAACTCTATCAAACAGTACTTAATGTATACTACACTGTACTATTATCTTTTTATATGTATGTCCTGAATCCATAATTAGATAGCAAATCTCTTATGAAGGCAGGGACCAACTTTGTATCATACACTGTCCTGCATATATAAAGAACTCAATACTTGTTTGTTGATATCTTGCAGGATGATGCTGAGGATGGAGTAAGATACCATCCCATACCTAGGGGCATAGATTTAGAAGAGGATTGTGTCTAAAGGATATGGCCAAAAGAGGTTTCAATTATTCCACTTGCCATTAGTGGGTCTGTTCAACTAAGAGTGAGTTCTTAATAAAAGACACAAATTAAAATAGCTTTCATATTGTTTTCCAGAAAAAGCATTGATTGCACTGTCTTTGCTATCACAATTTTTTTTTGCCACAGTTATAGAAAGAGGTATTCAATCACACGTTAGTTGCCCATGCCTCTTCACTATGTTCAAAAAACAAAATGGGCTGCAGATTTCTTCTATCTTTAGTGTTTACTAAAGTGAAAGATTTAACAATTTTTAAAAAAAATTTAACCTAAACCAATTTTATCAGCTTAAGTGTGGATGACTCATTTGCATTGTGCAAAGGGCGATCAGCTAAGCTGTGACCTACCTGCTTCTTCAGCTTCTGTGTCATCCACTGATGTCATTGATACTCCTAGCTCCAGGCATTTTTTCATGTGTGCTTTAGATTTCATATGTTTTGTTAGATTTCCTAGACAAAAACAGACACCAATGAGAAATGGATTGCTCATCAATAATGTTAGGATCTCTGGGAAACCCCCAAATTGGGACAAATTTATATCCGCTTTATATCAGTGAGAAGCTATTCTGGTCTCAAGCTTTAGTCCCTGAGAATCTAATGACACAAAACAAAATATTACTATGAGGAAGAAAAGAGGGATGCATGTAAAAAGACAAATATTTCTTACTCATAGCCTATTCAGATTTTTAAGACATGTACAGAATTAAGTGAAAGCAGACAAAAACTGAATAGGCCACCTTGAGAGATAATGGGTTATTTCTCATAAAATGTTATATTCTATGAGGTCTGGTCCAGTTTCAGGTGTTTCTTAAGTCTACAGGAGTGCAAAAAAGATATAGATAGATAGGCTTAACTCAGGAAACTAGATTGCTTTAATAAAAAGCCTCAACTAGACTAATGGGAAGGTTGGCATTCTCAGCACTGCTCTATAAGGTATCTCTATGTCTACATAGGACAAAGAAAGAAAAAGAGAGAGAGAGAGAGAGAGAGAGAGAGAGAGAGAGAGAGAGAGAGAGAGAGAGAGAGAGAGAAAGAAAGAAAGAAAGAAAGAAAGAAAGAAAGAAAGAAAGAAAGAAAGAAAGAAAGAAAGAAAGAAAAAGAAAGAAAGAGGGGAAAGGAAAGGAAAGGAAAGGAAAGGAAAGGAAAGGAAAGGAAAGGAAAGGAAAGGAAAGGAAAGGAAAGGAAAGGAAAGGAAAGGAAAGGAAAGGAAAGGAAAGGAAAGGAAAGGAAAGGAAAGGAAAGGAAAGGAAAGGAAAGGAAAAAGGAAAGGAAAGGAAAGGAAAGGAAAGGAAAGGAAAGGGAGACAAAGAGACTCTGTGTGTGTGTGTGTGTGTGTGTGTGTGTGTAACAGGGAGAGAGAGAGAGAGAGAAAGAGAGAGAGAGAGAGAGAGAGAGAGAGAGAGAGAGAGAGAGAGAGAGAGAGAGAGAGAGAATGAGAATCTGGAAAGAGATTTAGGCATGTGGCTCAGAAGCAAGAATTTTTAAATGAAATTGTTTGGGGAGCTAGGGTGAATAACATATTCTTTAACATTCTTGTATCAGAAAAGCCTGGAAAATGAGTCACCATTTTTAGTTATAAATCCAGAACTTTGGCCACAGGAGTATATTGACACGTTCCTCCACCAAGCTGTATGTTGTCTGACTTCTTGATCAGCAGTGGCACAGATTGTTCCGGTGTGCAAATTTTAAAATCAACCCATTGAAAATTATGGGGGTGAGCGGTCAGATCCATTAGAGCTAATGCAACGTGCATTTATAGTGAAGTCAAAACCACTGTCTCAGTCACTACTGTCTATATGTTCAGAATGCTGGGGTTAGAAAAGTTCTCATAATGTTAAAAAAATAAAAACAGCAGAAATAGACTCAGCCATGCTTCCTCTGTGAAATGTTTTCTGCAATCTACTTACTGATTACACTTTTTTTTTAATTTAAAAAAGTATATTTATAAGGCAAATCCTCATTTCAGGAGATAACATTAGCTGTGGTTTCAGAGTAGTAATGGAAGATTTTCTCTCTGCTGATAAATACATGTGAACACAAGCTATCAAATCTCTATGCATAATTAATGCAGCTATGGATGGAGGGGCCCACCTGGGAGTCTATGGATCTGTACATTATTTATGAGCTTGAAACTGACCCACTGTAAGAACCATGAGCACATGCTTTTCTGTTTCAATTGCTGCTTTGCTTCTGTGATGCCACTGCATGTGTTGTATCCCCATAGTATTTCGATATTTGCTGCAATTATAACCTGGACCACATAACATTTCTAACATGAAGTCATATTTGCAAGGCAGTTTTCATGCCACTTCCTTTGTAGATAGATAGCCTAAACCTATGGCTTTTAATCAGGTTATTCATGGAGTCTCATAGTCTCACATGCATCCTTTGACCACTTAATTGAGGGGGAGAAGACATTTCATGGAGTCATACTTTCATAAATGAAAACAACTCATAATTGATGGAAGATGGAAATGAAAGAGAGATCAGGACTTTATCCAGAGCCAGAGCCAATTTTTTTCCCTCCAAAATCAACATGCACGTACCTTTTGTTTTGAAGGCAAAGTTACATAACTTGCATACATAAGGCCGTACATCAGTATGTGTGCGGATATGCTTCTTGAGCATGCTGGGCTTCTTACAGCGAATTCCACATTCTTCACAAATGTACTTTCCTCGTCCACGTCCCCTAACATAGACATACTCTTCATTTGACTTATATCTGTTTGGAAGACAAGGTACAATATGTTTTCAAAATATTTTGAAGCATATTATAAAACAAATGCAACATTATAAATTTTCACAAAGCTTTTTTAGAAACAACCATTCACATATTTCCTTATGAGTCCCATGAATAATGTGAAATTAGAAATTTGGGGAACAAAGAAATGAAGTAACCAGAATCTGACTACGGCATTGGAATGGAATGTTACCTTACTGAAAACTACTTCCCTTGATAGGCTTGTTATATTCCAGAAGTATATTGGCTTAAATATCAAAATAAAAGTCATTTTGAATATGAATATATAAATGAATATGGATATGGAAAGTACAGATTTTTAAACTGAGTTCACTGAAGTGAAAGGTTGGAAATTTATGCATTGTTGCTTTTGGCTATGAAGACAGCCTTAAGACAGCAGACAACAAATAAAATATGCAAACATATTAGAACATATATATCCTCATATATATCCTCTTCTAATGCAATGATATCTTCTGAAGTGTGCATGTAACACACTGCACGCACACACACACACATACACACACACACAGATACACCAGCAAATTTGCTAAAAGAAGTAGAACCGATAATAGAATTCTTCATCTCAACTCTTCACTCTATTTTTGAAACCCTGGCAACACGGTAACTCTCAGCAAACTGCCAGCTTAAAAACGACTGAGCTTGCTTAGATCACCAACTGTTGTCTGCAGATTTGATCGGCTCTTCCATGATAGAATATAAATCCTTAGGAAAGGGTCTCCTAAATTTCAAAAGACTTTCTGAAGAAATTATTACATAATGAAAACTGGTGGGGAAAAAAGGGCATCATTTGTCTCACAACAACTTTCCGTGCATTTCCAGAAGCTTTGAGAAGTTAATCCCTACTTTTGGCTCAGAAAGAGATAAACATTAAATGTCAGAATGCCTAGCAGTCATTCACTAAGTATTCCACTTATTATTAGCCCCTTTTAGTTTTTATCAACAAGCATTTATTAAAACATAGGTGTCAAGCACTGTACTAGAATCCAAGATAGAATCGTCTGGCTGATAATTCTAGATATATTACTATGGAGGTACATTGTTGGTTCCAGAGAGGAAGATGACATACAAAATCCCCGAACACTTTCATCCTTTGTATGTTTTGTTAAAGGTATTAGAATTAACAAACGTTGAATACTCAAGGTCTTTATTTTTGCACTAGAACAAAGGTTCTTAATCTGGGGGACATGAATCCCTCTTGTGTATTCATGTATAGACCAGGGAGTCTATGAACATAGGTGGGGAAAAACACTTCTTTATTTTCACTAACCACTAACTGAAATTTAACATTTCCTTCAATTATTTAAAAAGATGATCCTGAGAAGGGGTCTATAAATTTCACTAGATTGCTAAGGCATCCATGACACACACAAAAAGGTTCAAAACCTGTGCCTTGAACCATAGCTCTACCACACCTCCTTCCACCCCCGCCCTTCTTTCTGCTCTGGAGAAACTATCAAAACCAACAAAAGGAAATTCAATCTCAATACCTCTCCAAATCCGAGGGCTTTCAGGTGAAATCCATACACAGCCCCAAACCACTCATCTTACTGCAGATGTTACTTCACATCAGCCACCAAACAGACATTAAATTGTAAAGCCTTTTGCCAGGGCCAGGACCCTAGCACAATGCCTGTCATGTAGGCAGTAATTAATTGATGCTTGCTGATCGATTAATAATAGGCAGAATTTTTAGCAAATCACAGACAAAGGAATTATTAGCTAGCTATGCAGCTGAGCTTTCTTAGATGTTCCCCAACTCCTTTATATGAGAAGTCCAAGCTGCTCTTGTCCCTAGACACCAAGATAATCTGCACTCCTTCTCTAAATTAAGATAACATGTTGCCATTAAATGACTGGGGTAACAAGATTCTTTAGTCTCATAAAATATTATCACTAACTCAATGAATTGTACTGAGGGACTAAGATCCAGGAAATGGTACTAGGAAAAGCTAACTTTCTCCAGGGAGAAGCATTTCAAGCCCAATATGGGCCTGTCATCATAGGAAATGGAATATACATCTTTACCATTCAAGTAAGGTGATATTAATATAATTAGAACGAGCAGATTTCCTTTTGGATATGGTAAAAATTACATAATCCTTAGCAATATATAAGAGTTAACCTACACAAATGAGAGGCTGGAAACACAATTTTACAGGATCAATATGTTGTATTTCATAGAGGAATTAATTAATTAATGAAAATGAATATAAAAATATTCTGACCAATGTCAATGTAAGAAATTGGCAAAGTTGGGGCAGCTAGGTGGCGCAATGGATAGAGCACCAGCCCTGAAGTCAGGAGGACCTGAGTTCAAATCTGGCCTCTGACCAAACATTTGACACTTACTAGCTGTGTGACCCTGGGCAAGTCACTTAACCCCAATTGCAAAAAAGAAAAAGAAAAAAAAGAAATTGGTAAAGTCAAATCTGTCAAAGTCAATGTAAGAAACTGGACATCAAAAATAAATAATTTTTATTTTCCTCTCTAATATTTATGTGTAACAAAAAACAACATCCCCCTAACCTACTCCCAAAAGGAGGTACTTATTTATTGAAATATAAACTTGGCCACCATCACATTCAGGTTAAAACACTAATTAAGGAAATTATAAGGATATGGCTCATTATATACATAAATGAAACATAAGCATAGTCCTTTTTGATGTTCAAAACACAGTGATAAAATATGCACATACACTTTTTCACTTGCTTCCTTCTTTGGTGGAGATGTGACTCCCCAAAGCATACAGTAAGTCTACTGGAAGGTCTCTCTAAGCTAGGAGTGCAAATGCCCTGCTATGGAGAAGACTGTTGAATGTGGGAGTGTTGATTCAGTCACAATGACCCTCAGCCTCTGGAGAAAGATAAAAGCTACAGTTCTCTCCTTTGTGTTAGAAGATGAGAGATTTGAAAAGAGATTCAAATAATAAAATCTTCATGGAGCATACATAAACCCTTGTTTCAGTGACAAAAATGCTAGGTACACAAAGATAGTGAAGTGGAAAGCCTAGCATAAAAACAAAAAGCTTCCTGATTTCTCTAAGTGTTTTACCCCACAAGGTGCTAAGAACTATGAAAAAAATAATCATCTCAGATATCTGAAACAGTTAACATTTTACAGATTTATATAAAAAACACAAGTCTAGTTACTCAAATATAATTAGAATGAACTCAGGGAAAATACAATGTGACACATATATCTACTGTAAATCTAAGGCTAGTTATACTGAAATCCCAACAACTCTTAAGGTGCTAAAATTTGATTTTGCTATAATGCTCTGCTTTTACTTTGATAGCATATGATTGGTGAGATATTTCTACCAAAATGTGTAGTGCAACTACATATATATGTATATGTATGTGTGTGTGTATGTGTGTGTGTATAATGTCCCTTAGGGACTACATATAGCTAAGATGGTATTATAACAAATATCTAGAGTTCAAAAGTCAACATTTTCAAATATATGACTATTTTTTTGTCTAAAAAATGTGTATTATTTAATCATTTTAAACAGCACAAAATACTTCAATTCAAAGTAAAAAGATGTACATGAGAAAAATATTAAAGAAAGAACAAAGCTAGAGGTCATCAAAAGCCCATCAACTTCACCAATTTTCCTCCTTAAAGGAGGGCTATGATAATTTAGAGAGGATGCTTGTAACATATATAACAAGCACATTTGCATTAACAGCACAGCAGACTTTAACACAAGGGTACTGACTTCATTATCTTTCTCAAGAGCTGGCCACACTATTGAGCTGTGCATTGAAAAATAATATACTCTTATTTCCAAACTGGTAGGCACATGGGAACTTCTTTTCTCTCAATGTCTTGCATAGGCAGAGGCATTTACCTTGAAACACAACTGAACTGATTTCATATTTCCATTTATGTTTCCTTACCCTCCTTCAAAGATTTTAATTCGGATTGGCTCAGTTTGTTTGGATACAATATCTTTATCTCCATGAATATCTCCTTTCCCTCTTTCTTTTAGGATACTTCCTACTAGTTTCCTTTCAAGTTTGCTGCCAAATAAAAACGATGCTTCAGGTTTCATCTGTAGGACAGAAACAAAGAATCAGTTGACACATCTGTGCCAAGAGGTAAGTTCCCAGTTATATACACTTCTGAAATTTTTAAAGGATGCATAAAATGTTTGACTTAGAAGAAAATGAAGTTGGTAACAGCTCAGGCAATACCAGTTGTCCCAACCACTGCTCTTCAAAAGAGTGATCTAACCTTTCAAGTCTTCTACATTTCAATACATTAAGCACTGTGATTTCAGCAAGGTACATACTCTTTCCACCAATGACAGCAACCCTTCCATGACTTAGTAGATGGTCTTATGAGAGCTTCTATAGCCAAAAAATTCATCATTATTTCTAGCCAACCTAGAGTTAAGCTTCTTTGCACTTAGCGGTTTTGGTCTCTGATAAGTCTGTTATCACACCTATATACCTGAAGTCCTTCAGGTTTGACAAGACCTGCCAGTATTCATACTCCACTTACCTGGACACTGTGAAGAGGCATCAGAGGGACACTTTAAAGTAATCTTTGAAAATTGGTAAGTGGTATTCACATTGAAAAGTGAAGTAAGTTGAGTGAAAGGCAATAGGGAGAAAATCAGAAAGGAATCACAATATATTCAGAATAAATAGTACTACAACTTCAACAATAATAAAAATCCCAGACTGTACAAAGAGGAATATAGGGAAGGGGCAAGGGATGTGTACTTCTTTTTTTTTAAGTTTTTACATTTGCTTTAATAATATTTAAGCATGGGCCTTATTTAATGAATACTACTATGTTTTCGAAAAAGGACTTAAAAAAAAGAGAAAAAAAAGAAAAAGCCCACTGCCATCATTTTAGTCCCACCAATACCTAAAAAAAAATTTTTCCTCCCTTTTTTTATCAATCTCCTCTCACCTGTTTTACACCTCTTTAAAAGAATATTTCTTTACATTATTATATATGAGGAACTAATTGGTTCTATGATAAAATGGCTAATGTTGAATGATCTTTGAGAAGTAAGGCTTTAAAGCCAAGTCATTCCCTTGCTGAGGAAGCTCCACGGCTTCCCTCTTGTCTTTAGTATAAAATACTCAGTTTGGATTTTAAGGACCTTCACTATCTGGTTCTGGCCCACCTTCCTAAGAGTACTATACATTATTCTCCTTCATGTACTTTACAATCTAGTCCAACTGGACTACTTGCTATTTCTCCTATGTGACCTTCTATCTTTAGTCTTGACCTCTTTCCAAGGGGGGTGCTCTCTGTCTGGAATGGGCTCCTTCCTCGTTTCAGAATTCCAAGATTCCTTTCAGTCTCAGCTCATGCCATCTCCTTCAAGAGGCGTATCCAGCCCCAGTCTCCAGTTGCTAGAAATTTCCTCTCCAAAATCTTTGTGTATATATTTGTATCTACTTTCCTGTGTCTATATTGTGCCCCTCTAATAAAAAGAAACTCCTTAAAAGCAAGAATGTTTTCATTTCTGTCTTGGAGTATCCCCAGCACCTGGTAGAGTATCTGGGACATGTCAGGCACTTAATAAACGCTTGTTGAAAGAATAAATAAATGAATTACATAGAAGACATTAAAATATTGAAGATATTTAATGTATGATATTTATTTAATATGATTTATAATCATGTGTTGTACATTAATAACATAGGAGATATTATTGCTCCTGAGAATCAAGAGAGCTATGTAAAATTGTAATGGTGGCAAAGTGGAAAAGTGGTAAAATGGAAAGAATATTGACTTTGAAGTCAGAAGTCATGAGTTTCAATCCTACTTCTGTTACTCCCTGTGGGACCTTGGGTAAATTACTTAACTTCTCCTTATCTCTAAAAGGAGAGGGTGGGACTGGTTGACTTTACAGTCCCTTCCAGTTCTGGGACTATGACCCAAATGACACAATTTTGTCTTTGAAGCCTTTTAGCCCCCATTTGCAAACTTCCTTTTAACTTCTATCTAGAACCTAATTCTCAAAAGGTCAGCGGCCCTTGCATTCAAAAGGAAATGTAACTAGTAAGTTATAAATACCTCAGCATTAGTGATAAAACAGTCTAATGTGTTAACCTCTTCCAAAAAAGAACAGAAGGAAGGGGAACCAAAAGAATGATGACCTAACAGTGACATTTCTGATGTTGTGTCACATTGGTTTAGGAGTCATTTTGAGACACTGGAATCTTTCCTGGATCACACAACAACTGACTAATTTATCTGTATGTGATGACCCTGCTTTGCATAATAGTTCCACTCTCTGATCCTTGTTCTGCTTATAGTTTTCTGACATTATTTGCTTTCACCATTTATTCTGCTTAGCAGTAACCAATTTCTAATACTTCCTAAAATGAATTCTTTACCTGAGCAAACTGTTTCCAAGCACTTGATGAGGTGAGTTTGCCAGTTCCCGGTCTATGCATAGCAGCCAGAGTATAAATTTCTGCGGTAATTTTTTGCTTGGACCTCAGAAGTGCTAAAGTAGTCTTGGTATTCAAACCTGATGGGTTTGGGTTACATGAACTAATGCACCATGAAGCATAAACCGAGGACTTGAAGGTGGCTTGTTGCACATAACTGGGTTTTGTATAATTTAAGAAGCACCAACTCACAGTAGTTGTCGTGCGCAAACTAGGGAACTGAAGAATTTGCTGGAAATCTGCCACATCTGTTAGAAGTATAGCTGAGTTTCCCATTTTCCCACTTGGACCAGATGCCATCTGGACCAACATACCAACAGGGAATTTCTGCTGCTTCCCTTGCTCTTCAAGCTGAGTATCCCCCGGTGGTAAGGATGACCTCTGTGGGCTCATGCTCATGTCAGATGCTGTCTCATCAATATCTAACTCATCTGATGATTCTTTGCCTTCAGAAGGGCCACTGGATTTCTGCCCTGGTGGTGTTGCACTGAAGCTAGAAAGTTTTTCCCTACTGAGTGGGAATGGCTCACTGGATGGCACACTGGAAGATGGATAATCTTGAGATGAAGAGGGTGATAGTGAAGATAAAGAGGATGACCCAGATTGCAAACCATCTTTTGGCTCAGATGCACAGCCTTGCCGAACTAACTGAGGCTTCTGTGGACGGGAGTAATCCTTTTTGATATCGGAGTTGGTTAGCTCCACAGCACTTAGCTCCTCAACAATCTGACCATACATTTTTTCTTCCTTGACTCTTTTCTGCTGCTTTGTTTCCATGAAGAGTTCTAAGCTACTAGCAGGAGAAAGCATACGTTTGCTACCACCAAGAGTAGAGGCAGTGTCGGAGCTGGAAGCCAGACACAATGGGATTGAGGACTCTAAGCCAAGGGGTAAGGTCTGAGGTACTTTCCAAAGAGGATATTTTTCTAAGCCTGCATGTTGCCCTAACATCTGGGCAATGTTAAATCCAATTCCCTGCATGGCAGCATTGGTGACTAATGTTCTTTGAGTCATCGTTTCATCCACTTTGCAGATGACAATTGCTGGGCTGTTCTGCCCAAGTATCTGAGAAATGCTGGTGTACATGACACTACCATATGATGGTACATGGGTCTGAATCCTGACAGGAACCACTGTTCCGGGAATTGGCTGCATGGGTCCAGAGTTTGATAAATCAAAGTCGGCCTGAGGATGCTGCTCAGAGGACATATCACTTGACTTGATACTATGGTCTGACTGAAACTTTGCAAGAGCATTCTTTGAGTGTTCTCCTGACATTCCTGAATAGTGCGGGTAAGATTGTTCTTTTGTGTGGGCATAATCATCAGACTTCTTTCCAAGGTGGTCAGCAGCATGCTCTAAGTGATAACTGGTATGAATTTCTGGCTGGAAAGGGGACTTGCTATAACTTTTCTGTAGCGCAAAGTGAGGCTGAAAATGCCTCTGCAAAGGTTCAGTACATGCTTGCCACCAGAGAGGCTGCTGAGTTGGTAAGTGAACCATACAGACAGTAGGATACTGGAATTGAAACAAGGCATTGTGAATTGGGGGAAATGGGATATTTTCTTGATGTGCAAATAAGTGTGGCTGTTCTGATGGGTGTTTGCTGGAGATGTAAGGTGCTGGAGGGAGTAGGGAAGTTCTCAAAGTTTCCTGACTGTCCATATGCACAACTGGCTGCTGTGCTAGGTGGGTTGAACCTGCCCCAAGCTGATTCCCAGAGTCCTCTGCCAGAATAGGAAGAAGCATAGAGGACGAATGATGCCATGCAGATCTGAGACCAGCCTGCATGTGCTCCATCTGTTCCTGCTTTATACCCTGTTCCATGCCTGGCTCAGCCGGAGTGATTTCTGGGAAGCCACTGAAGGAAGCCTGTCGCACCAGGAAGCATTTCTTCCTCTCCCGGGATGGGGACAATGTGGCAGGAGTCGCACCTGCCACAGCAGCATGAGACAGATTCCCATAATCAAAAGACTTGCTCCGGATCTCTGGAACTTCAGCCGGGTGAGGACAAGGCATTTGTTCTGATGAACAGCGCCTCATCTCCTTCTGGTGGTGATGTCCAGGAACAGACAGTGAGTATGAGCCAGCTGGGACAGTCAAAAACTCTGACTGCTTCCCAAACTCATCCTGTTTGGGAGGTGCCACAAGCTTAAGGGAGTCTTCTCTTTCAAAAGACATTGAAAAGCTGGAACTATGGGACAAGTTGCTTTCTTGGCTGGGGCTACGAGAGAGGCTTGTTCCCGTGGATTCAAAGCTAGATTCTCCAGAGGAGTGCTCCATGTCTGCAAGACGTAAACGTTTCTTTTTTGGTGGTAGTTTTTCAGCAGGGAGCTGTGAAAGAGTTTCACTTCTCTGGGGCCATTGGAATTCTTCAGCAGGCTTCTCTGGCTCCTTACTCTGTACCTCTTTCTCCTTCTCTGGCTTATCGGGCTCTTCAGTAACCCGGATTTCAGGGACCTGGATGTTGTGCTGACGAACCAACCTGGGCTGCATGTGATAAGACTGCTGATGTTGCTGTTGGGATGAGGGTGGTTTCCCCCTTACTTCAGTGCTATCCCCCTGCTGGACACACTCTGGGCTCACAGGGGCTTCTGAAGTCTCACTCTCACAAATCTCAGAAGGTGAATAGGCTTTATCCTGCTGGCTAGCCACAAGGTCTGTAGATTCAGTCCTTTCAAATGAATTTGGTCTGCTCAATGAGTTTGTGTGCTGAATTACAGAAATCACATTGCCGGGAGGTTTCCTATTCGCTGGGTCTGCCATCTTTTCGGTATCTGTGATTAAGGGTGATTCTTCTGATGAGGTTCCAGACTGCAGTTGGGGTCTACATGGTTCAAAACGTTCAGAATGACCAAGAGAAGGGTTATCATGAACAGAGATAGTGAATCCACTTCTCATCCCTTCCTGCATCTGCAATTTGGGATCATAATCTGAAGTCATCATGTCCAGTGGAGTGCCTGGGATGCTGCCACAAATCATTGGGGTATCCTCTTCATCTCCCACACTCTTTTCTTTCCTGCGTTTTCTGGTTTCACATGTGACTCCAAATATGGTTGGTACTACCTGTGATGACACTGATGGATCTATGAAATATTCCCCTGCATGTTTTAAGCCACTTAAGCATGAGATATCCCTGAAGCTCTGCTTGGTTGCTTCTGATTCTTCCCATTTCCTATAGGACTTCCGACAGACATCATAGTCATAACCAATCCTATCACCAGCCATCAGTTTCTTTTCCTTCAGGGATGAGCCCATCTCACCAATCATTCTATTAGAAGCGACACTGATAGTTTTTGATATTCTCCCATGATGTTCTGTGTCTATGTGCCCCTCCTGTACCGAAGGCAACTCAAATGCAGCTTGTCTTCTTAACATTCGATGTGGGGTTATTCCCACAGTCTCCGGATAAAATACATCATCTGAACCAGTCATTCTTTCATCAAATGAGTGACTCCCTCTCAAAGATGGAGGGATACTTAAATTAGTTGCTGAAGAAGTTGGCATAGAGTTGCTTCTAATAAGTGGTGAAGAATCTACAGGTGCTTCTAAGAGAACTGGGGAGCTACCTTGATGACTTGGGAAATAAAGTTTTCCTTCATTTTTGAGAGATCCTGGAATAGTTTGGGATTGTCGGGGCTCAGTGTTAAATTTGGTGGATTTCAGAGGACTTGGTTGACTAGGTTCCATTATATCTCCCTTGCTTGGGATCACCTGTGAAGTGGGATCTTCAATCATTGTGATATCTAACCTTGTGTTTACATGAGGTAATGGTTCCATTATACTCTTTCTACCCATCATGGTGCGCTCCTGACCAGATGTTGTGACACTAAGTGCATTTCTTGGACTAATCCGACAGTACTTTCCAAAGATGATTTCTTCGTAAGACTTGGCATTTGTGTTTGGGGGGCTTATCTGCTGTTCTGCACTTTCTGAGCGGGAAAAGTAACCAGAATCAGTGCTTCCTTTGCTGTGGGGGCTCAGGAGGTTTAGAGATGGCTCAGAATCTTGTCCTTTTTTCTCAGAAAGTCTTAGTGCAAGTTTCTGTTTAACAGTATGCGAGTCATCCGCTTTAGTACTTAAGGATGGAGTCGGCAATGTGTCAGAGCTGACATACTGGGAGCATTCACTAGGTAATGGAATTCCACTTTTGGGAATTATCAAAATGGGCACCTTCATTGGGCCTCCTAAGGGTTCTTCCAAAGACCCATGATAGCCACTTCTACTAGCAATATCCAATGGGATTGATGGTCCAGGACTCAGGTTGCCAGGCCGGTCTACAAATAAGGAACTTTCCTCATCAGTATCTGTGCTCTGTTCACCATCAGAATGTATTTCTGCTTCCACATCAATAAAACTGGCCTCTAGGTCCAATTTAGACACGGCTGACTCTGTGAAAGGGACTAATCCTGCCTTAATTGCATGGGCATGTGATTTCCTGTGCTTGTATAAATTGCTCTTTGTCTTAAAAGAGAAACCACAAGGTACACAAGGGTATGGCCGTTCACCAGTGTGGGACCTAATGTGTTTTTTCAATACACTCGGTTTGGCACAAGCCCTGCTACAGTAGGGGCAAATGTACTTGCCAGGCTTTTTGGGTTTGTGCTCTTTTTTGTGAGCATCATCTGATTGTTCTAAACTTTTCTGTGCATATTGGCTATAAGCAGGGTTCAGGCTGGGAATCTTTTTTCTGGCAAAGCCTCCACTGTGACCATGGATGGGGAAAGGAAACAAGTCCTCAGAGGAGATTGACTGCATGTGGCCAGGAAACTGCCATGGATGATGGCCTTCCAGGCTCTGGTGCTGTTTGGTACCACTGTGCATGAACCCCTGTGGCAATGAATGTTGAGGAAAAGAAAGCGAATGTTGGCATGCATAAGGACTTGGGCGGTGTGGCGGATATGGCTTCTCTATAGCCTGATGAACAGCTTCAGTAGATGATGCCAGTTTCCCAGAACCAAAAAGTTGTGCTGATGCTGTGTTTCCAATTTGTTCAGGATCTATTTGTGGTTGCCGCTGTCCTTCTTGATTGCCAAAAGTGCTCATCTTAATAACAGCTGATTGTTCTTGTCTCCATCTACTCAGTACTTTAGCAGTTTCTCCAGACCTTGAGGTAACTTTCTGCCCTATAGCTGTATCCCCAGAGTCCATTTTGTTACACACGGTCTTAAGTGCTAGTTCACTTGAAAGCTGTGTACACACATGGAGTGTGTCCAAAGCTGTGCTTTTTAAATCTTTGTTGCTCCCATTCTTCCAGGGACTCTGAAAATTTACTGGTGTCTCTTTCTCCTTGGAGCCTTCTACACAGTAATCTATAGGCATTAGATGTCAATGTCTCTGGGATTGCACAATAAGACAGTCCTGTTCATTGAAAGAAATTCCATCAGAAAGCTGTGTGAATCTGAAAAGTGTTCTTATGGAGATGGAGTATTTTCTGCTGTGATGAAATATTGGGGTGAAAATTAGCCCAGCAGGATGCTTGTAGATCAGCTAGAGTGAAGTTTCAGTTGCTATTCTCACTAAGATGTAATGACCTGAAGGAAGAGGAAAAAACAAAGGGATTGGCATGATAAGCAACTATCTAAAAAACTAATTTCCAAATTACCAGTTTTAGACTATAATGGAAAAAAAACCAATTTATCTTAGTCACCTTTTTTTTTTAAAGTTAAAGTCTTTTCTCAAATGTCTTGACTCTCCAATTGTTTTACATTAATAATATTAAACTTTAATATTAGAATATGAGAAGCAGCCGGGGCATGGTGAATAAAAAGCTAACCTTGGAACCAGAAAGACCTGAGTTCAAGTCCCAACAGTGACACATACTGTTTATGTGACCCTGTGCAAAGTAACTTCTTTTCCAAGAGCTCTAGGCATTCTCTGAGATTATAAGTTGCAGAAAAGGTACCAGCCTACATTCATGAAGACAACTAGGTGGTGCAGTAAATAGACTGGTGGGCTTCAAGTCAAGAAGATATGAGTTCAAATCTGGCCTCGGTCATTTACTAATTGTGTGACTGTGGGCAAGTCATTTGACTTCTGTCTCCCTCAGTTTCTCAACTGGAAAATGGGGATGACAATTGTATCTACTTCCAAGGGTTGTGAGAATCAAATCAGATATTTGTAAAGCATTTAGCACATCATAGGTACTAAATGAATACCTATTCCCTTCCTTTGCTCTTTCAGAGAGGAGATCCCTTATCAAGGAATTCCCTATGTCAGTAAAATCACAAGTCTAGGGGCAGCTACGTGGCGCAGCAGATAGAGCTCTTGCCTTGGAGTTGGGAGGACCTGAGTTCAAATCCAGCCTCAGACACCTGACACTGGCTGTGTGACCCTGGGCATGTCACTTAACCCTCGATTGTTTCACCAAAAAAAAGCAAAAAAAAATCACAGGTCTAGTACCTATCAAAAATATATTAAGTTCAAATTTGATTTAAAGTTATAAACCTAGATTCCTTGAAATGTTGCCTTTATTTTGAGCAGAACATGGCCTAAAGGAAAATGTATCATGATGCTAATTTGTTTAAGAAGAAAATTTTAAATGACCTAAATCCAAAGATATGTATTACTACATGGTTTCTAGACAAATTTTAGGACTTTATATGTTTAATGCAAACTATCTTCAGTTACCTATACATACCTATATGTGTATGTATATATAAATGCCTAAATTTGTGTGCATATGTGTATGTGTGTGTGTGTATATGCATATGTACACATACACATCCCCTTTTTTCTTCTTGTGGAACTTGACCTTCTCCTTATTTTCAACCTTTCCTTGTACACTGAATCTTTCTCTGCTGCCTACAAACATATCCATATTTCTTCTATCTCTAAAATACCTTCACTTGGCCCTTACATCCTCTCAAACTGTTGTCCTATCTCTTTCTTTTCACAGACAAATGCATAGAAAACAACAACAAAACTGTCTACATTCATTGTTTCCACTTTTTTTTTTACTCATCTCTCGCTTCTTACCCCCTTTCAATCTGGTTTCTATCCCTACAATTTAAGTGAAACTTCCCACTTCAAGCTCATCAATAGTTTCTTTATTCATCCCTCTTGACCTCTCTACAATTTTTGACACTGCTGATCACTACATCCTTCTGTTTTCATTAGACCATACAGTTGTGGTTTTCTTCTTACCTGTCCTCAGTCTCCTTTGCAAAATCATTATTTATATCCCACCCACTATGAAGGGATATACAACCCAGTGCTCTGTCCTCAATTCTTTCCTTTTTCTACATTCTTTTGGTAATCTCAACAGCTACTGTGACTACAATTGTCACTTGTATGCACATGAATCATATCTACATGTCTAGCCTTGATTTCTTACCTGAGCTCTAATCTTTATATTTTCAATTAGCTGCTAGCTATTTGTACCTGTATATCTTACTGGCATTTCAAATTCATTGTGTTCAAAACAAAACTCATTGTCTTTCACCCAAAATGACCCCTTCTCATAGCTTCCATTACCTCCATTACTTTATGAAGGCTGCCCACTATGCCTAGAATGCAATGTTTCCTAAACCTCTGACTCTTAGAACTGCTACTTTCCTTCCTGATTGACAATACTGTTAGTTTTCCCAATCCAAACCACTTTTAAATTATTTGTATATATTCTGAATTTAATTACCTACTAATACATTGTATTCTTCCCAACTAAAATACAAGCTTCTAGAGGACAGGAACTGTCTCTTTTCTATTGTATTCCCATTGTCTAACACAGTATCTGACACATAATAATTGCAGAATAAATGCCTTATTGATTGGTTGATCAGCATACAGGTATACACACACAAACACATATACACACTGTATGTATACACACACACACACACACACAATCAAACACAATATACAATAGAAGAATTTTAAAATGCTTTTTTGAAAGGAAGGAGTCTACTTTTCCTGGAACAAAAGAAAAGAGAATCTGAGGAAATTTACCCTTAGGCCAGAAGGGTTATAGATATTATGAGAAACTAAAAGTGGGACAAAGATTAATTTTAAAATAATTAAAATTCTTACCTGCGTATTTTAGAGTTGTAATGTGCATGATTGTCTTGTTGCTTCCTAGGAACAAAATAAATACAATTAGGAAATATCATCCAAGTTATTCATGGCATCAGTATATAATAACTTCACTTGAAAATTAAATTTGTAAACATGGACAATACTGACAGACTCAGAACTGTAGCCACTCAAAGAAACATAAAATTATTTTTAAAATATACCTCTCAATTTCTACAACCAAACATCAGTAAACCTCAAATAGAAAATATTTCTAAGAATGACTTTTAAAAGTCAAAATTTTTTAGATTTAGACTATTACAGTCGCACTTTGCACTACTATTCAAATAAACTAATAGCTGCCCTAGGAATTGTAGTGATGGACAATGAAGATTCAGCTACAGAATACTTCACATTGCCAGACCAAATGATCTTACTGCAGAAAATAGTCTGATGCCCTTCCTTTCTATGTTGTCCTTTCCCAAAAGATAAAAATTGCTTAGAGAGTAAAAGAGAAATACTATAGGTCATGGAAATACTCTGAGGAGAAAATTACAAGATGCCCAGTCTTCACAGTAAGAAGTATATCACCTCTAAGTAGGAGATTCTTCCAAATAAGGCAGCAGAGCACAATAAGTTCAAAAGGGAGCCCAACAAGAAACACAGGAATTTCAACTGGATGCCCCAAATTGTAAGATCTGATTTCTTTTTTCACTCCAATTTTTTTGGTCTTCCTCAGTACTCCACAAGAGTATACCACTCATTGTGGAACTGGATTTGTGTTTTCATAACACCAAAAATAGTCCTTTCTACACATCAATTAATCATCAGATGTTTGGTCAAGGCCATGCCAAACAATAGAACATGAGCTCCTTGATGTCTTGGTAGGTTTTTGGTTTGTTTGTTTTTTTTAATCCTTAGCACCTGGTACAGTAATTTGCACATAGTAGGTAAATGATACATGTTCATTGAATAGAAACAATCAAAAATGACTACTAGGCCTCTTCCAAATCTGAAATTCTATAAAAATCTGGGCATCATACAGACACAAAATGTATTGTATCACCTGACATATGGAAGTTAAATATGAAAATCCAATATCATGGAACAATATTCTTTTAGAATATTTTTAGTAGCATAGCAACAAAATCACTAAAATGAGACCTACATATATTGTTCATTGCTAGTCCACCTTAATTTGAAATACAGGCACCAACAAAGAAATAAATAAAAATGTAATGACATCTCGGTGAGGACAATAGGTTAGGAAAGTAAAAGTAATTTATAGGAAATTCCAAAGCACCTAATTTTAGTAACATGAAATGATGATAATAAAAATAACTAGTATTTATATAGGACCTTAAAATTTGAAGTCTAAATATCATTTGGGCATTACAATAACTCTATTATGTTGCTGTTGTGGTTATCTTTATTTTACAGTTGAAGACACAGAAGCTCAAAGACATAAAGACACAGATGGTCATACAGCTAGTAACTATCAGAGATGGCATTCAACCCCCATCTTTCTAACTTGAAGTCCAGCATTCTATCCACTTTGACTCCCATGCTCAAGGTCATGGAAAAGAATAATACCACTGTATTCTGCACATCTGAAGTACTGTGTTCTGTTTTGGGAGTTAAATTTTAAGAGGAACATTGACAAATCAGTGTTTCCCCAGGAACGAGTGATCAGAATATTAAGGGAGTCTGGAAATCATAGTTGAAGGAACGGTGTATGTTTAATTTTGAGAAGACTAAAGGGAGATTGATTGATATCTATCTTCAAATATTTTACAGACTTTCACAAAGAAGAAAAATTCCATTCTTGAAGAACTCTTATTCTGGAGGGAAGACCTAGCACCAATGGGTGGAAGTTACAAGTAGACAGATTTAGGCTCACTAAAAGAAACAGCTTGCTAACAATTAGAGTAATTCAACAGTGTAGTGGGCTGCCTCAGTATGCAGTGTGTTCAATCAGAGACTAGATGATCATCTTTATGGGTATTAGAGAAAGAATTTCTACATTGGATTGGAAGATGAACTAATAACAATAAAAACAATAATGATATTTATCTATGCTGCAAAGTTTGCAAATTGCTACACACACACACACACACATACACATATATACACAAAAATTCACATATGTATATTTTATTTGATGCTCACAATAACCCTTTAATGTAGGTGCTTTATTATTGCATCTATTATACTGATGAGGAAACTGAGGCTAAGAAGTTAGGTGATCTGTCAGGATCTCATAGATAGTAAGTACCTGAGGCAGGATTTGAGAACTTAAGCCCTCCTTATTCAAAGATCAGAAGTCTATCTACTAGGTTACTTAGCAACCTTTAAAGTTTCTTTCAACTCTAGTAAGCCACAATTGGCCAAAAACATATTAATTAGAAACCTCACTTAACTGGGTGTTTGTTGTTGTTGTTGTTGTTGTTGTTGTTGTACCTAGCTTTGAGGAGAAAAGTGGCCAATTAAAAGAAAACAATATCTATGATATAGTAAAGAACAATTGCACTTAATTCATATAGACTCAACCTACTTCCTACACATATAATTCCATATAATGAAGATTGATATTCAGATTGCAATCAATCAACAAATATTCACTAAGTACTTACTATGTACCAGACATTATCCTAGGTGCTTGTGATATAGGAACAAAAAGTGAAATCATCCTTACTCTTTATATTCTAATAGGGGAGAGAACACAACAAATGTATACACACACACATACATACAGATCATAAATCCAAAGTGAATAAATGCAAATATATTTAAATATATAATAGTATGAGGGGGAGGGTACAAATAGTTGAAGGGAACAGGAAAGACTTCATGTAGAAGATGGCATATGACCTGTGCCTTAAAAGAAGAGAGGTAGAGATGAGGAGAATGTGCATTCCAGACACATGGGAAATCCACTTCAAACGCATGGCAATGGTAGGTGGAGTCTCACATGTGATGAACAGGGAAAAGGACAGATCCAGTTTGGCTGGATTGTAGGGTGCAGAAGGGAAAATAACAGACAACGAGTCTGCAAAGATTATGTTGTGCAGTGATTTAAAAGTTAAGGAGATGAGTATATATTTGATTCTAGAAGCAAGAGGAAGTCACATGAGTTACCTTAGTAGGGGAATCATGTGGTCAAATCTGCACTCAAGGAAAATTACTTTGGCAGCAGTGTGAAGGACAGACTGGAGTGAGGAAAGACCCGAGGCATGGAGATCAATCAGAAATCTGTTGCAATAATCTAGATGAGAGACCATGAAGGCCTGAACTAAGGTGATAATTATGTGATCTGAGAGAAAATGTTGGATGTAAGAGATACTATGAAGGTAAAAATAGAAAGATTTGGCAATTGATTTGATACATGGGATAAAAGAGGACAAGGAGTTCAAGATAATGCCAAGGTGACACACCTCAGAGGATGGAAGGATAGTGGTACCTTTGATAGAAATAGGGAAGTTTGGAAATGAGGTAGGAGTTCAAGAGGAAAGATAATGAGCTCTGTTTGAATTATGTTGATCTAAGATGTCTCTAGGACATCCATTTTGAAACATCTAATACGTAATTGGTGATGCAGAACTGAGATTCAGGAAATTAGTGATGCAGAAGCTCAGGAAATAGACTGGAGCTAGATATATAGATCTGGGAACCATCTGCATAGAGATGACAGCTAAACTAATGGGAATTAATAAGGTAAACAAGAGTTAGAGTATAGAGAGAGAAGAGAAAAAAGCCTAGGACAGAATCTTGGGGAAATCCTAGTTAGAGCTGAAAAGTAAATAAGGGTATTGCTCCAGCAAAGGAGACCAAGAAGAAAGGGGCAGACACTTCAGTATTGTGAATGAAGGAAAAAAATGGAATGTTCTTTAATATATTGTCATTTAATATCACAGGAAAAGGTTTTCATCATGAAGTGTTAAGGGGGAGAATGGGATTATGTAATCATCAGAAATCAAGCAGAATATTAAATTACCCAGACTATCAATTCCACTAGAATTTTTCTAGGTTTCTAGAGTAGTAAAAAAAATGATGCAAGGGGAACAGAGAAGACTTTAAAATAAAAGTAAAGTTATATCAGCCAGCTCAGTTCTATGTTTACCATTTCAATATGCAATCAATAATCTACCTTTTTCACCCCTTCTTGGGCTAGATTCCATCATTGTATCTTTACCCAAGCATTATGCATTTTTTTAATAAGTTGAGTTATTAAAGTAGTAATGAATTAATCTCTCAGGGATATTACACTAGGAAATTTTTCTGCATCTGACTTTTTTTCTGAAATGCATGCATTACAGGAAATGTTGAAATCAAATCCTTGACAATATTTTTAAAAACTTAAATTGTGTGCTAACATCTGTCTGGAATCAATTCTTTACAGTGACAAAAGCAAACCTACTTAAAATGACCTGTTACTATATGAACAGTAGCAAATGGATAAAGAGATCAGCTTTATGTTACTAAGATAATTCTGGAAGAATATGAAGCTTTGTCTTTCCTAAACCAGGAATTACAACTAGGTTGTCACATTATATCAGCAAGCTTTTTACATTCAATTCAACTCAAGAAATTCATTAAATGTCTCCTATATTCAGGCAACTGAGGGCATAAAGACAAAGATAAAATTGTCGCTGCCTTCAAGGACCTTACTTGCTTTTGAGCGATTTTGCATTTCATTTCGACAGAGTTCTTAAACATGGGAATATCATTGGGAATTTTTCAGTCAAAATTTGAAACAAATTACGCGTGATTCTTTTCAGTGTTATCCTTGGCATCTGTATTTGAACTGCTACCCATTTAATAACTTTTATTTCATTTGTCCCTAGGAGCTTTTAAAGTACACTCTGAGGGTGGAGAGGAATAGTGATCCCTTTGGGGGATTTTAACAGATAACATTAGCAAGTCATTAAAAATATGGAAGGTGTTCTTATTAGACGCTAGTCTATAGTTCTGTTATTCTGAAAAATGAAAAAAAATTAAGCTTGGACATCTCATGAATTATCAGTATCATATACCAATTACCATTACATATACTTTTCCACAAGCAAAGAAGGCAGGGGTGGGAAAAACAACTGTATTGCTGTCATATCTTTATACTCAAGGAATGAAAATTCACTTTAAAAATCTTAAAGATGCTGTTAGAGTTTTATCTAAGGTTCCTCTTGGTTTAGAGACACATTTTCCTCTTTTTGATCCAATTTTGTTTTAACTTCATGTTCTAAAGCTATAATGAAGTTATAAATTTCTGAACCCTTCCAACAAATAGCATAAATTCCTAAGCTTATTACTGAATTATTTGAAAATATGGTATTGGTATAAATGGACGAGAGGGTAAGAATCTGCATACATTTCACAGAGTTATTTGGAATCCATTTTTATATTCAACTTACAGCAATGTAATTGTTTCTGTGTGTGTGTTTTGTTTTTTACTAAAATGAGAGGAGAATAATGATTTATTAAATACCACTATTTGCCAGTCATAGAGCTAGGTGCTTTACAAATATTATCTCATTTGATTAATGATTGCATTAGGAGCTCAAAGATAGCCCAGACCACCAATTACACTATTCTCTAAAAAGTTTGGACTAAGTTTGTTATTTCTTTGCTATCCTTTCAAGGCCCTAAATCAATCATCGTCCTATGCTCAGATACATTTAATTAGATTTAGATCACTTTACATATCTTCTAAATGAATATGAAATTATAAAAATGATGTTTATGTATTTCCTAATTAATTGATATTTGGGGGAAATGAAACACTAGAAAAATTTTCATACCAAAAAACCCACAAAATGATAGAGGTGAAAATTTTACTTCATAACTTCAAGAATCTTTAATTACATTGGTTGGATATTAAAGCATTCTCTCCATCAATGCAGCTTTCAATTGCCCTAGAAGATGATCTTCATAGGCTGTTTCAGCCAAAAGAATTCATCTCTCTTTGGAGAAGGGCCTCTTTGCCAAATTTGCTTGGCAGGGGGAGGATGGAGGCTCAAAATGGCAAACACAGTGTGTCATTAGGCCATACACAAAGACCATATAACTTAGTAGGACCTCCCAGTGTTTGTATTATTTTAGGATAATCTTCAAAAACTCAAGCATTGCTATACTATGCATGATGAGACATTTGAGTATGTAGTGGAGGACATCAATTTAGTTCATTGAAATGTCTTTTTTTGGAGAGAAACAAAAATGAAATAATTTTTGACACTTGTCATTAAGCAGAAAGTAAAGAAACATTTGATCACATTCAAAATTAAAAATTTTTCCTAATTTATTTAAGAGACATGAAAAGAACGGACCATTTTACTGTAAGCAAATTAAACATGGTTCTAGAGAACACCAGGGAGCTGTTTTCCCCTACAACCATTTCCATGGGAAGTTTGGGGCACATATTCAAATAGGCAACTGTTCCAGGAACATGTGTGATAAGATATTATACTTTTTGTCTTTATTTCCATTGTCACCATACTCAAGGAGTTGAAAGTGTTTCCTTTCTATCATGACAAGCATTCATTAAGTTAGAAAATTATATAGACTCTCCAAGAGTTAAAAGGGGCAAAAAAGTGGTTATTATCTAAAAACTTGATTTCTCCTATTTCTTGGTCTCACACTAAATTGCTATTATTTGGCAACCCAGTTAAATAATTTCTGCAGAAAGACCTGGTAAAGAATGTGAAGAAATGTCTTTGACATATTAACCTTAAGATGGGTCTCTCCAGAGTAGGAACTGGCTTCAACAGGAAAGTATAGTTACTTTCTGCTAATACAGGTATTTAGACTCAGAGAAATGTAGCCATAAGAAAATGGCTGATGAGTGCATTGTGAATGAGCAACAGGACTTGTTTTTAATTGATTTCTTTGGATTAAATTTGAATGAAACATTGTGTTAATTCAAGCTGTTGTCCATCTGGGAATTTTCACAAGCCTAGAAAGTCTTTAGAAAAATAGTGTCTCAAGGAGAAAAAAAATATACCTCAGGAAACAGAGTGGTGGAAATATTCAAGTAAGCATGAAATGGTAACACCCTATATAATAATGGTTTAAGATGACTGTTAGAGCCAAACCGTATTCTTTTGTCTTCATAAGTTAAACAATAAAAAATGACAGGCAATTGGAATGGCCCTGTAGTTTTCTTTAATAGATGTTGGTTGTAATGAATTATGAATCTTGCTATGTTGAGTATCAATAAATTCTGAGAAGTATAATTTTCCATATCTGCAAAGTATCACAAATCAGTTAAGATATTTTAAGGAAACACAGAAATCTGAGAGCAATATTACTTTAGTAGTGACCTTTACCCTAGGATTATCCACTCAAAATATATAACTATCACCTGCCTCACTACCACTTATGGTATACGTGTTTGAACCACAGGGGGAAAATCTAGCAAAAAAAGTTCATCAGTGCCAGAGTTCCACTCAATACACTTATTTTCTTTCACAAGATGGGAAAAAATAAACTACCTAAGAGCCAAAGTCATCTTAAATTACTCATTTTTTTTGGTAAAAGTTCCCTTATACTTCTCCTTGAAATAAACATACCACCAGCATCAGAAGAGTACTTTATACTGCAAACACTTACATTGGGAAAATGAGATATTTTTGGAGGCAGATAAAGATAATGTGAAAAGAGCTGGCTAATTTGGTCACATTTTAAAATTTGGTTGAGATATCATCTCTGTGATATTAGTAACAAAATGAACAATACTACAATTACTTGTATATTTTTGAGGAGCATTTATGACTTACTTGGAATGAAGCACATTCTTTTTTCTATTTTGAATATTCTTGTTAATGTTTTATCAGAAATTTTGAGTTATATTCTTAAATATGGCTTTATTGCATACAGAGGTCAAAGATTTTTTTCATAATAGATTTTGTTCCTCATTTCATAATGTCAGCAAGATTCATGAGGAGTGGGATCTTAGAGGTAATTTTAATGCCTGTCATGGTAGAAATGACTTGATGGTCACACACCTAGAAAGTAGCAAAGCCTGGACACAAATCCAAGTTTTCTGAGTTTGGGTCCGATGCTGTTTCCTTCCAGGGTGCTGCCGCTAACCACTAAATGAAGGCTATCAAAATTCACTTTCTGCACCTAAAATTAGTCATTCACAAAAATGCTGTTCAGTTATTTTTTCCCAAAGCAGTAAACATGTGATTTCCTCCCAGGCTTGACTGCAATGTCATTTGTATATGAAACAGGAATTCTAACCATGTTTGGGGTGTTTTGTAATGCTGCATCTATGAAAAGAAATGTGACTCCAGATTGGCAGAGAGAATGCTGATCATTTGCTACATCTTTCTTCAGGCCTCTCTCCCAAAGACTCTCTGGAACCACACATGTGTCTCCATTAAGATCTGGAACTATGTATATCCCCCCCCCAAAAGTGTGTGGAACCAATTCTGTTAAGAATTCTAGGTGGGAATGCAGCATTGCATTCATCATTCTCTTTACCAAAATGGAGTCATATCTCTCTCCACAAAAGCAGCAGCAGGAAAAATTATTTTGAAAGCCTGCCTGCAATCATAGTGAAAAAAGAGTTCCATGTCAAATGACATTTCAAAAAATAGAGTAAAATTATATTTCTTAGTTATTAACCTTCTATGTTTATATTAACAATAGAATAATACCTTTCTGCCTTTGGCAAAGTAATACTTTACCCATAGGGATTCCTGCAAAATGTATGGAACGTTAAAAAGTAAATGAGACTTGAATAGATGGTAAAGTGCCATTGGTGTGAATTAATTAAGACTCATTATTCCTCAATGAACAAGCAGAGTTTGCCTGGAGGATCAATTCAATAAACATTTATTAAATACCTACTGTATGTAAAGGATTATGCTAGGAATTAGGTAAGGTACAAAGCTTAGCATTGACTTGGTCCCTGACCTCTCTCCCACCACAGAGCTTCCATTTTACACGATAACTCCATCTCTCAAGGAGCTTCAATTCAAGAAAAAACTTTCTCTTTTTGATCTGGCTTAAACTTTATGGGCATATACTTGTGATACCTGGAAATTAGAGACAGAACCAGTGGTAGCAAATAGGAAATTAATTCTATCACCTAAATCTGGAGCTTATAATATTGTTCTAGTGGTTTATAACAAGGAAAATCTTTATGGAAAGGATCAGCTCCTAATGAGGCCCTTTCATCTTTAGAATACTAAAGTTTTCTAGATGAGGTCTCAGAAGGATCCACCTTATTTCAAGTCCTGCTAACTCTTTGCAGTCTAAGTTACTATTTAGGGCTAGAAGTAGTTTCTAAAGGACAAATACTAATTAGGATGAAGTAGTAATATGATACTTATGAAAAAAAGGATAAAGGACCTAACACTGAATTAACACAATCTTTCATTCAAATATGATCCAAAGAATTCAACTAAAGGCTCATTTAAAATGGACCCATCAATCACTCTGCTTAAGGCTACTTTTCTTTAAGTTTTAAGGGGTTAAGAAAAAACACAAATCTACCACAAACTGGTTCATTTATTATCTGTATACAACATTGTCAATTGGTGCAGATAAGTTATTAATACAAACCATAAAGGCTTGTTGCCAACCAAAAGCAGAGAATACATGATAATGAGACCATGCTATCAATGCTACTTCATCTGAACATTCAAAATGCCTGCAAGAACTAATTAGTTTGCTCTAAAAAATTTTTTCTTCTCTTCTGTATATCACTGTAGCAACATCTCAGGACACCCTGTTCACTCTGAGATGTGAATCATTACAAGCTAGCATGCCCACTTGGTTCCTCAAAAGACACAAAAGGTGTAAAAATAGCTTGTGCAAATGAAGCATGTACAGCGTCAGCAGCCAGATGAACGTGGGTAGTCAGATAAGGTGCTGCTGCTGTAAAGGGCAAATTATTAAGAGAATTGTCTTTGAAAAAAAAATCAGCTTTGCTCTTCATGCCTTAAATCAGCCATTTGCAGAGCTTCCAAATGACACCTGACAAGCTCTTCTCTTCCTGTAATCACAAGACTGATGCAAACCAGGGAAGTCAAGGTTCCAAGATACTGAAGGTATAGGTGTCTTAAAAACCCAAATGTAGAAGACCAATGATGAAACATACTTTCCACCCCCGGACAGAAAGATGATAGATTTAGGGTGCAAAATTAGACAAATTTATTTTTGAATACAGTCAATGAAAGAATTTCTTTTGCTTGACTGTGTATATTTGTTATAAGGAATTTGTTTTTCTTTTGTCTTTTTTTTTCAATGGGGTGGGAGGCAGGAGAGAGAAAAAGTAGACTCAATATTTTTTTTAAATAGAGAAGTAAGGGGGAGATACTACAGATATAGAATGTTGCATGAGCTTTCAGATAAGGTCGTTATATTGTTAGTTTTACTTAATTGATACATTGTTACAAGAGACCTCTCACAGAGTGGGAGTAATAAGTAAATGTAATGAAAAAACAAGCTACACCAATATAACTTCAATAGAAGTGAACAATGTAAGCTCTATAATCAGCTAGGATCACATGCTATGTATGTATATAGATATGTATATATATATGTGTGTGTGTGTGTGTGTGTGTGTGTGTGTGTTGTATGTATGTATCTATGCATATACACACCTTCTTAGCAACCTAATTCAATTCAAATTCTATGTCCAATTTTTTTTTCAAAGATCATATTAACTTTCAGACATATCCCTGAGATACCAATTTATATCATGTGGAAGGGTGAGGGATTTTCAGCTTCTAAATAAATCACAACTTCTATTACCCTTTGACCCAGCAATACCACTACTAGGTCTGTTTCCAAAGATAATTAGGGAAAAAGGAAAAGAACCTTTATGTTCTCAAATATTTATAGCAGCTCTCTTTGTGATGGCAAAGAACTAGAAATCATGGAGATGCCTGTCAATTAGGGAATGACTGAATAAGTTGTGGTATATGATTGTGATGGAGTACTACTATGCTATAAGAAATGATGAACTTGATTTTAGAAAAACATGGATAGGCTCACACAAAATAATAAAGAGCAAAATGAGCAGAACCAGGAGAACATTGCATACAGTAATAGTAATATTGTTTTAAGAACAACTCTGAGTAACTAAGTCATTTTGACTATTATAAATAGCCAAATTAACTACAAAGGACCTATGAAGGAAGACATGATCTGTATCCAGAAAGAGAACTAATAAAGAGAAGTGTGTGTGTATATGTGTGCACACACAAATATATATACATATTTTACATATATACATATCCATCCATCCATGTACATATTTGTGTCTAATAATAGCTATCTCTGGGAGGGATGGAAGAAAAAGGGGAAATAAAGTTACATGATAACTTTATTATATAGTCAAAAGGAATAGCAAATTGTACATAATAGATATTCAGTTTCATGTACAATCATCTTTTTCCCCCCCATTCTACCATGTTATGGAAATGCTTATTTTATTTCTTGAGTTTGTTTGTGGGGGTTTTTTTTGGGGGGTGGCCTAGGCAATGGGGTTAAATGACTTGCCCAGGGTCACACAGCTAGTAAGTATTATGTGTCTGAGGCTGGATTTGAACTTAGGTCCTCCTGACTTCGGGGCAGGTGCTCTATCCACTGCACCACTTAGCTGCCCCTTAAAGACTTCTAAAGTAAAAAGGACTATTATAAAAATCCTCAACTTGATATGGATTTCAACCATTTTGCTACAGCCCTTCAGTTTGCAGAATGGAATGTAAAAGGGATTCTAAAATTCATTATTACCTTCTTTAGGTGGCATACAAAAATAAAGACATGGAGATAACCATCTCTGAGAAAAATATTTTCTGCTCTAATGCTTAAGTGAATTTATGAGTTTCACTTTTTCCACTCATGAGAAAAGAAAGCTTTTTCCGTAAATAGCCTATGGGTGTACAAAATGGCAGCACATGTGCTAATGTTCCACATAAAACAACAGTTCACTTAAAATACCATTTGAACTAACAAAGGAGTGGAACAAAGAGGAAACACCTTTTATTTCTTTAAATTTGCATTCATATGGTTAGTATTTATAAGTAATCATCATGCAGTGAAGCCATAGTTAACACCATCAATAAATCAAGACAAAGTGTTATTAAGCATTAGACAAGTTTTCTAAATTACTGAAATTAAATATCAAATTATGAGATTAAAATTATCTAGCATTGTTTTATAGGAAAGTTAAAAACATGTTGACAACTTTACCCAAAAAAAAATCCATTGTCCAACCTAATTGCAGGATCACAAAACAAACAGTTTCATGTTGTTTTCAAATCTTCTACTTCCTCTACTAATGTCTTACTCTGACGGCTCATCATGGCATGGTGACCCTATATTCTCACTAGCACAGCACAAGGTCCACAGACTGGTCTCCTTCCTGGTCCTCACACAAGACATTCTTCCAGACTCTGGGTATTTTCATTATTTGTTTCCCATGCCTATAATTCTCCTCTCCTCATCTCTACCTCCTTACTTTCCTGGCTTCCTTCAAGTCCCCACTAAAATTCTGTCTTCTATGAGAAAGGCTCTCTTGAGCCCTCCTTAATGCTACTGCCTTCCCTCTATTGATTATTAGCAATTTATCCTATCCATGTCATTTATACCTAGTTGTTTTTGTATTGTTTTTCATATTTGATGGAGTTCCTTAATAGCTAGGTCTGGAATTTTTGCCTTTCTTTGTATGCCAAGTACTTAGTACAGTGCTGACCTTAATAAATGATAGTTGACTGAACAACTGACCGCAAAGATAGAAAAGCATCAAGTATGGATGGGCCTGGGTTCAGGGGTGCATTGGAGCCAGATCAAACCAGTTCCTGAAAAATGACTTAAATTTTCAGTGTGATCATTTACATCTCAGAAATTTGTAGTAAATGCTACAAATCAAGATTTGGATTTATTGTTTTGTTGATTGTCTAGACTTAAGAAAGTGATGGAGAAAATGTTAATATACAGATTAAATTTCAAAGCGCATTTCATGTACTTTTTTTTTCCAGATAGCTAGTTGCTAAATGTTTCTCAGCACATCCCTGAGTCTGGTGATAGAAGATCATGAATGAGTCTTGTCTTTGGGCTACAGCAGACTCATTAAATTTACAAAGGTTCATCACCAGAAGGCTAGTCAAAAGGAAATGACTTATTTTGGCAACAACAATTCATGAAGATTATTCTACTGAAGCATGGAATGACTTATTTTCATTGGCAGAGGGAATACCGACACAGATAGTTTTTTTTTAAAATCCTTGAGATAGTGAAGTATCTTCTACTTACAAGTTAACTTTCAAGAACTGAGAAAATTTTATGCACCACAGTTTCTTTCCCAGTGATTTTTAAAAAATGTCTTGGCATTACATAATAATACCTTATAAAAACTAACTTAAACAAGGTCATACTAAATTATGTATTTTTCCTTATTTCTCTGCAATTGCTTAAAAATGTGCATTGCTGGAAGTGTCCTTTGTTATTTCAATTCTCTATGATTCTAAATTATTTTAGTAGGGAAGTTATGGTTTTCCTTAATGTTATTACTCTGTTGGCTGACTTCTACATAAGGTTAATGTTTCATTGTGCATTCCTCTCAGACACATGTAAGCACCTCCCATTATTCATTCTGGGTTGAGGTTAAATAAATGTACAACACATCAGGAATAGTGCAGACTAGCAGATAAGAACCCCTAAGTACACTTGAACTCCAAAGCAACATTCTGGAAAAAAACAACAATATTTCACTTGAAAACATATAGCTGGAATCATTAAGACTATAGAAAATTCAGAAGAGGGATCTGACAGCAGGATACAGGAAAAAATTATAGAATGCTAGAAAAGGAAGGTACTTTAGAGATCACCTAGCTCTGCCCCCTTATTTTTTGGATTAGGATTTGTTAAACCTTTTATGGGAAAAGATATCTAAACACAAAATAGCATAAGGGAATTAATATTCTTATTAAATTCTTTGAGAATTTTCATACCAAAAATGGAGCACCAGCCTCAGGGTCAACAAGGTTCAAGTCCCATTTCTGATAAATAGTTGCCAAATACCATTGACATGTCCCTTAACCAAAGATAAACTGTCAGCTTTGCTATTTTACTTGACAAAGGCAAAATTAGTCCCTCCAGAATTCTGCCAGCCAGACTATCAGTAACTCAATCAGCAACAAGGAGGAAAATGCGTCTATATAACTCAGGGAAACCAGTGTTGTCACATGGGCCTTAAGCATCACCCTCAAGTAGGTTTATTCACAGATCAACCTATCTGGGACTAGGTACTAAGGGAATTGTGAAAGTATCTCCTCTCCATCTATTCCTCTGGCTAATTCCTATAATCTTCCCCTTGCCATGATCCACCTTTTCAAGAACATCAAAATCTAGTCTAGGTTACTTTGATTTGGGTGCAAATGAAAATTATACTAAGACAGTTGAAACATCATGTGTAGGGTATCACATAAATTAGTGAAAGTATATAAGGAGGTGTGACTGCTTAAATACAAAATGTGGCACCTGAAAGAAGGATATAAAACAGTCTCATCTTTTTTCATTATTCAAAGTTAAGTATTTCAAAATTTATTCAAAACTTAAGTATTCAAAATTTATTATCAATGAATTCAGTATAATAAAATCTTAACTAATTAATGTTTCAGGAATATTATCTCAATTATATCTTCTGGTTAACTGAAACTAATGTAATTTTTGACAATTTTTGAAGCCAGTCCTTCCTGACTAGAATGGTAAAAATTCCAGCCATACTTCAAGGCCCAGATTAAATATCGTCTTCTAAATGAAGCTTTGTGCTGATAGGTAGGCAATATTATATAGTAGAAAGAATGTTGATTTGGAGTCAGGACACCCAAGTATGAATTCTGTCTCTTATCCTAGCTAGTTGTGTAACCATGAGCAAGTTAGTTCACCAACTTACTTCTTCCTCTACAGAAGAGGATGATACCCAATGGACATACATCCTATCTTTCACTTTACATGTGATCTTTCCTTCTGAACCTCCATAGGATTTTGGTTGTATGTCTCTTAAAATATTTGTATTCTGCCTAATATCTTGGTTATTTTATATACCTCTATACATAAGTACATAGGAACTTTATGTCTTAATTCTCTGCCATGCCATATGACAGTTAATGGTCCTAGAACACAGAGATTATGTCTTTATCATCTTTGTTTCTGCCACGGTGCTTTCCTTTCCTTCTCAATAATAACACAGTATTAATTTACTCAGTTATATCACAATGAATGAAGAGTATGCTAAATCAAGTCCAAAGTTACTTTATATCTACTTCTCAATTAAATATAAAATAATGCAATTCAAAGAGAAATAAGATAACTATTCACCGAATTCTGGAGTTAAAAATGGAATAAAAATGATCTGATTTCCTAATTTAATGGTCAAAAAGAAACAAAAATAATGTCAAATAAAGCAAATGCCCTTATGGATTACTTATCTACATTTACATAAAAATTCCACAATTTAAAAAAAACATTAAGTTCCCTAAAGAATACTAACAAAATGCTCAGTTTTCATAACTTTAGCTCTGTAATCTATTATGTTCATAAATCCATTTTCACTAACAATGCATTGTTTGAAACAAAAAACAAAGAGAAATAATTAATTAACAGCTCATTTCCCACCTATCTGGTATTTTTTTTAAAAAAAAATTATGACCTGATTATAATGATAAACTTTTCAAAGCAAACATATGAAGGGCAGTCCATAGACCATCTTCCCAAAGGTAAGGATTAATGTTTTAGTGACAGTTACTGCTGGTAAGCCACTTGGCTCGAAGTACCAAATTTTCACAAAGAAGACCTGTTCAGATATGGTAATCACATTGCCACAGGCACTGTTTGTCCTGCAGACTGACGTATTCCTACATTGTTTTGCTAAAGGGCAGGACCAATTAGGTGTCTTGTATTATTAAAATCTTATTTTCCTCTTCTTACTACATATCCTCCCTCTCTTTCCTTTTCTCAGTACTTCCTCTTTCCATTAAACACCATGCTAATAAACCAGACAAATACCTACTTCATGCCAAAATATTCAGGTTATTAATTCTTTTAAAATAGGGTACTCTACAAGAATATTTGGAAGAATCAAGACAAACTTCCAAGCAGGCCCCTTTCACTTCTATCCTCTAGTGAGAAATATGATACATGACTGTAGTAATGACAATACATTGTGACTTCAGGCTTCATCTTTGACAGTGCTCAGGTTTCTAGTGTTGATCTTACTCAGACCCTGATACCAAAGTGCATAAATAATATCATGATCCCTCCTCCCAAGTTCCTCTTACTCTTTGCTGTGCCAAGTCTGAAATAGAAAAAGGACAATGTTAACTTTGGATTAAGTGAGTAGAAAAAAGAAAAAGAAAGAAAGAAAGAAAGAAAGAAAGAAAGAAAGAAAGAAAGAAAGAAAGAAAGAAAGAAAGAAAGAAAGAAAGAGAATTGTAAACATCCCAGCATATGAATATGCATAAAATAAAACAGGGTGACCTTGCCTAGAGGCAAACTCATCTCTTAAGAGAGATTCTTCCTCCTTCTGCATCTTCAAAATTCATGCCAAATTCTATCAACACACAGAAAAAAAAACACACTGAATTTCACATAAATGCCATAAGTAATCCCTGGATGTGAACAACAACAACAAAAATCATTTCTGGATTCTTCCTAAACAAAGACACCCCCCCCCGTCACCAAAAAAAAAAAAAGAAAAGAAAAGAAAAGAAAAAGAAATTCAATGGAATAACATAAAAATGTTTGTTTTCATATTATGAGACTAAGATGAGGTCCAATTCATCTTGATCTAACCTGTGATGGATTCAATAACATTTCCTGGCATCTATGTTTTCAACAAGGAAAATGAATAAAGGGAGGGAAGGTAATAGCCCTATCCTTCATATATCTAGTTCAATAGGATTTGTACTTAGAACTGTTTTTCCAACAGTCCTGTTTGCTAGTCCAATAGCATTTGGGAGGGAACTATCTGAGGACTAGAGGTATAGTGTAATCCACAATTTAAATCAATAAGTCATTGTGTATTTGGTGAACATCCATAATGGATTCAGTAATGTAATAGGAGAAGAGTAAGACATGACCCATACCCTCTAGAAGTTTACATTCTACTTGAAGGAAAGAAGAAATGACTAGAGAAAATACTAGACAGCATAAAGTACAGTAAAGACCATTTGATTTGGAAGTAGAGGACTTGACTTTTTATATTCCAGTTATACCACTTCCTGTGTCACCTTAACCAAGTAACTCCCTCTCTGGGCTTCAGGTTCTTCATGTGTAAAATGAGGGAGGTGAATTAGATGATCTCTAAGGTCCCTTGTACCTCTAAATTCTATGGTCCTCAGATATATAAGGATTTTAAAAATTCAGAGTAGACACGAAAGACTGCTCTTTTAAAAGATAACTAGTTCACCTGGGGATCAAATGTGTGACTTTTTTCTTAACACTATTTTCTAATCAAAGTGGGCTAGTTTTTATCATTATTAACATCACCTAAGTAACAAGTGAATCTATCCTCATCCTTGTATTTTGACACCTTTCAATATTTGCTTACCTTCCAGATATATTGTTAATCTAGAAATGAAAACAACGGGATAGAGAGGCTGGGGTCTGTGAGGAGAAGACAAAAGGAAAAAGACATTGACAACCTCAATTTGAGGTTCTCATGTAATAGAAGATCAGATTATGGCACTGTGAACTTCAGTCTTGAATCGCTTAATAAATATTTCTTGGCTTGCTTTGAGGAGCTATTCTTAACAGTATCTCTGACAGTCATAACATCGATTTTCACTATCTTAATCAGTCATTTATAATCAGAAAATATGATTACATGCCAGAGTTTTAAGTACATATCTATTCTGTGTTTATTTAATGTTGTTAAAAGGCACAAAAAATTGATTTTTTAAAAATTTAATTGCTCTACTTAAATATATGATGGAAATGGAAACTATTAACAAAAATCATATGTACATACATTGTATATGTGTATATACATATATATGTACACACACAAATACACACATGGCCACCATGGTAATACTTTCTCTGGATCAAATGTGTTTATCTCTTAACAGTGTTTGGAAAGAATGCCTGTATAAACGAAGCTATTGGTATCTATTTGAGGTATATAATAGAAAACATGCAAATTCTCTGAATGCTACTTCCCTTAACTTCATACCTACAATGATTCTTGGAAAATAATGGATTTTATGAATATCACCACATAAAAAACTATACCTTTCCTTTTAAAAAAACAACATTGGAAACAAAGGTTTGTGTGTGGTACATATTTGTATGTGTGTGGGGGGGGTGTTTTTCTCTAGAGGACTGCATAAGAGTGGAAATGATGTTGTCAAATTATATTATCTTTAAGACTGTGGTTGAATTTCCAATGACTGCCAAAGCTCAGCAGCAGACATGGTAACTGTGTTTGACATTCTCTTGGACCCAGATAAGTTAAATTGGCATAGGCTACATACAAGTGCTGTGTAATATTTTAAAAGGGTTAGATGAGCAATTCATATCTGTTGAGCATACATCATTGTCTAAACACTAGAGACAGAAAACTTTTATTTTGCTAAATTTTGAGCCTATTTGATGGGAATGTATTTCAAATTTCAAACCAAATTTAACCTTAATGGTGTGAACTTCTATTTCCTGAAGAATTTTTAAAAGTTTAAAACTACATATTTGTGTGATTTTGATGACCTTGAAAAACATTTTCAGTAATGTGTTGATAGGTATTATGGAAATTAATCAAATATGTATGGTATAAATTGACCTGTGCATTCCAAATAAAGCTTACAATTCAGAGTGTTTTGAATAAAAGCATCTGAATATGAATCAAAATTAAGTAAATTCTAAAATTACAATAATTGCTATGCACTCTACAAATACTATCTTGTTTGATCCCCACAACAATCCCTAGGAGAAAGGTGCTATGATCCCCATTTTATAGTTCAAGGAACTGTAGAGTGATTTGCCCAGAATCACACAGCTAGTAAGTATAAGAGGACAGATCTGAACTCAGGTCTTTCCAAATCTAGGCCAAGATCTCCAACCACTGCACCAGCTAGCTAAAATGAGTATTTTGGGTCAATTTACCACACAAACACAAATATTCTATACAACCTAACTGATAATGGTCCCCTAGATGAATCTCTCATGAACCTAAAGAAATAAGTAGTAAAGAAAATAAGTAAATAATCAATATTTTTGCTATAGTCTTGAAAATTATTTATTAAAATCAATGGGCCTGCAAAGTTTACATTTGATCCTTCAGTTCTGGCTGGCCCTGCACTTATCAATGTCATTCCCATGAGCACTTTTCTATGTTCCACTTCTCATATCACCACAACAAAAGATCTTGGATATTTGCCTGAAGTAATGATACTCAGAATTTTCTCTAGTTATAGATTTCTATCAAAACAAAGAGAAAGAATTCAGAGAGGATATGCAAAGCAAATCAAATTTCTTTTAGGTCCACCATCTGATTCTCATTGGATTTAACCTGAATTCATTTTGTACCTTGGCACAGAGGCTACATCTTGTTTTCATGGAAGTTTTGGTGCATTACCTTAGTTTTCACGAGTAACACATCTAAGGGCATCATTCTTTAGACTAGATTATCCAAGAAAAAACAGTATCATTCAAACTTTATCATTTAAGTGCTTCCTGTAGCATGCATTAACCATACCACAAGGAAAAGCCTTATAATGACATCTAATATTTTTATAGCACTTTATATTTTGCAAAGTATTTCATACACATGAAATATATATTTACATGTGTATGTATCATATGTGTATAGACACATATACATAGACATACAAATTTCTTTTGACCATTACATCATCAAATCTGTAACATGAAAGGGCAGATATTTTCACCCCCATTTACAGATGGGGAAACTGAGGTTCAAAGGGTTAAATGGCTCACCCTCCCCAACTTTACAGACTTAGAAGCAGAGCCAGGCAAGTAATGAAGTCTCTTGAGAGAACATAGTCTTGCTATGCTTCTTTTTAATTTACAAAGCTCTAGCTTATAAGATAGTTTACCATTAAAAATGTGACAGTTTATCATTAAAAGTGTTTTATTCTGGGGCAGCTAGGTGGTAATAGTAGATAGAACACTGGCCGTAGAGTCATGAGGACCCGAGTTTAAATCTGGCCTCAGATACTTACTGGCTGTGTGAGCCTGGGCAAGTCACTTACCCCTGTTTAATTCAGTTCCTGATCTGTAAAATGAGCTGGAGAAGATGCTGTCTCATTTGACTCCATTTTACAGATGGGGAAATTGAGGCTCAGGGAAGCTGAATTACTTGATCATTATCACACAAGGAGTAAGGATAAGAGGAGAGATTTTAAACTTGGCTCTCTGACTCCAGAGCCAGCATTCTTTTTTCGTTAACAACTTCTATTTATTTCAATGTTTATAGTTCACAGAAAGGGCCCAATGAATGTTAACTTAGTAACTACTCAAAAATCCTTAACAATGTAAATCAATGTAACTGGTTTACAGTTGATGCAATTTGCCCTTCTCATATCAAACCTCCACCCCACCCCCATGGCCCCAATAAAGAAGAAACTCTTACTAAAACCTATCAAGTCTGTTTTTTCCCCCTTTTTATTCATGGATATAAATTATTTTAGCAATTGCAAGTCAATTTTTTCATTGAAGAAAACAATCTATACACACATGCTGATTAAGTCCAAAGTGAAATGAAATTGTGGCTTGTACACATTGGTCATAGTGCTAAGTCTTGCTTTTCAAGGACCTGCAGAATGATCATCACTCCATCAGACAGAAAACAAAACTTTATTAAAAAGAAAAGAAAAAAAGCACTCTCCCTGCTCTGACTTAACTGTTTCCATGTCAGGAACTAACCTTTAGTTTAGTTTTGTTCAAGGGCAGGAGAACTAGTATATGGGAATCAGTGATATGAAATTATATTTATAATGACATCAACAATAAGAGACATTGTTTGGGTGCTCACAGTGTGATTAGGGTTTCTAAGAACATACAACTATAACATTCTGACCACAGAGAGTATAGGTTGAAGATAAAGAGTGCTGTCCATCTGACACGCAAGATATCTCAGACAAAAGATTTTAGAAAAATGAAAAGAACAAGGGAGATGCTTTCGCCAAATGAAAAAAAGAGTGAAAGGAGATAAGAATACATTAACAAGTAACAATTCACACAGCTACTTTCTCATTTCCATAAAATCTTTACAGGATTGGGCTATGTATGCATTGTGGGCATTCTTAGTTGTGCTGAGGGTATAACAGGGTTTTTGGTTGCCAGGCAGAGGGAGAGGTTGAAGGACAATAGATTGTGATCACAGAAGGGAATCTGAGGGTTCATGAACGTGGAAGTGGCACGTTTGTGCATGATTGCAAGATGAAGAGAATTACTGTTTTGGGATATAGCTGAGGTAGAATATAGGTCATGGAAAAAGAAAAAGTTGAGGAACTGTGATATTAGGGCATTTGAGGGAGTATTAATATGCATGCTGGAGTCCCCTGGTATGACTATAGGAGTTGAGAAAGAGAGCAAGACTGTGTGCTAGGCACTAAACTCATTGAGGAAGTAAGGGGAATGCCCTGGAGTTTGGTAAAGAACAATTACAAGATATTTATCAATATTTATATCTTGGACAAATAAAATGACTTGACCCTGCTACTAAGTAGGAAAAGAAGACTGGCCTGAATTGCACTTGGGAAATTGGAGAGTGGTTTCAATAGTCTCATATTGCTTAACATGGAAAAAGCTCAATGATTTAAAATTCATATTTTTTGTGAGACTATATGGCTACAAATAATAAGACACCTTATTAGAAGAACTTTAATTACAATTAACCCAAAGGGTAATGGAGAGATCCATGATGGTGCAAATATATTGCAGTGTCTTCACTGATCTGCATGTGAAAAATGACACGGAAAAGTCACCCAGAGAAAAATTAGCTTAGAGCAAAAAATAGAGGTGACCAATGGACAGCCTAAGGAGTAACTGGAACTTCTGAGATTGTAAAAGAATGGAAAGCAGGATGGCAATGTGTTGGATAGATCCTATCTGGAGGTTCCATGGGCAAACATGTAGAGGCATTTCCCAGAATAAAGTATGGAGGTCATGACCTGACTACACTGATAAAATGTTCTACACATCAAACTGCCATAGTATTTTTTATTAAAGAAAATATGAAGCTCATGTTTAAGAAACAAAAAATACAAACAATTATTTTGCCTTCACCTAAACCATGTCTTCCTTTTGTAACTTAACAACAAAATTCTTTATTCACCAGATGGTTGGTGAATAAAGTGGTTGGAACAGGAAGAAAATCAATTTAAGATACAAACCTGTAATCAACTTTATTTAATGCCTTTGTTTCATAACCTGCATGGACATTTTTTAAGGCTTTTCAATTCCATCTTCTTTCTACAGAAAACATATATTAAATAAAAAATAGAACACACATGAACACATCACATAAGAGTTTATATTAATTGGGTGTGTTCATGTTGTTTTCAGTTCATTTTATTTGACAGAAACAGCTTCTTGAGCAAAACTGAAGTTAATGGATTTACAATTTTATAAAATACATATTAAGATATGTAATGCTAGGACTAGACATTAAGAAAAATTAGGTTCATGTACAGAGGGAAAGCTTAGGGTCATTAAAAGAACTGTCAATTTCCCAAAGGTGATCTAACCTATTTTTTTCCTGCTCAACATTGTGCCCAGGTATTCATCCATTTGCAGTGTCTGTCTCAAATATATGTACTAATGGGTGAGCTTAACAAGTTTGTCATATAACTAAATATAATAGTATTGCCATAAGATATAATTCTTTACTCATTCATTTTTTTTTCTGTGTGGATGGATGGATAGATGGAAAAAATGATTGCCATGTTGCCAAGTACTATGCTAAGCAATGAGCATAAAAAGGAAAAAGTAAGACAGTCCTTGTTCTCATGGAGCTCACATTTCAGTCCAAATAGAGAATTCATATGTGAGGCTTCAGCTGCAGAGCTAATGAAAAGGTGAGACAGTACTTCAGTCCAGCAGGGTGAGTGAATGAAAAGGTTGCAACATATTATAAATGAGGAATTATACAGGAATTGTATAAGGGATGTCAACAGAGGAAAGAATGATGGGAAAAAATGATGGGCCACTAACATAGCAAGACTGATGGACAATCAGTAGTTGCTATGTAATGTCAAGAGAACATGAGAAGGGCCACAACATGTTGGGTGGCTCTCCTATGGCAAATTTATGGGAGTTCATGAAGAACATGGTTAATAAGCCTTTTTTTTTCTTAAGTGATAACTATATGCCAGACATTGTGCTAAGTGCTTTACAAATATTACCTTATTTGATTCCTGATAAATAAGAGTCCCACAAGTTGAGCAGGCATGAGTTAATTGTGGCATTTATCAATGGAGGAGATCCCTACACTGATTAGATCACATAAGCACTGGAGAACTGGCAAACAATACAGATAGTTACATTTAATCTTTCTTGGAAGAGTGAACTGAACTGTTAGGTCCACAAATATTTCACCTCACTATGCAATTTTCAATATGAAGTCACAGAAGGTGATTAAGACCAAATAAAAGCCAAATCTTTTGTTTGGAAAAAATGTGCTTAATCAGGCAAAAATAAATATTTTGAAACCAATGTAGACACAGAAGTAAAAAAAAAAGAGGACTGCCAGTATTTTCACCCATTAAGATATTTTCACCCAGAAATGGTATATTCCTTTCCAAGTCAGTCATCACAGACTGTGCCGCACAAACATTTGTTGCAACCAAACAATGAATACAAATAAGTCTGGAAAAACTTACCTTTAACTCCTACTTTTTTGGGGGGTGGAGCAGAAGGGTGGACCTATGATTTCATCAAAATGTGGGATTCCTGGAGTAAAAATTCCCTTCACTAATGCACATGGGCAACTCCATTGTAATTTTTTTTAGTCTCAGAGAATTGCCAGGGACACTGAAGTTAATGACTCACCAGCAACAAAACGACTAGTGTGTGTGTGTGTGTGTGTGTGTGTATGTGTGTGTGTGTGTGTGTGCGCGCACGTACGTGCATGAGAGAGAGAGAGAGAGAGAGAGAGAGAGAGAGCTTAGATGTTCCTAAATTCAAGATAAGCTCTATAGCCACATTCTTCTCTAGTTGTTACATAACATCATGGACTTAGAGTTGGAAGGGACCTACGACATAAATCATTTAGTCTAACTCTCCCATTTTGCCTACACAGAAAGTGAGGTTCAGAGAGATTGGAACTCACCTAAGTTCACAAAGGTATTAAGAGGAAGAGCCAGGGTTCAAACTTGCACCCTGTGCCTCTCACTTCAGTACTCCAAATTCAAAGGTCTTTCTACTGTATCACACAACCTCACAATAATATTTTAAAATCAAGTATGATGATGATGAATGACCCTAAGCTGAGTTTCCAGCCTGCTGTGTTCAACATTGTCAAATATTCTCTACATGCACAGAAAAAGTGTTCCTCCTGTGAAGTTAAGTAAAAATGTGCAAAGAGAAACATAGAAACCAATAAATAAACTATTATAGCAACTCATTCCCATCTCACTCATCCCATATTCACTTCTAGTGAGGGTCTTAGACCTGGCTCCCCTCCTATTTCTAGATCTGCTCTCAGACATACCTCTAACAGTGAATGTGGCATGGGGAATATGGCTATAGGCAGACCTGGGTTCTAATCTCAACCTTTTTATTTGGCATAGCTATACTTTCTAACTTTTGTCCCACTTACCCATAAAATCCAACTCAGCTTGTATTTAAGCTGAAAGTTACCCTACCAAGTTTAGACCTTTTAGAATGAAAAAAGAGATGAGAGGGAGAGTCAGATCACTGCAAATCCTTTCTTAGCAGAGACAAAATAATTCCCCCAAAGAACGGACAGATACACACCTTTAATTCTTATAGCATCACTTTTCTCTAAAGAATTTCTTTTTTTTTCTTTCTTTCTCATGGTAGACTCCAAAGCAAAACCATCTTTCTACTCTAAAATGGCCTTGGACTTTGAGTTAATAGGTCTGGGTTGAATGCTGAGCTCCCTCACTTACCAACCATGTGACCATGGGGAAATGACATAATTTCTCTGAGCTTTATATAATATGAATAGATACACCTTAATGATCCACCCCTCACAAGAGTATTGTGAGGCTAGAATGAGGCAAGTATGTAAGATAATTTATAATGATAAGTCACTACATAAATGTAAATTATTCACATTTTCTCCTTTAAATAATAGTTCCACTCCCTAATAAAATGCCTTGCATATAGTAGGCACTCAGATATTTACTGATAAATTAATATAATTATTGACTGCTGCTGGTATAATATGCATATTGAATTAGTTAATAACAATGCACACAGATGTATACAAAAGTACAGGCCAAAAACAATAATAATGTATCTGCCTTCCCTACAAAGGTGCCTCCTTTGCATATATTATGATCATACAATATTCTCTGATATATGCAACCAAAGAAATAACTGTTCAATAATTTCCTGAGTATCAATATCAAGGAAAGCATAAAACAGGGAGACATTCACTCTCTGTAGATGATTGATAATGTCAAAAAGAATGTCCCATACAAAGTCTATTAAAAGGAGTAATTCTCCATAAAGTGAGAGACTCTCCAGATATTCCTGTTTGCAAACAGAATTACACTGCTTGTTTCAAATTCTGGAATAGTACAAGGCATCCTCAGTGAGATACAAGCTCACACAAAAGATATAATCCTAATCCACAGAGGAAAAAATGAATGAATGAATGCATATTGTCCAAATTATGACATTTAATTGGATGGACATCCCATTTAATTAATTCATCAGTAAACAGATCTTGGGCAGGAATGGCAGATAAACAAAACTGAATTCAGAATTCAATAGGAGGAAAGAGTAGTTAGACTGCATTTGACAAATCTGTCAATTCTGTCAGTGACCCTGAATTGCTCCTAACTGCAAAACTCCATCATTTTTAACACTATATTCTCTCTACAATAGTGCATATTTTCAAATCATGAAATATCATAATTTCAGAGTAATCCAACTTTCAAGTAACTCAAAGGTGAGTGAAGAGATTCATAAGCAGGTGTAAGTAGACTGTAGCATGTTAACAGAACTGATATACACTTGAGGATTCTATGTCAGGACATGTATGACCAAAAAAAAAAAAAAAAGGAAGGACAGCCAGTCATATAATGTCAGAGGGACAGCCAGAGTATTGTACTGTTATTCATAAATTATTTTAAGAAACAGAATAAGGCCTTAAGTACACTAGGTGAATCTTCTATGGAGAATTTACTTTAAACATATTTCATTAAGACATAGACAAGAAACACATGGTATATGAAAGTTTGGGCAATTAACTGCAACAGTGATGGAAACACCACATTAATGAGGTTACTGAGCCATTCAAGTCTCAAAACAAATATTCTTCCTACACAAAGTTCAACTGGCCCAGTAAAGATCCTATAAAAAGAATATAAAAATAACTTCTCATGGAATCTGACCTAGGAGGGAACCCATCCATCTCTAACAAACAAGTGCTATTAGAATCAATCACATTGCCTTGCTTTAACTGTTTGGGGTTGTGGTAGAACAGTTGGAGTAAGCACACTTTGAGAGTTTTATTTTGGTTTGTTTTTTTTTCTTATGAGGGTAACTATTTTTCAATTGCTTTACCACCTTCAAAATTTAGAGAAAAGTATAAACTGCTTTAGGAAATAATCACCTTTCCCTATGTAGGTATTTTTTTAAAAGATAAATTATCATATAGAGTTCTTTACAACATGAATATACAGTATAAAGAGAGACAATACTATCTCAAAGCTAGTACAAAGCCTGTTACATGGGTGGTATTTACATGACTGACCCACCCTTTGAAAATGAGGGCAACCTTGCTACTAATTATTTGTGAACAAATAAAAAACTCTTCTTCAAATAGTAAAACAGGTAAATGCTAACTCTAGTAACCATAAACATAGGCAAATAGCCTGTTTCTTATCTGAAATACTTTTTCTTATCTATCTGTATTTACTTTGTATGTACCAAGCTATTTTCATATTTGTTTCCCCTCCCCCCACACTGTGAGCTCTTTGTGAGTAGAAACCGCTTTTGCCTTTCTTTGTATCCCCAGCACTTAGCACAGTGCCTGACACATAGTAATCACTTAATAAATGATTTTTCACAGTTAGTCTGACTGAAGAAGAAAGTATATAGAGAGTTAGATTGTTCCATTGTGGCTACTAATGGAGTTCTGTTATCATCTTTCTATGTGAATGTCAAACGTTTCAAATGGTTCAGAATGATTATCTAATAATAAAAGATAATCCATAAGCTTGTGTACGTGTGTATGTATGTATGTACTCCCTATCTTTATTAAGGGAATGTGTTTTTATTGTTATTTGTAGTATACTGAATGCTATGATAATTGCTTTTGTTATTAATGATGACAATATGTAGAGCCTTATACAGTAAATCATTTCTCAGATTATTATATGGAAAAGAGTCATTCAAGTACTAAACTAATCCTATAGGATATCATATCACTTGAATATGATATCACATGGATGCCATTTGGATGTTGTTAAAAGAAAGATGTGAATGTGAATCTTGTCGGCCACAAGGAGGATTGACACTGTAGGGAGCTAAGTCACTGATAGACATGAGGGGAAAAGCATCATTTCTCAGAAAGCCATAGAAATTGCAGTGCTATTCATGGCTTCCTCCACTTCTTTTTAAAGTAGTGAGTATTAACTGGAGGTTTTCTGGTCATTGGTGAGTAGTTTTCTCAAGTGAAAGTTTTAAAATTCATCTATTGTTGGGATAGAACAAAACAAATGTTGTAAGGGAAAATTTTCATGAAGTGCTATCAGAGACTTTACCCAGTATCACAATTCTTCATCAGCATCAGCTACATGCATCTGGCATGCAACCTGAAACTTTAATTAAAACCTAAGATGGTGCTGAAGGGTCAGGGAGCTTATCATCAGCCTCCAAGTTCAAAAGAGAGGAAGTCTCTTGGCAAAGGCCCAGCCAATAGGGCAAAATGAACCCTTGCATAGACAGTGAACTGATACATTTCAAAGACAAAGATAATAATACTGGCCCTCCATTGGCTGAGAAGATATTCTGAACTATGTTTTTTCCTAGTAATTTGCATTCTTCCTATGTAATTAGTGCCATATATCTGAAAGAGGACTGACTGAGGAGAGTATTATCATATGTGACCATGAAAAAGCTGAGGTGTTCATAGTGGCACCAAAACGATAATAACTTTTACCACTTCAGCTCTATTATCTAATAAAGCAAGGAAAATAGAAGAGATAGTGTGCCTGAATCCACCAATGAAGAAAGGAGAATTTCAGAAGCAAAGATTTGGAGTTGGAGAACATTTAGAAGTAGTCCAACTAACACTTGAATAAGAATCCCCTTAACAACATCCCTGACATCCAGCCTTTGCTTGAAAGGTTGTCTAGGCCTCGTTTGAAAAACTCCAGTGAAAGAGCAACTACTGCTTCCATAGGCAGTTCACTTTACTTCTGATTAGCTAATTATTGGTAAGTTTTTCCTTACAATCCTCTGTTTGGATCTGGTCATCTATCAGGTGCAATTGTTTTATTTTACATATGGAGAAACTGAGGCTCAAAGAAGTTAGGTAACTGGCCCAAGGCCACATAGGTTAAAAGTGGCAGAACCAGGAATCAAACCTAACGCCTCTGATTCCAATCCAGCATCCCTTCCACTGTACCACTCTGCCTCCTATTGAAGGAATTCCCTATCTACTTTTCAGAGCTGAATTATATTTTTCAATATTATTAAGTATCATTCAAGGAACTGGAAGAAAGTAACCTAGCAAATAGCACCTTGATGGCCTAAAAGCACCCAAATTCTTTCAAAAATTGAAACATTTATCTCTTTCCAAATCAATGTAATTCAATTGAACAAACATTAATTAGGTTCCTATTCTCTCCAGGATCTTTACTAAAGTTCTTTTCTGATGTCTTACTGAGGTATAGAGGTAATGCCTTGTGTTATCAAAGTTTATTGCCAGTGGATGTCAAATTCTAACATGCTACCAAGTAAAAAGGTATGGGCCTAGAAAGTGATGGAATGTCTCTTGTCAAAGGACCAGTTAGCTAAGTTCAAAGAGGCTCATCAAGTTCATGATATTTAGGGGTAAGGATTGGGATGGGGACACAACTCACAAAGACCATCTACTAAGGCACTGAAGATCAACATCAGAGTTAAGAGTATGCACACAGATGAATTGTGATTCCTTTAAGTCTAGATGTAAGAATGCATTAAGATATTGTGCTAGACCCTTGAGAATAAAAGATGAAAAACAGCAGTCCCTATCTCAAGGAGCTCACATTCTAAGAGATTGTAACTCAATTCGATTCCAAACTCCATAATGATGGAGATATTACTCTTACAGCAGAAAGTAAAGAATTAAGAAGCTTCTTGATGAGGTGAAAGGAGAATGTAAAAGCTGGTTTAAAGCTTAACATTAAAAAAAAAAACAACTAAGATCATGGCAACTGGTCCCATCCCTTCCTGGCAAATAGAGGGGGAAGAAATAGAAGCAGTGTCAAGATTATTTTCTTGGACTCAAAGATCACTGCAAATGGTGACTGCAACCATGAAATTAAAAGACACTCATTTCTTGGAAAGAAAGCTATGGCAAAGCTGGACAGCATATTAAAAAGTATAAACATCACCTTGCCAACAAAAGTCTGTCTGCACAGTCAAAGCTATGGTTTTCCCAGTATGGCTATAAGAGTTGGATTATAAGGAAAGCTGAGAGCTACAGAATCAACACTTTCGAATTGTGATGCTAGAGAAGACTTTTGAGAGTCCTTTAGACAGCAAAGTGATCAAATTAGCCAACACTTAAATTAATTCAGAAGGACAAATATTGAAGCTAAAGTTTAATATTTCAGCCATATAATGAGAAGATAGGACTTATTGGAAAAGAACCTGATGTTGAGAAATATTGAAGGCAAAAGAAGGGGATAGCAGAAGATGAGATGGATAGATAGTGTCACAGAAGTAACAAACATGAGCTTGGACAGACTTCAGGAGATAGTGGAAGATAGAAGGGCCCAGCATACCATTGTCCAAAGGATCACAAAGAGGCACACACAACTGAGCCAATAAGCAACAATGGCAGAGACCACCTCTTGTTTATAATCACGTTTATCTCGGGGTCTAGTACAAACGTGTGATAACACAATTAACCAATTAACAAGCATTTATTAAGCATCTACCATGTTTCAGGCATAGTAAACTTATAGTGATACAGAGACAAAAATGAAATTCTCTTACATTTAAGGAATTTACATTCTATCAGGTGAGCCATCAGGTATATTTGGCATATATTGAATATAAATACAAAATAAATTCAAGATAGTTTAGGGAGGGCAGGCACTAGCAGTTAGGGGAGGGAACCAGAGAAGCCTCATATAGAAGGTAGAGCTTTAGCTGAATCTTGAAGAAAGTAGGGATTCTATGGGGTACAGATAAAGAGGCAGTTCACATGCATAGATCTGAGGAAGTAGAGTGTCATGTATGAGTAACAAGAAAGGCAGTTTGGTCACACCATAAAGTGAGGCAAGAGAGGCAATGTATAATAAAGCTGGGAAGGTATATTGGAGCTAGGTGTGCAGAACTTTAAAAAAGCAAACAAGTGGGTTTATATTTTATCCTAAAAGCCTCAAACTAGAGTTTATTGGATATAGGAGATTTGTGATTGAGGAAAAAATACTTTTTTTGTATTGTCTGTATTTTATATGTATATTATTGTATATGGCTGCTGTATGGAGGATGATTGGGTAGGTAAAGACTTGAGGCATGAAAACCAATTATGAATCCATTACAACAGCCTAGATAGGGGATAGAGAGGGCCTGAACTAAAGTGGGCAATGAAAAGAAGATAAATATGAGAACTGTTGTGGTGGAAACATATGGTGAGGATGAGTGAAAACGAGGAAGGAGTCATCTGGTATGAATCTAAACTTCAGGAGAGCAAATTACCAAAAAAAAAAAAACTGAGAGAAAGGATAGGTAGTATCTTGTAACCAGAGAGGAAGAAAGAAACATTCAAGAATGAAATCTCAGGATTTCAGTCAGGACTAATTCTAATGAGGTGATAAAGGAAGAGATAACTAAAGAGAACAATGAAGTTGATAAAAGGGAAGGAAGGCAACATTTATTAAGCACCTACTATGTGTCAAGCACTATGCTAAACACTTCACAACTTTTATCTCATTTCATCCTTACAACAATCTTGGAAGGTTAGTGCAGACACCTCCCGCTCCCATTCTCTTCCTTAGGGAGAGAAGAAAATTAGTTTACATAAAATGGGAACACAGGGTAACTAAAGAGATAATAAGAGACCACTTGGCTACCTTCAACACATCTCAGAGTGCTAAAATCACTTATAAATGTGATTGTTCAACTGACATCAGTGATAGTGAGGAATCATAGGAAATACAAAAAGTGTCACTGTACTAGAAATGGGAGCATTCTGTCCTCATTTTCCAAAAGAAGAAAGTGTATAGGCTGATGAATTGGTTAATTCTCATTAAAATATTATAATGAATGATTACAAGTACAGGTTGCGAAGACTTAGAAAGGGAAAAGGCAATGACTAGCAATCATTATGGGGTCATGGAGAATAAGTTACATCAAGGTAAACTAATTTCTTCTTTTGATAGGGTTATTTAACTAAAATATGAGGGCAAAAATATATACATATACATAGTATGTGCAGGTTTTAGTGAGAGCACTCCCAAAGTGGAATAGGTTGCCTCAGTGGTCCCTGGATCCCACTAATTAGAGGTCTCCAAACAGAGGTGAGAGGACCACTTGGTGAGGATAGCATAAAGAAATTCTTGATTAGGGCAAGAGTTAAAGTGGATGATTTCAAAAGTCTCTTCCCAATCAAAAGTCTATCATTTTACAGTAAATGTGTAATGTCTGATGCTGATGGTTGTCCTTTACCTAAATGTCATAGTAGTAAGAATAGCTAAAAGTTGTGTGGTTCTTTATAATTACCAAGTTACTTACATACACAGTTTCACTTGATCCTCCCATCTACCTTGCCATAACAGACAGGACAAATGTTATTTTATCCTTTTTGTTTTGGTGAGATCAACAAAGATCAGAAAGGTCTAGTGACTTTTTCAGGTTCACAGTGCCACTAAATGGTAAAAACAGGACTACAGCTGAGGCATTCTGACTCCTGGACCAGAGCTCACCTTTTGCCACTCTTCACTAGGTTCTTAAAGAGTAAGCTAAGCTTCACTAAAAAGTTTGTTTCCTTGAATTACTTTGATATTTACATCACATATAGAGCCAAATAAACAATTTCTTATATCTACTTAAAAAGCACTTTAAAACTGGGTTAAATATTTCTATCAGCTGTGTCGACTCCTATTTATTTCCAATATTTTGAAGATCTCAGTTTTTACTTAAAAATTTTTTTTAATCTATCAAAAATTCAAAAAACTTTACAACAAAAAGTTGTTTTCCTATTTTCTTACAACTCAAAAACTGGGATATAACCAGGAGTGTGGGCCACATTTGAACACCGAAAAAATGGCTTGGATGAATGTATCTAAATGAATAGTCATTGCATCTTCTTTCTATTAAACCCAGGGAAAACAGACTGTACTCAGAATTCTATATGTGGCATTATTACAGTAATTTTAAGAACACTTTTCAACATTATATTATCTGCTACAGAATGACATTCATCATTATTGACATTTATTAAGCACACCTGCTATGCTAGGTGCAGAGTGCTAACTTAATAAGATGGAAATCTACAATGTCATATAGTATCTACATTTGATTTATGTTCCTCAAAGAAACATATGATTCTGTTCCAAGATGATAAATTTCACATATTAAAACACTCAGATTTTATTTTTCATTATATATGCCCACTATCTTGAGAAATAAGTGATGTACAATTGAACATAATATGAAAATGCATGTACAAATGTTCCTAAAATAATGTATTACCTTTTTAAAAGGGAAAGAAACTACTGAATGATAAAAGTTTAAATGCTAGGACTCAAAATCAAATCTTTAAAGTTACCTTAGCCTTTTGTTAACTGAAACACAAATAGATCTCAAGTACAAAGGTTCTTAAACTGGGATGCCCCACTTCACCAAGAATTTTACAGATAAATTTCATTGGGTCTGTGAACTTAGATGGGGAAAAATATCTCTTTATTTTCAATAATCTCTAACTGAAATGTAGCGTTGCCTTCCATTATGAAGATAAGCAGCAAACAGTACCCCTCCCCTCCCCCTCTGCAACAGGTCCATAGGCTCTCCCAAGTGAATCTAAAGGGGTCCATGACACAAAAATAGTTAAGAATTCCTGCTCTAGTAAGACGGTGGTGGTTGAGAAGAGGGCTGTGGATAATGGATAGAAGAAACTTAACAATGTTTATACCTGTGGCAAGCAGCATTAAACACATATTCAAATGAGTCATGGGAGACCCTGATATGGACCTATAGAAGTTGCTACATGGGTGGGGAGCAGGACAAAGCAAAGCTGAAGAAAAGCTCGCCTAAAGTATCCCAGGGTGAGGGTGAGGGAAGCAATAGTTTAACTATTATTTCTGACTAGTTTCTACATTGCTGAAAAAAATGAAAGTTCTATCAAAATGTAAATATAACACTTTCTTTAAAAGTACAATCTTTTAAAATCACTATGTTACCAGATTTTGTACCTTCTGAATTCTTGTGTCATTGTGTCTTCCAATTATAGCTCTGGGAAGCAAAAAGAAATCATAGGAATTTGGGTGGTCCTTCTTGAAATCTGTGGACTACTAATAATGATCATGATAATAACGTAATTATAATAACTAACATTTTCATAGAACTTCCTTTGTGCCAGGCACTGTGCTAAGCCCTTTACAATTATCGTCTCATTTGATTCTCACAACAACTCTGGGAAGTAGGTGCTATTATTACCTTCACTTTACAGAAGAGGAAACTGAGGCAAACAGAAATTAAGTGACTTGACAAGCTCATACAGTTAGTAAATGTCTAAGACCAGATTTAAATTCAGGTCTTCTTTACTCTATTCAAATATGAAAGGTGGTTGTATGTCTCTTGAATATAGGGATTAAGGCTGTCATTTTTCATCTCTGTGATGCAAATGCTTTATACATACTTCAGTATTTCCACTGTTAGTTGTTGGATGCAGCCCCATAGGCCTGAGGTTATGTTGCATTTTTCTTTGTTTTATGTGTCACCATGACCTCATCTGCTGATGGCTAATCTGCTGACAGTGAGCTTGTGAAATACTTAGTGAGACTGATATTTAGACAACAGATAGTCTGTCACTGGGATTCTATATCAGGTTGGGAGGACCTGATAAAGAATGCATTCTACTGGCATCGCCTTTGAGTCAGTCAATCATCCAGGTAACAAGCATTTAATAAGCACAATGTTAGACATTATGCTAAGCTCAGGAGTTACAAAGAAAAGAAAAACCACTGTTCCTGTCCTCAGAGAGCTCACATTAATAAAGGAGCTATGAAGACAGCAGGCAAACAATTGGATAATACAAGAGGGTAAATTGAGGATAATTTCAGAGGAAAGGCATCAATAGATAAGAGGAGAGGAAGGCTGAAGAATTGTTGGGAAAACTGGAAAGCAGTATGGCAAAAACCTGGCATAAAGACCAATATCTTACAACATTTACCAAGATAAGGCCAAAATGGATACATGACCTAGGTATAAAGGGAACTGAGAAAGACCTCTTGCAGAAGGTGGGATCTGAGCTATCTTGAAGGAAACCAGGGATTCTAAAAACATGGAAGTGACGAGGGAGAGTATTCCAGGTGTGGTATACCAATGGTCACTTTGGGTCACAATGAGATTTCTGAGTAGGGCTTTTGTAGAGAGCTTTACACAGAATAGGCACTTGATGCTTTATTAAATCTGAATCATTTCCTAAATCACACTTCCTATCAAGTTGAAATGGCTTTGAATGTAGACCTAGTATTTATACCTCAGATGGAGCAGATAGAATAAACAGTATGAGGCTTCACAGAAGGCTTTGCTAAAATAATACTAAAACTGAAATCAAAAGATAACTGAATTCAAATTCCATCTCTGATGCTTACGAGCTAAGTGAATGACAACAAAACACTTAATCTCTTTGAGCTTACATCTTCATCTGTAAAATGGGATAATTATTTCCATACTACCTGACACATAAGGTTATTATGATGATCAAATAAGAAAATGAGTAAGGTGCTTCATAACCCTCAAACCACTAGAGCCCACAAATGGCAACAAACACACACCAGGCAAAGCTGTCCTGGCTCTTCTCAAGCTACATGTCATGTACATAGGCTGAAAACAGCAAAATCACCACCAAGCACACAAGCTACAGTCATATCCAAGCACTACATAAACATCTAGATGAAAAGAAAATCAATCTACCCAAATGTTTTAACTACATGATGCCAGGCTTTTTTTTTTTCTGCAGAGCCTTGTAGAAATAGCTGATGTGGGAAGAAAACCCTGTTTGATTATATTTAGGCAAGACAGCTGAATAGCTAGCTAAATTTTTTTACTTCCCATCAGAATGTTTGGGCATCATATAAACAAAACTTATCTGTGCACTTAGTCTGTGAATTACAGCAGGAAGAATGTCAGTCAACCTTCGAAGCAACACGTGCATAATAACAATAGCTAATACTTACATAGCACTTTAAGGTCCGCAAAGTACATTACGCATATTATCTTACTTGGCCGTCTGTCACAACAACCTTGTGAGGTAGGTGCTACTATTATCCCTGTGTTTTATTGTTATTGTTGTTGTTTTATTTTTTCTTGTAATTTTTTTTATTTTAAACTTAAATACAAAATGAGAAAAAAAAACACTGCCATGTACACGGCAGAGCACAAGACAAAATTCAATAAAAAAAAACAATAACTTTCCATTCTGAGAAAACCTATATAATAAATACTACACATTGTTTTCAAAGCTGCCCAACTTTTCTTTGCTCCCTGGTTGTTGTGGTGGTGGTGGTTCTCTGCTGTGCATTTTTTAAACTTTACTTTCTTCCCCTGTCTCCCTCTCAAAAAAAGCTACAGTTAAGCATGGAGATACATACACACACATACACACACACACACACACATACATGGATATCTGTAAACACACATGCATACACACATACATATATATGTAAGAATGTACTATGCTTATTTCCTCCTACCATTTGTTTCTCTGAAGGTGGATAGCATCTTCCTTCATAAGTCCAAGTCTTTCCATGTTTTTCTAAATCAACCAACTCATCATTTTTTTCACCACAACAATATTCCAACCCAATCACATCCTATTTTAGAGATTATCTATGAAAGCCCCCCCCAACTCTGCCAATTTCCTGCATTCCTTCTATTTTGGGCTGCATAGGTTCTTATGCAAGAACATTTTAATTTAAAATAATCAAAATTATCCTTTTTACACTTCAACAATGCTCTCACCTTATAATATAGTTTAAGGTCTGATACTGCTGAATCAACCTTCTTTACATCTTTTCCCCTGGTTTCTTTGAAGTTTCTGACCTTTTGTTCTTCCAAATAAACTTTGTTATTATTTTTTCTAACTCAGTAAAATAATTTTTGTAACTTAATTGGGATGATATTGAATAAACAGATTATCTAGGTAAAACTGTCATTTTAAAAATTATATCGGTTTTTCCCTGCCCATGAACAAAAAATATTACTTTGACTATTTAGATTTCAGTTTATTTGAATAAAAAGTGTTTTATGTTTATGTCCATATAGTTCCTATGTCTGTTTTGGCAGGTATATGCTCAGGTATTTTATACTGTCTAGATATTTTAAATGGTTTAAAACAATATTGAATAATATCGATGATACATGGTGTAGTTTCTCTATTTTTCACTTTTGATTAAATCTATTTTAACTTTAACTTGGTCTGAGATCATGATTACAATCCCTGCTTTTTTACATACTAAATTCTATCCTGCCCTTAATTTATCTTTGTGTATATCTCTCATTTTCATGTTTCCTGAAAGCAATATATTGTTGAATTCAAATTTTTAATATGATGTTTCTGTTTATGGGTAAATTCGTATTATCCCTGTTTTACAGATGAGTGAACTGGGACTGAGAGAGGTTAAGCAACTTACATGTAAATAGTAGTAGTAGTAATAGTAGTAGTAGTAGTAGTAGTAGTAGCAGTAGTAGTAATGGTAGTAGTGGTGGTGGTGGTGGTGGTGGTGGTAGTCTAGTTAACATCTATAAGCTTTGTAAAGCACTTTACATATGTTTTCTCATTTGATCCTCACAAGAACTCTGTGAGGTAGCTGATTATCATCTTTATTTTACACATGAGAAAACTGGGGTTCAGTGAGGTGAAGTGAATATCCCAGGGTCATACTGCTACTAAGTAGCTAAAGAGGAATTTGAATCTAAGTCTTCCTAATGTCAAGTTCAGACTCCTGTCTGGCACACCACATTGCCTCTACTTGCATGCACTAAGAAGTACACTACCTCAGTGTCACTTTGGAATAGAACCAACTATATGTATATTCTTTATTTGTCTGTTTGGCCATGTGGCACAAGCGACTCAGTAGAAATACCCATCTGAACATGGCTATTGAGCAAGCTGCCATTTTTTTTTAATAGAAAGAGACCAAAGCCTTGCAGTAGTCAAATGTACAATTGCATTAGACAATTTTTAAAACCATCTGCTACCCAGATATATATCTCTTATCCATTATATTTTATAAGTCTTTGATCCCTTCTTGTTAAATTTAGAATCCACTGTTCAGAGTAAAGGATTTAACTGAGAGTGGTAAAAATTAACACAGCTACCCCAGGGCCTCTGAAAAAAGAAACACCAGATAATAAAGCAATAGGCCAAGACTAGAATAATAGAAAAAAGTCTTACCAGAAACTAAAGCAAGGAAAGGGAGAGGAGGTGATGACTGAAATCTATTTGTGGTCTAGTTTATTTTGGAAGTTCTTCTTCATGTTCCATTGGAAGGCACAGTCCTGTTGCATTGCTACAGCTGAAAGTTAGGTTTTCCATCAAAACCTCTCCCTTGGTTGCTTTAATATCTGGGTGGTTTCAATTTCAATTTAAATGCCGGGCAAGTTTGCTGAGATGTATTTTAAACAAGAAGATGGTTTAAATTCACTAAGAGGAAATTTCTGATTTTTGAAAAGGGATTAGTACAGTATGCAAAGTTTAATTTTCTTTTTTTTTTCTAGATAGACAGATTATCTCAGTTTGTGTATGTCTCTGTCTCTCTTCCTCCTGACACCTTCCTCTCTCTCTCTCTCTCTCTCTCTCTCTCTCTCTCTCTCTCTCTCTCTCTCTCTCTCTCTCTCTCTCTCTCTCTCTCTCTCTCTTTCCTCCCCCTGCCTCTCTCACTCTTACTCTCTTTCACTCTCTCATTAGGCACCTTGTCTTTAATATTCTCATATCGGAAATTAAGTACAAGTCATAGACATTTCACCATCTGCCTAAGAATTCCTGGTAGTTCTATTAAGAGGTGCTGAAACCCTTTACAGTTTAGTGTCCCACACAAGGGATCTTTTTGCTTTATTAGGAACAGCTTCCCCATGAACACTCTTGAAATGGATTTATTTCTGCTATTTTAATGAGAATATTTTAAAGGGGAATGGCATAGGTTTCACAGGTGAAATAATTATAGTGGCCCAGGCAAACCATGTCATTAGTGAAAGAAAAAGGTAAAAAAAAAAATCCATACTCCATAGGCACAAAAAACACAAGAATTGACCATGAAATTGTCTGAGTCATTTAATGCTGCAAGAAACATCCTAAGGACAGTGAGCCTCCCTGAAACAAGAAATACGCAGAAAACAGTTACTCAACAAGGACCCTATTTCAGAGCCTTCTTTTTTTCTGATGATGATCACACACATCAAGATGAAGAGGGCAGAAAAACCATAACAACATTATAGAATAGTAAAATTATTCAATCATTTTGCATGATTACCTTTCCACTATGCAAAGGTAAGGCAAACATTTTATTCCCTCTGAGACCATAGAGAATACGACCTGCTTATTGACTGGGTAGCAGGGAAGGGATGGGAAGGGAGAAGATCAAGAGGAAAGGCAACCATATACTTCCATGTACACTATGGAAGAAGCTTTTCTTCATAAAGCCTGAAATCTTTGAGAAAAGAGACAGAAGTTTCTACTTCCAATGTCAGTGAGTGTTTAAATTCTGTCCTGATCTCCTACGTTCAGACTCTTCCTAAATCATTTTGTGGTGTTCAAAAAAGTTTACCTCTTAGATGAGAGTCAGAATTGTTTCTTCCCCACTAAATTATTAGAGTTTGTTAGCTAGCTAGCAGGTAGGCATAGGGTGCACTAATTTCTAAATTCCTTTTATCTTATCATTACTATGCCTGGCTGTTTCATTTCAGACAATTACTGCAGCAGCTACACTGAAGGGCTTCAAGAAGAAGGCTACTAAAGGCAGGCTAGGGTGGGGTGTGAAAGTGACAAATAGTCACTTGTATCTAACTTATGCCTGAAATTGTAATTCAAGTTTTGTGTGTAAGAATTGCATATTCCCACTGGTCACTTTGGATAAAATATAAACTTGAACACACATAAGCATGTAGACACAGAATTGTTTGTGCAACATCGTGGGTGAAGCTCCTTTAATGTGCTAGTTGGGATACATTACTATGATTTTATATGACTGATCTAATTTTATGCTATTTACAAATACAGGAAACATTGCAAGAAGGATGTTGTATTGTACTAATAATTCCTGAATTGTTAATTTCTGAAGTGTATGCATTCATTTAGTCAGTCAGCCAAAAAATATTTAATAAGCAAGGATATGTGAGTAGTGCTGAAGCGGACAGCTAATTGCTTGCATCAGGCTAGTCACATTGAAAAGTTATAAAAGTTATTATTCAGATCAATTGCATTTTGTACTTAGACAACAATAAGTGATGTACTTGAGCAACCCTTTGATGGGCCTCACAATCACATTTAATCTGTAGAACTCCTCTATTTCTGTCTAGGGTAGTCCTATCCTTCCAGTCATCTAGGTTCTTTCTCTCTCTTTTTTTTTTTGTTGGCTAGGCAACAAGGTTAAGTGACTTGCCCACAGCCACACAGCTAGTAAGTGTTATGTGTCTGAGGCAAAATTTGAACTCAGGTCCTCCTGAATCCAGTGCTCTATCTACTGCACCATCTAGCTGCCCCTCCTTCTTTCTCACTCCACATATCCAATCACTCATTAAGTTGGTTTTTTTTAATTCTACTTTACTTTCTCTCTGATCTGTCCTCTTCTCTTCATTAATATTGCCAATACCCTACTTCTTTGCTACAATAGCCTCCTAATTGACTCAAATCTCTTCCCACTCTAATACATCCACCATATAACTGCCAAAGTAATAGTCCCAAAGTGCAGGCCTGACCTGTTATCTCCATTGTGTGTGTGTATGTGTGTGTGTGTGTGTGCATGTGTGTGTGCGTGTGTGTGTGTGTGTGTATGTGTGTGTATGTGTGTGCGCGCGTGTGTGTGTGCGTGTGTGTGTGCATGTGCGTGTATGTGTGTGCGTGTGCGTGTGTGTGTGTGTGTGTGTGTGTGTGTGTGTGTGTGTGTGTGTGTATAACTAGTTCAAGAGTTATCTATAGCACAGAACAGGACCAGACCTGGAGTCAAGGTGATCTAGGTTTGAGTCCCATCTCAGACACTTACTACCTATGTGACCCTGGGTAAATGATTTAGCTTCTCTGAGCCTCAGTTGTCTCATTTGTAAAATGAGGAGGTTGGTGTAGATGACCTATAAAGTCCTTCCAATTCTAAAATTATGATCCTATGTTCAGTATATAAAATGAATATATTAGTGCCTATATCACAAGGTGGTTGTGAAGTTCAAATGAATTATTATATATAAAGCACTTTGTAAATTTCAAAGTGCTACATAAAATGCTAGGCATGATTATTAATTTTTATCCCAATTGAATAATACTTGTCTACTCTTCCATCACATGAAGTTTTATTCTGAATAAACTTCAGAAAATACCTGTTTATACTAATGCCAGTCAAGGTACATGTCTCCATCTGGTTAGTTTTATTAGAAAATTGTATTTATGAGAACAAACTCATATTTGAACCAATTAGGTATACTCTGCTCTATGATCTTAGTGACCATGGAATAATAAAGAATGGGCTGGATTCACAGTGAAATGACTTTGGTCCAAATGCTAACTCTGACATATACTTCTTAAGTCACTTCATCTCTTTGGGCCTCAGTTTCCACATCTATTAAATGAGGGGGCTTAGACAAGAAGGCCTGTGAGGCTCCTGCCAGAAGCACATTTATGTGTAGCTGATTGCATTATGGATAGAGTGTTCAGCCTGGAGTCAGGCTGGAGTTCAAATCCTACCTCAGACTCTTACTAGTAGTGTAACTCTGGACAAAGTCATTTAATGTCTACCTGTCTCATTTTCTTCAACTGTAAAATGGTGATAATAATAGCACCTACTTCTCAGGGTTGTTGTGAGGATCAAATCTGATAGCACAGTGCTTAACACATAGTAGATGCTTAATAAATGTTTATTTCCCTCCCTTTCCCCTCCCTACAGCTATATTCAAATCCCAGCTAACTGTTTTGCAAAGGAATGCCATACTGACTACAATTAGGGAAACTATTGCAGGAGTATGGCCAGATCAACATAAATCCGTCATCCTTTATTGAAAATCCAACTCAAAGTGTAAGTCTGGTTGTTAGTAAATGAGCAATATCATTCATTGACTCATCAAACATTTATTGTTTACTCAATATGATTTACTGTTCTAGGTAAATCAGAAAAGAAGGGAGGAGAGGTGCAGGGGACTTACAGGAACAGTCTTTGTTCTCAAGGGACCTGCAACATTGTCACAGGAAATAAGACCCATACACAGAAGCAAATATAAGACAAACTAGGACATGGAAGAAACATGCAAAAAAGCATAATGTATTATTAGATGAGTGAGAAATCCTTTCCATCCAATCCTTGTTTCCAGAGAAACAAGGAAGACTGGATACATTTGGAATGATTCAGAATTTCTCAAAAAGCACACAAGACATATTTCAAAAATCATGAGCTTTTTTTTTTTGTCATGGGATTTAGAGCCATGAGGGACCTATTAAAGTTCTAGTCCATCCCCTCTATTTTACAGATGAAGAAACTGAAGTCTTGAGAAACACTGACTTGGCCCAAATCACAAAAGTAAAAAGTTTGAGGAAAGATTTGAACCAAAGTCCTTCTCTGACTGAAGATAGAAAGCTCTGTCCACTATTCACACTTTCATCTTCCTCTACAATGGGAATATTTCTCTAATTAAAATAACTGAGGTGATGATAAATTTCAAAGAAATTACCTTCTGAATGGCATATGGCACAGTCTTCACATTCCAAATGTCTCAAGACTTGGTGCCTGAGTTTACAGTCTCTTGTTAATATAAGAAGTAACAGTCTCAAAAGTTGTAATAAGTTTCAGTGTGATGACAAGTTTCTTTTACACTTATCACACAGCATTAGAAGTAAGAAGTAGATAAGTCATTTTTATTCAGTAAAACACACACAGTAGTTACTAAAATCAGGTAGAGCATCTTTTCAAGTATAATAATCAGATAGTGTCAACCTTATTACCTACTATGTTGACATTAACCTTTATTCTTAAGATTACCAAATGAAAAAAGGTCCCATGATATTGAAATATACCCATAACACTTTTCTAAAACCAGGAAGGAAGGAAGGAAGGAAGGAAGGAAGGAAGGAAGGAAGGAAGGAAGGAAGGAAGGAAGGAAAGAAGGAAGGAAAGAAAAGGAAGGAAGGAAGGGAGGGAGGGAGGGAGGAGGAAGGAAGGAAGAGAGGAAGGAAGGAAGGAAAGAAAAGGAAGGGAAGGAAGGGAGGGAGGGAGGGAGTGAGGAAGGAAGGAAGAGAGGAAGGAAGGAAGGAAGGAAGGAAGGAAGGAAGGAAGGAAGGAAGGAAGGAAGGAAGGAAGGAAGGAAGGAGGAGGGAGGGGGGAGGGAGGGAAGGAAGGAAGGAAGGAAGGAAGAAGGAAGGAAGGAAGGAAGGAAGGAAGGAGGGAGGGAAGGAAGGAAGGAAAAGGAGGGAGGAAAGAAGGAAGGGAGGAAGGGAGGAAGGGAGGAAGGAAGGAAGGAAGGAAGGGAGGAAGGAAGGAAGGAAGGGAGGAAGGAAGGAAGGGAGGAAGGAAGGAAGGAAGGAAGGAAGGAAGGAAGGAAGGAAGGGAGGAAGGAGGAAGGGAGGAAGGGAGGAAGGGAGGAAGAAGGAAGAAGGAAGGAAGGAAGGAAGGAAGAAGAAGGAAGGAAGGAAGGAAGGAAGGAAGGAAGGAAGGAAGGAAGGAAAGAAGGAAGGAAATGGAAGGAAGGGGGAAAAGGGAGAAAGGGAGTATTTATTAAATACTAGGTACTCTACTAAGCTCTAGAGATATAAACACACGAGATTTGTCTTCCTTAGCACCCATCAATCCAATCTGGAAACTGGGTAGCAAAGTGGATAGGCCTTGGGCCTTGAATCAATAAGACTATAATTCAAATCTTGCCTCAGATACTTCTCAGCTCTGTGTCCTTGAGCAGGTCACTTAATATCTATCTGCCTTAGTTTCCTCAACTGTAAAAAAAAAGTATCATAATTGTACCTATCTCATAGGGTTCATGCAAGAATTCAATGAGATAGTATTCATAGAGGCACTTAGCAGTGCCTGATACATGTAGGCACTTAAAAAATTCTTGTTCTGTCCCTTCCTCCTTGAAAACAGCCATTCAAGTAGTAATCCTTTAAAACATTCTTACCTAATTTAATCACCTCCTTGAGACATCCACTAAAGTCCTACTAGCTGAGTTCTCAAAGGCTCTGCCAAAAGAGAGTAAGCTCCAGGATGTTCTATCAAGTTGATGGCAGGTCAGCTACTAAGACATGGACTTGTTTGTATTTGGTCTATATTTCCAAGGCTGCATTAATTAGAACATGTCTAAATAAGAAGATCAAATATCATGCAAGCCATTCATTTTCTAGGGTTGCTTCCCTTTCCAATTTTTAAATTACATATGTTAGTAAGGCTGGCTATCATTTCCTATTTCCCTTGAGAAACCTTCTAAGTCCATTATAGTGTTGTGAGGATAAGGACTGTGCTAGCTCTGAGAGCTTCCTGTGTCATAGCGAGAAAGAGACACAGTTCTTCACTCAAGCACCAGGAAAAGAGGATTTGACTCAGTGTAAACAGTCTCCAGAACTGTGCATCACAATAGCATCTTGGTGGAGTAAATAAACCTGGATTCAGTCTTGAATCTGTCACTCACTAACTGTGCATACGTGGACAAATCATGTAAACTCTGTGAACTGCAGCTTCCTCACATGTTAAATGGACAAAGGATCAGAGATTTACAGCTGGTAGAGATCTTAGATGTTCCAAGATCAGTGAAAGTAAGTTGCAGAGTCAATATTGAGACTCAGTTTTTCTATCTTCAAATCCACAATCTTTTCCACTGTCCCATCCCTATACAAGTACCTCCCAAGGCTGTTATAAGAATAAGAATAAGAATAGGATAATAGCTTTTAGGCCAGAAGAGACTTCAGATGTCATCAACTCCAACCTCCTCATTTAAGGAAAAAGTCCTGTATGACAATAAGGCTCTATAGAAAGTTATTTTTACTATTATTTTCTGAATTTCACCATAATGATGGATTAGTCCTCCACAGCATACTCCTATTTTGGATAAACTTGTTCTATCTAGCCAGTGGGGGGACCTCAACACTAAAAACCTGCATGTGGTACCCAACCATCCTGTTTCTTCTTTTACTTACAGTGAGACAACCACAGTAATGAGGTAACTTCAGCTGATCATTTCAACATTTTTCCCCTCAAACTTTTCACCAAAGTTTCTACTAGGTAGCAAAAGTAACTAATGTAAGTATTACCTCTCTTCTATCTCCTGCCTACCTTCTACTAGAGGTGCTAATGAGCAATAAAACAGCTCCTAGGCTGTCAGCAGAAGAGATAAGAAAACAAATCTAGAGATGGAATTAATTAATAACTATAAAAACAGCCTCTGAAAAGTTAGAGATTGAGTGTAGCCTTTTTTAAAAAAAAGCTTTTCTAGACACAATTACGTCTTAAGCTATAACTTTCAGTTACATAGTACTTTTTATGTTTACAAGGCATTTTCCTCATAGCACCCCTATGCAGTAGATAATATAAATATTCTTATTCCCATTTGACAGGTAAAGAAACCAGGACTTAGAAAAATTAAGTGTCATACCTCAGGTCTCACAGTCAGTAAGTACTAGAGTTGGACTCAAACCCAGGTTTTCTCACTCCTAGTCCAAGGCTCTTTCTCCTATACTGCAATGCCTTTCTAAAGGCACATGTCTGCAATTTGACTAAGTTCTTTTAGAAAAACAGAAGCTGCAATAAAATTATTAGCCCACTTTCAATCAATTTTATCATCTTGAAAAAAAATTATGGAACACTTCCTAAGTGAAGGGGCACTGTGCAAAGTACTAAAGATGCAAGGAATTACTTGTCTTCAAAAGGTTCGCAAAGTAGCTAGAAAGATAAGCTATTATTAACATAAAAAGATAAGTAGCAATTCAATTATTCATCTCAATGGTAGGGAACAGTAGCAGACATTACAAATAGCTGATGATCCTCCTTGCAATATATGATTTATATTTTGCAAGAAGGTCAATTCATTCATTTGCACATTTGGCAAATATTTTTCAGTATCCACCAGGTACAAATCTATGTGCCAGGTTCTATTGGAGAGAGTGGAGAAGGGTACAAAGATGAAGAATACATAATTACCATGGATAAAATCAAGTACAAAAAGAACTGCAAATAAATGATCAGCTATGACTCCAATGAAGAACCATGCTACCCACCTCCTGACAGAGAAGTGATGAACTCAAGATGCAAATAAAATATAATTGTTTTTAAAATATGAGCAATGTGGGAACTTATTCTGTTTGAGCATATTTATAAGTTTTTTTAATTGAAGGATAGTAAGGAGAGAGAGTACAAACATACACATGCACATGCACACATATGCACACATCAGAAGGAATTACAGACAATCAGGAAAGCTTTGAAAGTTACATGGTGAATTTATTATGTACTTTAAAAGAAAGGCAAGCTAATGGAGATGTGCAGTTTCAAGTACAGTTCTCTCCTTCTGTTCTACAATGTGTATATGGAAATGCTCATTTTATTTGGTGTTTAAGTAGCATAAAAATAAAATGACATAAAAAGACAGTGATGTTTCTTAAGACTGATATGCAAAGAATGTGAATGAGTTCAGAGAAGGGAAAGAACATTTCCAGTGGGTTATTCAAGGTAAAGAGAGGAGAAGATTTAGGGGGGAGGGGTTTTCCCCTAGGGACTAACGAAAGCAAAAACTAGAGAGACAAAAAGAATTTGTTGTATACAAGAAATAGTTAGTAATCCATTTTACCTAAAATATAAAACATATGTAGGGGAGTAATAGAAGATAAAGCTGTATGGGTAGATTGAGTAAGATTTATCTTAATGTTTAATTTGAGCAAATATAAAACTGAGTTTGCACTCCCTAAGTACACACCATGTTTAATTTGTGTTAATGCCAAGTCACCCAGATTAATATGCAGAAGGAATACTATGCCATACCAGCTTGGCCTGAGGGAGGACAAGTCAATTCTGTATTGTCATGCAGGTAGTCGATTACAGTACAACAGGTTAGGTTCCTGGAAAAGGACGTATAAGTAAAATCACATAGGTCAAATATGGATCTCCCAAAGAAATGATTTTGTAGTGGAAAGGAGGCAGGAGGTGATGTTCCTGCAAAAAAGGTTGACCCAAGGCTAACTCTTTCATATAAATATCCCCTAACAGCACTTTTAATGAATTGGTCATCATTTTGACTACATCTGAAAGGCAGCATGGTATAGCAAAGGGAAGGAGAGCCAGCGCTGGAGGCACAATGACTTGGGTTTAAGTTCCACCTCTGAAAAACACAGTGTTACCCTGGATGAATCATTTAACCTCTCTGCATCTCAGGTGACTAAGACTAATTTGCAGAATAAGTGATCATTGGAAGTGGAAGAAACAGTTTCATGGCCAGAAAGTTCCCTATAGAGATGAACTCTGAGGTCCGGACCAAGAGGGGAAAAAATTGCCTGTATACTAAATAGTGTGATGTTTTCTGCAGCACAAGTGAACAAAACATAGCAATACAGTAACTACATATATCTAATTTGGTTGATTTACAAAATCTCTGGGAAAAGAGTCTGGCTAGGTGAGGAAACAGCTGAAGGATCCCTTCCACAATTTTGCCTTTAGCAGGTCTGAATCCTTAGCAAGGAGTCTGCCTAATCCAGGAACTTCAAGGCTCAAACATTTTAAGAAGGAACATTGTTCGGGGGAGGGTAAGGCTACCTGGGGCAGCTCGGTGTTGTTTCAGGCCAGAGTACCAGGCCAGAAGTCAGGAAGACTCATCTTCCTGAGTTCAAATCTGACCTCAGACACTTACTAGCTACCCCAGGCAAGTCACTTAACCCCCTCTTTACTTTAGTTCCTCATCTATAAATGAGGTGGGGAAGGAAATGGCAAACCACTTCTGTATCTTTGCCAAGAAAACTTCAAATGGGGAGCCTGACATGACTAAAACAACTGAACAAGGCCCAAAATTACATGTAGGGACTGGGAAAGGTGGATAGATACAGTCTCACACCAAATCATAAGGATGTATAGTGCCTGGGTGATGGTCTGTGCACTGCCTACTTTAAATGTGAGATTGCATCAACCTTGGTCCTTATACATCATCAGTACCCCCAGGACACTCTGCCCCTCTCACTGGAGGGCTGGAGGGCTAAGCAAAGAATTCCTGCAAAAGCCTCCATTTGCAAAGGGCTCCCAGGTCATCCATCTCTTCATTTCCCACATGGCTGTACTCCTTTGGACTGACTTCAATTATGGGCGCCCCCCCGCCCCGGTGCAGGGCGCCTTCTTTGCCTCCCACTTTTTAGCTTCCTTTTGTATGATGCCTTCTTCCATTACATTGTAAGCTCCTTGAGAGCAGGGACTTTTTGTATTTGTGTCCCCAGTGCTTAGCACAGTGCCTGGAAGATAGCAGGTACTTAGTGTTTGCTGACTGATTGTATGACCTCTCAACATCCAGACTCTCCCACATCCAACCTATCCTACACACCACCCAGTGTCTGATTAATCTTCCTAATGCATAGCTCCAATAATGCCACTTCTTTGTCAACAAAATAAAACAACAAAAACAAAACAAAACCTTCTAATACCTCTCCATGATCCAGCAAAAATTTCCAAACTCCTTAGTCTGGTATTAAGGCATTTCGTTATCTGGCTCATTTCTACATTTCCACCTTAATCTCCCTCTGCTATATGCTCCCATATGTAATCTATGCTTCAGCTAAACTGGAGCTCATCATTACTTAGCACAATCCACACTTTCTTTCCTCTCTGGTTTTGACCACATCTGTGTCTTCACTTGGAATGCTCTTCAGCTCATCACCCTTAGCTGAAATGCTACCTATCACTCAATGTCCAGCTCAAACATCTATAATTCCTTCCCAGATCTCTCCAGCTCAAAGTTAGTTCTAAAAGTTATCTGAGGAATCTGTGATTTCAGTGGTCTGCATACACCTTCCAGTGATGCCAGCTGCAAACTCTTGCACATGTTACTAAACAGCCTTACTGAGTTGAGGTGTCTGAATCACTTGGTGGCCAAGTCTCGGAATGTCATCACAGTTCTTTTATAATACTTAACATATTCTGTCTCATGTTATAAATGTTGGTGTACATGTCTTACTGCCCCTCCTAGAATATTTATTGATGCCAAAGACTAGTTCATTCATTTTTATATATTCCACATCAATTAGCACAGTGCCCTCCTTTCATATGGGAGATATTCATAAAGTGTTGTGTTTTTTTTAAATAGTGTTCATCAAATGAATGAGTGAATGAATGCCTTTGGTAAGGAATCATTTAGAGTCAAACAGTTATAAATCAAGAACTGTTTTTACTGAACCTTTAACTGTGGATAATATTGCTTAAGTCTAAAATAGTATTAGAGTAAATTCTCCCAGAAGTAGAGATGTGAATGGATAGAGAGTGGTCCCTGAAGCCATAAAGACCTGGGTTCAAGTCCTGTCTTTGATATATAGTACCTGTGTGACCCTGAGCAGGTACTTAACCCCTCAGTGCTCTAGAAAACTCTTTAAGACTAGAAGTGATAGAGAAGGTACTGAGGGATTTTCCTTATCTGGGAGTTTCCACTATGAATGAAATTTCAAGTCCAATTGGGAAACTAACCCAGGTTTAAATATAATCAAGAATTAATTCTATTTCACCAACATTGATGTTATTTGCTATACAAAATTATACTGTAGTAAAGAGATTGGGAGCTGGGAGGAGGTTGGAATTTTGTCATAGCCAACTTCCACATTTATGGTGCTGTAAACCCAAGGCAGAATAGGTTATTGAACAAGCTATTTTTGAAAAGTTTACTTGTTAGGAGCAGGCCACTTACCTACTTCTGGCAAAATTGTAAATTGCAGATTTATTACTGGCTGAGAATTCATTATCTTTTAGATATTTGAAATGGGGAAGTGGCATAATATTGTACTTCTCTCTCACTGATTCCCACCAAAACAATAGGTCTCTGATGAGAAGGCAACAGTAGTCTATGTGACTAGATTTGGGATGTCGCTTTCTGTGGTTAACAGGGTTAGACTTCCCTGGAGGGCTTAAGAGTCTTGTTTTGTTTTGTTTGTTTTTAAAGGACAGCAGCCACTCCAAATCACTATTAATAAGGCAAATACAAATCAAGACGATTCTGAGATTTTTACCCACACCCACAAACTGGAAAAGATGACAAAAGAATAAGGGGGCTATTCCACATCTGGAGAGGGTGTGTAATAGTTCACTAATACACAGTTAGCAGCGCTAGGAATTGTTCCGACCATTCTGGAAAGCAATTTGAAAATTGTGCTTGAAAAAGTATCAAAAATATACATAGTCTTTGAGACAAAGGTCTCATTGTTAAGCATATACTCCAAGGAGATCAAGGATAGAAAGAAAGATACCATATATACCAAAATATCCACAGCAGTGTTTTTTTTTGTGGTAGCAAAGTAGTAGAAATAAATATAAATAAAAATAAAATAATACAGTAACATGATCAATTTGTGGTTAGCTAAATAAGTTGCAATACATGAATGTAATGGAATATCACTTCCCTGTTAGAATAATGAATATGAATAATTAGAGAAGTATGGGAAGACATATATGATATGATGCAGAATGAAACAAATAGAACCAGAAAACCAATATATAAAATGACTACGACAATGTCAACGAAAAGAACAAAAACAATAGAAAACTGAATATCATGTGATTTTTTTTAGATTCCCAAGAGTTTGTAGGGACTGAAGTTCCATTTGAGAAGCCTCCTCTATAAAAAATAAATAAATAAATAAAACAGGCTAAGAGTTTCTATGTAACTTATCATCTGAGTTTCCCAGACTTAGAGAACTTAGAACAAAAATGGCATGACTTTGCCTCACACTTCAGGGGCACTATGGAGTTAATAATAAACACTGAAAAGAGGGAAATAGATCAAACTTTGTGGGATATAAGGAAGAATTCTATAGGACTTGCCCCTCTTTATTCTGGCTTTTCTCTCTGTCTTGGCAGGCAAAGCAACAAGCAGTAGCTCAGCTTGTCTTCTCTTCTTTAATGGTTATGTTAGAAGAAACTCCTCTCTCTTTTCAGCTTGATAAAGGAACACCTAGAAGCAGGGCTCTCTTCCTCACCCCCACTCTCTTCCTTTCCCCTTCACTGGGTTGCTTCTTAAGAAATATCTAAAAGCCTAGGACAAGTAGTGATTTGTGATCTAACTCCATCCTTTTTGCAAGAATGCTACTGTGTTTATACTTTAGGGTTATTGTTAATATCTATAAGGTGCTTTGCAAACCTTTAAGTGCTACACAGATTCTAGCTATTATCAGCATCATAAGTACTAAGAATTTCATGTTTCAATATATAGAAGCCTTTCTGTGGATACAGTTTCATATTCTATTATGCTTACACTGTATCAATACTTGAATGACTTGATTTCATCCATATGAGGACAGCCTCCAATGGTTCAAATTACAAGCCATCCATGCCTTCTTTTCCTCTGTGATTCTTATCCATCTCCTCTTCTAAAATCTCTACAAAGAGACCACTCAGTATTCTGGGGGCCTTCTTCTAGGTTTCTTAACGTTAAGTGAACAGCAATGCAACACGTAGGCTACTTGTCTTTTATTAACCTTCACTATCAATTGAGGACCAACTCACCAGCTTTTCCAGTCATACAACTCTTTGATTTAATTGTTTATTGTGCTTCTTATGGTCATTTTGTCATTAGTAATAGACTGCAGCTTAGTTATACCTACTACATATATTATCATTACCTTTGGGGTCATCAATGATTTTTATTCTTCAATATTGTGGTACTCCATGATTCAGAGCCATATAGGATTACAGGAAAATACCAGTGTTAAAAAGATGGGTTTTCTGTTTGGGGAAGTAGCTTTAAATAATTCAAAATACTGCAGAATTTTCCAAATGCAATCCAGATTGATCACTTCTTTACATTCAATTCAGGACCCAGCTCACTGTTCATCTACAGTGTCTGCCCAACATATACAATATATTGAAACTGATGAATCAGCTTAATAAGCCCATCCAACCATATCATATAGTCTGACATTAAACATTCTTCATCTACTTGAATTTTCCTATATCAGTTGTTAGGCCAAATTCTTTTTGAACTGGTATGGATCTCATTTAAGAAGATCTGTAGTGGTCTTGGGCTTGATGTAATCAGAACAATGTCTTCTACAAACAGGAGTATCTGGAGGACCACACCCATTTGGATTCTGCACTGAACATCCTTCACAACACCATGAAACACTTTTCAAAGCATATATCTTTTTGTTGTATGCCTTTCTTGATAATAATTGTCATCAAAGTTGTCTCTATTTAACAGGAGAGACACCTTGTTGGAAGAGTCTTTAAGGATGAATTTTATTCTACTAGATCAAACACTTTGTAATAATCCAATATACCAAGCTGTCTTTTATTTTCTGAACTTTTCAGTTAATTGTGTGACTGTAAAGATGTAGTTGGTTGCAAAAAATAGTTTGTAAAATTCTTTTCATCATGGATGCCCTTGATATAAGGATAAGTTATCTTCTTAAAGATTGTATAGAAATAAGAAAGTAGAAATACAAGCTGGTTTTTATTTATGCCTTCTTGATTGTTTCTTTTTTTTGCATGGGGGCATAGTAATACCGTATTTTCATGGGTTGAAATGGAATGACTGCCCAAGTGTTGCATTCATGCTCACACATAATAAAATGACATCAAAATAAGTCTAAGGCACATTGGATACCTCCTCTATGGAGGATTTATGGGAGAAACATGGACAAGAATCATTCAAGATGAGAAGGCGCGAAGGGACTGCAATCTTCACTAATTCCCATATTGTAGAATGTCCACCATAATGAATAAACAAATCCATTGAAGAACTAAAATACTGAATACTGCCCATAACTGTTTTCAAATATTTGATATATTCTCCTCTTTCAGATACCTTGGAAATAAGTCCCTTAATGCCTTCAAAACTGTGTTGCCTCCAGCAAGGATTTCCTCTGTGTATACTTGGTCTGGTCCAGCTGTTTTTCTCCATCTTCATCTTTTTGGTTCCATTTCCATTTCTTCATATAGTACATCAGGTACTGGATGTTAGAGTTCAAATGTGGTGGTTACACTGTCATCAATGAAAAAAAGTTTGTTATAGAAATTCAGAGACATCTGTTCCATTTTTTCATCTGTTTGTTCTACTCCTTCCAGTTTCATATGTCAATACTCTAGGAATGATAGGGCTTCATTAGGCCTCATGCCAAACTTTTTTTTTTACAGTTTTTTATTAGTAGTTTTAAAAGTGAATTTTAATTTTGAATTTAACAGATGCCAAATAGAATGCATATTTGCACATATGTAGTAGAATAGAGGATTTTACATGAAACTGCAGGTCTCAATTATGTACAGCATTCATGTCAAAACTATTTGCAAACTTCTGTATTTTCAGTGACTCATATTCTATCATTAAATACCCATCTCCCACTTGATCAAAGTTTCCTGTTTATGAAGGGAATTTAGCCTACCAAAACAAACTATTAGCTGTGTAATTTAAACAATTCTGAGTATTACTGGCTGGGAATGAGAGTCAAGTGTACACAAGGATCTGCTCCTAGACCTATGTTTAAAATATTTCTGATAAAAATTATGACTATAATTTTTAATAGTAATACTTCTAACATAATATGTAATATTGTTATATAGAACTACTAAGGTACTTACATAGTACTACTTATAACATAATATGTAACTCATATAGTTACATATAACTACTATATATAAAGGGTGACTACTTAAAACTATTTTGATTCTTACCTATTTCAATAGGCCACTGAATGGCTAGATTCATTTCTAAGTGAATTCACACATATAGGGCAAGCTGAGAAATTCTGATAAGTCATTCTCTATATAGATATGGCCTAGATCTTCAATGGGAGGAAACTTCAGAAATACTGCCAATGGTGGGCACTCTAGGTCCCACTGGTATAAATAAATACATCAGAGAATGTAGGTAATGTATTAAGCTAACACAAGTTGAAAAATTCCATGAAACTTTGGTAGGGAAGGTCATGTTATAGTATCAGTCTAAAAAGGGGGCAGTGGTAATGTAAAGTTTAAGTGGTCATGAAATACTGTAAATAGGTCATAGGGATCCTGTCACTTATTATTAAATTTATAAATGTATATGACATTATAAATTTATAAATATGTATGACATATTGACAAAAGAAACAGAGAATTGCACCTTCAGAGAATGATATGTAAAAAAATTGTTCTCTTGAAAACTTCTTGTTAGGGGTGTGTGCGTGTGTGTGTGTGTGTGTGTGTGTGTGTGTGTGTGTGTGTGTGTGCATGTGTGTATTTAAAGTGAAAGGTGGGAGAAGAAAAAATAGTATTCCATAACAGAATGACCTCAGAGGCAGTGCAAGACACATTTTCATTAAAAAACACACCATTAAAAAATATTCATCCATGATGTATGTAGACAGAGGATGAGAAATTGCAGAAAGCAAAGATCATCTAAGATCGACTTAAGAAACCTGACTTACATAGAAGTTAGTAGGTGGATTCATCCAAACCACACTATTTACATCTTCCAAACCCTATCATTTTATGCAACGGCTTAAATTTCACACATGTCACAAGCTCTTCCCCATCTCCTCCCCCACCACATACTGTGACTCCCTCCAAGACTCACATTAGGGGAAAAAGGGAAGAAAGGGCTATTATTTTGATGTCTCACAGGAAAAAATAAAGCTCCACATTAACTTCTGAATTGGAATTTATTGGGCATAACTTTAAGGTAAAATGTTTTACAAGGAAGAAAAGAAGCCATAAGGCTCTCTGTGACACCAAAGCAGAATAGGTCAGGCTTCACTTTTCCCTCTGTTCCCAAGACCAACTCAATAGGTTAAGTCGGTCAGCACTTTGCCTGGTTTAAGTGCTGAATGACTTACCAAAATATTGAATAGGTTAAGTGTTTAAATTAAATTGTCTATTTAAAAATTCCTCGAACAGCACCTTGAATTCTTAAGAGAATGAACACTATGTAAATGAATAAATATAAAAAAACCCCTCATCCTTCTCAGAGTCAACAGTGTTAATGGTGTCAGCTTGTATTTGTAAAAATGTGCCAGTGGTGTGCACATGTGCCTAACAGTCCCTGACAATAAATTATCTTTGTGAGGCAAAAGTCACTATATAAATGAAGATTGACATAACACTGTTTTTAGTTTATCCAATAGTTAAAATAAGTTGCTTGTTTTGTGTTTCATGGTTTGTTTTTCTTTGTATACAGCTGTATGGTGTTATTTCATTCTATTTAGTCCCTCTTTTGCCTATAAGACATATTGGCAAGGCTGTCCCTAGACATTCGCTCCTTTTTTTTTCTTTTGGTGAGGCAATCAGGGTTAAGTGACTCGCCCAGGGTCACACAGGTGTCTGAATGTCTAAGTGTCGGAGGCTGAATTTGAACTCAGATTCTACTGACTCCAGGGCCAGTGCTCTGTCCACTGTGCCACCTAGCTGTCCCTCATTTGTTCCTCTTAAATAAGATTGAACTATAACCTTTTTGACCTAATTGTTTAAAAACTAAACATAGTCCTTTTATAAGCACAAAAACTTATGAAATAGTCCCATCAGACTGTATTATCCCAGTCTTAAACTGAGTCTTACTGAGGTTGATTCAATCAAAACTGATAGGGTGTATGGCATCACAGGCCTTGTTCCCCTGAGACCCCATTACTTTTTCCCACTAGCTTTTTGTCTCAGTGGGACTTGTTGTCATCCATCTCTTCAGCATCCTGGAGTACCCTAGTCCTCAAATGACCTACAGAGGGAAGAAGCAATGCAGTTTCCTTTTCCTCACCCCTCCCCAATCTCTGATAATGGCACACCAACCATTTCAATGGTTTAAAAGGGAATTTATTAATGACAAATCCACTACGGAGTAAACTGTGAGCAATGCTGATGGTGTTGGCTATGGCAAATGCAGTGATATATGAAACCATTAGAAGTTCACAATTTCTCAAAGTCCTAAAAATATATGTCACTCTCCTTAGCTCCCTCCTTCCTTACTTTCTTTTCCTTATTCTGGGCCTTCATACTTACTCAGTTGCATTGGCAATGCTCTCAAATTGTCTAGTCAGAACTGTCATTCATGGGGGCAGCTAGGTGGCGCAGTGGATAGAGCACCAGCCCTGAAGTCAGGAGGACCTGAGTTCAAATCTGGCCTCAGACCAAAGACTTGACACTTACTAGCTGTGTGACCCCAGGCAAGTCACTTAACCCCAATTGCCTAAAAGCAAAAAAAAAACCTGTCATTCATGAAATCATTCTTTTAAAAGGATTTGTGAAGTGTTCACTAAGTATGATTGGTATTGGGAATAGAACAAAATACAACAATCCCTACCCTCAAAGATCTTATGTTCTGCAGGGAAGAAATTGTCTATATAAAGAAAATTAAATACAAAACATTTAAAAAATGTGAAGTAACTCATGGGAAAGGGAGCACTAGCGAGCTAGAAGATTGGTAGAGACTTCCTGTAGGAAGTGGCATTTGAGCTAAGTTTGGAAGGAAATTAGAGATTATGTGAAGCAGAGGCAATTGCTTCTGCATTACAGAAGGAATGCATTACAGACACCTGGTATGAATTCGGCAATTAAGAAGTCACTGATGACCCAGGGTGAGAGAAGTTTCAAGTGAATGGTGATGTGGAAGACTGGAGGCTTACAAGGGACTGGAAAGTGAGTGGGAGGTGAAAAAGTAGAGGCAACAAATATAGAATTTTTTTTTTCTAGGAGTTTGGCTGTAAAACAGAGAAGAGATCTAGGAATATAACTTGAGAAGATGGTAGGATCAAGCGGAGGTTTTTTAAGGATAAATGATATCTAGGAATGGTTATAAGCAGTGGGGAAAGAGCCAGGGAGATGGAAAAATTAAATATTAGGAGAATAAGAGGGTTATTGAAGGGAGAAAGTCCTAGAGGACAGACAGGATGATTTCACATTTGTATCTATAGTGCATATCACAGTTACTGGCATACAGGAGGAGCTTAATAAATGCACATAGCTTGACTGGTGGATTGAAAGCAGTTAGTCAATGAACATTTAATGAGCACTTACAATTTGACAGGCATGTGTTAAGGGCTGGGAATCAAAGAAAGTCAAAAGCCAGTCTCTGCCCTCAAGAAGCACCCGATCGGGGAGACAAATAAAAACAACTATGTACAAACAAGCCAGTCACAGAATAAAAAGGAAATAATCAACAGAGGGAAAGTACTAGAATTAAGAGAGGTTGGGAAAGGTTTCCTGTAGAAGGGATTTTAACTCATGACAGATGGCTTTGTCCTTTTTTTTTTTTCAGTAAATTATGAGGCAAGGTCCTCTTCTGGGGGAAGGCGTGAGGGGTGACTTGAGGAGAAAAGAGGTGTGTAACAGATAATGCTATAGTGAGTGAGACAGAGAGTCAGTCAAGCAAGTATGCAGGGGTGGAGAACCTGCGGCCTCGAGGCCACATGTGGCACTCTAGGACCTCAAGTGCAGCCCTTTGACTTCAGGTTGGATTCAGTCAAAGGGCCACACTTGAGGTCCTAGAGGTTTGTGGCTTTGAGACCGCAGGTTCCCCACCCATGCATAAGGATTGGCACACCGCAATGGAGGTTCAATTGAGATTGTTGTTATTGTCGTTGCTCAGTCGTTTCAGTCATATCTGACTCTTTATGATCCCATTTGGGAGTTTTCTTGGCAAATATACTGGAGTTGCTTGCCATTTCCTTCTCCAGCTCATTTTACAGATGAGGGAACTAAGGCAAACAGGGTGAAGTGAGACTTGCCCAAGGTTATAGCTAGTATGTGACTGAGGCTACATTTGAAGTCAGGTCTTCCTGACACCAGGTCTGGCACTCTATCCACTACACCACCCATAACATACATTTGTAGTAGACTTAATGAGCATAGTTGCATGATTTCCTCCATCAGTGCTGAACTTTGCTAACTGTGATATAGCACATGGGAGTTTGGGACCTCTGCAGATTCCTTTCTAATGCAGCCCTGATGCTTAGTCAAGTTTTGTACCATCCTTTTAGACCATGGTGAAGGCAAGAAGGAAGGAAAGAAGGAAGAATGGAAGTATAGAAGGCAAGAGGGAAGGAAGCCAGGAAGGCAGGAAGGAAAGCAGGAAGGAAGGAAGGCAGGAGAGAAGGAAAGAAAGAAGGAGGGAAGAAAAGAAGGAAGGAAGGCAGGAAAGAAAGAAGGTGGAAAAGAAGGAAGGTAGGAAAGAAGGAGGGTAGGAAGGAAGGCAAGAAGGAGGGAGGGAAAGAAGGAAGGAAGAGAGGGATGGAGGCAAGTATTTATAAAGCACTTACTATGTGCTAATCACTTTATAATTATCCCATTTTATCCTCATGATAACCCTGGGAAATAGGTGCTATTATAATCCCCATTTTACAATTAAGAAATCTAAGAAAGAGGTTAAGTGACTTGCCTAGAGTCATACAGCTATTAAGTATCTAAAACTGGATTTATATTCAAGTCTTCTTGACCCCCAATTTATCCTCTCAACTGAGACCCCCACCCAACTCCTAGTGGGAAATTACTCTTTGCCGAGTCCTAAAACTGCTTCCTTTGTAGTTTCAGCCTCAGATCACTCATTCCTTCCTTGGAAATATGTACAACATGGACTCACGAAGCTTGTTGCATTCTCTTGTACTGACTGGTTCCCTGAATCAGATTCTATAAGTGGGATCAGATCGTCACAATAAAATGAACTCTTCTACCTAAATCATGCAGGCTAGCAAACCCCTTCTTGTCCTCTCCCTTTAAGGAAACAAAACTATTCTAGCTATTCCCACCAGCGCCACTTGCTTTCTAGCTCTGAACTTGTGCTCCTTTCATTGACAACATCACATAGGAGAAGAAGCACTGTACTCCAAAGTTATAAAATCAGCATCTGAATTCAAGTACTGACACTAGCTCTGTGACAGGACAAGTCACTTAGCCTCTCTAAGCTGCATTTTCCTCATCTGAAAAATGTAAAGAACAATACTTGCACTCCTACCTCATGGGACAGTTGTAAAGCACCACTTTACAATCCATAAAGCATTACACAAAAAGGATAAGGTCCCCCACTGAATCTGGGGCCATATCCAGTCTCCCTGACTTACACCTTGCCACTAGACTCAGATGACTCTGAAGGAGAGAGTGAGGCTTATGACTTTGCACAGCTTTGCCTCACTTATACCCAATCCACTTGCAAGTCAAGGTATCACCCTCCTGATGTCATTGGTCCTCTTCAAGAAAGAAGGAAAAACAAAGATGACAATAACAGCATGAATAAACTGATACCAAAGGACTTGACACAATGATGGTATTGAGCCTCATGCCAAGCAAAAATTACAATTAAGACAATAATTTGAATTTTTAAAAAATTAAATTATCCTCTTATTTTTCATTTATAACCTTCTTCTGTCACAGTAGGGGATTACAGTTTTACTGTAAGATCCCTGAGGACAAGGATTATAGGAGTTAGAAAACGGAAAGGGAGCTTCAGGACTTTTGTATCCCTAGTATCTAGAATTAGATGCCATAAACATGCTAAACAGATTCGCTGATCAATTACACAAAACTTAGTCGTGTTTATTTTTTTTATCATCTTTTGCTACAAGCATCAAATCCTGTCACTTTTCCTTCTTTGTATATCCCAAGTGAGTCTCTTTTATATTAAAGCCACAGTCTTCCTCCAATCTTTTACTTTTCTATTTCACTATGGCTCACTCCACTTCACTTGTATTCCACTAACCCCTTCATGTAGATAGATACTCATACTTCTGCTAAGGTCAAATTAATCAATACTTGGAACATGTTCCTCTGCTTATCATATCCTACTTACTTCAGATTGCTCTGCAGATTAGGCTTAAGATACTCAAAGAAGGTCACTAGATCACCAGAGATTATTTCACTTTCTTCATTTAAAGGGGAAAAAATGATTCTCTAGCTCCCATCCAATATTTCTCCCAGTCAAATCTGTTCAAGTCTTCCATTTAGCAATGATACAACTCCTACCTCCAAGTGTCCCACGCTCACAATAAGTTTGTTCATCACACTTAGTCACAGCCTAGTAGCCCAAAGGACTAGTATATGAAAGGACCTAGCTGTGTGTTAGGCATTTTTTGGACTGGGAAAATACTGTTTGGTGTAAATTCTTTATTTTGTGTGTTGGTAGCATGTTTGTACAGCTGTAAGAATATGTGATGACCTCTGAAATATTTATTTGCATTGATGATGTGTGTGTAAGATGAATAGCTCCTTGAAGGCAGGGGACATTCCTGTTCAGCTTGGTTTGTGTGGTACTCAACAAATTACTATGTTCACAAAAGCATTTTATAAATATGTAGTGATAGAATGAACTTTCTTCAAGTTTTTCTTTAACTTTGAGAAAAATAAAGAGATGAAAGAGTTTAGGCATCAATTCTTCTTCAGGAACTTAAAAATTGGGTTAATAACTTTTAGTAATCATCTAATATTATTTATTTATCACTTCAAAATTAACCTGACTTAAGAGTTTGGTCAAAATACATAATAACATTAAGCTGGTTTAGGATAGCATTATGATTATAGTCATGGCTAGGAAAGGTGTTTTTAATGGATCACCAAATTCCTGTTAGGTTTATGTTGTTCATCTAACCTCTATTCTGAGTTATCTAATTTCTAAAATACTTTTTTTAAGCAATCAAGGTTAAGTGGCTTACCCAGGTTCACACACCTAGTAAGTGTCTAAGGTCAAATTCGCACGCAGATCCTCCTGACTCCAGGGCTAGTGATCTATCTACTGCACCACCTAACTGCCCCTCTAAAATACTTTCTAAGCAAGTTTCACAGTGGTAACTCTAGACTGGGGTACTTAAGCTAAGGTTTATGAAAGTGTATTTTGAGAACTCAGTTTCCATAGAATTGATTCCCTTTACAATCCTATATACCTTATTTTATGCATTTAAAAACATTATTCTGAGGAGCCCATTGGCTTCACCAGACTGCTAAAGGGGTCCAGGACACCAAAAAAGGTTAAGAATCCCTCCTCTAGACAAATGTGGATTATAGCTTTGAGAATGCAAAGCATTTAAGTTCTCAGCATTCACATTTTGCTGTTGTTTTGGTTTGTTTGTTTTTTGTTATTTGGTTTTTTTTTCCCAGACCTATGATTTCATTGATGTAGGGACCTTCCAATGAGGAATTTCCCTTTACTTATGTAAAGCTGAACATAATCTGTAACTTAAAGTTTTTTCTGTTGCCTGATTATTAATACAAATATTGTAATACATACACGCACACAAATATACACTTTTTAGAAGTCTCTTTTTATGAAAGTTAATCTGTTATCATAGGGATGTCTAGTTTAAGGGTAAGGAGCTCCAGAGGCACTTTGAGGGAAGCATTCCCATTTGCCTTTTCTCCCTGAGGAGTCAATGGAAATGCTTCCTAGGGTACATTTGCACACCTAGGCCATGTTAAAAAAAGTATTAATATTTTCATGTTCTATCTATAGAACTAAAGTTTTTCCATTTCCCCACTAAAATGTTTTCTCTTAGTGTAAGTACTTGATATTTCACCTTGTTTACCACCCCCCCCAAAAAAGGGTGCCTTATTGTGCTTCCTATCTGCCTTCCAAATAGGAAAATAAATTCATAGTTCTATGACTTCATTCATGAAATTTTCATTACACTAATAATGCAACAACTTGGTAATGAGACATTAAAGAGATCCTTTCCCATGTTACTGATAACAGGCTCGGGATGTTAACAATGAAAGGATCATTTAGAAAGCCAATTTCCTGTTCGTGGAGCATGCTGTGTGTTTACTTTAATTCACATCCTGTGTGACCCTATGGGAAAATTTTTAACTAATACTGGGGAAAATCCCATAGGGTTACACAGGATGTGAACTGGGCCTGTTCTTTACTACCTTCAGTTGGAACAGTAAAATTAGGTAAATCAGTTTCACTTTCTGTTTGTCATAAATTCCATTTTCCGGTTCCCAAAGTTTAGCTTAATATTGTTTTTGAATTTCTGAAACCAAAGGAGACATTTTAAGTAAACATTCAAACATCCTATTCTTCTTAAATGAATGATTCCTGGGTATGAATTTGAAAAATACTTTTCTTTTTCTTATAGCAATGGCCAAACCTGGGGTACCAGTTTCTTAGGGGCCACACAGGAATACTATGAAGGCATTACTCCATACCTGTACTACTACACGGTTCAGCTGGTATTTTCTATTTCCTGTGGAGAACACACATCATACCACTTCCCCTATAGAAAAAAAAAAGGCAGCCTAACTTAATTGCTGATGGAAACACTGTCATACTTTCCACTAGCCAAGCTTGAAACCATTACTGATCTAGCTTTCATTAATTTTTCCACAACAATTTGCAGAAATGTCAGGAAACAGCTGCCCAGAGCTGATTAATTGTCCTTATAACCAGGACTTTACCAGAGTACCCATTTTTTCCCTTTTAAAAAATCAAATTTGGGGTTGCTTTGACAGCAAAGTCTGTTAAACTGAGGAGATACTCAGATCTAATGTCGATGGTTCCCAAAAGTTCTGATGCAGAATCTACAGACATTTTCTGAGGAGAAGGAAAACGTTAAGTTTGGAATAATGTGCTTCAAGGAAAAGATTGCTTCCTGCACATTGCTCAGCTGTGTCTTTTTCGGACAAAAGTCAATGAAGTACATTCCTTACAGTCAAACTGCATTTGCCAGTCAACCCAAAATTTAAAACTTCCTCCATAAATAGATAGAAGGATCTGCTGCTTAAAAAAAAAAATCCTTCCTATCATCTTTTTGTTTGAGCTATTCCATGTGTCTCATTGCAGTGCGTAAGTCTGTAAAAAAAATAAATGCAACTATACACCTTGTAATGCTGAGTGCAACCACTGAGACTCTGTGACACTTTAGTCTAAGTCAGAATCAAGACATCTGGGGAAGGCTGCTTACAGCAATCTTAACTTCTCAGCCGGCATTCAAATGGGCAGATTTTTAAACTAGTTGGTAAAAATGGATCAAGAGAAAAAAATACAAACACTTCTCAGAAAACAAGAATAAGGAATTTTTTAAAGCTAATCTAACTAATGTTTTTGAGGGAAAACATTTTTAACAGAAGCCTGGTTCAAGGCTTTTCTTAGCCTGTAACCATCTTTGGTTATATGGTGTAGTCCAGGGGGTGTGTGGGAGGCAGTTTTCACCAGCTCTCATTGTTAAATTTTCAGTGTGAACAATTACACCTCAGCAATCAGCAAACTTTACAAATCAAGGCTTGATTTGTTTATTGCCTAAGCTTAAGAAAGTGATGGAGAAAATATGAATAATGTGGATTAAATGTAAAAGTGTGTCATTTTCAGACAACCAGTTGTTAAACATTTACCAGCATACCCCTGGGCTAGTCTATCCTAATATAAGGTTTGAAGCCTTACTCTATTTTTGGCCCCAAGCCACTTCTTGTCCTTATCTTCCCCTTCTCCAACTCCTTTTCCACCCCCTCCTTCTCCTCCTCCCCTTATTCATAATGCCAGTATATATAAAAGCAAGGAAATAAAGTAGAACACATTTTTTAAAAAAAATTAATTAAAAGTTCCATTCTGAGGCAACCCTTAGAAAGGTTGCATGTGGAGCCATTCAAAACTGAACCTCCAAGCAGCCAAGGCTCCTTTTTTTTTTTCTTTTTAGGCAATTGGAGTTAAGAGACTTGCCCAGGGTCGCACATATAGTAAGTGTCAAGTGTTTGGTCTGAGGTTACATTTGAACTCAGGAACTCCTGACTTCAGAGGCAGCACTCTATCCACTGCACCACCTAGCTGCCCCCTTTTGCTTCATTCTTGAAATGTTGACTCTACCCTTAAGAACTGACATAACATCTTGTGTCTAGTGTTGTACTAGACACCCAAAATAGGAACACATAGGACTCTCAACTTCTCACTTGCACTCCTCTGAGTTACTTATAAGACTAATCAATACTGAGAAGGGGGACATACTCATATGAAATGAATCCTATCATCTGTGTGGCCAAAAATGTGGAAGAACCAAAAGCTGCCCCTTGCTAACTTCTGTTCCCTGAATCACACAATCTCAATGTCAGCAGCGGACCTCAGCAACTCTTCCGACCAATAAATAAAGAGGAACCCCCCCCACAACACTCTTGACAAGTGGTTATCCAGCCTTATTTGGATGGCAACTCTAGTGATGAGAAGCTCATTCCAATGCACAATGGAAAAGGTCCTGGGCTTGGAAGAGGGTTGTGCTGGAACTAAATTCTCAGAAAGCTATTTCAATTTTCAGTGTGAGCATTTACACCTTAGCAGGCCTTGATTTAGCGTTGTGTTGATGGTCTAGATTTTTTTAAGTGATGGAAAAAATGAAAACAATGCAGAATTAACTTTAAGTGAACACTCCCCCCAGCCCCCAGCACCCATTCCCCAGCCCATTCTTGAACCGGCACAACCCTGGCTTGGAGTCACTTAACTTTGGACGGTCAGTACAACACTAATCCGCTGCATTACTCTCAGAAAATCCCAGTATCTCTCACTCTTATTCCCTTTATCTGCAAAATAGGGATAATACTTACACTGCCTACCTCACCAGAATATACAGAGTAAAGTTCTTTGCAAACCTGAAAGTGTTATGTAAACAGAGGCTACCTCCTGAGGCATCTCATTCTACTTCTAAATAGTTAGGAAGTCTTTCTCTGCACACATTCAGAATCGTTTTCTTTTCTATGTCATCTAGACGTTATTAGTTTTGTTCTTCACATAACCACCACTCAAATATTTAAAGATCAGAAACTGTAATGTCCTTTCAAGATTTTTTTTGTGATTTAGTGAAAATCTAAGTGTCCATCTCACACCCATAGCATGGCAGAAAGACAAAAGAGGAAAACGACAAATGTTGGAGGGTGGGAAAACAGGTACACTTGTACACTGTTAGTGGAACTGTGAATTGACCCACCCGGTCTCGAAAGCAATTTGGAACTTTTCTCTCCAAATTACTAAACTATGCATACCCTCTGACACAACTATACCATTGCTAGGCCTGTACTCAAAGAAAGAAGAATAATCCTACATATAAAATAGTTAATATTAGTATTTAATATTAATTTAATTATTGAAATATTTAATATAGTTAAAGCAGCTCTTTTTGAAGTAGCCAAAAACTAAGGTGATGCCTACCTAGCGGGGAAAGACTAAACAAACTAGAATATGAATCTAATGGAATTCTAATGTGCCATAAGAAATAACAAAAGGAACAGTTTCAGAGAAAACTGGGAAGAGTTCTATGAAATGATAGAGTGAAGTGAGCAGAACTAAGAGAAAAATTTATAGAATAACCACAATGTAGAGAAAAACAACTTTGAAAGACGTTAGAATTTTGATTTAATGCAAAATCAGAGTGAGTCTAGAGGACTGCAGATTAATTAGACTATTTCCTGCCAGAAAGGTAATGGTCTTAAAATGCAGAATGAGAAATACATTTTTGGATATAGCTTATGTGGGGATTTTTTTGCAGATACATATATTTATTTTCTTTTTTTCCAAGAAGAATGGAGGAGGCAATGGGGAAGAGAGAATAAATGCTTATATGAATAAATAAGCAAATATAAATACCTGCATGTAATATGCATATGCACACACATTTTGTGCTTTATTGTTTGTTGTTCCCCGCCCAATCTCTTCATAATTTTTAATAAGGGAAAGGAAACATATATATGTCTAAACTTGTGCCTCCTCTTTCACCACTCTGGTCTCAAAAGGGAGAGGGGTACAATTTTGATTATCAGATAGAATTAAAACCCTACATTGACTCCTATTCCAGATGAAAAACTGTTCCCAAGATCAGGTGTATTTTAACAACTATTTTACAATCCCTTTTCCTTTTTTACTTTCTCTATCTTGCTTGTTATTGGGTCCCAAGGACTCTCAGGTGACATCTTTGAAAACTTATCCCACTCCAAGCTGTTTCTCTTGTCAAGCTATCGAGAAGGCAGGAGGAAAGCAGGAGAAAAAATAGTTACCAAGGAGAGTTTGGTATGTAAAGGGAAGAACAAAAAAAATTTCCATGGATTTTAGGTGGGTTACTAGATTTGAAACCCAGGGGATAGGTCACATAATTCATATTTAATTGTTTATATGATAGCAAATGAATGTTTTAGATATAGATGGCTCCTCAATTTTTCAATACTTGAGGGATTCATTATTTTATATCTGTGGGTACCCCATCCACCAGTGCAGATTTCAGCTGCTTAAAGGGATAGTCTTCATGAATTGCTGTGGCTGAAGAGTCTATCTCCTGTTGGCTAGCCTTCCAGTGATGAGTCTGTTCCAAACTGGCAAGCTAAGTGGAGCCTTAGACAATGGACACACTCAAAGCCTTTAGAGCTTGTGAGGATCCATCAGAAATTACATTATGCTGCTACAGCATTCAAGAATACAGGGTCAACCCTGGATTTAGGACATTTTGAGAAAGGATTTTTCTTAGATATTTCCTCTGGTAGAACCAGTTCTTTGTTAACACTGTTTTGTTTGTTGTGTAGAGTTTTTAATTCTAGGCCTGTAATGTCATCCCTGTTAGGAATTTCTTATGAGTAAACTCCTTTCACCAATGTAAACCAGCAACTCCTCTGTACTTTAACAATACTAGAGAGTTGCCTAGGGTATTGAGAGGTTAATTTACTTGCCTATAATTTCATAGGTAGCATGTGTCAGAGGCAGGGCTAATGAACATAGGCCTTCCTGACTCCATGACTAGCCTTCTACCCACCATTCCACACTACCTCTCAAGACAATGAAACTTCTCAGCAATACAAAACAATTTTTAAGAGGTGGAAGTTATCTTAGAGATTGGTTAATCCAACCCCCTAATAATGAGGAAATTGAGGTCTGCCTAGAGAGTTGAATTGATTTGCTCAATATCACAAAGATTATATAACTACCAGCCAGGGTTGGGATAGGAAGATTGTAGCATGATTGAGAAAAGATAGAGTTGGAGAAATATTTGAACTGAAAAAGGACAGCAGAAAAATGGTTAATTGAGAATTGATAATCAAGATAAGAGAACACTTAATTATTCTTGATGAATTTTAGTCAATAGCCCCAATTGAACTAGATTCCAGGGAACTGGAGTAGGGGGGAACCAGAGGATTTAATAAGCCATTATTCCTGCTTTTACTATCTGAAAGATCATGCAGAACAGGATAGTTGCCACAAGACTACAGAAGAACAAACGCTGTCTTTATTTCAAAAGGGGAGGAAGAGAATAGATTCTGCAAGTCAGAAGCCAGTGAACCTGATTTCAATTATCAACAAAATTTGAGAATGCTTTTTTTTAAAATCATGGCCTAGCAATAATCACAAAGAACTACTATGACGTTACTAAGATCAGGTCATGGCAGACTAACCTCAATACCTTTTTTTGACAGTTATTAATCTGATAAAATAGTTGGAATCATATATGCATAGTTTAAATAGGATTTTAGCAAACCATTGGACAAATTCTCTCATGTTATTCTTAGGGACATGATGGAATTATGAGGTCTAGACAGCAGAACAATTGGTGGAATTAAGAATAGATTAAATGATCCCAAAGAATATTCATTAATGGTTTGGAGTCTACTTAGCATCTCTCTCCAGTATCAGTAAGTTAATCAACTAAAAATATCTTTATTAAGTGCCTACTATGAGTCAGCCACTGGAGATACAAAGAACGCCAGTTTTTCCTTTCAAGGAGCTCAACAGTCTCCCAGGGGAGACAACATGAAAAAAAAATATGTACAAACAAGCTTTAAACAAGATAAAGTGGAGATAATCAACAGAAGGCACTAATATTAAGGGGGATCTAGAAAGGTTTCCTATAGAAAGTTGGATTTTAGCTCAGAATCAAAGGAAACCAAGGTGGCAGAAATGAAGAGGGAAAGAACTCCAGGCTTCAAGGGGCATTGAATACCAAAAGATCTTTTTTGATCTTGGAAGTAATAGGAAGCCACTGGAGTTTATTGAGGGGTACTGAGGACATGGTCCAGAGCTGTGCATTAGGAAGATGAGCTGAACGGAGGATGGACTGGAGTAGAAAGACTGCCACATTGTCTTGTGGCAGGGACACCAACCCATAGGCTGTTGCAATGGTCTAAGAGTGAGGTGATCAGGGCGTACGTGAGGTGGGTTCTGCCTTAGAACCTATGCTGTTTAGTATATTTGTCATTGATTTGATAGCTAGCATGCTTATCAAAAGTGCAGATGATACAAAGTTATGAGCAGTAGTTAACAGCTTGAATGACAGTCAGCATCCAAAAATATTTCAACCAGCTATACCACTGGGCTGAAACAATAAGATGACATTAAATAAGGATAAATCTAAAACATTCCTTTTGTCTTGAATCAAAAAAAATCAACTTCATTACAAATTGGGAAAGACATAACTAGACATCAGTTCATCTGACAAAAATCTAGGCATTGTAGAGGACCACAAACAAGGTATGAAGCAATAGTGTGATATTATTCTGCTGGTGTGCTGGTTCTACCACATCTGGAGTATTATATTAAATTTTAGGAGGGATCCAGGAAAGGGCAAGTACGTCATGATTTAAAGGATCTATAGACCATGCTATATGAGGATTACATAATGTTGGGGATATATAGCAGGAAAAAGAGAAGATTTAGGGGCAGCATGATAGCTGTCTTCAACTATGTGAAGGGCTGTCACATGGAAGAGGGTGTAGATTTGTTCAGCTTGCCCTTAGAGAGCAATGGGTTATAAATTGCAAGAGGCAGATTTAGGCTGAATGTAAGGAAAAGCCTTTTCAAAATGGGAATGGGTTGCCTCTGAAAGTAGCAGGTTCCCTTTCAATAATTTACAACAAAGGCTGTTTGACCACTTATACTGTAGTAGAGATCTTATACAGCACTGGTGGCATTAGATTAGACTTCTGAAGTCCCTTCCAAAATCAGACTCTGTGATCCTGGGATAGCATCTAGATCTTCTTTATCCCAGGTAATCCATTTTACTTTATCTTGTTGCTTCACAATTACTGGCAAAAGTTTTGTTAGTTACTATATGATGAGTCTCCCTCCATATACACACACATTAGTTTTATAATTAATACATTTATTAGATAATATCATGTATTAAAGCTCTCTCATTCACTATTTCAACCCTCTATTCATTCCCTGTAAGCTCTCTCTAAACAGGAACCATGTTTAATCTATACCTTGTCTTTTCTCCAGTGTCTACCTAAATGGAGTGTTCTAGACATATTAGGAGCTTATTAAATGTTTATTGTATTGAATTATATTTTACTAATTCTAGTAACATTTTATTATAATTTTGATAGTGTTAGAACACACAGCCTGAGTGATTACAGGGCCTTGACAACAAAATAAGAACATAGGTATGGGAATCAGAAGAGCTAGTACCTATGCAAGTTTGGACAAATTGTTGTTATTGCCCAGCCATTTTTCAAACATGTCCAACTCTTTGTGATCCCATTTGGAGTATTCTTGGCAAAGATATGGAAGTGGTTTGTCATTTCCTTTTCCAGCTCATTTTACAGATAAGGAAACTGAGGCAAACAGGGTTAAGTGACTAGCCCAGGGTCACACAGCTACTAAGTGTCTAAGGTTGTGCTTGAACTCAGGTCTTACTGACTCTAGGCCTGGCTCTTTATCTACTACACAACCTAGCGACCCACTTCCAATTTCTGGGCTGCGTATAGTTTTCTAATCTGAAAAGCAGAGGGTTTTTTGGATTAGATGATCCCTGAGGACCTTTCTTAGCTCTAAATCCATTGACTCATCATTCTTTGTAAATGTTACTGGAAATCTGAAATTGCTTGGTAGAAAACTACTAAAACAATGGACTCTGAAATTAAAGAAGTTTTAGCATAGCAGTTTCATAAACTGTACCCAGCACTTCTCTAAACTTAATCCAATGAGGTGTTTAATCCTGTTACTATTAAGAACAATAAGATTCAAAAACATTTGTTCAGGAAATGTTAACTAACAGCTTCTGTTCTGAACAGTAATTCATAGTACCTACCATAAAGTAGATTTAATTTATTTTTATTTAATTTATTCATTAGATTTCCAAATGTGCTCAACATGTATAAACCTCAGGGTATATGTACAATATAACTTATTAATAACAGTAATAGTATCAATATATAATTAAAAACAGTAATAAAACACCTTCAATTCAAAGACTTCATGATCCCTAATCAGGTAAATTACCCTAATCACTTAGGTAAAATCCTGCCTGAACAAAAAGGGCCTAGAAACCAACCGTGCCCCTTCCAAAGAAGTATATGGGGTCTCTCATTCAAAGAGCTTCTTTCAAAGTTCCGTAACAGAATTTCCTTCCTAACTAGCACTGGCTTTTGTGATAAAGCATGTCTTATAATCTCATTGTTAGCTTACAGAGAAAGCATATAATTATACATTATATAATTTTCAAATGTATGCATTTTCATGGTCATACACTAACTCTGAATGTGTCTCTTTTAGTTGAAAAGCTGCAAATAAATAAGAAATATCAAAGTTTCTCCCATTAGCTGTTATAGGATACTCTGTTATACAAAATATTTTAATTGTACACATAGTTAGATGTATTTTGAAGAAACCCTATATTAACAGGATCTCTGTGGCCATGGAATAGAATATAAGAATAAAGTAATCATTTGCTCAATATGACACTAGGGGCACAAAGAGAAGGATGAAACAGTCAGTCCCTGCTCTCAAGCAGCTTACATTCCACTTGGCAGAAACAATCTGTACACAAAGAAGTAATACAAAATATCATTTCAATTATTTTTATGTGGTCCTTGTTTTTAAAAATGAAAATGCTGGTTTAAAATATATTAAATTTTCATTTAATGGGTTAAAAAACAAGAACAATATATGTGCAAACAAAGTGTAAAAACCAGAGAGCTTTAAGTCTATCTATAACATATGTATAGCCCACAAAGGAATCATAAAAGATATTCACCAATATCCCTCTACCATGATCAAAATGTACATTGATCTACAGCCATGGTTACAATTAACACAAATCTGAGCAATCTACACACATGAATACATACACATATGTCCTGCAGATATTTTGGTTTTGTTCATATATATAAAACACATAACACATGTATAATATGTGTGTGGCATACATACATATATATATATATTATATATATATATATATATATACATATATATATACATATATATATATATATATATATATATAGTTTTCTAATCTATAGAGTAAGTGGGTTTGTTGAATATATGTGTTACCAATAAAAATATCTGTAAGATATGTAGGTACACGTATATACACATGCATTTGAATATTTGTCTATGTATAAGTATACATATGTATCTAAATTGATCATGTGCTACCAATTAGTAACAATGGCATTAGACTAAGGGTTTCTAACATGCAATTCACAGACACCCCTCTTCCCAAGGGGTCCATGGATAGAATTTAGGAAATCTGTGAATTTGGGTGGGGAAAAGAATTACATCCTTATTTTCAATAACTGCTAACCAAAATGTATTATTTCTTCAATAACTTAAAAACATTATTCTGAGAAGAGGTGCATAAGTTTCATCTTTCACCAAAAGGGGTCTGTGACACACAAAAAAGGTTATGAACTCCTGCAATTGACCCATGTCTATTTTGATCTTAGTAGAATGATTTCGGTGAAACTCTTACATGATTTCTTTCTGTGCCAAAAATATATTGTAGATTTGTAGATAGGATTTTGCCCTTTATTTGGATATATGTATGTATGTGTGTGTGTGTGCATATATAATATGTATTGGTGACATATACATATATACATGTATATGACAAATATATGTACACATAGACACATATAAACAATTAAAAAACAAAGTATAAGCAAAATTATATAATTTGCAATTTAGAAAACACCACCAAACATAATAATTTCCCCTTCTTATATGCAGAGGTCACATATGAAAGACACGAAAAGAAATAACCAAACTAGTCCCATATAATTTTCCATTTCACTCCATTATCCTTACAATGTTTAATTTCTAGTCTTATTAGCCTTGTATTTTGTACATTCTCCAAATCTTTCTGTTAAGTTTCACACTCTATTTGTAGTTATTTGATTTGTAGTTATTTAATAATTATATGCATATGTGTCATGTCCCTACTAGACTATAGGTTTCATCAGGGAAGAACATTATATTTAATCCAAAGCTTGTATCACACTTAGCACCTACCATCTAGTAGGCAATTAGTAAATGTTTAACAAATGGAATTGAATTAAAATAATTTAATGGCAGACTATAAAACAATGTCATTTTGTGAATTTCTATGGTATTCTAATCAATGTTTGACACCCCAACACATACTCTAACATTTTTAATTCATAAAAATAGCTGTCATTTTTGCACATAGTATAAAGACAGCTCTAATTTGTTTAAAAAATAGATGTCATGCTCAACAACAGCTTTTCATGATAAAAATTTCATAAAATAGAGAAACTGAACTTGTATTTTAAGGTCTAAAATAACAGTAAATACAAAGGGAAATTATGCTAAACTCAAACATTTATAAGTACATAGTTTAAGGTAAAGAGCTACTGGTGAAAACACTGATTTTTTTTGTTTATTTGTTTTTTAGTATAATGAAGAATAAGCCAGGTAGTAATGGAAAAATTGCTGTAAGGTATGATACTATCAACCACTATGAAAAAAAAAGAGGAAATGAAATAGTGATAAAGAATGGAAAGTACAGGAACAAAGAAGAAAAGATAAAAGAGAGATTAGTATTTGGCACAAGAGGTATTTTTATACTAACAGATCCACTGTGGGCTTGTGACAACTGTTTGATAATTTTTTCCATGTTCCTCTATTACAATTAATGGGATTTACTAAGCTCATGTTCTTTTCCCATCTTTCTATTCCTTTATTGTTACCTTTCATTGTCAATTAGTTAAAATGATCATTACAAGACAGCCTAAAAGGATCTAAAATATTACTTTACACTAATGAAATGTGTTTGGGGAAGTCTTTTTTCCTGTGATTAACTTTCTAATAGAGTCATGAAACTTGCTATCTAGCTCCAGAAAAAGTGAGGCATTCAGAGGGTAAATTAAAGTGTATTCTTTCTTTTCTTTCTTTCCTTTCCTTTTTTCTCTTCTCTTTTTTTTTTCTTTTCATCCTAATTTTGGTTGTGGCTAATGTTTGTTTTGCCTGTTTGTAATGGTCTTTGTTTTTCTTGCTTTCTCAATGGGTAGGGATAGGGGAGGGAGGGAATTTAGAACTAAAAATAAAATTGAATTGAATTAAAAAATAAAATAATAGAGTCAAGGAAAACTCAGCTGAAACTCCTAGCTGACTGTTATAAAAATTCATTTTTCCTCTCTACACATAGGTTTCTATCTGGAATATTGTAAATTCACATCATTGCATTTCTATAGGGGCCTGATCTTAGTAATAGCACTGGGACTGATATTTTTTTTAAAACTGTCTTCACATTGCAATTGTGGCAAAGTAATTCAGCCTTTTTGAATCTCAGTTTCCTCGTTTATAAAATAGGGATCACAAGATTTAAAGCTGGAATGCTCTAGACTTGGAAGAGACCTTAGAGATAAGCTAATCCAATATGTTCATTCTACTGATGAGAAAACAGAGACTAAGAGAAGTTAAATGATCTGCACAGGGCCACAGTTAGTAAATAATAATTAGGCTGACAATCAAATTTAGTTCTTTTGAATCCAAATCCAATACTCTTTCCATTTTCCCATGTTGCTTCTCATGCTTGTATAACCTACCTCACTCTGTTGACATAAGGACTGAATTCTGTATATAAAAGTAATTTATTTACTTGAATGTAAGCTATCATCAATAATTATTCTTAACAGTTGATATTGTTAATATAGCTCCTAAGAAGTTCTAATGAGTTAATGTATCCTGTCTCTGTGATTTCTGTATGTGATTATGAAGGAGAGTAAAGTTGTACTTTAGCACATCTGTATTCTTATCTATGTGTTGGCATATCTATATCCTTTACTGGGAAGAAAGGAACAACTGTGTGTGTGTGTGTGTGTGTGTGTGTGTGTGTACACTTCCTTAGATTGTTCTAGTTGGAAACCTCCCTCTAGATGGGAAATTAGCCAAGGAGAGTCCCAGGACTTCCCTGACCCTGAGCCAAGGGTGTGGTAGGTGTGGTCACCATTCTAGAATAAGTGCCTGAATGGGGTTGAAGAGAAGGCAAGATGGTATAGCTACACAGGAGGTCTTTCAAATATATAAAGGCATCTATACATGTTTAAAGGAAATCATATTGAAATAAAGCTTATTAAGCTCAGCCCGAGCTCAAAGTTGGCCAAGGAAAAGGCTGTTATGAACTTGGGCCTACCATCCAATAACAATCACTTAGGCATGCCCCACAATAGCTTAATCATGTTTTCAAGGTTCACAGTCAGAAGAGACCATAGAGAGATATTCTAGTCTAACCCCTTCATTTTACCAATGAAGGCACTGAGGCCTAGAGAAATTAATCCACGGCTTTGTCAAGACCACACAGGTGAGATAATAACCTGGAAGATGAACCCCGGTCCTCTGCCTCCAAATGCAATGCTCTTTTCTCATTGTACAGTGCTATTGAATGATGCCTTTAAGGAATCATTCCATTTATGAAGGCTCAGTTTTTCATCAAAAACCCTAATAGCAATTAACTCAGAATTCTATGTGAAAGTGAGGGACAACTCAAGTGATTCTAGCGTGTTGGTTTTCATAATTGTTGGTATTCTCCAAACTCCCACTTAAGTCTGATGGCAAAATCAGGCTCTGGAATAGCCAATGAATAATTTAATCATATACAAAAACATTCTTGTCAATGAAAATCTTTTTTTATGGCTTAGAATTTAAAGTATATTTGCCACCCCACAATTATTAAATGTTTGCTTTAATCATTAGCACACAAGGTAAAGACAAATGATAATTACAGTATCATTAACATAGTCTTAAACTAGTTTAATCAAGATCATCTATTCTGAAATTCAAAAAGTCTCAAGTGTAAAGGGGAGGGGTGGAATAGGGGGAGTAGAATAGGCTTTATCCAGCCAACTCACTACTCCCCTCAGCTTTCAGAACATATGGACCCTGCAGCTAGAAAGGCCCCAAATGAAAGAGTAACCATAAGTTCACATGGGCTAATTAAAGTTTTTAGATTTTAAGTATTCATTTAAAAATGCCACCACTTCCCTCAACCAGGCTCCCTCTCAAACACAGTAGAGAAAGGGAGAAGCGCATGTGTGCACACATTCTCTAGATGTTCCGTTCTGCCAAATAATGTTCCTTTTTTGTGTTATTTCAGTGAGTCGTGAGATGGCAAAGATCATACTCCTCAAAAGGAAAAGAAGTTATTCCCTCTACCCCCAACCCACCCCATGTTTTTATTTTAAGAATCTGAGAGGCACACTCCTAGCTTCTGAGCATCCTCTGACAAGTACATATGTTCCTAAGGAGCTGGGGATTCTAGCAGGGGCAGAGTTGTCAAAACCTAATCTCTGGGGTGCAGCAAAATGCAACTAGAGGCCTCTCACAAGTTTTCAATTAATGCCCACATTTAACTGGAGGGAGAAAAAAGTAATTTTTCTACACATGTATCTCTGTCAACCCTACTTGAAGCATTTGGTAAAGGATCAGCATATTTGTCTCCAGCATGTTTGAATCTGGTGAACACGTAACCAATTCTTCAAGAGACAGTGAAAGTGCCCAGGTCAGTAGCTCCTTTAAACCTTAAACAATTTTAAATCTCAACCAGATGTGCAACTATCTATACTTGTATTATTTGAATTAACCTAAAAACCACTAGGTGAAGACTGAAGAACATATTTCCCCTATTTATTACACACACACACACACACACACACACCACACACACACACACACACACACAATTTATTCCTTTTATTCCCTGGACACTGCCTGCCCCACACACTTCTTGATTTTTCAAATGTAAGTGTTTCCCTCAGTTGCTGGTGGGTTTTTTAATTTGTTTTGAATCTTAAAGGTTTTTCCTGATAACATCTTCTAGGAGAAAGCAATAGGACAAAGGGCATCGAAAAAACAAAAGTGAATATAATATCATGAATGGACTTAGATGCAGCATATGGATGTGTCAGTATTCATTCAGCACCTCCTTTTGCCATAGACTGTCTCATCTTTTACACACAACTACCCTGCCCTCCATTCCCTAGATGAGAAAGAGCCTTTTCCTTCAGCCTCAAAATCTTTCTCTTTTAACCTGCAGCTATCTAGATCATCCTCCTAGTCCCGCTACACATGCATTCTCTCCCACAATTACTCTCCTTCCTCTTCCTATTCTCTTCCCTAATTGGTTTGCATAAAGCACATCTCCTAGTTGGCCCGAATATCTGGCTCTACCCTTTATATATAATTGCCCCCTACACCAGATTGACATCTAGATTCTTTGCCCTACAGAAGTCCAGATTCCTGGGACCACAAGGCCAGTTGTTGTCTTTGTTGTTGTTTAGCCATGTCTGACTCTTTGTGACCCTATGTGGGGTTTTCTTGGCAAAGATACTGGAGTGGTTCGCCATTTCTTTCTCCAGCTCATTTTACAGATGAGGAAACTGAGGTAAATAGGGTTCAGCAATTTGCACAGGGTCACACAGCTAGTAAGTGTGAGGTCACATTTGAACTCGAGTCCTGACTCCAGGTCTAGAGCTCTATCCACTGGGCCACATAGATGCCCTGACCACAAGGCCATACTGCCTTAATTCTCTCCTCTGAGTCTGACTCCTTCATGATGCTCCCACCCCAGGTCTCTTCCCAGACTGAGGTATTTGTTCTGATCCTGCCATTACCAACGAGCTTCACTTGGCTCTCACGTGACATGATGATAGAACCACCCTAAAGCCATTGCACATTAGATCTTTGTCCTCCAACAGGTTTCTGGCTCAAACCACTTCTATTTCTCATACAACTGAATCGTGCTTTATGACCCCTACCTCCAGAGGAGCAATTCACTAAAATCCAGATTCACCCTCAGAAAAACAACTTTAAATGTAACATATAATAACAGAGCATTCCCTTCCCCCAAAACCCAAAACAGATGGGGTATCTCGCCAAAGACAGTCTCACAGATTATGATGTGAATGAACTGGCATCAAGCAACAAAGTTAAGGTCCCCTAAGGAAACAGTTTTGTCCCTTCAGCCCCTCAGCTGATCCCTCATATGGATGTGATCATCCATTATTAGAATGTGAGCTCCTTAAGGGTATGGCTACTGTACTTTTTCAATCTTTAGTGCTTAGAAAAGTATTTTGTACATAGTTAAACACATAATAAATGCTTTCACATTCATTCATTCATTCACTAGTGGTAAGAGACCTGACTTTGCCTCAGATATTTTGCTTTTGGAAGTGCTTCCTGTCAGTGCCCCCTGTGAGTCACGTGTAATATGTGTGTAATAACATGTAATAGAGTGACTCACTTAACAACAATAAGACCTTAGAACACAGTCCACTTGAAGAGAAGAGATATCCTCTATAATTCAGCTCTACTGGAAAAGACAAGCTTCAGTAAAAAGACCAGGAGTAGGACAGACAGGAAAAAGACAACAAGGACACATGTCTGCATTTGGGAGACAGTTTGTTCACTGGTAGTTCCCAAACCCAGTGAAATCATAGGTCTAGAGGAATGAGAAAAACAAATTATCAGACTAAAAACAGTGTAATTCTAAGTAGTGGGACATAGCGGTAGGAAAATCACAGTAGCCAGGCCAACAAGGAGGAAGACAGTTACATATGAGAAGGATTTTAGATCCATTTTGTTATGTCGCCTATGAAGTGTCGTGGCTGGGCTGCAAACAAGAGCAGGTTACATTAGTGGTACAGTAGCTGCAAACCACAAGATCATCTTCACAAGTGCAACATCAATCTCCTAACATGCACAAAGAGATAATGACATCAACAGTTCTATCAGGACAAAACACTGAGCAGGAGAACTGTAAAGCTACCTGATTTAAGGGACAGAGAAACACTTCTAAGAGTTGATTCGGCCAACTCTCAATTTCCACGTAGCCTAAGTATAATGCAAAAAAAAAAAAGGCATTTTAGGCATTAGTGCCAACCTTTTCTTCTATGCAGTCCTAAAACATAATTGTAAAAAACAGTTTTAAATGCTTCTTCTTTCCTGTAGAAACCCTTTCTGCTAAAGGTACTAAAAAGTAAACTATATGCCTCAAGAAAAAAGAAGAAGCTTGAAAATGCAAAATCTCTATAATTTCCTTAGTAAAATAAGTTGCTCATGTACACTCTTGAGCAATTTAGGTTTCCTAACTGAGAAAGGACTACAAGAGAAATTTCAATACTACTGGTAAAAATAATTCTTAAATTAAATCCTTTATGTTTATACTCATAGAAAATCATACATTTTAGGGGCAGCTAGGTGGCACAGTGGATAGAGCACTGAAGTCAGGAGGACCTGAATTCAAATCTGGCATCAGACCAAACACTTGACACTTACTAGCTGTGTGACCCTGGGCAAGTCACTTAACTCCAATTGCCTAAAAAAAAATTATACATTTTAAACTTGTTATTCTTATACTGAAAATGTTACTATGGAAAAATTGTTATTAGTTTTAGACTAACCTTTAGATTACCACCTTGCAACTTTTCTTAGCAAGCAAAACTATGGAAGAAACAGAAATCTCACTAAGAAAGGTTTTCATAATAAATAAAAGTTTAGGCATACTTCTACTTACTAATATGACACCTAAAAACAGTCTGTTCAGGGACAGCTAGGTAGCGCAGTGGATAGAGCACCAGCCCTGAGGTCAGGAGGACCTGAGTTCAAATCTAGCCTCAGACCAAACACCTGACACTTGCTAGCTGTGTGACCTTGGGCAAGTCACTTAACCCCAACTGCCCCCCCCAAAAAAAAAAGTCTGTTCAAAATGAAAACAGACACTGTTGTCCTACCTCCTGCAACTGGAACCTTTCCACACTGAGGCTTTAAGCTCTTCAGCTGCCAAAGCTCCATCTAGGCCTCCCTTTCCAAAACTACTAGCACTGAAGTTCCCCCCACCCCCTCCCTGCTGATCTGGAGTACCCCAACATCGCTAAGTAAGTTGTTCACCAGAGCCCCTGTCCAGTTCTTGTCTTTGTCCAATTGTCTCTCCAACTCCATTTTTATCCTTATTTTATTGTCCCATGGAGCTTCTACCACGTGATTCAGAGTTCAGAGAACCTCACTGTCAAGATTTCCACTGCTTGAGTCCCTGCCTTATCTCTTTGTTCAGGAGTTCAGCAGTATCTGATTCTTCCTGACCCCATGAACCATACTGTCTATGGGGTTTTCTTGACAAAGATACTGGAGTGGTTTGTCATTTCCTCCTCAGTGCATTAAGGCCTTGGGTCACGTGGCTGGCGAGTGTCAGAGGCCAGATTTGAACCAGTCCCAGTGCTCGATCCTCTGGGCTACCTAGCTGCCTCCATCTCTAGGACAACCTTATTTCTGATAACTAATACCAAGATTTTTCTCTAATGTTCTGTTCCTGAGGGACTCGAGTCCAGAACAGAAACTCAAATCTTCATAGATGATTCAGTGGTTCTTTCTCTGGATGATAAAAACAGACATTTATTAAGCACTTGCTGCACTAGGGTGAGCACTGAAAAAAGATATAAAGTTTTAAAAAGACATGGCTCTGGAATCAGAGGAAATGGATTAAAATTCCACCTCAGAGACACTACCTGTGTGAACTGCAAAGTTGCTCAATTTCCGTGTCTCAATTTCCTCACCTATAAAATGAGTCAATTAAACTAGATAACTTTTGAGGTACTTTCTAGTTCTAAGGACCATGAATTCTATACATAGGTCATGCCCTCATGGCATTTATGGTCTAGCACAGGGGTATCAAACTCAAATAGATATGGGACCACTAAACCATGCACATGGATGTGTGCAGGTGCATATTGACCTCGAAAATCACATATCAATATCATCTATATTCTATTTTATTTTATTAAATACTCTCAATTACATTTGAAAGGGGTTCAGGCCACACAGGAGTGTTGTGGGAATGATGTAGCTTGTGGGCCTCATGTTTGACACCTCTGGTTTTTTGGTCATGTCCGATTCTTCATGATCCTATTTGGTGTTTTCTTGGCAAAGATACTGGAGTGGTTTGCCATTTCCTTCTCTAGCACATTTTACAGATGAGAAAACTGAGGTAAACAGAGTTAAGTGACTTGCCCAGGGTCACAGAGTTAGTAAGCATCTGAGGCCAGATTTGAACTCAGGAAGATGAGCTTTCCTAACTCCAGGACCAGAGCAGGACACAAATATTGACGACTCTTATGTACAGGAGGAAGAGCCATCATCCTTAAGAGATCTAGATACCCACTAATAATCCAAGTCCCTGGAAGGCCTGGAGGGCATCTTAGGGGTGGCAGAGACCAAGAAGTTCTAAACTGTCCAGAATAAACTGCTTCAGATGCAACCAGAAAGTTGGTCAAAGAAACAGCTACTTTAGATCTATTCTATGAATAGCCTTCTTCACCTTTCTGAAACATGCTGACTCTGGTTTATTTGTTTATTAATATTGCCTAGCCTTCTTCCACTAGGACCCATTTTAACCTGATTGTCTACAACTGTTGTGATCTTTGCCTTCCTGATAATGAGTTGTGTCTTCCAACTATCAGCTGTGATCCCATAACAATGACAATTCTTGCCCAGCCAACTGGATTCAGCCTACTTCTGTACTACTATCCCGGCCCAAGTTGAAGCACTAAGTTCTACTAGAGTCCCTGTGGAACAATATCAGTCTGTTCAAATCTTGCTGCCTGAATGAGATGAAGTATTCTGAACTTGGGACTGTGGGTACAGAAAGGGTGCAGTACAATTTTTAAAGGATATTCAACCTGTAGAGAAATTAAATTAAAGTGCTAAAAGTTTGGGTTGCCTGGAAATCTAACCATTATGCATAAGAGTACTTCAATGAGAAAACACTTTAAATCCCTAAAAACTGGTTTGCAAAATAAATAAATTCTCTAAAATGCAGCCAATTACCTGGCACACATTAAGTGCTTGATAAATGCTTGTCGAGTAAATGATTAAGGTGGGACCAGCCTACGTACATTTACCAAAAGTGTTGCTGTTCAATCACATCTAACTCTTCATGAACCCATTCGGGGCTTTCTTGACAAAGATACTGGAATGGTTTGCCATTTCCTTTTCCACAGCTCATTTTACAGATAAGGAAACTGAGGCAAATAGGGTGACACAGCCAGTAAATATATGAGGCTGGGTTTGAACTTTCTTGACTCCAGGCCAGGCACTACATCTACTGCACCACCTAGCTGCCTGGAGCGTCAGGTTCTAAAAGTGTACATATTTGTGGTGTTTTATTTCTTTGTCTGGTTTTGGAGGGGTTTTTTTTTGAGGTGGTCAGGGAAGGAAAGATAAGAATGAGAATTCAATGACATACATGTATTAACATCTAGATTATAAACCAAACTCTTTAACTCAATCTATCTTATTAGTCTTGTTTTACTTAAAATTTCCAGTGTACAATATACTTTAAGTGCCCATTCTGACGATGTATCTGATAAATATTCTGAGCTGTAGCACAGAAGGTGTGATTTCAAAAAAAACAAAACCAAACTTATTTCCTCAATTTTTTGCTCCATGATTGTCTGGATTCTTTCCCACCACCACCAGGATGTCTCAGAGCCACAGCGTTCACAAATTCATTTTGTGCCTTGGTTCTAAGCAGTTCTTTTTCAGTCTCTTAAGTTTACTAAATACACACATAGTGATCAAGATAGAAAAGCAAAAGAAAAAAGAAAATAAACAACCACGGAGAACAGCATTTTAGATGGTTGAAGAAAGCATGTGTTACTGACACTCCCAAACTTTTCCTATCTATTCTACATGTTGGTCTAAAAAAGAAATGTCACTAACGAAAACTAATACCTGATAAACTATATGAGCATGGATTGGGGAGTTTCTTGACATATGATTAAAAGTCTTAGGCCTGGCTATTTTAACAGCTAGCATTTATGCAGCACTTTAAGGTTTGCAAAGTTACATATGTATATATAAAATCTCATTTGATCCTTACAAATACCCAGAGAGGTTAAGTGATTAGCCCAGGTCACACAGCTTATAAGTGTCTGAGGCAGGATTTGAACTCAAGATGCCCAACATTCTTTCCATTGAACCATGTAAATAATGTCAAGAACAGACAAAGGTATTTGCCTCATTCTAAATATTTTGAAGAAAAAGGAAAGATGACAAATAGCATCTCCATTCAAACCAGTGAAGACCTTCTTTTTTGAACTCTTACAAAGAGCAGCATTTAAACTTCACAGCATCTCCAGTTATAAATTAAACAGTTATCATTTTAAAGGTATATATGCAAGAGTTTTGTTTTTTATTTCTTGTCTTACAAACTTCTAATGGTGCCTAACCATAACAACACAGAAACACTTTCCATTTGCCAGAGAAATCTGTTCTAACCATTGAGCACACCCAGAATCCCTGGTGGACTACTCAGAAAAGTTAATCAGCCAATAAACATTTACTAAATACCTACTATATGCCAGGCACTATGCTAAGCACTAGGGATAAAAAAAAAAAGGCAAACGATAATCGCTGCCTTCAAGGAGCTTACAATCTAATGGAGGAAACAATATGCAAACACATATATACAAAGCAAACTATATATAGGATAAATAGGAAATCATTAAGAGAGCGAAGGTGCAAGAATTAAAAGGGGTTGGGAAAGGTTTCCTATAGAAGACAGAATTTTAATTGGGACTTCAAGAAAACTATGGATGCCAGTAACCAGGCACAGCATTCCAAGAATGAGGGACAGCCAGAGAAAATGCCCAGAGCCAAGAAATGGAATGTCTCATTCATGGAACAGCAAGGAGACCAGTGTCACTGTGTCATAGAATACATGGCAGGGAGAAGGTGTAAGAAATCTGGAAAGGTAAGAGAGGGCTAGGTTATCATAACTTTGACATAGGGTTTGAATAGCAAACAACTGAAAAGAGGAGACAACATCCATGAAAATAATTGGGTCTAGATAGATGGTTATAAAATTCACATTTTTAAAGGGTTTCATGAGCCCATAATATGGGAACCAAGTGTATGTAGTTTCAAATGTAAAACGTTTATTTCAATAGAAACTTCATTTGGATGAGCCAAGGGGGTAGTGCCCATCATTTTCCTGCTAAATATTATTTATTCTGAATTTGCATTATTTTCATTTTTTAACCAGACCTTTGATTTCATTGATATTGAGAAGTCCCTCTCCCAATACAGGTCAGCATCCTTTCGAAAACTTAGATTCTGAGTAAATTGCTTGGAAAACTGATAGTGACTTGCTCAGTCACATAGTCGGTCTGTATGAGGCAGGATTAAACCCAGGGCTTCCTGAGGGCAGTTCTCTACTATGTAATAATGTGTCTCAAAACTTAGCTTTCACCTTACAATAAACCTTAGCTGGGAAAAGTTAAAATGATTTGGTTTGGAAAGCCCTTTTTAAAAGACCTCCGATTTGAAATAGCTGAAAAAATCCAGAGGGATGAAGAGGAAACATATTTGCATTACTGGTAGATAAAATTATTTTTCATCTTCAACACCTGCGGTAACTCTTATAAAACTAATGTGCTGCATGTTTAAACCTTTCGAGTTTGAGAAGCTTTTCACTTAACTGAATTATTTCCTTACAAGCTAGGGATCTTTCTAAAAATCTTTCCAAATGGCATCATACACCCACAAAAATGAAAATTACCTGTCACAAATAAATGATTGGCTATGTCCCCAAGAAGGCAGAATTAAAGGTTCCTGTAATTTCCATTTCTGACTTCTCTAAACTGACAGAATACTCATAGTGATTTTTATCACACTAACTCAATTAAGTTTCAGGATGAAATACAGCTGTCACAGGAATGAAGGATTATTAGACAAAGCTGAGGTCATCTGAGTATTGTCTAAGTTATATTAACAGTGACACTTAAAGAATAATACAGTGTCATTTTGGCCTCATTTTATCTTGTTTGAGATGCTTATATTTCAGATGGCTGACACAACTTAGTAGCATGCAAACTCTCCCTCCCAGAAAGTGTCCACAAAGCTGTCCAAAATGCTCAACATTAAAATTCACCACTAAAATGCACCAAGTTTCATAAGTACTCCATTTTATATTCAAGTAGACCAAAAATATGGGAAGTTCAGTGGTAGAACCAAGAACAAATAAGAGTTTTCTTACATCCAAATCCAATGCCATGGACAGCAGATGGCCAAGCAAGATGACTGTCACTATGAAAAAGTAAGCCAGAGAATCACTTTTCTTGGATCCAAGGAAAAGCTAACCTGCCCTTTAAACTGTTGTAATTTATTCTCTTGTTTTCATGACCTGCGGTATTAACACTCTAAGAGATGCCTGAGTAGAGTCTCCCAGCATCACTAAATCTTTTGTCTTGGCAGGCAATAATAAAGTCCTTATAGATAGGTGCCATCTTTTCCCTCTTTGTTTCTTTAATCTGAAACTGTACCAAATTTCTCTTAGTTAAGAGTCCTGAGTCCTATAAACCATCTGCTCAAAAACAGTTCTGAAAAGGAAGAGCAATTAAGGTAAGGGGTGATCATAGCATCAGGCACTGTGCTAAATCCCGATGAAGATAAACACCTCCTTTTTGGATAATGTCATGGAGGCTCTTCTACAACCAGTGGGGAAGTCAAAAAATGAGTGTGGAGTTCCAAGTATAGCTTAAAAGTGGCCATGAAACAAGTTCTAAGACTGTGTGGAAGTCATCTGATTGAGCTTACCTGGTTGTTGATAGTAAAGATTTAGCAATCATTGGTTCCAACCACAGCAATTTGTTTCATCATTCAGGTGAATCTGATTATTGACTTTCTTCTTTAAAAATCCAAAGTCTCCACCTGATTAGAAAAATAAATAGAAGGAAGCCATTTTAACTGGTGCACTAAGTTCTATAGTAAGTAACTATGTGAATAAAGCAAAAGTATTACTATGTCTGCACAGTCTATAAGTGGAAAGTACAATTAATTTGGATTGTAATCCCAGATTATTAGCCGAATGAATTTGGACAAGTCATTTAACAACTTAGAACAATCAGTTTCCTTTTCTGTGAAATCAAGGCAACAATGCCTGCTCTACCTACTTAACCGGGTTGTGTTAAGAAGCAAATAGGATTATGCATGTGAAAATAATTCTATAGGTCTGGGTTCTCCCTCCACCAACGAAAGCCACAACCCCTGCATACATTAACATATGGTCTTTGAGAAGTGTGATGGCTGAAAAATTAATTGCCTGATGAGCCTTTCTGCATTTAGCAAGACTGGTTCTCAGATAACACACATAGAATCCATCAGCAACCTTTCCAGGTGGGTCTGATAGCCTTGGAGAACACAGGGTCATCTTCAGGCCACCATGAAGCAAAGTAAGACTTCACTGCAAGGTAGATAGGTAGATAATAGGTAGATAACTTTAAACCTCATGTCAATATTCATACCAGCTTACATGTATGTATACTTTGGGTAACAAGCATTTTATATATATATTATCTCATTTAAACTCATAACAACCCTATAAAATAAGTGTTACAAATATCACAATCCACATTTCTCAAATGAGCAAACAGATTTAGAGAGGTTAAATGATTTGCCCAGGGTCACACAGCTAGCCAGGGTTTGGGACAGGATTTTGAACTCAGGTCTTCCTAACTCTAAACCTACCATTCTATCCACTGCACCAATGAAGGTTTTCTAATGCAAAGTCCTGTGTCCTCTGTTCCGGTACACTCTTCATAAAATAAAAATACCTTCCATTTGACTAGCACTAGAAATACCAGAACTTAAGAATACCTGGATGAATTAAGCAGCATCAGCTGACAAAGAGCAATTTTTTTATCCAAAAGAGAATGAGAATTTTTTTCAAAGTTAAATTATAAAAAATGTTTGTGTCAATTGACATACCTAGTTCTTCCGGTGCTAGAACTTCATAGTTTACAAAGAGCTTTCATGTATGCTATATCATCGTTCCTCACCACCACCCCCAAAAAAAATAAACCTATGAGGTAGGCAGGACGAGACTTATTGCCCTCCATTTTACAAATGAAGAAACTGAGTTTCAGAGAGATTAAGTTGCTGGTCAGTATGATCTAGCTGAAAATATTTCTCAGTGGTGGAACTGGGATTAGAATCCAAATTTTCTAACTTCAAATCCATTTCTTTCTCCCATTAATCCACTCTTCCTCTCTATAGCAAAGTATATTTAAGACTATTGTCATAAACTTCTTAATTAGTCTAACCATATTAGACCTAGACTCTTACTGTATGCACTAACTCAACTCAGAAACTTAGCATTAAACAGCACCAAAGCTCTTTAGTTATACTTTCACTGACATTCCAACTTCCTTTATTTACTTTGTCTGCAAGGAAGTTCTTTGAAAACCAAACATTTAACTATCTTCCTTGCTCCAAGGTATATTTGAGAGAAAATAGGCTTTATGTCAATCTAAGGTAGATGATTCCCAGCATAAACTTAGATATGTAAAAAAAAAAAAAGGGGCGTGATGGAAAAACTGGGCAGTCCCTCTAGCACCTTATAGTGTAGAGTTATATTCAGTCCAATGACCCTGTACTTCCAAACACATTCACATCTAAATTAAAGTACAAAATCACATTTTAAAGCAAAACAGAATTCTTTTTTTTTGCACTCTCCAATGTTTGGGGTTAGCTATACTTATTGCTCTTCTCTCATGAGAATAACTGAAAGTTAACTGAATCGTCAAAATTTGAAGGTTGAAATCAATTGATAACATGATTTTAAAATGTTTGCTATTCAACAGTGAAAGAAATAAGTGATAATGATATATAGCTAAGCAGAAATGTTGATAGTGGTCTAATTGGTCTTCCTGCTTTAAGTCTCTCAATACTTTGGTCTATCCTATATACACAGTTACCAAAGGAATTTTCCTTAAGTTCAGATCTTACCACATGACTCCAATAATTTAATCAACTTCAGTGGCTTCTTATTGTCTCCAGGATAAAATATAAACTTTTCTTTTTGCCTTTTAAAGCCCTTGCACAACCTGGCCCCAATCTATCTTTCCTGTTCCACTGGACATTACTTCTCATTCTGATCCAGCCAAAATGGTCTTCTTTCATGGTCTTTCTCTCTCTCTCTCTTAAACAAACCACAATGTTCCAACTCCCTGATCCTTCTGACTTTTAATTCCTTACATCAAATGGCCTTGTATTTAACTGCTTTGTATATATTTGCATTTATTCACTTCATATTTATGTTATACATATTTATATATATGCATGCTCTCCTCCCCATTAGAATATAGGAAAGGGAAGAGGAGAGAAACAAGCATCTATTAGGCATTTGCTATGTGTCAGGTAAGGCAGCTCTATGGCTCAGTGGACAGAGTGCTGCGCATGGAGTTCACGAAGACCTCAGTTCAAATCCAGCCCGAACACTTACTAGCTATATGACCTTGGGCAAGTCACTTAACTTCTATTTGCCTTACTCCATTGGAGAAGAAAATGGCAAACCACTCTAGTATCTTTGCCAAGAAAACCCCATGGACAACATTGGCATGCTGTGCTCCATGGGGTCACAAAGAGTCAGACATGATTGAACTAGTAAACAGCAACATGTGCCAAACAATGTGCTAAAGTGCCTCACAAATATCTCATTTGTCCTCATAGTAACCCTGGAAGGTAGGTGCTGTTATGATTCCATTTTACAGAGAGGAAAATGAGGTTGACAGAAGTTAAGTTACTTGCCCAGGGTCACACATCTAGGCTCTGAGGCCAGATTTGAATTCAGGTCTTGCTGACTCGAGACCACGTACTCTATCCGTCACACTACCTGTTAACTTTAAGCTCCTTGCAAAGTTTAAAGTACAATATGAATGTCATTATTATTGTCATCATTGTTGTATTGAGTGAGGATTGATTAATTTCATATATCTACCCCCCTAGTTTAACTACATTTCCCCTTAGTGATGCCTTTTAAATATGCTGACAATAAAATAATCATTTTCCCAATATTTAAGGGTAAGGTGTCTGTAATATGAATGGATTGGATTCCAGCTATGACACTCTATGATTCTTAACTGGCCTTTCATTGTATATTATAGATAGACTGATAGATCGATAGATCAATAGATAGATGATAGGTTGATTGATATGCATCATAGATAATAGACAGATAAACACTCAGCATTCACCCTATCTTTGCTGCATATTATGACATTTTATGAAATTACAGTATCCCAAACTCTCTTATTAAAGTGTGTTTCCTTAAAATGGCCCGCTACAAATGTCTCATGCCTGTGTGCCACGGATATTTTCTTCAAGAAAGGTGCCGGACATTGGTATCAACAAATAACATCACAAAAATAAAACTGACTATCTTGACATGCTACAATTGGTAACCAATATGGGATTAATTTCCAAATGACTGGCAGTATTTAGTCAGGGCATCAACTTACTAAAGAAGAACCAAAACCAACATGAAACTAGAAGAATTAAAAAGAAGACATGGCTTACAATTAAAACCACCCCAACCAGAGCAATTTAAATAAGATACTGATGCTGAAAAATATGAAACAGAACAGACATTTAAACATACTGATAACATTTCCTACAGAGGTTTCTAACCAGCTTAAAGCAATAACTTACAAATAAGAGACCATAAGAGTTCAGAAACCTTAGCCAGCAAACATTTGATTTCCTTGCCAACCACAGATATATGGTAGCCTAGGCCAAACCTAAAAAAGCCTAGAATATAAATTTATTTGCAAATCTCACGGAGAAGGATTATGGAAAATTATGAGTAGTATTGACTTTTAAAACATTGAGAAGTAGTAGAATTTGCTGAAAGCTTGGCATGAAACCCAATTAAACCAGTCCCTCCCAAGAACATTTAAATATAAAATTGAATAGAGAAAACAAATGTACAAAAATGGAAAAGATCTGTCAAAATTACTGTGATAACTTATCACTTTCCACTAATGATAGTAGAACTGCAACATTTATCAGAAGGTATGCAACTGGCTGGACAGCCCATAATATTATGGTTCAATCTATACATATATGTTAGAAAGACACTGCAGATGGACAATGAGCCAAGCCCAGAATTAAAGAGGAGGAAGAGAGTAAGGTTATATTTAGAGAATTTCAGCACTTTCAATCTTTCCAAGCTTTTCCCTTGCACCATAATCAATCTTTTCAACACCATTGGTCAAAGGAGACAAAAATTTGCAAAGTGCCTAGCACAGTGCCTGGAACATAGTTGGTGCCTAATAAATGCTTGTTTTCTTCCTTCTTGCTTCCTTCCTTTTTTCTTTCTTTCCTTCCTTCCCTCCATTATTATTCTGGTAAAGCTATATGGCTATAAATCACAAATTATGACATCTTCAAATAATCAAAATTGTAGATCATGCAAAGGAGAATGGAGAGATGTAGGGGGGGGCATAAATAGACTACAGCATATTATCAACAATCAACTGAATACAAAAGTGAAGTAAAAGGTATCAGAGAGATGTGACTTCAAAAGAAGGTGAGCCAGGCATGTAGGGAGACTTCTGTGTTATACTGGTACCCACATATTGTTAAAAGACCTAAATAAAGAACTCCAGAATGTTGGGTGGGTTCCCTGTAGGATTTGTGGGTAGAACTGGACAAAAGTCAGGAAGGGTGACTACCTTTATCAATGAGAATACAGATTCATTCTCACATCAAAGGCTACCTGCTTCTACAAAAAGTATTGCTTCCCTGAATATTCTAAGATTTGAGCTTTTTGTTTTTTCTCTTTAGGTATTTATATTGTGTCCAGCATAAGGGACTATCATGGGTACCTAGCATTCAACTTCAAAAAGAATAAGTCCAGAAGCGATTAATCATACACATGGATGACTCAGTTAAGTTATCCCTGGCCCTTGATTAGTACAACAGGTCTTGGTCTTGCTGGTATGAATTCTCATAAAATAGGCTTGCTACAATGTATTATATAGTACAATGTAAAATTTCCTTAGAATTCATTTTAGAATAACACAGAGATTTAATAATAGTACATGCACTGAGATTGTAGCGGCACTGTAATTGTCTTAAAATACCAACAGAACATTACTTAAGAGAATTTTATGGCCTGATTAAGGTTCCTGCCACCCAGCCTAAAATACCTTTCTCTTCCTTTTTCTTTACCTGCCACTACAAAAGAATTAAAAAATAGTAAATCCACCTCCATTACTAACAAGACTGAATATATCTGATCTTTAAGTGGTTGTCATGTCCATGGAGTCAACAATATCAAACTATATGATTTGCTCATATTTGAACATGAATCTTCGAAAACTAGATCATTATTACGCTAGTCAATCTCAACTGGCCCTCCCTGCTGCAAGGCAATCCTACTAATCCTCCCTAACTGATTCCCTATCCCACTCACTATAGAACCTGCTCAGGATCTTTTTTTTTATCTTTTCTCAAGCCTTCCATGACATTACATCCCTCCCCCCACAAAAGCTGAGAACTTCACCTTATACTTCACAAAAGTATTGAACTATTCCCCAAGACTTCCCACTTCTCCCCTCTGCCTTATCTCACATCATTCTGACACCCTCCACAACAGCCGTCTTTACTGCAATCTCTAATGATGAGGAGGCACTTCTCCTTGCCCAGGTCAAACCCTCTATGTGCACCCTTCCCATCCCACCCCTTCCCATCTTCTCCAATGGATTTTTCTTATGATCATCCCTAAATATCTCTCTGATATTAATTCTATCCCTACTGGCACCTTCCCAAAAGCCTACAAACATGGTCAAGTCTTCTTCATCCTTAAAAACTCTCAGGAATCCTACCACGCAAACCAGTGATTTTCTTCTATCTTTTCATTAAAAAAAAAAAAAACAAGAGATCCCTCTATCACTTTCTTTTAAACCAGGAGTTCTTAATCTGGGGTCCATGAACTTGTTTTTTAAAAATAGTTCCATAACTGTATGTCAATATAATTGGTTTTCCCCAAGGCTATATCCTGGACCTTCTTTTCTAACACCATTTTCTCTCACTTGGTCTTATTAACGCAGATGATTCCCAGATCTATATTTCCAATCCTAGTCTCTTTCCTGAGTTAAACTCCTATATGACTAACTGCCCATTTGTGCAACATTTGTACGATTAAAACTCAACATACTCAAAAACAAATTCATTCTCTTTGCCCCAAAGTCTAGGACTTTTGCCATTTCTTTCTCCACAACGTCTCTCACATGCATCCCCTTCTCTCTACTCATACAGCCATTACCCTAATTCAGGCCCTCCTCACCTCTTCCCTGGACTATCATAACAACAGTCTAGTTTGCCTCTAGGCCTCAAGCTTCTCCCCACTCTAATCCATTCTTTACCATTGTTGCCAAAGTGATTTTCCTAAATGCATGTCTGACCATGTCACCCTACTCACCCACCCAAAAAACCCCAAGGGCTCTCTATTACCTCTAGGATCAAATATAAATTCAGTTTGGAGATGTTATATGTTATATAATATTACAATATTGCTATATTATATTATATATTATGTATTATATATTAGTATATTATATATAATGTTCTATATTGTTATATATTATATGGAATATATTATATATACACATACTCATACATGTGTATACACATGTATGTATGTATGTGTTACATATGTATATATTTGTCATCCACATTGGAAATTAAGCCCTTCACAAGTAAGGACTATTTTACTCTTTGAATACCCAGTACCTAGCTCAGAGCCTGGCACATAGTAAGAATTTACTACATGCTTATTGCATGAGGCACATCCTGTCTCTTCCCTTTGTTTCTAGTCTTTTAACACATTATTCTCCTCCATAAATTCCACAGTCCAGCCATAAGAGCCTACTTGCTGCTCCTCACACATTATGCTCAATCTCCGATCTCTAGGCCTTTGCACTAACTGTCCCCCAGGCCTAGAATGTTTTCTCTCCTCCCCTACATCTCTTAACATCCCTGGTTTTCTTTAAGCCTTGGCTCAAATATCACCTCCTCCAAAAGGCCTTTCTCGGTCCTTACAAATTTTAATGCTTTCCTCTCTAAGTTTAGCTTCCATCTTCTCTATGTTTATTCTGTATGTATCAATTTAAGAATGTGTTTTCCCTACGTCCATTAGAAAGTAAGTTCTTTGAGTTCAGGAACTGGTTTATGCTTTTCCTCTATATGTTCAGAATTTAATACTTTTGGCATACAAATAAGGGTTGAATAAATGCTTCTTGATTGATTATATATTTGATTATAGAAGTAATTTAGCAGTATGAATATAGTGGAAGTAGGGCTGGGCTCAGGGTTAGGAAGCTCTGGATTCAAATCCCACACTGGATACTAGCAGAATGATCCTGAGTAAGTGACTTAATTTCTATGTACCTTGGGTACTTCTCTTGGATTTATCTTCTCTAGCGACACTGTTTGGGAAGGTCCTTATGTTTACAATCATTTCTGTAATATTGAATTCTGTCATACACCAACTGTTATATTTTCATCAACTATAGATCCTATAAAGTCATACAGAGGGAGATACACTAGAGAGATAAAATGACCACATTTAATGACTTCTTGAAGTGGCAATTTGATAATCTGGGTTCAAATCCCAGCTTTACCACTTACCTGTAGTACTCTGTCTTTGGAAAATTTACCTAACTACTATGAGATCATTTCCTCATCTGTAAAATGGGAGTGATAATAATCTTACAACATATCTCACACAGTTAATATGAGCAAAGGCAGCTAGGTGGTTCAATGAATAGAGAGCACTGGACCAGGAGTCAGGAAGATGTGAGTTTAAATCCAGCCTCAGACACTTCCTAGTTGTATGATCTTGGACAAGTCACTTAATTTCTGTTTATGAGGATAAAAATTGACTTACCTCTCAGGGTGAAGATAAAATAAAATAATATTTGTACAGCATTTTGTAAACTTTAAATGACTATGTAAATACTAGCTACTATTACTAACCATTAGAGAAGTATAATAATGTAAGTTATTACTGTTAACTCATGTAAACTTTAAAGAACATCAGAAATATGAATTGCTTTTATTATCCTACATATTCCCAGGATGCTACATTTTTCAGAGTTCTAATCTAGTAGATCCCTGAAACATTCTAGGAGGGGAGTAGAAAGCTAAGGTAAATCTTTCATTTTTTTTAGAAATATCATCTACACAATAATTGACATCTATGTTGAAATATAAAAGTTTATATCTATCAGCTAATTTGAGTCTCACAACATCGTTGTGAGACAAGTATTTGAAGCTGTTATTATTCACATTTTAGCAAAGAAAAAATTGAGGCTAACAAGTTACTCAAGGTTGCTCAAGGTTAATCAATTGAAGCTGAAAGGTTGCCTATAGTTACACAGCTAATAGATATCATAGGCAGGATTTCAATCATGTCTTCCTGACTCTAAAAGTTGAAATTGTTCCAGGATACCTCACTGCCTTTCACCATTCTGATTTATACGATTTTGCATTACTACATACTTCTATCACTATGTCTGAATATATATCCCTCATAGTTTCCACAGTAAAAAAAGTTGGCAAAATTTTTGTTAATATTTCAGCAATGAAATATTTCAAAGATGTGCTTAACATCACCTTAGTGATTTATATACCTTTGAATGTAAGAAGTGATATTCTTGCTCGTCTTACTGAGTGCTATTGTCAGATGTTACAGGAAATACTTTAAAATGTCAAAAAGTGCCCTTATGTGTGTTTCCCAACTTTTCCCCCTAGAATGTGAGGGCTAAATGAGAACTTAGTATCAATCCCATACTCTTTGGACACATACATGAGGAAATGGAGCCTAGAGAGCAGAGAAAACTTACCTAAGGTCACCCAGCTACTTATTGGTAGAACTAGAACCTAGGACTTCTGATTTCCAGCCTTGGGCTCCTTATATTGCTCTAGAATAGACCAATGAATTTTCCTGAACACAATAATCCAATTCAATTCAATGAGTTTTTATTAAGTATCTATGATGTGTGCAAAGATAAAAAATTACATAGTCCTTCCCCACAAGGAGCCTACAAGACAATACAGGAGATCTGATATACACAAATAAATACTGGTCAAATTAGCACAAGATAGGGCCAAAGGAGGTGTCAGAATTATTAAATTTGAGGCAAGAAAATTATTTGGGTGATCAAGGATGTTATACAGAAAGGTAAAAGAACTTAAGAACTGAGAAATGTAACAGAATCTTGCAATTCAGTGGTCTGGTGACCTTGGAGGAGAAAGAAAGAAGGGAGAGAAATAAGCATTTATACAGTACCTATTCTATGCCAGATACTATGCTAAGTAATTTACAAATATTATCTCATTTTATCCTCACAATAACCCTGCAAGAGAAAAGATGTTATTGTCCCCATTTTACAGTTGGGGAAACTGAGGCAACAAAGGTTAAGTGACTTTCCCAAGGTCATACAGCTACTAAAAGACTGAGGCTGGATGTAAACTCAAGTCTTCTTGACTCCAGGCCCAGTGCTCTATCTACTGCACCACCTATCTATCCACTGCCTATTGGAAAAAGCAGTTTCAATAGAATGATGGGAGTGGAAGTCAGAATGAAGTCAGCTGAACAATGAGTGGATGTTGAGAAAGTAGAGGCAGTGAATATAGATGACCTTTCCTAAAAGTTTAGCAGTGTAGGATAAGAAAGATATGAGATGAAAGCTTGAGTGGAGGGTTGAGTTCAAGGGAAAGTCTTCCAGGACAGGAGAGATTGGAAAACAAGGAAAGATTCATTAAGGAGGAAGATATTGAAGATGAGAAAAGGAAAACAGAAAATGAGAAATGATTGAAGAAAAGAGACTGAAAATGAGAGGAGGGTTCTAACAACCCTCTATCCATTTTCAGCTGGTCACCAAGCAGGTCAGTAATATGTTCATCTATACCTCACACATCAACCACATTTTAAACACATATGAAACCTTTTCCCTTTCTCAGCATCCAATGGATCTCATGAGAAAAGATTTGAACTTGAAGGCTACATACGCATACCTTCACACACACACCACACACACACACCCCCACACATACCCTAATATGTATATATGTATATGTATGTACACATACACATGCACATACATACATACACAAGCATATGTATGTATAGGTATGTTATGTAGGTATATGTGTATCTGTATGTGCTTTCTCCATTTCCTAATTTTTAGAGAGACTATGTGGAGTCCTCTGTCATCCTAATTCCTTTTTTATCCAATATGGTTATCACTATATCTACGCTAATACCTCCCAGATAAAAAACTAATAAAGGGAAGTCAGGAGGCTTGGAATGTCTTAACACATCAAAGGTATCTTGATCATATACAACAGAATCACAATATATTGTTATGATTTGAATGATTTGAAATAGTTATTAAGTATACTCTTTATAAATATATCACCGAATGGGAGAAATAAAGTCTATTTTATTCTGTTTAGTTTTTTAAATACATAAAATCAGTTAACATCTGATCTATAATCTGTAATCTGGGTTCCATTTATCTATTTCTCAATATCACTATATATCATTATAAATATATGCACACACAACATACATGTAATATACACATATGTAACATACAGTACACATACACACCGTGTACATGTATACATGTGCATATGCATGTGTATGTGCATGTGTACGTATATGTGTATGCTTGTATGTGTGTATGTATATACACATATGTGTACATACATATGAATATGTATATATAGTTGCCCTTTCCATTTCCTATGTTTGAAATGGCCTCTTTCCCTTAAACCTGTAAATCAACTTGGTAGTTCTTCTGTTTCCTTGAATACCCACCTGCATTAAGCAGATTTAGAGGCAGAATAATGTAGCTCAAATAAGTCACTTAAAGTGTCAAGAATTGTAGGCTGGAAATGAGAGCTAAAGACAACAAAAAGGCCTTTAAAGCTAAGTTAGAGGTAAGAAGAAGGTCAAAGAATCAATCAATCAATTAGCATTTAGTAAGGTTCTACTATATGTGAGGCACTGTCCTAGGCACTGGGGACACAAATACCAAGAATAAATCCCTACTCTCAAGGAGCTTATGAGGGAGAAAAGAAAGTATATACAGAATATAAGTATAAAGAAAACAAATGCAAAATAAATACAATGTAGTTTGGGAAGAAGGGCACTAGCAGTTGGGGGAGATCAAGAAAGCCTTCATGCGGTACTTGATTTATGTCTTAAGGTAGACAAGGATTCTATGAAGTGGAGGTGAGGAGAGAGTGCATTTCAGGAATGGGGAACAGCCAATGAAAGGGCATGGAGATGACAGATGGAGCATTGTATAGGAAACAGAAAGCCTGTATTGCACGGTCTGGGAGTGGGAGTAATGTACAATGACATTGGAAAGACAGCAAGATTGAGCAAGATTGTGAAGAGCTTTAAAATCCTAGACTGTGAACTTGGAACACTAGAAGAATTCTGGTGCCTTTGACAGAAATAGGACAGTTCGGAAGAGGGAAAAGTGTCAGGGGGAGTGGGGAGAGTGGGATGTTGAAGGGAAGATGAGTTCTATTTTGGACATAGTGTCCCGGATACATCTTACACTCAACATTTCCACAATAAAATATTTCCAGAACTGCTCTCGCTACCTTTCTCCCTAAGCCCTTCCGTTTACCCAATTTCCCTATTACTGTTAAGGATATTACCATCCTCCCAGTCACTCAGGTTCACAACCTAGGTCATCCTCAACTCTTCAGTGCCTTTACCCCACATATCCAATCAGTTGATTCTTCCTCCACAACATCTCTCATCTATTCAACCTTTCTTCTTTGAAAAAGTAATCATGTGAAGCAAGCCCTCATCCCTTCATGACTGGACTATTGCAATAGCCTACTCATTGGTCTCTTCTAGATTCATTTCATACTCTACTCAGTTCCCAACATGATCTTTCCAGAGGACAGATCTGATTTCTATTCAATAAACTCCAGTTACTCCCTATTATCTCCAGGATCAATTATAAAATTCCATTTGGCTTTTAAAATTCTTCACAACCTAACCTTTTCTTATCTTTCTAGTCTTCTTACATTTTAATTTCCTGCATATATTCTATAGTCCAGCTACATTTGGTCTTTTGCTGTTCCTGGCACAAGATACTCCATCTCCCTGACTTTCCTGGCCCTCTTCAATGCTAGTGTCTTCCCTCTGAGATTACTTCCAAATTAACTTTTATATATTTTGCATGTATGTAGTTTACATCTCGTTGGCTCCCCCATTAGAATGTCCTGGAGGGTAGGGACAGTTTTTGCTTTTCTTTGCATTCTCAGTTCTTAGTATAATGTCTGGCAGTTAGTAAGCACTTAATAAATGGTTGTTCCACTTGACTTGTTTATTAACTTTGCATATGACACAAAGTTGAACAGGATAGCTAGAGTACTGGACTGCAGAATCAGGATCCCAAAAGACACTGATGATGAAACGGCTATTTGTCATTTCTCACACACAATACTCCATCTATTGACTGTATGCCTTTTCACTTGCCATCTTCTATGTCTGGAATACTTCTGCATGAGTCCTTTTCCAGTCCCATCCCCAACCCCAATTCTAGGGCCCTCTGAGATTACCTTCCCTTTATACTGTATATCTCTTATATTACATAGTTACATGCATATTGTCCCTCCCATTAAAATGTGAGCTCCTTGATGTCAGGTACCATGTTTTTGCCTTGATTTTTATCCCTAGTGCTTAACAGATTGTATGGTGGGGGAGATGGGGAGGGAAGGGTGAGGCTTGTTGACTGACTGCCTAATTATATTAAATTTAGTTGAGATACATGTAAAAGAATGAGGCACAAGTAGATCACTTTTTTGAGAAAAGATCGTTGATTTTAGAGAACTATAAGCTGAATGAGTTAATAAAATGATGTGCGAGGCAAAAAAAAGATGATATGAACTTATGCCTCATTGGGAAAGGTAGGCTGTTGTTTGTCCTTCATTTTTGAAGACCAATGACAGCGTGATGAGTAAGGTCTTGACTTGCACATGAGTTGGATTTAAGTGAGGGAGAGTTGCACAAAATCAGCCTCTCTCTCTCTCTTCTAGAGTCATCAAAGTCCAGTGGTAAGACCTAAATCAGGACAACTGGGTGATGGCCCAGAATGCAGTGGATGACCTTGGTGTCTTCCATGTGTTACCAAGCTCTAAGCACTCCACAGCACTTGTTTTAGCCACCTTTGTAGCCATTAGAACAAACTGTTCTCATCCACCCACTCAGCCAGGAGAAGTCTTCACATGCTTAGATAGGAATGTCCTAACTCATCCATAGGTTTAAGGTCTGTCTGCTATCCTCAATCTGGTCTAGACCATCTGCTAAGACAGTTGCACTGGAATGTGACTGTTGCACATGCTACAGCTACTTGGAGCCACAGGTGAGAGTTGTGTGATAGCAATGGTGATAGCAAAATATAGCAGCCCTAAGAAGGCCAAGGCAAGTCCACTCACCACAGGTGCTAACGCTAACGGAACACCCCATCACATCTAGAAGAAAGGAGTGTGTCATCCTGTTGTGCTCTGCCCTATGCAGGTCACATCTAGAGCACTGCACTTAGTTCTGGACACCACACCTTCTGAAGGGTAATGGTATACTAGAGCCCATCATGTGAAGGATGTTCAAGTTGTTGATAGAACTAAAGACCACACTATAAGAGGATTAATTGCAGACACTAGAGATGTGAAGCCTTGAAAATATTAGACTTGATTCAGGAACATAATTAAGTACTGGAAGAGAGATCAAACTTGACCTACTCAACCACTGGACAGCAAAGCTAGACACAATGAGTGAAAACTACTATAGAAAGGAAGCTTTAGGTTTGATATAAAGAAAAACCTCCCAACATTTAAGATTATCCAAAGTGAATTTCACAGCCTGAATGGACTAAGTAGAGGTTTTCTAGTGGAGCTTAGATGACCACTTGGCAATATTACAGAAAGGATTTCTGTTCAGAAACACATTGTACTAGATGGTGTCTTCAGTTGCTCCCATCTCTGGGATTCTGAGATGCTGCTGCTGCTGCTGCTGCTGATGATGATGATGATGACGATATAATGATGACAACAATGTCCTCTCTTAGGTACATGCAAATAAGCACTCAGGACTTGACTTCTTCAGCAGCAGTCAAACTGTGTCAACTTGAGTGAAAGTGTGAGTGAGGTATTTGCTCACTCTCTTGGAGAATGAAGCATGTAGAAAATGTGGCAAATATTTTAAAATCAGAGCCCTGTTTCCTGAAAGAACGAAAGATGCTGACAAATTTTCTGCCAGTTATTACCTCCAGAGTTCAAAATAGCAGGCTGAGTGGGTGTAAGCACTTCAAGTGCAAAAGAAAGAATAAGCAGGGTAGGTATGAAGGGAGAGGAAATCGTACTTTCTCCCCCTCCTCTGTGTGAGGAGAGGAGGGAGAATTTGAAGGGATATTAACAAGTAGTCTCCAAAAAAACCCTAATGGACTTGAATCAAAACTCAGGCTTGATCTAATGTTACTTCCAGGGTGAAAGCTGTCAAACTGATGCTAAAGAGTAACTAAGGACTAAAAGTTACTATTTCCTGTCACTTGTTTCTTTGCTTGGGCAACTAGGTGGTACAGTGGACAGAGAACTGGGCTTGACGTCAGGAAGACTCATCTTCATGAGTTCAAATCAGGCCTCAGACACTCACTAGCTGTGTGATCCTGGGCCAGTCACTTAACCCTGTTTGCCTTGGTTTCCTCATCTGTAAAATGAGCTAGAGAAGGAAATGGCAAACCACTCCAGTTATCTTTTGCCAAAAAAATTGGAGTCACAAAGAGTTAGACACAACTGAAATGACTGAACAACAAACTGTGAGGTGTAGTGGTTAGAGGGTCAGGAAGACAAGGGTCAAGTCTTGCCATTGATTCAGAGGAGCTACGCGATCCTTGCAAGTAAGCCACTTAACCTCTCAATGCTTCAGGCAGCTCTCTAAGGTTTGGAATCACAGACCAGGACCAAATATAAACAAACAAACAAAAAACCCCCTGCATAGTACTGATTTTATGTGCAATCAGAGTTTAAAGAAAGTAAAGGCCACTATACCCATGCATAGTTTGAAGAGGCTTCCTGAAGGAGGTAAAACTTTAACATGAGTACAATTTGTGTAAGGAAAGAGAAAGAGAGAGAGAGAGAGAGAGAGAGAGAGAGAGAGAGAGAGAGAGAGAGAGAGAGAGAGAGAGAGGAGGAAGGAAGGAAGGAAGGAAGGAAGGAAGGAAGGAAGGAAGGAAGGAAGGAAGGAAGGAAGGAAGGAAGGAAGGAAGGAAGGAAAGAAGGAAGGAAGGAAAGAAGGAAGAACTTGCCTTCCATTCCAGTATGAGAAAATGTGAAGCAATGACGACTCTGTGGTTGAATTGAACATTTCTGAAAACTTCAGATTTTGGATATGACTGTTGAATGCTTTTAATCTGAATTCAATCTTTGGGCAGAAAAAAAAACTTGCATCCTTTAAAAAATGTTAGCTTTAAAAAAAAATTATGTATTACTATACCATGTCAGTAAATGAACAGGCAAAGACTTACTTTGAAAATATATAAACCAATTGCTGTAGCCATAGCAAAACCAATGGCAATTTTAGATTTGAACTTATTACACAAAATTTTTATTTTTGTGACTTCATATAATCTTTAATCACAAGATCACAGGATATTAGTGTTTGAGGAGACCTTAGAAGTAGGCAGTGAACTGCAATCAAAAGAACACTGGCAATGTGAACTGTGTTCAAATTCTAACTCTAATTCTTACTACCTGTGACCGTAGAGAAGTCACTTGCCCTCTGTAGGCCTCAGTTTCCCCATATGTAAAATGATGGGATGTAAAATGATGTAAAATGAAGTTTGGATTTAGTCAAAGGGCCATACTTGAGGACCTTGAGGGCCCACCCCTGGAAAAGATGGTTTCAAAGACTTCTTCCAACTTTAGATGTGGGATTCTTTTATTACAAAATTTGGGATCAGGAAAGTTGTGACTTCACTAAGTTTACAACAGTTAGCAAGGCATTAAAAACCTTCAATTGTACAAGAAACATAATAGCACATAGTAGGAGCTTAATAAATACTTGTCGATTGATTGACTGATGCTCTTGTCAACAATGTAATCAGCATTCTACTGTTGTTTATAGTTTTTAAATGTGACTTCAATTATATAAATAAACACTTTTTTTCTAAAATACTTTTCCAATGGCATACGCCCACCCAAAATCTCAGCACTAGCATTATTCTTACTTCCTTCCCACACTGACTTCCAAAAGCAGGAAAACAATTCAGTAACAGACTGAGATTACGAAGAGGAAGAATTTTGCAGTGCTGAATTTGGAGTTTCAAGACCTGGGTTCAAATTCAGGATGTATTACTTAATACCTCATTTATGAATTTGGGAAACTCATTTTTACCTCTTAGGGCTCCCCTTTCCTCTCTGTAAAATGAGGGAATTGGACTAAATGATCCAAAGATATTTTCTAACTTTAAACTTTAACCCTAGGAATATTCTTCCCCCTCTTGGTCCATAATTTGGAAAAGTGTAAAGAAAAACAGATATTATATATAACAGAAAGGCACAGAACTGTCAAAACAGCCACTGTGACTTGAAAATTCAACTTAAACTCTTTCCCTGAAAAAAAAAAAAGGAGGCAAAAAAGAAATCATCTTGTAACACAGTTCTACAAGTGGGATAAACTCAGGTCTTAAGAGCAGGTAATCATACAATTCTGGCTTACTAGAACATGCAATATTAGAAGTCAAATGCCATAATTGTGGTTTATCAACAGTTTCTGTTCCTCCCTTCTTGGTCTTCCTCTCCTTTGTTTCCCTACAAGAAATGCCTTCTTGAATAAGTCAGAATGTATGCCTGAATTACGGCAACACTGAATTTTCAGGGCATCTTTCAAAATCATCATGATTCTGTCTTGAAAATTCTAAGACACTTGCCTCCCTGCAGCTGCTGTTTAAGAATGTGATCCTCTTGCCCAACACTCACTCTCACTGCCTTAAACTTTGGGGCCCACAAATCGAAAATATTCATGCCATCCTACAGATCCTCAGAGCGGAAGAAAAGGGAGTTTCTAGGACAAATGAAGGCATCCCCTCCCCCCCACCACCCTTCCTCCCTCCCTGAAATAAACTCATTCATTTGAAAAAAAAAATCTGAATGAGGCTTCACAGACTAGAAACACTGGATGACAGATACTTGGGAGAAATCAGGATTAGGCCACTTATCCTATAAGGGTTGATTTTTTTTTTCTGTAGCAGTTTGTGTTTTAGGGGTATTCAAATTTTCTGAGAATTTATTGAGAGAAGATTTAAGAGTCTGCATTTATATGGACTTTTGAAACACGGATCTTTTTTCATCAGTTACCTAGCATAGTCTCAGAATTATGAGTCTGATACTCGATAGCTGATATTTACACCCCACATTTATATAGTGCATCTGTGATTTATAAGCTGTTTTACATACATTCTTATTACATCCTTACATCACCCTATAGGATCTAAAGCTGGAATAGAGTATTAATTGTTTTATTAACCTTTTATTTTACAGATGGGGAAGTAGTGTCTCTGAGAGATTATAATGATTTTCCCAAGGTCACAAGAGTAGTAAGAAGCAAAGCATGGGACTGTAATCCATGCCCTCTGATTATTATTCCCATTTCATAAATGAGGCCCAAAGAGAATCAGTGACTTGCCCAAGATCATACAGCTCTCTCTCTTATGATTTGTTAGGTCTAATCTCCATGCCTAACCAACAATGATAGGATTTAAAATTATGTAGGAGGGCTGAATTAGTAACAGCACAGCCCCAAACTACAGGCTTGCAACCTCAGTGGAAATAGCAATTCGGTTAAGAAAGATTTTCCCAGCAGGGATCTCTGTCCTCACTAACCAGGTTTCATGCCCTAGATCATGCCAAGGTCGATATGGCGTCCCCAAAGAAAGCTGTTCAACTTGTTGAGCTGGTGCACAAAGGCCGTGCCAAGGAAGCCCTTTAAACTGGCAGTCAGTATAGAGGAGCAAGTGTCTTCCACTTCATGGAAAGCCCCTCCCGGGGATCACAGCCTTGGTATGCAAACCTGTTTGCAGACAGAGACAAAAAAAGAAAGGCGGGGGAGAGCCTAGCTCCAGCAGTGGAGGCAGCAGACACTTACATCTGACACAGGGAAAGGGATATTCTGTAGCAAGTGTCTTGAAAGGACATGATTACACTTGATTCCCCAGAACCCTCCCTTTCCCTTCCCCCTCCTTAGGTAGGCAGGGCAGGTATGGCCCTTGACAAAACATTGGGGCTGTCAAATGTATTTCACCAGAAGGGACACCCCTTCTGGCACTTGGTCTAAGTGAAAGTCCAGACCACAGCCACAGCAACAGATAACCAGGGACTGCCTGAACCATATATCAAAGACCTCCGGTCCTAGAAAGTTGGAAGCCAGCCAGAGATGCAAAATACAGGCAAGAGAGCGTGTTGCCCTAGGACAATAGAAAACTGGGACATAGAAAAGTCTGTAAATTCCAAACACTGGGGAGGTCTTCCCAGAGATTTTACTCAGTTCTGTCCAGCCTATGATTTAATTTCCTTTGAAGAGAAAAAAAAGTTCCTAAACCTTCTGTTTGCAAAGACTGACATCACAATATAAACCACTACATTCGTGTCCTTTTCAGCCTGCAGCCAGACTGTCTGAAACAATGGCACTAAGTGAGATGTGACATTCTCCTCTTTATCTTAATGGGATATTTCATGGTGGGGGTGAGGGGGTGAAGGGGTGGGGGGTGGGGAGTGTTAAATTATGATCATTTAAATGCAAACAACACAGCCTCATTGCTAATATCCTATCAGATATTTCCCATAAATTCTGCTAAACTAGAAGGGCGTCACATATTCATCATAACCTGACAGTTTTATATATTTGATAGGCATCAGCATTGAGCCTGATCTGAGATAACCTGGATTTAAAGTGAAAGAGTCATCTTTTAGATAACCTGGATTTAAAGTGAAAGAGTCATCTTTTAGTCACAAATTAGTCAGCTATTGCTACTGTCCTTAAAAATAAGGGTAAAACCAGGAAAGCAATTTATATGATAACAGGAAGGAAGGAAGGAAAGAAGGAAAGAAGGAAGGAAGGAAGAAAGAAAGAAAGAAAGAAAGAAAGAAAGAAAGAAAGAAAGAAAGAAAGAAAGAAAGAAAGAAAGAAAGAAAGAAAGAAAGAAGAGATGGAGAGAGGGAGGGGTGGAGGGAAAAAAAGAGAGAAGGATGGAGGGAGGGATGCAAGGGGGAAAAGGGAGGGAAGGAAGGAAGTGATTTTGAAAAACTCAAGAACGCTGATCAATGCAGTGACTAACCATGACTCCAGACATGCTATCTATCCACTTCCGGAAAGAAAGATGATGGACATTTTTGGACATGGTCAATGCGGAATTTTGTTTAGTTTAATTATACATATATGTTATAAGGGTTTCGCTTTTGTTTTGGGGTTTTTTTTCCAATGGAGAAATATGGGTGAGAGGAGGAGGTGGGAAAGACAGAAGGAATGAATACATAAAGCATTTATTAAGTAATTACTATACACAAAGCACTATGCTAAGCATTGGGGATACAAACTGAAATGTCAGAGTGCCTGCTCTCAAGGAGCTCACATTCGAATGGTCAAGACAACACGCAGCAAGTGTACTTCTTAATTGAAAAAAAATATATATTTTTTAAATGAGACCTGAGGAGAGTCTACTTCAGAGATTTTATAGGAGTATTATGTAGCTCCTTCCTATAAAGCTACTCAGTAATAGCAATGCTAGTTCATTGCTAGCATTGAAGTGGTTTGATTAGTATCTAGGACACTGAACCTCTTCGGAATCGGGGAACACCTGAGTTCAAATTTTACCTCAGACACTTACAAGCTCTATGATCCTGGACAAGTCACTTAATCTCTATCTACCTGTTTCTTCATCTGTAAAACAGGGATAATTATAGCAGCTATCTCACAGAGTTGTGAAGATCAAAGGAGATTACATATAAAATGTGCTCTGCAAACCGTAAGAGAGAGCAATGTAAGTACTGATTATGCTTGTCACTGTTATTATTATTCAGTCTTTATTCTATTCATAATGTGCTGTTATAGAATCCTCCCTTTCTCTTTCAACATATTTTATAAAATTAGTTGACTATAAGCTCCAGTAGAGGCAGTGATGGCATCTTACCCAGCTTTTATATCTCCCTTGCCACCAAATACTGGCAGATGATAGCTAATCAATGGATTGAATTAAAGTATAAAAAAAATTAAAGAAAATAAAAAGAAAATGATCATTAAAGTTGATCATTAATATCTGGCCAAATTATCCTCCATGATATTAAGCTTAGACTCACAAAGGGCAAAATCTTACAAATTTCTGCAGTATAAGCCTCCATCAGGTGAAAAGCAGGTGTCAAAAGAGAAACAGGGCTCATTTTTATCACTGACCTGTGTGAGTAGAGTCATGAGAAGACACAGTATTGAGAACACTCATTAAAAGACAGGGCCTAGTGAGCTTCTGTTTCAGGGGAATGGTAGATGAGTTGAGGTCACTCAACACTAAGCCACCCTATCACATACCAGGGTCATTGTTCTAGGAGCACATTCTCAGTTAAGCCAGTAATTTGTCATAGCCCAGCATGTCATCCATAATGGAATGCTGGGGGAGATATGACTTCAAACTCCTTCTTAATCCAGTGAGGAATGCCAAGGTACAGACTATGCATTGATTGAATGAAGTGTAGTTATTTTCAGCTCCTGAATCACCACTCCTGCTCTGCCACTAAGCCCAAAGCTATATTGTTGCCATTTTAAAATATTTTAAAAAATTAATTTTCTTCTTTATGTGTGTATATGCATATATGCGTGTGAACAAATATTTGGAACAACCCCTCCAAACCCTTCCCAAAATAGAACAAAAGAGATACACACATTGAAGCAAAATAAAAGGCATTAAAGGTACTGGCATACTATTTTTTGTTAAAAAATAGTGATACCCGATATGGTATGTAAGATGCTACAGTTTTCCTCCTTTTATGTTCTTTCTAGTAACCTTTGGCAATTAATACAAGCAATCAATTAAGCAATAAACATTGAGCACCTACTAAGTGCCAGGCATTGTACTGAGTAGTCAGTATATAGTCCTATAGTCAGTGTCTGCTTGGCTGAAAGCATGTTAAATCAATAAGTAAATATATATAGCAAGACTTTGGGGCTTTTGAAGACAGATAAATTTTTATAATCAGACTTTTAAGTATGACAAAAACCAAAAAACTTTCTCTAGTGGTAATAAAAACAACCAACTGACATATAAAGAACCTTAGTTATTTCTGTTTTATTTTCATTGCAATTTGTGTTGGGTTTTATAACAAGAGGATGTCATGTTTGCTGTTCCTTTTAGAAGATGATTGAACTGATATGGAGGCCAAGATAGATTAAAAGTAACAGCTTATTTGAAGTTGGCTAATGCTAAGAAAGTCAAACCATATATTTATTCATGTATTTAAGGTTTTGCTCAATGAATGTGATAGTCCCAGGAAATCTACATCTTGTTTTTCTAAGTGTACCTGGGGAAAAGCAGTTATATGACATATTTGAGCAGCTTTCAAATACTGTAATGTAGACTGTAATCTTAAGTACATTTCTATGTCGAGCTTAGTTAGTCATAATAATGATTCTTCCTCACTGCTAGCACATTTTAACATGAAAGATTAAATTTTCTTAATCTAGGATAACTAGGTCCCTGCTTCATTATATTAAGGCCTGATAGAGATGTCATTTAAAAAGTCTGCCTTTCTGTAGTCAGCGTTTACTTAATTGAAGGCATGTTTAAATCAGTAAACAAACTATATCCTTTCTGTTAGTACCAGAATTCTATGGCATCAAGAAGTGCCAACTATCAGAACCAAAGGACAATATTTTTGAAGACATTTTGAAGAGTTTACACACTTTAAAGAAGTGGCACATTATTATTAGTACTGCACTTCATCTATATGGGACATCATTTATCTTAACCAACTTTGAAAACAAAATAATTTATCTTAATCACCTACTTCTCAGTTAGAAATCCAGACTCTGGGCCTGTCCAAATAATAGGTTTTTATTTGGATTACAATGCTCTATTTCTGCCCTAAGAAATTTTCCCAGTTAAGAAATTATGAATTGTTGATGCCTTAAAATGTATTTTGTTTCATTGGATTAGATTTTTGCCATTAGTACTCAACAATTAACCAAGGACCAACCACTAATATTAATTTATTCATTTGGGACACTTTCATCCAAGGTATAGCACTCTGCTATAAAATAAATTGTAAGAAATTACAACAAAATAATGGCAAAAAGTCTGAAAGAATAAAAGCAAATTTAAGGTCAAGAAAAAGACTCAACTGGGGTAGAGAAGAAAACAATGTATTTGGAGTCAGAAGACCTGGGTTCAAATACCATCACTGAGATTTACTACCCTTGTAACCCAAGCCAAATTACTGGGTTTCAGTTTCCCCCTCACCTTTAAAATGCACTAAATAATCTCTAAGGTCTCCTCTAGTACCAAATGTTACAAATTGCACAAAATGCATCTCCCCTGACAATGAGCTAAGAATCATAAGGCCTAAATGCCACTCCTAACGGTCATAAATCACTCTGCAATAGTAGGTAAAATCACTTGATTGATGGACTGGAGTCTCAATTTCTTCTACAAAATTAGAATAAAAATGTGAATACTACCTATCTCACATGGTTATTATGAGGAAAATGCGTTGTGATCCTAAAAGTGCTATATAAATACAAGCTACTATTATTAACCCTTTGTTTCTTCATCCATAAAATGACCTCTTCAAAATTTAATATTCCATGATCCTACAATTCTGCCACCTTGAAGTTACTAGTTAGTGCCTTAGGAAAGATAATTTATGAAGTGTTACCCCCCAAAAGAATTCATTGACCCAATACCTGATTAGCACATAATGATTAACTCACCCTGCCAGCATAAAGTCAGGACCGAAGATGGCTCTCACCCTAAAAGAGTACTTAAGTGACAAATTTCCATTTGGATTGTGAGCACTAAACAAGAAGCAGTGACAAAAGGCAAATATTAAGATATTACAGAGAAGAGTGTTCTGTGTTATATGAATATTAGCAAAAGCAAAGTTCGTTAATATGATTTTTTAAAATCTCAGAATAAGAAAGTGGCTTTTGGAATTCAGAAAATAACATATGAAGTGGGATTATAGAAAACTCCAAGAAAATAAAGGCATCTTCTCAATACTCCAAAGTTAGATTCATACTTTTCCCACTGTTTTTATTATTAAATAATGCTGGTGAGATACTGAAGATTTTCACTAAAAAAGAGGAAGCAGGAAGCAACCCTAGCAGACTTTCTCAAATAAATGAAGACTGGCAGTGGGGCTCACAGCCAAAAGTTTGGTTCATCTAACATCTGTCTGGTAAAGTTCAGGGTCACAGTTCCTTCACGCATAGGTGTATACATATACCCCAAGCATCATCTACCTTCTTTACAAGAGTGGCAGAAATTTCTGGCAGCCTAGACCAAATTTGAGACTACACTGGGTTTCCATGAAAAGGATTTAAAATTGAAGATTAAAAAAACTGGGAAATACCAAGAAGTAAACCAAGGGCCTGCAAATAACAAAGCATGGATCTGAAGCAATCATCACAACAAATATTCCAGATTCGGAAGACTGAAAAAACTGAATCAATAAACCAGAAAACTGCTCAAATGAAATTAGCTCTCTACTGTGGGAATTAAAGAAAGGTTCTTAGGTTAAAAGAAATGCAAATAACATATTTTTATGGCATACTCGGTTTCCAACTCCAGTCATGGAAGTGGCAAGATAGCCATGCCTACCACTCCTAAATGAAGAAAGTTCAATATATTATACACATCCTTGTATCCTCACTCCCTAAATAATAAGGTTAAGCCTTATTGTGTGAACACTTATAAATCTTAAATAGATTACAAAATGCAAATCATTCTCACACAGCTCAAGACAATTACTTTACAGAGTGGGTAGATCACCTGAACTCTAGAGATCTGACCTGTGATAGGGTGTACACGTGAAATCTGGCAGCAATTTGACAAACACCTAAGAGTAAAGTGTGGGGGACCCACCAGGCTGCCTAAGGAGAGGTAAACTGCCTTAAGTCATTAACAGAGTGAGTCAAAGCTTTCTTATCAATCAGCAGTGAGACTGGCCATGAGTGGCTGCTGCACTTCCAGCTTAGATGTGATAGTGAGGCCCAGTCTCAAAAAGAGAAAAAAATATCTATTACCTTACCAAGAGTATGGTCCTAATTTATTTAGGCACTTAAAAGTATTTATTATTTTAAAGTAAAATGAAAACTGAGGCCTTTGTACTGTCATTTTTACACTAGATAAGTTTTAGAGGTATCTCCAATTTAAGAAGTTAATAAATTAATGTTGATGGGTCTAATAGTTTAGAGAGATAAATGAAATTATTGTATCTGTTTCCCGGAATCCTATTCCATAGATCACTTTCTGAAGAGTGCACATATTTTCTTTCCACAAATATGTCTGTTTCCTCTTGAATAAAATCTCTGAATTCCCAAGAAATAGAAGAAATAGTTTTATAGAAGTCTTAATGCCCTGAATTTTCTTTAAAACATATTAATTCACAATTTAGAAACTCATGTTTACATTGCACATTTTTCATGCATAGAATGATTACTATAACATGCTCGTGGCAAAAACTTTTACTTTTGTTTGGATTTGTAGTATTCACATTTTTTTTGTGGTTATACAATCCTTCTCTGCTGCTTTTCATGACCTGAAACTCTAACCCTGAACGAACCCTACCTGGAGTCGATAAGGCAAACCCACACTAAGCATTTTCATAAGAACTCCACTTTGTTTCAACAAAGACATGCCAAGCAAGGGATGTCTTAGACTGAACATTGAAGTGCTATGAAAGTTTTAAAATCATTGGTCGAAAAGATTTTTTTAAAGTCCCTGCCATACTGTATTCATGCTTGACTTTGCTTGGGTTCATTCCTTAATCAAAAATATTCTCTTAATCTGTTCCTTACATGCCATACAAATTGATAATATTATGGAAAAAGAAAATAAATGATGTATGAAAATACCAGGATTGGAAAGCCCTCTACTGGGTTATCTTGGTAATTCCCTTGCCTGACTTGTTTGCTATTCTTTTCCTATCTTGCCTTCTCTAGCCTTAAATATTCTCAACTATGGTAACTGTGTTCTTTCACGTAAGAAAAAAAACTGGCTAGTAAGCATTGCTGATTATATCTTTCAATTAGCCAAAAAAAAAAAGTCCCTAGTAAAGTTGAAAGACTGTCATTCCTTCCTTATGGACAAATAAAAATAGCCCCAGTTCTCTGGAGAACAAGTTTCTACAGATTTGGAGGCAGCTGTCTCCTCTCACTAATCTTACATACATTGTAAACGTTCCTTTTCTCACTAACTTTTCTAACTTCAACAATCTATTCATTCACTCGTGATTTTTTAAATTCATTCTATGATTTGATTTATTAAAAAGTTATGAGGTTAGACTTAGATTGTCTCAAAAGTCCTTTCCATGGCTCAATCTATGATCCTTTCTTGAAAAGTTGATAGCAAGGTATGTCAAAATAGAGTCTCCAGCCTGGGGCAAAGGGAAGGGAATAAGCATTTACATAGTATCTACTATATGCCAGAAACTGTGCTCGTTATCTCATTTGATCCTCCCCCAAACCTTGAGAAGTCAGAGCTATTATTATTCTCATTTTACAGTTGAAGAAACTGAGGCAAACAGAGGTTAAATAACTTGCCAGGGTCATACAGCTAGTGTCTCAGGAGGTATCTGAACTCACATTTTCCTGTCTCCAGGTCCAGCCCTCTATCCAGAGCTTAACATGGTGCCTGGCACTTAGCAAATACTTAATAAATGTTGAGCGATTGATTATCTACTGTACTACCCACAGTTCCAAACCAGGAAAGCCTAGTGTGGGGCAACCAAACCACAGGAAGCCAGTTACTGGCTTGCCTAACTCCTAATCTTAGGCATTTGAAAAAGTATAGTCCTGATGGGGATTCTGAGTTGGTCTGAAACTCTCCCCATTAAGAGGGCTTCCAGCTCTCCAGGATTCCTCTGGCTAAGACTGGGACCTCTTTGACAGCTGCAGGCTGAAATGCCACACTTGCTCCACATGTCCTGAATTTCTCAACATGGTATCTTTAATACATAAGATGATAGGATTTAGAGTTATCAAGAACAACAGCCTCATTTCACAGAGGAGTAAAATTGAGACTCAACAAACCAAATTAAAAGTAAAATGACTTGCCCAAGGCCACACATGTAGTAAATAATAGATCTAAGATTCAAACCCTGGTCCACTGCCAATAAATACAGTCTCTTCCCACCACATCATGCTGTCTCAAATTCAGGCACAGGTTGTTAAACTTTGCACTGCTAAGAAAAATATTTAGTGAAGTGTAGAGTTTTCCTGATTCAGGCAAATACAGGAACTAAATCTTCTTCAGACATCTTAGCACTGTGACCATAATAAGATAATTTGCCTATTTTCTTGTGTACTCTTCAGGAACACAGGCATCTACATATAGAAATTCCTAGAAAATTACCTTGTCTAATCATTCTCAGATATCCATAGAGGAAAGGAAGTTTGCACAATAAATTCTATAACATTCAAGCTATTAGGGATGTAACAAGAGAGCTATAAACTGGCATCAGGACATCCTTCCTCACATTTGCAGAAACCTCCAAATGAGCAGTTTAAAGGCACATTATTCAAAAAAATATGAATTAAGCACATAATTAAAGGCTAAATAATAATTGAGGCAAAAGATGGAATGCCCAAACTGAGACCGGAGTAAGAGCTTAAAAAGGCCAAGGTCTCCCACTGCGTCTAGGGCCACCGCCAATCGTCTTGACCTATGTCTTACCACTGGACTCCAGTGACTCTGGAGAAGAGAGATGACTTTTCACAACCCTGCCTCACTTAAATCCAATTCACTTGTAAGTCAAGACATCACCCTCCTGATATCATTGGTCCTTTTTGAGAACGAATGACGAACAACATTAAGCACTTACCATCTGCAAGGTACTATGACAGATGTTAACAATACACATGCAAGGCAATGTGCTACATGCTAATGATACATAGGCGACATAGGGTCAAATCCTCATTTTTAAAGAGATTACAATCTAGGAGGGCAGAAAAAGTAGGCAAACAAATAATTATCATACAAATTTGAATGTGATGAATTTTAAAATGGGCAACAGAGTGCTTTATGGGATCTGAGAAGAAGAGATGGATTTCAGCTGGAGGAGTCAGAGAAGGAGCTGGCATGTGATAGTAATTGAGCTAGATTTTGAGGGAAAGGAAGAATTTCAACAGAAGCCCCAGAGCAAGAGAATCCATGAATGATGATGTGAGTAAAATCATGGAGAGGAAAGAAGAAGGAGAGGTGATAAGTAGTCCAGTCTGGAAGGCTGTAGTAAATTCAGCGCCAGAGTTCTTGGGAGGGGACAGCACTTGGAGACGTAGTTTTGGCTATCATCTGAATAGAGGAGATAATGGAAGTCTAGGGAGTGGATAATGGAAGTCTAGAGGGTATGTGATATTACCAAGGGAGAGAGAATAGGGGAGAGGAAAACCAAGAACACAGCCTCAGGGGGTGACAAGGGCAAGAGGAAAAACATTTAAGGAAACAGAATATGCAAATGATTGTGTCCCTGAAGTACACATGTAAAAAGACATGCAAGTGATGCATTATCCACACATCCTAAGATAAATCTGAAGTAGGTTTAGTAGTAGATCTTCTTGAACCAAGGAACCTCTACACACACAGCCAAAGATTCCCATCAGGAATACAGCATTTGAAAACTAAATTTTAGTTTAGATGACAGTTACTAAACTGTCATCAACCCAATAAAAAAACTTTATGTTCTTTGGGAGATAGCAGACCTGATATGTCATCAATATGGTTCTCTAGAAAAGCAGTAGCATAATTCCTATTCAATGAATTTAAAACCTGGTCCTACCAAAGACACCACCACTAGTTTTGTAAGCATCTCCATCCTCTACTGAACGCTAAATGACAAAATGGTATCTTTGACAGGAAGGTCCTAAATTACATCCTGTCTAACAACAGTGAAACCATGGTCATTATAACATATCTCCACCAATCTACACATGTGTGAAGAATGAATGAAAACAGAATACTCAAGTTCTTTTCTGGGAGATCTTTTTTAAATGGGACAACCAAAAGAAAGGAATACAAGAGAACCATTTCATAAATATTCCAAATCATATGGGATAGTTACAGATATCTGGGAATTAACAGAATTAGACTAACCAGTTTGTCCTACTGCAATCAGGGATGGGGAAAATGCTCTTGCATAAGGCTAAACAAAGGATCTAGGCAGCTAAAAACGTTTAGTTGAAGAGGCTGTTACCAAGAACTCTTTGCTCTGGGAGTAACAGACTCGGAGTCAAGAAGATCTGAATTTAAATATTGCCTTACTTTTGTTTTGTTTTTTAAATAACTATGTGATCCTGGGCAAATCAACTTTTCTCAGACCCTAGTTTCTTCATGTATAAAATGAGGATAATAATAGCAGCAATCTCACAGGGTTGTTGTAAGGATGAAGTAAGAAAATATATGTAAGGTCCTTTGCAGACCTTAAAGTACTGTAGAGAAAGTATTATTAGCTTTAATGATGGTAATGGCACTGATGATAAGCATAAATCAAAAATAATCTTTTAACATAACAAAGGTTACCAAAATCAAAACTTGCAAGAAACAGAGTATCTCATAAAAAATGAGACAAAATACCAACTACTTGACAACATTATACATGAAAATTCACAAAGAGAATAGTTTGTAGCACACTGGTTTCTTGTCCCACAGCCTAATGCATAACACTATAGTCAATACCATCATCTTCCCATTATGAAGCACAGCAGAGTAGTACAGAATGTTGAAAATACCTTATTTTTTTTAAAAAAGCTCATTTATATAAACAAGAAGACAGATGAAGTTCTACAGAGTTTTGATTACAACATATTGCATAGAAGTGACTAATAAAGTCTTCAAATATCTCTGGGGAAATCTATCCATAGGAATAGATCATTTACTGGGAAGGATGATGGCCATCACAATACTAATAAGAAGCAGCTTCTTTTTTCTTAGCCTTCTCACAGAATTGTTTAGTGACCATGCGTCAGTTATACTGATAGTGGATATTTAATGGTGGTCATACTAAAAATCGTCTGAAAGTTATCAAAAATGTAGAACATAGATGTATATTCCTCCAGAGATTTAAAGTTCAAGTAATAAAACAAACACAACTAAAACAAAAATGTAGTTGTAGGGGCAGATGAAGGAAGACAACTGCCAAATCAAAAAAATAATAACCCAGTGTTTGGCTCTTTCTGATAACATTGCTAAACCTTTCTGGGATAGGTTGCACCATCTGAAAAACAAGCATTTTAATAGTTGTTTGCAATGTGCTTTGAGATCTACTGATAGAATATGTTTTTCACTAAGAGCTGGCACTTATGAAAACACCTGTCATCTATATTTCATCGTACCTGACAAACATTATCTCATTAATCTTTACCACATCCTGGTGAGGAGGTGTGGCAAGTTCAACCATCCCATTTGGCAAAGGAAGGCACAGACAACAAGAGGTTAAAACAAATTAGGACTTGATTACTCTGAATCCTATCCATTTGACCCAGTATTAGTCCTCCTTCCTCTACCATGGAGGGAAAAAAGAACTCTTTGACTTTTATTCTTGCCAACAGACTGACCTAAGGCAAAAAAAAAAAAACCGCACAATACAATACCTCACTCCTCTTTTATGGTGAAACTGAGATGCTAGCCACAAGTGGTTGACTTTACCAGTTTATAGCAAATACTTATAACATGACCCATGTGTTACAAAAATCAATAGGAACAAGTATTGCCTTTTTTGGAGCTGCTTAGGCAGTCAGCTGGAGAAGGGAGATTGCTAAGTCTATGCATGCTGCCAGTGTCAAACACTGAAAACAAGCTGAACAATAGCATGGAGTAAGTAATTTACTTATTAAAGAGATAACTGCAAAGTCTGATACAAACAGACAAGCGTTAAGCTTTGGATGCAGAAACCAAATGTTTGGCTTAGAGACCATAAAATGAAATAAACAACCCAATTTGTGTTATATTATTAGACTTCCAAAAATCAAATGACCTTTTACATCTGCCATTTTTTTTTCGACTTAAGTTACCTCCCCGCCCCCTCCAGCCACCCAAGGATGCAAGGCTCGGGAAGAGCCCTAGCCTGAAGGGCTCCCCCAACGGAAGCCTCTCAATATACTGTACCCACTGCAGGAAGTGAAGGGGGGAACTCAGCAACTATCACTAATGCCTTCTTTCTATTTTGTGGAAGGAAAGGCATCATTTGGGGGATTAGTAAAGAAATAAAACAAGCCATGAATTATTGGCAGTTGATTTTTGACATCACCAAACAAAGGTGCTTTATAAAATCAAAAGAATCTAATAAATGATCATCCCTCATTACTTCCCCTACATTGGCCAGAACTGCTCCTGGTATGAACCTGTGGGGGAGATCTGGGGAAAGGCTGGATCACTATAAACTCAAATGCATTTATAAAATTATTTGGCTATAGTCAATTTGAAGCCACTTTAGGAAGCTTATTCCACAGAATCTGTGTAAACGAGATCAGGGAAAAGTTCTGCAAACAATTGCCAAACAAACTTTGTAGGAGGACCACTTGGCCAGGATCTTCAATTTGATAGGTTTTAAGTTGTCTGGCAATCAGCTCTTATATGGCTAAGAGATTTGGTTCATTCATAACTCCAGGAAACAACTGAATGTTTCCAAAAGGCTCCTATTTCCTATATTTCTGACATTATACAGTTATTGTGCAGGCTGTTTTCTTAGCACTATCAGGCTATAACGACTAAGTTAATACTAAACATTATGCTCTCCTGTCTACAGGTTTGTCAGCTAAAGTAATCCTGAGACATCCATCATAATAGGCAGAAATCTACTTCTGTCACAGCTGCACTGACCACAATGCATTAGAAAAACAATTCTCTGTGCAATAACCAGTTCTGGGCATCACTGGTTAAAAAAGACTAGTTTCCTGTTTTTCTCAAAAACTTACAGTGTGGGTATTGCTATTTTTTACCCCACCCACACCTTTCTTTTTTTTTTTTAATTGTTAAAGATTAGGTAGCTGTAAACACCTAATCATGGGCATTTTTTATATTAAAACAAAGAATTTAATTTTAGATTTGATTTGTATGTTTCCAAGCTTCTGCCTCCACTTCCCTAAGACACGTGTGTAGGAGGGGAGCCGAGGAGAGCGGTATGCTGCTGCCACTGTCTGAGAAAGGGAGAGGAGAAGAACCCACAGCTGCCAGCAGCGGGGGAAGGAGGCATATCCTGGCAGCTGTCCAGGAGCCACTCTGGGGAAGGTACTTCCTCCACACCCCAGAGCTCGCTCTGAGCAGCAGCTGCCCAACAGCTTGCTCCCTCCTCCTGTCTCCTCCCCTTATGGCAACATCCCTCAGGGCCTCGTGGCTGCAAATTCTCTTCAGTGCATTACCCTCATTCTACCCAGCCAGTTCCTTAGTAGAGAAACATAAGAGATAAGGTGGAGAAATGAGGGCACCCAACCAATGAGGGGGCATTTTGTCACTTAAAACCAGACTTCCAGTCCAAGACTGGACAACACCCATTCTATCAAACCAGACACCCCTGGCATTAAGGCCCTTAACTCTGGAAGCACAGAGACTTAAAAAAAAAAAAAACAACTTCAATTTCAGTCTTTAGAACACATCCAGAACTCTCTAATTTTGGTTAACTCAGTAAATCTTTAAGCATTAAAATGTCTTTTTAAAAGGTAAGGAAAGGAAAAGAAAGAAAAAAAGTCCACCTTATAAGTATATTCCACTCTTGCTGAAATGGTTCTTTTTCCTCAGAAAATGTCTTTCTTTCCTTTACTTCAAGTGGGAGTTTTGGAGAGTAAAAGGATTTCTGTCTCCAATTTTTAACCACCACTGCAAATTTTTGGTCACTCCAAGAAAAGTCAGGGATTTCCACATAACCTGCAAAAGGCATGTGAACAAAGGGAATGAAACAATATCAAATGCCTAAGAGCAAGGAGAAAACTTTCTAACAAGTAATCTGGGGGGGAGGGGGGGAATGTTGTTTATTGCTAAGTAAGGAGCTATCCTAGTGTTGTTTGGAAGTTGCTGGGAAGAAAGAATTTACCAAGGATCAAAATCTTCATTTTGGCTTTGGTTCACAACAGTGAAAAGGAGTCAACATTTTCCCTAGAAGTCCTTCTTAAAGGAAAGCTGGAAATTTAGCCAAGGACTCTATCCCTTGGACCTTCTGCTACACTTTTTTCTGGCCTTTACAAAGGAAAAAAGGAACTCTGAGCCACAGTCACACTTATTTCAAAGTGGTGAATATATTTGTTCCACATGATTCTCATTAAGGTCAGGAAGAGCCAAGGGGCGACAACTTTACCAGACCACCTCTGGTTAATCAAAAGAATCAAAATTTATTGTAGAAACCAACACTAAGTTGTGATTTGAAAAAAAAATCTTAATATGTATCATAAAGCTCATTAACACCCTTACTGTTATCCCTTCTATGGTCCCCTGTCTATTACCAGCAATCTTGGCAGAACAAATAAATATTGAATGGAGCTGAAAAAGAGAACCATGTCTTCCTACATACTGGAACAACTCTTCCATCATTTCATTTTTTAACACCATGTGGTTCATCACCTGCTTGGAGGGTGGGAATGGGGAGTGGGGTGAGTGACGAAAAAGAAATAGAAGCTGAATATTTATTAGAGTATGTAAGCCTTATCTTCACAGAGAAGAAAATTTAACTGAGGAACCAGGACAGCCCTGGAAACTAAGGGTCACTTCTCTAGAGCATCATCAACATGTATTAAAAATGTAGCTGTAAGCCCATAATAATAATCATTGCATATAGCATTTTAAAGCTTGAAAAATTGTTTACATCCATTATCTCATTTGAGCCTTGCCAGAAGCCTAAGAAATTCATATCATGAGTATTGTTTTTACCATTTTACAGATAAGGGAACTGGGGCCCTGGAAATTTATGTGATTTACCCATAATCCTACAGTTAATAAATGTTTGAGGCAGGCACTAAATCCATAGTCCTTCCTCACTCCAGGTCCAGGGTGCTTTTCACTATGTAACACTGCCTTACTATAACCAAATACACAAGTGCTGAGACATCATCATTGAAGCATGAGTTAAGGTGGTGTTGGCACATCTTGAAATATTTCTCTGTGTGCTAGTCATTCCTGCTCTGTGAGTATTTGGATGTTTTTAATGGTGTTTCTTTGACACCTACAGATGGCCCTAAATCAACTCTGATGTTGGCATTCCCTCCTAATATTCAGGGGGTGGGAAATAAAGACACTTCACTAGTACCAGTCTTGCCCAGAAGAATTCCCTTCTCTATAATCTTTTAATGCCTAAAGTAATATTGTACTAAACTAAGAAATGCATTACACTCAACGGAGGTCTCTGACTAGGCAATAAATACGTAGAACACACAACCCCCAGCTATGGAAAAGGAAATGAAATAGCAGTCACAGTCTGAATCTTAAGATCTCATTGAATGCACAGGATGCACTACTGAAAAAAAAAAAAAAACATTGTGCCCGACAGACTTAAATAACTACTGCCTATATACCTCCTTCAGTTAATTAGCCAAGTTAAGGGAGTTAATGACCATACCAGAAAGTCAACAAGAAACAAGCTTTGTCTTCTACTATAATGCCAGTGTCAGAAAATGTGATAAAAAGCTAATACCCAAAATTGAATATTCTGAAGAAATGGGATTTTATTTTTCTGTTTCATCAATATAACCATTTATCTGAGGTGGGGGAAGGAGTGGAGGGAAGGGTTGCAGTTGTGCAAATGTTTATAACCACCACTGGAGGTTAAGTAAATGCTCTCTTGGGGTCCAAAGTAGACTGCATGTCCATTCAGTCATATACTTTTGAGGTGCAAATGCCTAAGACTCATAGAAGACAGTCTGATCTATATTCTGATTTCAAAAAAACTTCCATTTCAGAGAAAGCCTCTAAGAAGAAACATTAAGCAATAGACAGATCACACTTAATAGCCTCCCCTACTACTGAATTTGAGGATTAAGAGACCACCTGGAGGCGCCACTGAGTATTCTGGTAAGCTTCAGGAAGGTAGAAGTAGCTTGAAAGCTATTGATTTTTCTAATGCTGGGGTTTTTTTTTAATCATGAAATAGCTTCTGAAATATTATACCTTTAAAAAAAACTCAGGGAAGTTAAGACTTATAAAGTGAGGAAAATTAGCTGCAAGTCTTCCAGACAGCCTCTAAAAGACACTATTCCATCATTACCTGGATTTTCATGTTCAAATTCCACCAGTTATTCTGATTTTAGAAATCTGTTGAACAGAATGGACCCATAGATATACACAGAATAGATGAGAGGTAGTATTAGAGGAAAGACACTAGCATTTGGCTGGGGAGGAGGGGCGGGCTTTGCTCATTATTAACGTTACTGCAGGTCACTGATGTCACTGTTGGTAGTTAGTGCCTGATCTCAAATAATTTTTACTACACTTTTTTGCCCAAATGGTTCCAGGCTCTGGATGCATGAGTTTGTTTTGCAGAAGCAATAATGCATCTGTATTTTATAATCTTAGAGACTTGCCTATAGCACTCAGAGGTTAAATGACTTATTCAAAGTCACACAGCTAGAAGTATGTGTCAGAGGCAAGACTTGAATCCAGGTCTTCCAGACTCCCAAGGTAAACAGCCTTCTGTCCATAACAACATACTGATTCTCAATGGATTAATAAACATAAACTGAGTTACAGGACTTCTGCTAGAATAACTACAGAAATGAAAACAGCATATAAAAATTCTGGTTACTGCTGTGGTTACATTTTTTCTATAAATTCTCCTTTCACAGCTCTATAACTAAGCCACAGAGCATAATATGGAAGTCCTTATATGCAGAAATGTATTTCTAAACAAGCTTTAAATTAAAGTTGGATTTGTTTTCTTTAGGATAGGCATGAATATAGTTTTAAGGTCTTCTTTGCCTTGACTTTGTTAATAGAATTAGTGAACAAATTTGTTTATCAAATACAACCCAATTCAATTAAACAATCATTTATTATCTATTGTGTACAACATTCTGGGGATACAAGATAAAAAATAAATAGTTCCTGGCCATGAAAAACTTCCCTTCTGTTGAAGGAATAGGACATATGTACAGATAAATAATTTCAATTGGGAGTTAGTGCTATAAAGAGAGCATGTAGGAGATGGTACCTGAGCTATGTACTGAAGGAAATAAGGCGGTTGAGAATACAGTGCATTCCAAATATGGTTGGGAGGAAGCATTTTCACAAAGACAAAGAGATGCAATTCCATGTATAAGAAAGAGATAGCAGGTCAGCTTTACTGGAACGGAGATGGCGTGGGAAATAATAGGAAGTTTAAAAGGGAAGGTAGGTGAGAACCAGGTTGTGGAGGGCTTTAAACGGCCAGCTAAGGATTTATTTTGAAATTTAAAATTCCAGATATTTTTCATCTAAGAGTATCCCCTTTATTTTATTTGTATATTAAAAACAGTCTATTCAAATTATTAATAGCCTTTAATAGTCATCATGGAGGATGGTAACTTTCCTGAAAGACTTATCATAAAGTCGTTGTGACATAAAAACATAAAATAGCTATGAAAGAAATGCTACGAGAAAAAATCAGGCTTGAATACCTCTGAAGTATAAAAGGAAGATCCCAGAAGCCAGGTGGAAAAGAAAGGAATGAAAATGATATCTTAGTATTCCATCCCCCACCTAGTTTAAAAAATGTCATTCTCACTCCCTTGCTTTTCACTTTTTGCAGCATTTCACTCTGCTGATTACCCCCTCCTCCTCAATATCTTTTCTAAAAGCATACTTACTCTTGGTTTTCCTCCTATTTATCTGACCACTTCTCAGTCTCCTTTAATTGTACATAAATGCACACACTCCTCTCTAAAGTCTCTCTCTTCCCATGTGTCCAATTAGCATCTCTTTGTAAGTAATTACCAGATATGATTCAGGATATCCTAAAAGTCTTAGTATTCTGACCACTACTACCTACTGAGCATTGTGAATTGGATGTCCCATAATCATCTCAAACTCAACATCTCCGAAACAAAATTCATTGACTTTTGTCCAAAATCTACCCCTATTTCAGACTTCCATATTTCTGTCAAGGGTCCTATGATACCAATAAGAATAGGAATAAAAACAGCTAGGATTTATATAGCACTTTAAGGTTTTCAAAGCCCTTTGCACATATTATCTCATTTGATCCTCTCAACAACCTTGGGAAGTTGGCATTATTATTACTCCCATTTTGAAGATAAGAAAACTGAGGCTGAGCAAGGTGAAGTGACTTTCTCAGGGTCACACATCTACTAAGTGTGTGAAGGAATATCCAAAGTCAGATCTTTTCAGATCCAAGGCCAGTGCTCTTAACCCCTGTACTACCTAGCTGCCATTCCTCTAGTGATATAGTTATACAACCTTGAGATCATCCTCTACTTCTCATTTGACCTCCTCCAATCAACTGTCAAATCATACACAGTGTACCTCCATGAGATCTCCCAAATCTAACTCTTTTTGTCCACTCACTTGGCTACCACTCTTGGTCAAGCCTTCATCACCTCTCCCCTGGACTATTATAATGGCCTTCTAATTGATCTCTCTGCCTCAAGCTGCTCTTTTTTCTCATTCATTCTCCACACAGCAAACTACGTGATATTCCTAAAACATAGGTCTTACCCCTATCATTTCCCTGCTAAATAAACTCAGATAGCTCTACTATTAAGCACAATCTCCTCTTTTGACACTAAAACTATGGATAACCCAGCTTTCAACTATTTTCTAGCTTTATGACATCTCACTCCACACGGTGTCAAACTTACCTTCTTTCTTCACACATACCATTTCATCTCTTATCTCTCATGCAGTTACATATGGGTGCTTGGCCCAAAGGAAAGTGGATTTCTTGAAATAGAACTCTGGAAAAACCAGGCTTTGGTAAGGTCTATTGGGATTCAAATGGAGCTACTTGCGTACGCCTTAAACCCAAATCAATCTGGCTGTCACCGATTGGCCAATAATAAGTCCTAGCCCAAGTTTCTGATGGAAATTGCTTAGCTCAGAGTGAGTGTAAATAACAATTGTTTCTGTTCTGGCCAGAAACCCTGAGAATCTTCCCCTCTCAGAGTGATTTTTTTGAGCAGGTAAAAGAGGTTGGTTTTGCCACTGAATAGGTATGGCCTCAGAAAAACTAAGACTTGGGAAAGATCTTAGCTTAAAAAGGCCAAGGTCTCTCACTGTATCCGGGGCCATCTCTAGTCATCCTGATCTATATCTTGCCAGATAGCTCCAGAGGAGTGAGGCTGGTGACTTTGCACAGCCCTGCCTCATTTAAATCCGATTCACTTGCAAGTCAAGAAATGGCCTTCCTGATGTCATTGGTCCTCTTTGAGAACAAAGGACAAACAACAGCTGTACCTTCACACAGACTTTCCCTGTGCCTAGCATGTACTCTCTCATTTCCGCCTCTTAGCATCCTTAATTCTCTGGAAAGCTCAACTCAAATGCCAATTACTAACTGAGGGGTTTCCTTACCCATCTAGCTTTTAATGTCTCCCTTCCCAAATACTTCATATCTCTTTGAGAGACAACATGGCATAGCAGATACCGAGGCAGTCAGGATGATGTGAGTTGCAGAGAAAGTGCCAACCTAGTAGTAGGAGTTTTCTCATCTGGGAGCCAATGAAATCATAAGTCCAGGCACTATCCCTATATATTTGGTAGATATTTTATGTATACTTACCTAAATATACTCTGTGTGTGTGTGTGTGTGTGTGTGTGTGTGTGTGTGTGTGTGTTGACTCCATCTAGGTAATATAAGTTCTCTGGGGGCAGAGACCATATCATTTATGTCTGTATCTTCATTGCCTACCGTGGTGACCAGAATATTGAGTGCTTAATAAATTCTTGTTGATTACTTGATCAAAAATAATCAGTATTAAATTATTTATAAAGTACTAATCAAATTTATACTTAGAAGACTCTAACCACATGCTTACCCAAAGCATATATACAATGCATAGATTTCCCAACCCCCATATATAAGTAAAGGTTGGATTTAAGTTTCGTTCTTAATATTTTAATGGGAATCTATGTCATGAAATTTATTAGAAATCTATTTAGTATAATACTATGAACACTACATTGGACTTGGAATCAGCAGAATTAAGTTCAAGTTCTAGTTCCATAATTTATTAGCTGTATGACCTTTATTAAGCAAGTCACTCTTCTTCTCTAACATTCAGTTTTCCCAATTTATTTAACTTTATTTACTTCCCACAGAGTACGAGGCATTGTCAAATAAAGATAACAAGCCTTACACTACCTAATTCACAGAGTTCTTGTGAATGCTAAATTATATATGAAGAAAAATCTTTGTAGCCTATAAAACAAAACACAAATGTAAATTACTAATATGAATGTATCAATAAGTATATATGTTTAGGAAAGCAAAGTTAATTTATATATATGTATATATACACATTGCATTTAATTTGTTCTGTAAATATTTGCTGAACACCTATATTGCCAGGCATATATATTTGCAAATACAGATATCTGTTTAATGTGTTCATTTTTCTGCTCACATAAAATCTTTTAAATTAGAATTACCTCATGTTGTATTACTTCCTTTCTTTCAATCTGCCCAAGAGAAATAAATTAAAAAGTCAATGGAAGATAAAAGGGAAGGAAGTTCATAGTACAATGAGACAGAACAGTCAGCTTTGTCACTCACATAGATAATATCAAATGATTTCAGAATGGTACAGTAAAAAGAGCACTAGATCTGGGTTCCGATACTGGTTCTGTCAATTAACATGTGTGACCTTGGGCGACTCAGTTAACTTCCATGGGGAGGTGCTGGACTAGATGAACTCTGTTTCCTCCTTACTCTAAATCTTTGATCCCATGGTCTTTCTGGACATTACTTTTATCACGTATAAGATGAGTGGGTTGGACACGGCAACCTTCGAGGTCCCTTCCAGCTTTAAATTTATGTTTTCTGATGCTTATATTGAAGGCCACACATCCATCATGTAGTGGTTAGGGCACTGGATGGAAAGCCGGAAGACCTAGGCTCCAATCCTATTTCAGACATTTGCATATTGTGTGACCTTTGGCAAATAAATGATTTAACCTCTCCAGACCTCAGTTTCTTCATCTGCAAAATGAAGCATTGGGTCTGATGGTTTCTATGGCCCCTTCCTGCTCTCCATCTATGTTCCTATAACCATGAGAACACACTCAGGCAACTCTATTACAGCTAGCAAGCTCTCCCAAAAGGACTGAAAAACATAGCCTGATCTATCAGTCCTCATTTAATAAGGGTCATTGAAGCCTCCAGTAATTATGGAGAATAGTAAGGTAAAAGATACATACTCTTGTCTAATATAGCCACCTAACAATACCGGGTTTTACTGTAGTTCATTCTATCTGGCTGTGCAGGTTTTTTCTATAATGAGTAAATTATCCTCTTGATAGTCATTACAATTCTCACTCAGAGAAAACCAAAGATTCTCAGAATGATTCCAGGTATGCAATATGCTGCCCTTTTTGCAATCCAAGATGGATTTTGAAATGCTATATATAACCCATGTGAATTCAGATTTTGTTTTCTATTATACTTCTAATTGCTTATTCAATTAGGATGTGGGATGGTGTGCATTAATACTGTCAAGCATATTACAGGAAAATGCTATGAGTGAAAGTCATAAAAAGTCATAATTTCATTAAAAATTAAGCAAAAAAAGCATTAGGGTTATAGCACTAACAAGTGGGAGACTCAAATTATTAAAATGGAGGCAGCAACTATGGAAGCCTTTGTAGAATGGTGTTTCCATTTTTTTTTATATTCCCTTTTACTTGGTTCAAAGTCTCTGCATAATTAATATAGTAGTACTTAATAAATGCTTATGAACCGACTACCTCTCTTCTCCTGCAGTTTAATTAGGTGATTGACTTCAGGCATACTATAAATTATAATGACAATTTAATTACTTTTTTAATGTGCTTACTTAAAAGATTTATAAACAGGAATATAACAGTAGAGTACACTGAAAAGAACATATACTGAGGTGAAGAGCAGCATAGTGACAGAGACAAATGATTTCTGTGAGAGACAGCAGAGTTTGAAGGAGTTTTACACAACTCAATACACTGATGGCAACATTTCCTTACAACTTAGACTTTGTTACTTGCAACTCTTGGTGACTTTAACAGCTAATGAGTTTAAATGGTTCTAACAAATTGTACTGGTTCCCTTATTACCCCAAGTATGTTAAGTGGGGGGAAAAATGAAGCCTCGTCTTAGACATATATCTGGATCTTCTCCAAAGTATAGCCCTGTCCTCACTAACCATCAATCTTTTTCCTGTTGTTTAAACAATTTCTGAAATCCAGCCCCCTATGTAAAACTTTCTTGATTGACAAGAGAAGAGTAAACTGGTTTTGTAAAGCATTAAATACAGTGTCTGGCACCTAGCGGGTCCTTAATACATTTTTGTTCCTTTCCTTTACTCTTCCCTTTACCTTCCCTTCTCCATGCTCAAGTTATATATGGAATGCCCATGGCTACTCTAGATTATTCTCCAGGTACTTATCACTGCCCCTCACTTCTAAAATGCATTTCAACTGATCTACACCTGATGTAAATATCGCATTCTGGAGTTTGTATGTCTATATATGTTATGTCCATGCCAGAATGCCTATCTTCATGTCTGTGGGCTTATTTGTATAGGACCCAGGACGGTTCCATCAAGCAATAAGTAATTGATGATGATGATGGTGGGGGGGGGTGGTAATGACTATATTATAGAACTGTAAATATCAATCAATAAAGCAGTCAAGCATTTAATAAGCACCTTCAATATGCCGGGCACTATACTTGCTATACAAATACAACAAATAAAACAATAACTACTCCCAAGGAATTTACATTCTAAAAAGGGAGACAAAGATATATGTAAGAATAAATATAAAGAGAATATAGAACAAGGTTTTTAGTGAACAAACCAGTGGGCCTCAGTAGAAAATAGGATCATAGCTTTAGACCTGGAAGGGCCCTTAGAGGCCAACAAGTCAAACCCTCTCATTTTACAGGTAGGGAGTCTAAGGCTCAGATAACGTAAGAAACCTTTTCCAGGATTACAAAGATAGTAAGTACCTGAGATGGCATTTGAAAATAGGTCTTCCTTGCTCCCAGTCTAGCACTTTATCCTCTATACTATGTTACTTCTCTTCCTTTTTTCTTGGTGATGAGCCTCTGCCCTTATTTCATCATACCACACCAATACACGCACCCAACAGTACCAGGATAAATTAAGTGTAAACCACCCTAGCTGGAATTCCTTTATCTAATTGCTACCAATTTCCATTTGCTCTGAGCAACCTTCAAGGAAAGGGAATGAGAAGACATAGTAATAGTCTGCTCTTTCCTCTAATGATCCCTTCTGCTTTATTTCCTGTCCCCTGGGCTATGCTAAAGACAAATACCAGGCAATAAGAGCTGATAGGAATTTAAGCAGGAAAAGGAAGAATGAATTGATGGATGGTAAAGGGCAAAAAGGAGTGAGGACAAAAGGCTATAAGAGACAGAGGATCTAGGCATGCTGTCAGCTCAACACTTTTGACAATATGTTGCCCTGTTATTTTTTAAAGGTGACAAATACATTAAAGCATAAGGAATAAAACACAAAACAAAATTCAACATTTTCTATGTGTTGATTCATTTTTCAGTCATGTCTGACTCTTCATGACCCCATTTGGGGTTTTCTTGGCAAAGATATTGAAGTGGTTTGCCATTTCCTTCTCCAGCTCATTTTACAGATGAGGCAACTGAGGCAAACAGGGTTAAGTGACTTGCCCAGGGTCACACAGCTAGTAAGTATCTGACCTGATTTGAACTCACAAAGATGAGTTTTCCTAACTCCAGGCTGAACACTCTACCCACAGCATTACCTAGTTGCCCCACTGTGTGCTAAAGTATGATAAAGGAGAAAAAGAAATGAATTTGGCATCAGAAAACCTCAGTTCTGTCACTTGTATGACCTTGGGAAAGTTATTAACCCTTGTTAATAGTTAATAATAACACTTACCTTATCTTTAAAGTAAATGGGGTGGAGTGGACTATAGGCCTTAATGTCCTTTCTAGTTCCAACTCTATGATCCTAAGATCCTATGATTAAATAAGGAATACTACCTTTTAAAAATATATTATTATACTTTTAGCATATCCTTCAGAGAAGAGACACCAGATAAACACAAATCGTTTCTCTATTAATCTGTTGCTAGTGTTCATCCACTAGGCACCTGGTAACTCACCAAAAACAAATAAATATTTATTTTAAATATCGCTGATTCACTGCATAACAAAACAGGTTCTTTATCCATATCTATAATGTTATCAATGTTGTCTCCAATTTCTTTTACATGCAATTAAAAATCTAATTCTCAATTTATACCTTTCTAGAAATGCTGCACCAGGAAATAGTGCTGACTGCAAATGAATTAGGACATTTCATGCCATATCATCAGTTACTCATACACACACACACACACACACACACACACACACACACGTATGCATATATGTATGTGTATATATAGATATTTATAGATATATCTACACTCAATAAGTTTTTCTTCCCTCTGTTATTTATCATTATCACATTTATCTATCATATGTACTGTCAAAGATAAAATAAATTTCAATCTCAAATTGCTGTCTATAAGTCAGTTGCTATCCTTACAGACTGATAGTACAGACAGTCTCTTATCTTAAGCAAAACCTGAAAATATCTCTGTCTGCTCTGCTGTTCTGGTCAGATACAGCTGCAGCTGAGACGATACTTATTGAAGAAAAGCAGGCATATGTGGATTAAGGAGCACAGGGTCGTGAATAGAATGGACAGAGCTTTCGACAAAGTTTTCCTAAGCTAGCCAATAAAAACAGAATGCATGTTTTGGAGGGCTTACATATATATACACATAGAAAGATCATTGCACTTTTAATAAGCAAAAAATAAAACTGTAATGCACAAATTTCATATATTATCATTATACTTTGGGATTTTGTTTTACAAAGACTAAATAGGTTCTTATGAGAAATGCTTGAATTTCATTCATAGAATAATTCAGGCATGATGGCATATTCTCCTAGTCTTACAATTTCAAAAAGAAATCACAGTGTCCCAGTTAATGCTGATGAATAACACAATGTTCCCATCCTATTGTATATTCCTCCTTTAGTCTGGCTCCGATTAGAAACAGAAGAGAACATGTTTAAGATTTTTAAAGCTGAACAGACTACCAAATCACAAACACTTCTCCATCAGCGATTTCTGTCTTCAGATGAGTTGAATGATTTCCTAAACTATAGTTCTCTATTGAGCTACTGTTTCACCTAACCTCACTGTACAGTGGATGATTGATGAAGGGTCAAGAGGACAGCAGACTTTGGGTGTGCAGGACTTCAATACGTTATCAAAGATGGCAAAAGGCCATGTACTACAATAATAGAGTAAATACTTCCTTTTACTATTCAGCAGACAAATTCTTTTCTCTACATTGGCTAAGTCCATGGTTCACAAAGCTGAGTACATTTTTAGTTACCAAAACACACATTTTAATTTCTGAACTAAGTCTAATTTCTATATTGCCACAGCAGTTAAAAGTCCTCCACCTATCTACCTCTTTCTGCTAAATACCCACAAATGGGCTTCAGTAATACAATCTTCTAAGTTGCATGTACAAGCTCACATAAAACAAGGAGTGTGTGTGTTCACTTACTAGTTACACATGAAGGTTATTTTTTGTATCAAAAGAATAAATTAGTAGACTATAATATGGTAGATCACTATATGAGTGTGTGGCAAACCATAATATTAACTCTCATTTATTTAAAACAATCCAGGGAACCCAAATGTATTTCTATCTACCAATTCAGAGCAGAAGAAAAGAATATCACTCTTCAAAGACAACGACACAGTAAATTATTTACCATAATATTTGGGAAATGGTGTAGTCTAGTTAACCAAATTACCAGGTTAACTGAGGATTAATCAGGAAACTCTTTGGGCTTTTCAGTCCTTATACAATATAATGAACATGATTTAACTTTCAGTCTCAATTCTGACAATCACTTCTCATTGTATTCTCAAACCTGTAGGTTGTATTAAACCTGTACTGGCTTGAATCCTTACTGATTCCTGAAAGTTACTTTTTTTAAAAAATCGGATGTATTAATTTTTGGTCATTTGCATATCTCTCATAAAAGTTAAGTACAACAAAATTCCCATCATATAAGAACTTATTCAGCTACATTGTACTGGGGGCAGTGGGGTATCATGGAAAGAACATACGTCTTGGACCCAGATGACCTCACTGAATCTAGTTATTACTTTGGACAAAGGCAAAAGGGTGGCAAATGGAATGATAGGTATGTAAAACAAGCACGTCGTTTAGCTTGACCACAGAGTGAATGAGGGAGAGCATTTTCACCTGGAAAGGCAGTCTGGAGTCAGATTGGAAAGGTCTTCAAATGCTGATGCTAGAGGCAGTAGGGAGTCATTTAGCCTTCTATAGCAAGAGACTGACTGGTTAGAGCAATGTTTCAGGAATATCATTTTGGCAGCTATGAGGAGGTTAGATTCAAGAGGAATTAGATTGGATTCATCAGCTAGAAGGCAACTGGAATAGTCTAGGTCAGGAGTGGAGAACCTGAAGCCTCGAGGCCTCACGTGGCCCATTAGGTACTGAAGTGTGGCCCTTTGACCTAATCCAAACTTCACAGAACAAATCTCCTAAAAAAAAAATTTGTTCTGTAAAACTTGGGCTCAGCCAAAAGGCCGCAGCCAAGGACCTAAAGGGCCACATGTGGCCTTAAGGCCACAGGTTCCCCACTCCTGGTCTGGGTGGTTATGGTGAGAATTGGAGAGAAGAAGAAGATTGTGAGAGTTGCCATGAAGGTACAATTGACAAGACTTGTTGGATAGCAGTGGTGTTGGTGAAAGAAAGCCAAGAATTGAGTGTGACTCCTAGGTTTGGAATGGGAGACTAGAAGAACAGTGGTGCCCTCCACATAGATAGGGAAGTCAGGACTAGGTAGATTTTGTGGAAGAGAAAATAAATTTGGCTTCGGACACAATAGCCATTTTTTATGTTTTTGAAAAGCTAGTGTGTGGAAAAGAAAATACTGTATTCCATTTGGCCTCAAGGTCAAAAGCAGGAGCAATAGGTGAAAGTTGTGGTGAGGCAGATTTTAAGAATAAGAGCTGTCAAAAAGTGTAGGGGGTCCCCTAGCAGGTAACTGATTCCCCTTTAAGAGGTCTTCAAGTACAGGATGAATCACCACTTTTCCAGGACTTTTAAGACAGATTTTTGTTTAGTTTGGAATTGAACAAGATGACCTGTGAGTCCCCTTCTGACTCTAGGATTCTGTGATCCCTAAATCCATCCACAACACTTACAGCCTTCTACTTCACTGAGAATATTGAGATCATTCCATATGAACTCCTTCAGCCCACCTCTTCCATGCCTAAATCCTTCTCAGCATCATTACCCTCTCTCACCTTCTTCCCTCTGGTCACTGGAGAGTTATCCTTACTATTCAATAAGGTTAATCTGTCTACTTTTTACTTTGCGGAGATTCTCTCCTACTTTATCTAAGACTTTGCTCTGACAGTCATACCCTCTCGTATATCTTCAATTTCTCCCACACCATCTTGGTCTTCTTTTTGGGTTACAAATGTATTCAGATCTTCCCAGTACAATAAATAAATGAATGAATGAATGAATAAGCAGACAGACAGAGAGAGAGAGAGAGAGAGAGAGAGAGAGAGAGAGAGAGAGAGAGAAAGATGAAGCCCTTGACCATTCTATCCCATGTACTTCCTGTCCCATCTTTCCTCCAGTTGGAAGAACATGTCTTCATGTTTACCTCTCTTTCCTCAATACTCACTCTGTCTTCCACCCCTTTGCAATTGAGCATCTACTCCCTTCACTCTTTCTCTCTAGTTCTCTTCTCATTTTTCTCTTTCTTACCCCTCCCACCACTGCAAAATGGAGAAAGGGGCCATATAAATATTCTCTAATCATTTCAAGAAACAGTATAATAAACAACACTAAGAGCAATAAATAGGTATCTGAGTGAAGAAATTAATTCATTAACTAATTAATTAATAATAGCTCTCCAATAGGACATTTTATCACTCTAGCCCGAAAAAGTTCAGGATACAGTTTATAAACATCATCTCTCTGATTCATATATCTCATGCTCTTTGTCTCCTCCTCCTCCTCTCTTCTGTCTTCAGCCCCACTACCATGGTCACTCACAAAACTTATTTAAGGGACAGGATAAAGACTTGCATCTTTGTAAATACGGGGGCCACTTTGAAATTGTATTTCATTTTGAAGATAGATAAAAGAATTGTATCAAAGCTTATAATAACTATGTTTATTTCATGGAAATAAAAAATTAAATCCCTAAAACACAATATATACTCTATTAAATATGCTACAGTAATAGATGTGATATCAATGTCAATAGAGAAATATACTTTATTGCATTTCACAGGTATGAACCTACATCAACACAACCATCTTCTCTCCTCTAGAATGTCAAAGCACTTAACAACTGTACTACTCTAGCACTATCAAATACTGCCTCACACTGTTAGTTAACTTGTAATGTGGGCTTATGTTATCTTCCACAATCAGGATCATAAACTCCTTGAGAACAGAATCATTTCTAAACCTTAATTGTACCCTCAAAAGCACATGGTAGGTGCTCAATAAATGTATTGTTTGAATGAACTTGGACTGTAAGCCTACTCCTAGAAATATATTATCCTGTGAAATAACATTGAAAGCACACACAGTTGGTTGCAGCCTAACATTAAGCAAAATTCAAGGGAAAAGGATTTAACTGCACAGCAACAAAAATCTTCCTTTTGGATTTGACAGTTCCCAGCCAGGCACACTCAGTCTCAGAGTAAAATACAGTAAGCAGTTCTCTAAAAACACTGTGGTATCTTCTGAATCACTGCCATTACCCGAGAAAACCCCAGGAAGTGGTTTGAATGAGAAGCTGGACCAGACTTGCGTAGGTATCAGCTGATGTCTCACACATAGACACAAGTCAATAACAATGGGGACATTGTGAAAGCAGGAATAACCTTTGATTATCTTTAGTAGTTTGGGAAATCATTTCTAACCCAGTGAGTATATAACTTGGGAACAAGTCAAACGGTTAATTATTCACGAGGGTTTAGTAATTAATCTGCTTCAGACCAAGTACTTGTAGGTCCAGAATAACATGAGGATGTCCGATGCCTAGAACAACAAGTCTTTGGAACTACATCTATGAAACAGAGATTTTCCCCAAACAACTATGATTAACCCCAGAACACCACCTAAGTGCAGGCACATGGCTGCACAAAACTTCTGGAAAGGACAGGGATCTCATAAAACTTCTCAGATTGGGATTTTAAAAATACCACCACCACATACTACCTCTTTCTACTCTAGCAAATATTTGTAAGCTCCATTCCCTGTTAGTAAAACACCTGGCCGACCTTAAGAGGAAATAAAAGGTCTCCCTGTCATATCCCTGGAAAGAAAATGATAGGATGTCACAGACATTTTCAACCCATAGGAAAAAGAAACACCATAAATTCAGAATCCAAACTATTATAACAATGGCATGAGAAAATTAAACTGAATTTTTTTTTCCAAAGAAAAGGCTAAACATCATTTGAGGTTCTTTTCCATAGTCTGGAGTAAGGTTTATAATAGAAATTAAATAAATGCAGGCTTTGGTTTATTTTCTATTAAATAAATATCCCTGAACCTGGAGTCAGGAAGACAAATACAAATTTGGCCTTAGACATTTACTTAGCTGTTTGACCCTGTGCAAATCACTTAACCTCTATCTACCTCAGTTTCTTCACCTGTAAAATGGGGATAACAATAGCACCACCTTCCAAGATTGTTGTGGAGATAAAATGAGATAATATTCATAAAGCATTTTGCAAACCTTAAAGCATTATATAAATGCTAGCTATCATTGTTATTATTATTAAGTAGTCTACTCTCTCACATCTCTATTAGCCATCCTACTGTTTCCCACATTTCTTTAACAGCATCCTAAATCTCATTTTTATTATATTTTCAGTATTCCCACAGTATAAACTCACAAACTCAACCAAAAAGTCCAAAGTGACATCATCATCATGACATCTGAAGGACACTGCAATGATCATTTTGCCACTCAGTAATATACCTGCTGGCCCACATGTGGAAAGGTTCCTACAGAGCAATTCTGATGCTGAATAACAAAATGTTCTTTCCATGCACCACCAAGGTGCTACCTACGAACCTTCAGCACAGGGAGCTATCCAGGGCCCTGAGACATTAGGTGACATGCCCGGAAACACAGCCAGTATATATCAGAGACAGGACTTGAACCCAGGTCTTCCTGGCTTTAAGACCAGCGCCTCATGCACTACACCACTCCAGATATAAAGTAGGTACTTAATAAATATCTGTTGAATGAAATTGAATACAGGAAGGAGGAATAAATCTCTTCTTCACACTCAGGAAGGTACACAGTACTTTCTCAAATACGAAAGTCAAGAATTCTCCTCTTAGAAAGAATCCCTCATTTCTCTTTCTTAGTGTAAACTTCTGTTTATTCAGAATCCAAACCATTAGAAATCTTAGAAACACAGAAAATCAAAGCTAGAAGAGAACTCAAATACTGTACAGTTTAAACCATGACTTAACAAAATTTCCCTCTATGATATCCCTGAGAGGTGACTGTTTATAGTCTTTTCTTAAAGACCTCTAGTGCAGGGAAATTCATTAACTTGTCCAAAGTAACCCATTTCACTTTTGGATGACTCTATTTGACTTAGGTTCAAGGCTAGGGAAAAGATACAGATTTGTACAAATAATAGCTTATAATTATACATCACTCCAAAGTTTATAAAATGCTTTATGTATTTAACAGTGTGAGCCTCCAGGCAACCAAGGAGACTGTAATTATCCTTATTTTACAGATGAAGAAACTCAGTTTCAGAGAAGTTATGCGACTCTCCCAAGGTCATATAACAGGAGTCAGCACTAAGATTCAGCCATTTATCCTGACTCCTACTCCAGAGAGTTTTCTGCTGTATCACATTGCCTCTTAGCTGAAAAATGGAAAGAAGGATTCTGGGAGCATAGAGTTCAGTGGATCAGTGCTTGAATTTCAATGAGTGATAATGGATTATAATAAGAAGATGAATATTAATGTGTATTCATTTGCACATATACATTGACTCTCAGTTAAACAAAATATTCAAATAAAAAGAACTCAGTGTCCCAATCAATCTAGAAAGAAGAGAATTCACCCAAATGGCTACAAAAATGTGCATACCCTTTGACCCAGCAATAGCACTTCTAGGGCTATATCCCAAAGAGATCATACAAATGGGAAAAGGACCCACATGTACAAAAATATTCGTAGCAGCTCTTTTTGTGGTGGCAAAGAATTGGAAATTGAGAGGATGCCCATCAATTGGGGAATGGCTGAGCAAGTTGTGGTATATGAATGTAATGGAATACTATTGTGCTTTAAGAAATGATGAACAGGCTGACCAGAAAAACCTGGAAAGACTTATATGGTCTGATGCTGAGTGAAGTGAGCAGAACCAAGAGAATGTTGTACACAATAACAGCCACATCGTGCGATGACTAATATTGATAAACTCAACCCTTCTCAGCAATACAAGGATCTAAGATATCTCCAAAGGCCTTGTGATGGAAAATGCTATCCACATCCAAAGAAAGAACTATGGAATTTGAATTGCTATTTTTTTTTCTGTTCTGTTGAGTTTTGTTTCCTCTTTCTTGTGGTTCCTCCTATTGGTTCTAATTTTTACTTACAACATCACTAATGTGAAAATATGTTTATAGGAATGTATATATATAGCCTATACCAGATTGTGTGCTGTGTTGGGGAGAGTGGTGGTGAGGAAGGGGGAGAAAAATTTTAAACTCAAAAGCACATGGAAGTGATTGTTGATAAATCAAAATAAATTAATAAAAATTTTAAAAAGACTTTTATGATAAAAAAGAAAGAGAATTCACTAGTTTTGACAACGTATCAAATATTTATAGCATTTAAACATTAATCATACAATACTAACTTATATTTCTTGGATTCAAATACAATGCACAGTTCAGTCATTTCCTTCTGCACTAGATTAGGGAAAGGTATAATCAGATCCTAGAAGTACAGAAGTCCTTCAAAGAAATAGTAATGGTGTGCAGAACCGTGAATATCAAAATCACATAGAAAGATTTAATACAGCCTTTATATTTCAACTCAACTGACTAGGAGCTTTCTAATCTTTTCCCAAATATGACTTTGTAATTTTCACCATCACCATCATATGTGAACAAATACACACGTGTATTTGTGTAAATATATAGATATATATACATGTATATGTATAAAACTTAAAAGAGTATATTGACAAATCTACCAAAATAAGTAGGAATAATTTACATAGCACCATATCTTACTGAAAATGATCTCAAATTCTCTTGCTGACTGGAGGATTACAACTGTACCATAATATTTTAAATGTTACTTAACAGGCAGTTCTTTTATAATGAGGAATTTTGGAAAGTGCATTGGAATGGGAGTCAGGGGACTTGAAGTTCAGGGGTACTCTGGGTAAGTCAGCCTCTCTGACCTTTAGTTTCATTTATCAAAAGATGATGATACCTGCCCTATCTAACTACCAGGATTGTTACGAAGAATAAGTGAGAAAATATATCTGAAACAGCTATGTAAACTGTGAAACACTATGTAAACACAAGGCATTTTCTGCCTCAATATTTTTACCTATATAGTAGAATATGTTTACATTCTTTTCTTATGAGGCATGTGAATGACTGAAGTGCAGTAATATTGATTGAAATCATTCAGAGAGGGAGCAAACAATGATCCCATAAAAAAAAACACACTGATATAAAGTTATTTAGCAATCAAGAATAATGGGTCTGTATTTGGGTCATTTTAAAATATACCACTGGGATATAGTAATGCTTCATATTAACTTATACAATTAGTCAGCTTCTATCTAAGATTTCCTTATTATAAATGTTTTCTATGGCTTGTAATGTGCATTTATAACCTACTCCCCCATAAATTTTTAAACACAATTTGAGTGACCCAGGTAAACATAATGAGTAGTCTTGAAAAGGATTGAAATGATTCCACAGTTTTAAAATGCACTAAATAAAAATATTCCTATGCCCGGCCTTTTTTTAAAGTTTGCCCAAAAGAATTATTCTCACTCAACAAAAAAAAAAAATGGCATCTCTCATAAAGCAATGTGGTTCTTTAAAAAAAATAATTTTATTTTGGGGGGGCTTTGGCCAGCACACAGGAAAAGAAAAAAGTAGAAACATTTCTTCACCATTTTTTAAGCCATTATCATGACTTCTGTTTCAAATGGGACACACTGTACTTAAGTTTACCCACTACAAATGGTTCCCCTCCGCTAAGCCATTTACTATAAAAAGAACCAAGCTGTTCTGAAGATAAGCAGGAAGGGGATATTCAAGATGTGTAGGAGGGATGTTTTCATAAAGCTTTTTGAAATTCCAAATACCTGACCAAATGGAACCAAAATTAAAACTCCAAATCAAATTTGAATGTGAGTTAAAGATGAGAAACAATCCATTTTTGTTCTTTTCAATTCTGAGTATATATATATATATATATATATGTATGTATGTATGTATATATGTATATATATGTATGTATGTATGTATGTATGTGTGTGTATATGTGTATATATATATATATATACACATATACACACACATGTGGATAGTACATATAGACACATAGTATAAATCTATTTATAGTAAAACTTCCTTTTTGACCAAAGACACTTTGGATTGTCAACCACATCATTATAAAGCTAAAATCAAGACCTTGAATTTTCAGATTCTTGTTTATTCCAGTTCAAGTCTAATGAAGGTCTAAGTGTTTGCTTTGTTATTTTTTTAATCCTAATAGCAAACACCTGCAAACAATTTGAACGCATAAATAGGCCAAACACTATCATTATTGTAGATTCAAAGTTTTTTTTTAAGTCTTTGTACATTTATCAAAAATTCAATTCAATTTAACAAGTAATTACTTAGTTCTTACTATGTGCTAATACTATAGTAAGTACCATGAGAGATGCAGAAGCACATGATATGATTTCAACCATCAGGTGTTGAAATTGTTTTTGGAGAGGACCTACATACATAACTCAGTTAAATAACAAGACAGTAACTCAGAAGGCACAGTATAACTAGTTTGGAGAGTTTATGCTGGAGATGAGTGGGAGATCAATTGGGATAGGAGGCTGAGGTCAGACTACAGAATACTTCAAGTGCCAGGCTGACTGATCTGGAATCATAGATTCTAAAATCATAGAATTAATCAGTTAACTTTACAGAAGACATTTGAAGAGATTAAGCACTTATGAAAATCACCAAGCTAGTTAGTGGTAGAATCAGAAGTCAAAGTCAAATCTCTGAACTCAGAATCCAATGCTATTTCCATTACACTCTATTACTTTTTATACTTTGAAGAAAAAAAAAAGAACTCATTAAAGATTTTGAGGGACAAGGGAAAGTGAAATGAGTCGATTGAATCTGGCAAGATTTAAAGGAGGGAGAAACTAGAAGGAAGACTCGATAGAAGGCTACTTGGCAATCTAGGTATGAGGTGATAAGGTATGAACTCAAGACAGTGTCACTGGGGGGAAAAACAGGTTGGCTATGATTCAATTCAACAAGCATTAAAGGCCTACCAAGAGCATAGCTACCCTAACCTCTGAGGATAGAAAGACAAAAACCAAAATAATACTTCCCCTCAAGGAATTTACATTCTATTGGGAGGAACCAATATATACACAGCTAAGGAAATACAAAAACATATACCAAATAAATATAAAATAAGAACATTGACAACTGGGAGAATCATGAAAGGCATGTAGGAGGTGATATGAGCTGTGCCTTGAAAGGAACTGGGGGAGAGGGGATTCCAAGGAATGGGAGGAAGAATGGAGAGAATTCCAGGTATGGTGGGAAATGACATCCAGTGCAAAGGCATGAACTTGGAAATGTGATGTCAAGCACAGAGAATCCCAAATAGGCCACTTTGGCTAGGACATAAAGTTCCTGAGTAATATGTAATACAGGGACACTTTACATTAGGAACACGGGTTAACAGCTAACTGTATATAGCATTTTAAGGTTTGTGAAGATATATATATATGCATGTGTATTATGTAATTATATATAATCTATAAATAATATGTGATATTAAAATATAATGTATATATAACACATGTTGTATACAATATTAAAATGTATACAATATGAACATTAATAAATTATTTGTTGCTTATCATTTTATTATATTTAAATTGTTTACTATAAATTTTTAAATTAATAGTTACAATTTATCTATTTATATATACATATATATATACATATATATATATATATATATATATATATATAACTTTATCTAAGCCTAACAACAACCTGGTGAAATAGATGCTTTATTAAGCCTATTTTATAAATGAGGAAACTGAGGTCAAGAAATTTTCACAGGGTCACATAGCTAGTAAATATATAAAGCATGATTTGACCTCAGGTCTTCCTGATTCGAAATCTAACTATCTTTGCACTATGCCACTAAAAACTGCCTAAACACTCTTAGAACTGAAAGAAACTTTAGAGGTCATCTAGTCCAACTCCCCCCCCCTCCCCAATTGTGGATAAAAAAAATCTAAGGCCTAGGGAGGTCAAGTGATCTTTTAAAACAACATTGATTGGCTGTTCAATGATGGGTCTAGTGAAGGATGAGGCAAAGATAACTCTAAGGTTGTGAGCTTTGTTGGTACCTGGGAAGATATTGTCAGATCAAAACACCAAAAAAAATCATTTCTATGAAATATTATTCCAAGGAAATGGGGCATAACAAACTAAGTTAATAATATGCTATGATGCCAAATGGCTAAGCATTTCTTCTAATTTCAAAAAAAGAAAGTTTGAGTTATGAGATATCCCAGTGCAGATACACATCATATTGCTAGAGATGCATGACTGGAGGAGCACATTAAGACCAACCCAAGATATATAGATCTGGGAACAATCTACATAGAAATAATAATAGTAGCCATAGGAATAGATGAGATTACCCAGTGAGAAAGGGTTGAGAAAGAAAAGATGATGAACAAGGACCCAGGCTTGAGGAACATTCACATATAAGGGGATATGGTATCCCTCTTTTTCTCTTTTTTAATTTTTTAAAAAATTTATGGAATAAAAAAAAGCATTCCCATAACATAGTACAATAAAAAAGATGACTATACACAAAATTGCAAATTTGCTGTGCACAGCTTGCTTATTCCTTTCAAATACACAACAAAATTAATATGTAAATTTCTTTTTCCTTTGTTTTCTTCCCTCCCTCCCAGATGGCTACCATTAAATACAAATACATATATATATGTATATATGTATATGTATACATATTATAATATAAACACACATATACATATGTATATGTATGTTTGTGTGTGTGTGTATATATGTGTGTAAAATTATTCCAAATATACTTCTATTTATCAGTACTTTCTTTGAATGCAGATAGTGTCTTTCTTCATAGGTCCTTTATAGTTAATTTGGGTATTTGTAATAGACAAAATAATTTATTCACTCAAACAATATGAACAATGAGTGAACAAATGAGGCGTAACAAACTTACTTAACTTACATAACAGAACATAACAAACTTACTTTACTTAAAACAATATTGCTATTACTGTATACAATGTTCTCTTGGTTCTGCTTATTTTGCTCTTCATTATTTCATGTAAGTCTTTCCATGTTTTTCTAAAATCATTATGCTCATCATTTCATATAGCACAATAGTATTCCATCACAATTATATGCCAGAAGTTGTAAAGCCATTGCCCAATTAATGCACATCCTTGCAATTTCCAGTTCTTTGCCACCACAAAGAGAGCTGCTATAAACATTTTAGAACATATAGGTTCTTTTCCTTTTTCCCTAATCATCTTTGGAAATAGATCAAGTAGTGGTATTGCTGGGTCAAAGAGTATAGGTAGTTTCTTTTTCTCTTTGTGAAGGTCTACCTCAACAATTATGTTTCATTTTGGAGGTTCTTTCCACAGCTGTGAACTACTCAGCATCACTTTTTCAAGCTATTAGATAAGTCTGTATAAAAATTTTAAAAGTTTTATCGCCTACTTTTAACCACTTATGCAGGACAGTAGATGTACTGGAAGAGCACAATAAAGGAATGAAGGAAACAAGGATTTATTAAGTGCCTATTATGTGCTAAGCATTTTACAAATATGATCTCATTTAATCCTTACCATAACCCTGGGAGAGAGGGTTTTCACAGCTGAAGACTCTGAGGCAGAAGTGACTTGATCAGTGACATAGCTAGCAAGTGTCTGGGGCTGCATCTAAACTCAGGTCTTCCTGACTCAAGCTTGAGTTCTATTCACTGAGCCACCTAGTTGCCTCAATAAAGTTAATATTTGTAAATTAAGTTCTTTTCTGAATTTCAATAACCTCCTCAATCATCCTATTCTTGTCTGATTGAAACATATAGAAAAACCAAAATATGTTACATGTAAAATTACGTAATATATTTAGATTAATATTCCAAAGAATGTAACTTTTAAAAACTCATTTCAAAACTTAGCAAAAAAAACAAAGAAATATTTATACTTTGGATTTCCATTTCCATTCAGGAAAGGCATATAAACCTCACTTTCTAGTCTTTATATTTCTGTTTCTCATTACAGTATTTCATTATCAATAGGATCTTATTTCTATTTATCATATTGTAAGGGGGTTTTGTCTTTTTCAAAACAAAAGTCAACGAGAAAGACCTAAGGTTGGCAGACTCTTCAATTCTTTCTATGCTTTTCCCCTGTTACTTCTGATATGTACAAAGTGTTTCTCTCATTAGAAATTTAAAATTATAATCCTAATGCTCTTCTTAGAGTACAGAAAAAAAAAACCAGAAAACAAAGGAGATTTTAAAATGTATCCACTGTGCTTAATTGTTTTTCATTGTTACAAGGGATGAGTCTATGGGAGGTGAGGTAGGGGAAAGGAAAAGACTATTGGACCACAATTGTTGTTATTTTAAAAGCATCAATAAAGCATTAAAAAGTAAAATTAAAATGTACATGTAATTTTTTAGAACTATGTTGACTTGGTAAAAACATTCCTCAACAAGAAGATCCCATTTGGGGGCGGGGGGCAGCTAGGTGGAACAGTAGACAGAGCACTGGCCCTGGAGTCGGAAGGACCTGAGTTCAAATCCGACCTCAAACACATAACACTCAGCTCTGTGACCCTGGCCAAGTCACGTAACCCCATTGCCTAGCCAAAAAAGGAAACAACATTTTCTATTAATGTAGCCTGAATAATTGAAGAAATTACAGGAGGTTTTTTTGGAGGGGAAGAGGCAAATTCTTCTGACTCATTTTTTCATGGAATGTTAGAATGGGAAAGGATCTATCCATCTCAATATCTTTATTTTATAGATATGAAAGTGGAGGCCTAGAGATTGCATTTTTATGCAATAAAACATAGATAATATTAATAGGTGGTTTTCTAAGTCAATATGCAATCCTAAGTAAAGGATCCTTACGTACGGTTTGAGGGCTTGTATTTCTATTTAAGTATGACACCACTGGTATAGATGACTCTTCCTGTTCAAAATCGATGGTCCCATTATAAGGCACTCAGAACTCTTATAACATACCTGATTTTCTATTCCTATTGTGCACACTTCCTACTGTCAGTTTTTACAGGAAAGGAGGAAATTCCTGAAAGCATACACAATTGTCAAGCATATTTTTGGTGTCATTTAAAATGCTGATGAAGTAAATTTATCCTCTCATAAGTTTTTTTTAGAATCTAAAGGCAATACTGGTTTCAATACAATGACAAAAATGATGGGTTCAAGACAGACTGTTCTTTGAAACTGCCTGTTAACACAGACTCAAATATTTCATCTCTAACAGATATTTCTGATTTTGTCTTGTGGTTTATCTCACACTTATACAAGTCTGTACATTTTGAGAAAAGACTTACAATACAAATTTACAAATTCTTAGTGACATTCAGGTCATTCCATGTCTCTAGGCCTCCACTTGCATATCTATAAAATAAAGATATTGAGCTGGATAGATCCTTTCCTATTCTAACATTCCATGATAAAATGAGTCAGAAGAATTTGACTCTTCCCCTCCAAAAAAAACCCTATAATTTCTTTAATTATTCAAACTACATTAATAGAAAATATTGCATTCTCAATACCTCTGAAGAGTAGATTAAGCATTTTTGCAATAACATACAGGGAAAACTCCTTATTAGAGAAAATAGTGGATGAAGGATGAGGAGTCTGATCCTAAGTCATTGCCCAAGGCTACCTCACTCACAGTTGCTGAGTCTATAACTCAACTGGCTTCAAGTTCTATATGAGACAAGTAGATACTAATGGATGACATCAGGGAAGTACATAGTGTTTTCTGTGCCTCCCCAGATGTCCTGGCACGAGACAGGCTTTTCCCGATCTGACTGATAGTCAGCCAGGAAATCTGTCTCAGCTGACAGCTCTAGATTACAAATACTGAGTGGTGATAGAAGAATGATTGCCTGAATATAAGGAGACTTCCCTACAATCTTTTTTAAAATGAAGGATGTTTATTTTTCTATTCTCTCTCTCTCTCCTTTTATAACACACATAATTACAAAACAGACAAAAGTAAACTCAAGAGGTCATCAAGGTATTTTCTGGTTTGAAAGCCTCCATATACCTAACCCAATCCCAGATAAATTGTTACATATACTGATTTTGATGATCTTGTAGAAGAGACTTCCAAAACTTCAGTTGCCCATCCTAGGCTATCTCAGCTTAGGCCAGTTTTCCTCTCATTAGGCAAACTAAGCCCCTTACCCTCTCCCAGAGGCTTATCATATTAATGCCAAACTTAGTGTAGATACCCAATTGGCATAGCTTATTGCATCTCAGAACTCCTGAAGTCAAGAGATTCGCCAACCTCATCTCCCCAGTAGCTGGGTTTACAAGGATATGCCAAATCTGACCATATTCTAGGAACATATTAACCTTGCCAACACTTTCTACTATGCTGAAATCAATTTATTTATATTTGATATGCCATATTGCTGGAGAAAAGAGAGCTAATGATATTTGTAAAATGATCATCTAAGTTAAAATATTTTCAAGTCATTATTCAGGCTTATTTCTACAAAAAAATACCACAACCAATTGTAAAGAAAAAACTTCAGTCTCTGTCTTTTGTCTAAACAATGCCAAGTAAGATCATTTATTTTTTTCCAACTGTAAAGTCACTATGGTGTTATATGGACCTGGTCTCAGTATTCACCAGCCCAAATAATCCAAATTCCTGAAGGTTTTTTTCCCTTTGTTTCTAAGTCTTTGTCACAAGAGGTGATCAATCATGAAACAGAGGAAGTAAGCATATATTTGGAAATGAAGAAGATAAAAAAGAAGGTATCAATAAAAATAAAAATTTTAAATCCAAATAATCCTATTCCCTCTTGGTCATTCTTATGGACCCTGCTTCCAATGGTTGTGCTTATTTTCTCTTAAATGCTCCCCAAATTCTACACATTTAATTTCAGTCAATTCAACAAGAATTTATTAAGCATCTTATTATATTAGTTCCTGAAGATATTAAGACAAAATACTAAACCTCAAATCAAGTTCAAATAAATTAAAAGTACACAACCATGGACTCCTAGTGGACCTTGTAATTTAAAAGGAATTACAGTAACATTGAATATCAGAATAAAAATATCTGTCTAGTAGTTGAGCACACAACTGCCCAGATGAGGCTAAAAATGATTAACCTATGAATCAACAAGTATTAGTAAGAATAATATAACAGTTCTCAAAAGAATTACGATCTATTAATAAAAATATTTAAGATTTCTATAAATCACTAATAATAAGAGAAATACAATTCAAACCACTATGAGGTTCTGCCTCATAGCCAGAAAAGTGGCAAAGATAACCAAAGATGGGAATAGATGATAATGAAAGGGCTATGAAAAAACAGGCCCTCTGATACACTGCTGGTGTAACTGTACAGTGGTCCAATCAACCTAGAAAACAATTGTGAATTAAGAAAGTGACTAACATGTTCATATCCTGTGACCCAGAGGTCACATAATTAAACTTACTATTAGGCATATAAACAAAGGTCAAAGACAAAAAGAAAAATCCCATATAAACCAACATATTTATAGCAGCATTTCTTGAAGTAATGAAGGACTGGAAATAAAGCAGGTTAATGGCTATCAATCAATAGGTTAATGGCTAAACTAACTGTAGTTCATGGATGTAATGGATTATTATGGTACCCAAAGTCATACACTATTAAATGTCAGAATCAGGATTTGAGCCCAGGTCTTCCTTATTCAAAGTACAGCTCTTTTATCTACTATACTACACTGTACTGGTTACTTTTACTGAACTATTTACTTTCCTCTTTTTTTTTTCTTATTCTGTAGTAACAGATGGCTGTTGGGGTAGGGTGGATAGGGAAGAGAAAAGGGATATACACATATCCCTGGGTAGTAGATGACAGAGAGAAGATCTGAATCCAGGTCCTTTGATTCCAAATCCAGTGTTCTTTCCACAATTCCAAGAAAAGTCATCCAGTGATCTACTCAGTGCTCACATCAGACAAAGTGTAAAACAGTAAAATATCTAAGATACAGTGTGATTGGAGATGAAGATATGAAAAGAGGAATTACCCACACAGATCAAAGTATCCTTTCACCAAGATTTATTTTAATATCCAAGCCATCTGTTTATGCCCATATTCTGATCATCACCTTTTACTATCTTCTCTAATACATTCCATACTCCCTTGATGACTTCAACCTATGACTCACTTTTTTTTTGTTTCTACCCTTTTCCTTGACCTCATCCTTAGTGAATCCAATATCTAGACTGATGACCTATTTGCCAACATGACATCATAGTCCCTCAACCTCCTCTTCAGTGACAGGTTAGTCACCCACACCCCAACCACATCTTGAACCTCATTATCACTCAGAATTGCTTTGAACCTTAAAATTGGGACATCCCCTCTCTAGTCATAGCCATTTTATCATCCATTCTCTAATGATAGTCCCACTATACTCTGCTCTACTCAGACAACACCTGGAATATTGTATCCCCTATTCTTATCATTTTCATTATTGCTATAACTTTCAAGACTAAAGTGACCCTCCTTGTCCCTACTCCCCCAAGAGTTTTGTCTCCCCAGACTACAATGCAAGTTCTTTGAGGGCAGGGACTGTCTTTGCTTTTACATTTTTTGTCCCTGGCACTTAACATAGTGCCTAGCATATAGTAAATATTTAATAATTTTTTCACTTGTTCATTCATTCCAATTTGCCCTTCCTAAAATATGGTGAATAGAGGAAAGAAGGATGGAGCAAATGAATGAATGAATGAATGAATGAATGAATGAATGAATGAATCAACAAAGGAAGGAAGATTGGAAAGAAAGAGAAAAGAAAGGAGGGAGAAAAGGAGGTAGGGAGGGAAGGAGAGAAGGAAGAAGAGAAAGAGGAAAAGGAAGGAAGGAAGGAAGGAAGGAAGGAAGGAAGGAAGGAAGGAAGGAAGGAAGGAAGGAAGGAAGGAAGGAAGGAAAAAAGACAATCATGATAGTGAGGGACCTTTTGACTGAAAGAGCCAGACATTTAGCATGGAGAAGAAAAGACTAAGAAAAGCACATGATAACTATCTTCAAGTATTTGAAAGGCTGTCATGTTGAATAGGTTCAGAGGAATACGGATTTAGAGAAGGGGCTTAGAAGTCACCTAATCCAATGGCCTCACTTTAAAAGGTGAGGCAATTAAGTGTATCAGTGTCAAGTCATGTCCAAACTCACACGGGTGACCTACCATCCCTATAGCCATCCCTAGAGTCCATCCCGATAGTCACTTGGCTCAAAGATCCAAGATTTGAACTCAGGCCCTTTGACTGAGTTACATTGTGTTCACTGTTACACTGTTGTTCAGCTTAGTCCCGGGGTCAAGAACTAGGATCAATGGGAGTAAGTTTAGAGAAACAATTACAGTCTTGATATAAGGATTCCTATTAATTAGTCAAATAAAGTCTAGTCAACACACCTCATGGGAAGGCTGGTCACTCAATTGTTGGGTGTGCTATGGAGAGTATTCTTTAAGTCCTTTCCAACTCTGTGATTATGTGATTTGCATACTCCTTTTAAATTTTTTTTTTGGAGGGGGAGGACAGAGCTAGATCTGTGATTGCATTGGTATAGGGAACTCCTGAGGAAGAACTTCATCCACCAATGCACCTCAACACCTTCTCTGCAACTCAGAGTCTTGGAGAGCTGCCTAAGGCACTGAAAAGTTAAGTGACTTTCCCAAGGACACATGATCAATATGTGTCCACATGGCACTTGGGCCAGGCCTTCCTGACTTTGAGACCTTTTGTTTTTTTCCTATGACATGCCAACTCTCTGGTTTTAATTTTTAATAGTAAAATCCTTTATTCTGAATTTCCTTAAGGAGAGGTGCCTGCAGAAGATGCTATTTATGTAGTTTTGCAACATAGGAGAAATGCAAAGAAAAGTTAAGACATACCTAGTCACAGTCTTTGAAATAAGTTTACCAGAGGTGATATTATAGCTCTATCTAATGAGTAAAGCCAATCTGTGCCTGTGGCTTTTATTTTGAATAATGTGAACCTAGGTACCAGTTCCACCTCTAGTCAGTTTTCATTTGCTGCTATGAAAAAAGATCTCCAATCCCAAAAAAGCCAATGTGTTATAATGATGAGAACTCCAGACTATGAGTCAGAAGACATGAAATCTCATTCTAGCTCCACAACTTCATAGATTTTTAACCTTAAGAAAACACTCAATCGCTCTGCAACTTAGTTTCCTCATTTGTAAAATACCTAACAGACCTACCTCAGCAGGTATATGAGAAGCAAATTAAATAATGCATGTAAAGATGCTTTGAAAACAATAAAACAGTACAGAAATTTATTGTTATTATTTCCAACCACCAATTAGATTCAAAGAGTATGCCGCATCCCTCCCCTGTTTTCTGCAGGATGGGGAAACAAGCAGTATTGGTTAAGAAATTGAAGATTAAAGAAGAGTGAAAGGAAAAAAGAGGGAGACAAAATAATAGGTGAGGAGTGTATTAAAAGTCAAGAAGGAATAAATCAAGAGGAATAAATGAGTTCCAAGACCTACATTTCACTTCCTGTTTGCTAATCATCTTCACCTAGATGCTGTGCTGCTGTCACCTCTAACTCATCACATCTTAAACGTCTTTGCTCTGCAAACCAACTACTCCATTTCTGTTTAATCATCACCATCATCATCATCATCATCATCATCATCATCATCATCATCATCACCACTTTTACATAATACTTTAAGATTTGATACTCATTTGATGCTCACAACAGGTCTGGGAGGTAAGCATCATTATTATTTCCATTTTACAGATGAGGAAACTGAGGCAGATGGAGGTCAAGTGACTTGCCCAAAGTCACATAGTTAATAAATATCTGAGACCAATTTGAACTCAAGACTTCCTGTCTCCAGATCCAGCACATCCATCTACTGTGCCACCTTGAGTAGCCTGAGCGTCCTGGGTTTGGAAGTTGAAGTTATCTTTGACTCCACCTTATTCATGCTTCATATCCTTTAAATTGCCAAATCTTATCCAATCTGCATTTGCAATATCTTTCTCATCCATCCACATATCCTTTCTCTTCTCCATTCCCATTACCTCTAGTTTAATTCACACCTTTATAATCTCGTGCCTGGTCTAGTGCAGAAGTTTTCCAGAAGTGTTACCTCTCCCTCACTCCTGCTTCCAGTCTCTCCCTCATCCAATACGTTCTGCACACTACATTCAGATTTTTGTTGCTGTTGAGACCTGAATTCTTCACCTAATCATTTAAGGACTTTGACATCCTGGCCATAGCTACATTTCTCACATCATCTCCCACTATTCACTACTTTGCTCCAACCAAAATATACCACTCACTATTCCCTTACTATGTATTATATTTTGCTTTGTTCCTTCCACTTGGGTTCACTTTTCCCTGTCCCCTCCCATCTCTGCCTATCCTAATCCTATCCATACTTGAAACTAAACTCAAATTCCACTTCTTTCCATGAAATCTCCCTTCATCCTCCTAGTTTATAGTGACCTTTTCCTCCTCATAACTTCTTTTGCACTTTCTTTATACTACTCACCTGGCATATTCCTTACCCCTCATACTGTAGTTATCTGTGAACATGTGCCTCCTACCAGATTGTAACTCCTAGAGACAACAGACTATGTCTTATATATGTATGCAGCTTTTTTAAAAAAGCTTACCACAATGTCTTGAATATAGCAGATTCCTAGCAAATATTTACTGAAAAAAACTTCCTCTCATAACCTCTAGCATGAATATTGAAATTGTCTCCTGACAGAACGTTCCACTTCCAGTTTCTCTCCCCTCCATTCTTTCTGGAAAATTTTCCTGAAGTGCCTTTCTAAAGAAGCATGGTTCAGGGAATGGAAAAGTGGACCCTGAGTTAGGACATCTTAATTAAATCCCAGTTGTATGTCTTCTCAGGGTCTCAGTTTCTTCTTCTGTAAAGTAAGGCTGGCAATACTTGTACTACCAGCCTCACAGAATACTTGTGAGGAGAGCACTTTGTAAACCTTATGGCAGAGTATAAATGGTAGTTGTTATATCACCTCCCTAAACAAAACCTTCAATGGTTGCCCATTGCCTACAGAATAAAGTCTCAATGAGCCTGGCATTTGACATCCTTTACTATTTGTCCCCAGTCTATTTTTCCACCTTTATCTCCCATTATTCCTTTTTATGCACTCTTTGCTCAAGCCAAATTGGATTATTATATTGGATATCACACCTATCATCATCATCATCATCATCATCATCATCATTTCACCCTTTCTGCCTTTCCTTTTCATAATAGAGCTTCTGCCTGAGATCCTTGCCTTCCTATATCCCTCAGTAGCAATCCAATTCCTACATATCTTTTTAGGCTTGTCTCTATGAAGGTTTCTCTGATCCCACCAGATATAGGTAAGCTCTAGTTCCTGTGATTCCTCATAAGACCTTTTACTTATTGTTGAGTTATACTTAATCTAATGCTTTAAAGAGCTATAATTCCAACTATGTGAGCGCTGCTTCTACTGATGGTGAGGGTAATCCTTCAGCATCTTAGTAGTTTGTCTTCAAGAATTATCAAGGTGCAGAACACTCTGTGGCTAACCTAGTAATTCTCTAAATTTAAGTATGCTGGTTTATGCACAACAGAGATATACTCTATCACCCATATTTGAAGTTTTCACATTTTCAGTAGAATCTGCCATAGACTGTGATCCCTTGCAAAGCCTTTCAGAAACTTGAATTGCCTCTATGCCATGATGAGACATCAAAGTAGAACTTTGCAGAACACACTAAATCACAGAATCACAAAATTTTGGAGCTAGAAGGGGTCTCAGAAATCATCTAGTCTAATTTCTTTATTTTACAATGTGTAAACTAAGATCCAGAAAGATGGTGCTTTGTCCAAGGAACACACAATTAGTCTACTGCAGGGCTAGAAAAGAATGCTAGTTTTCAAATGCACAGTCCAGGCAATTTCTAATATATCACATTGAATCTTCACAGCTTTACAGTTTTCTGTGTACCTATCTTATCTCCCCTATCAAACTGTAAACTCCATGAAGGAAGGACTGTGACTTACTCTTCTCCATAGCTTCCAAAGTTCTTCCTGCTCAATAAATATTGGATGGATGGATGGATGGATGGATGGAAGGATGGATGAATTCCCTGTTCCCAGGGATTTTCTGAGTATTCCCATACACAGATAAAACAAACACTATGTTAGGGAAAAATGTCTCAAGTAGAATTGTTACCCAAGGTACAAGTATCACAGATGCCAAAATTGTAATTACAGAGTACATGAAGAGAAATCTTAATTTTAAGACATTTACAAAACTTCCAGTTAAAATATTGAAAGTTCAGTGTTTTGGTTTGTTTTGGGTTGGGTTTTTTTTGTTTGTTTTTGGTTTTATCAGGGGAGAGATTGTTATGGTTGTTGTTGGGATTTGGGTGGGTTTTTTATTTAGGCTACTATGGAGAAGGTAATGATAGGAAGTAACAAAGATCTCAGTTAACCAAGATACAGCAAGAACTCATTCATAGATACGAGAAATTCATTGTTAGTGGAATTGATAATAACTAATATTTTCCTCTCACTTTAGCTGAGGGTCAAATAAGTTTTGAGCAAATCATTTAAACTCTCCTGACCTCTGCAATTAAAACCACTGTGGTATCATGGAGAGATGACTAGATTGTGAGTCAGACTTAAGTTCCAGTCCTAGTGGTGCCATAAACAATGTATATGACTTGAGAAGTTATTTAATTTCTGTGACTTTGGCTCAAATTCTTAAAATCTAGCCACTGCTCACTAATGTTCTGGTCCCCAGAAAGACTCTTAGGGAGTCTGGCCAATATGGTGGATGTTCGAGTAAACCCTGTCTTTGGCTGAAAAAAAAAATTGTCTATGAGTTTTTTTCTTCAGTGATATAATGGGACTGGACTAGATAATTTGTAAGGTCCCTTTCAGTTCTAAAATCCTATGTTTCATTTTATCTATCCAGAGGTATTCATGTTCTTTCCTATGGAATTTTCCAGAAATATGTCAAGCAAAGCACCCATTGTAGCTCCTCAAGTGGATGAAAGGACTAGAAGGATGTATCTATAATGGGATGACAATAGTTTTGTCCACCACAAAGTTTGACATTGATTGTCAAGGTTTTCTAGACTTAATTTTCCATCTCCTCCAAGAAGAATGTGTTTCTTTAAATTTACTAGAAAATCTGAGTGCATAAGCACATAGCCCCCTCAACACCCAATATAGTAAATACCTTACACATCATGATTATCTCCATATTATCCTGTATATATCTTGTCTATACATAGTTGTTTGAGATAACTCCCTTATTAGACTGTGACCGCCTTGAAATCAGGCACAGTTTTCTGCCTTTTTTTATATTACAGTCCTTAGCACAGAGGCTGGCAAAAAAAAAAGTAGGTACTTAATAAATGCTTGTCAACAAGCTGGTTGACTAGCAGGCTATCAATAAATGTTTGTGTTGTGATTGAATGACTGAATGAGTGAATGAACTCTCCCCTCTTGCTTTGGAAGGTTTTGTTTCACAAATGTTTTTCTACACAATAATGACAAAAGGATGATATGAACTTCTATCTCAAAAAAGATTATGACAAAGTCATCCTTTCAGATACAAGCTAAAAGATGGTGTCAGCATTAAAAAGCAACCCAAATTATCAGTACTTTGTTAATATTATCAGAGTGGAGGAGGGCTATGACTTGGAGTCAGAAATCTTCTAAGTGATTTCATACATATAAGGTCAGACTTGTGAATGTTTATGTTGTGTAGCACTGAGCACATGCCACTTCCATTCATTAGATATCTTTTGTGAAATGAAGACAATGGAACAGCATTTTTCTCAAAAGCTGAATAAGTGATAACAATATTTGAAAAGTCTAAGATGACCCTAAATTTTGAGACTCTTGAACTATGCAGATAGAAATTGATAAAGTAGAGGAATTACTTATCAAATGGAATATATTCAAATTCTCCAGAATATTTACTCTGAGGGCAGGGGGTGGGGAGAGGGTGTTTTATTTTCTGAAGATTCCCATATTCTAAATCCTTTCATTTGTATAGATGCTACCAGTTAGGTGCCATGCTAATGTTAGAATCTGAAGTCCATTCTGGAACAAGGTCCTTGTAAGAAAGAAGAGTTAAATATCCCACCACCTTCCTATATTGGAGAGCTTGCTCCTTTTCTGCCCCACTCTCTTATACCCTGCTACTAACAAAAACACTGGCCAAAGACACAGCTACTATAAGGACAATCTAATTCCACCTGTAATTGGACCAAAGTTCAAAGCCTCTGTACTGTATTATCACAGCTGAGAAAGCCAGCAAAATGTGTATCCATAGAAACCAAATATACAGTGGAGTCCTCTGATGGTTGAGAATATGCTGTGAACAATAAAATTTCACTTCAGACCAAGGTTCCACCATAAGTAGATCTGCACATTACAGTGCCTGACATTGCACCTGTAGGGTTTTGATCTCCTAAACCTTACAAAAAAGCTGCACATATAGAGTGAAAGGAAAATTTATTCTTCATATCTGTTTTTTTTAATACTGTCAAAGATTCCATGCTAGCTCTGCTAAAAACAGAACAATTATTGTTTTCTTTCAGTATACAACCTTGGAATTATTCCCTTCCTCAGAATCATCAGTCTGTGCCTTCACAATATTAAACTGAGAGCATATTGCCTAATCTCACATTGTCCTATGCAGCAAAGAATAGCCACAATGCACTCAATAGACAAGCAGCTACTTCCCCCTCCCACACAAACCATACTAAGTTGTGATATAAATGTGTGTATGTGTCTTTTTGATGAAGAAAATATACTCCTCTTGAAAATTTAGCTATGCTGAGAGACATCACTACTTCTCCATAAGAAAAAAAAAGCAAAAAATAATTTAAGGAGAAAATTGTTATAAACAGTGATAAAAATTCCTATTAGGGAACAGAAAAAATGTCAAGGTCAGAACTAACCCAAAATTTAGCTTTCCCACCATTATGTCAGTCTTATGGAAGTGAAGTTAGTCACTAAAGGCTCTTGGGACATTAAAATAAAATAAACATAAACAGTACCCCTAACCAATACTTAAATGGCTTATTGCAAAAGATGTATTATGAGTGATGAATTCAGTCAGCTATAAATGAATTGACTCATCAAGCTTTTACTTTTAACCTTTTATAAATTTCAAATTATAACCTGCTTACCATGAGTCATTCAACTCATTCAAGACAGTTGCAAAAGAAGAAATGAAAAATAAAAAAGACTTGTGTATGAGTTTTCAACCACAGCACTGATCTTTCTCCTCTCTTTAAAACTATGTATTTTTTAAGGTCTATTTACAATTGAAATGCTAAAACTGGGCAACTGTTCCACAAAATGTATCTTTCTGCTAAACTACTTATGTCTGGATACCAAAAACATAACAATATTCTGTTTTTATGCTCATTCCATGGATTTGTGAGGAAGATAAAAATGTCATTTTAATCATCTATTGTTTCCTAAAAGTGAGAGCATTTTTAAGAGAAACACCAGTTTGTTTCAAAGGCTGCTGTCCTGGTAGTGCATCCAAAAGATTGTTTAACTAGCAAAAAGTTATTGAGGTTCTTTGTCAAGTTGGGTGTGCTCTAAGCAGTCATTCATGGAGAGAGGAATACTATACTGGGGTGGGGGGGAAATGTTGGGATAAATAAAAATGGGTAAGTATAATTAATAAAGACCATTTTCTTGCAAATATTTGTTCTTGAATTAGCAGAAGACAAAACGTTCTTTAAACACTTAAAGGATGCATTTCTATGAATACAGATTATGTGCTTGGATATTATTTAATTGCATTTTTAAGCAAAATATTCCCTGAAAAGTCAGCTTGCAGAAACAACTTGTCTAACTTCCCAAGCCAAAGGTTAATAGTTTGGATCTTATTTCCATAACATCTGTTTATAACTTGCCCTCCTTAAAAAGTGTAAGTGCTTGCTTTCCTAAAGAAGGAACAGTCATTGACATAGAAAGGAACAAAGAGGTAAGAAGACGGATAAATACCTTCTCCTTTATCCCAGAGCTAACTTACCTACTAAAATACTGGCGACAGAAATCTGGCTACAATATTGTAATCTCATTTAAAGATCTGTAAAAGAAAGTTGGGAAGGAAAGGCAGAAGACAAATATATGTTCATGTTTACAAAGCAAGGTACTTAAACTCAGGAAATGAATCATTTTACTCTCCAAAATATAGTATACTGGTCGATGTAACAGGTGCACCTCAGCCTTAAAATCCCCCTAGCTCAGTGCACCTCTTGTTATAACTTCCCAGATGATATCCAGACTGAACAAGGCAGACAAAATATATTACAAAATTCTCACCAGTGGAAAAGCAGCAGCTTGCTTTATATTTTAAATCTTTGTGTGTGTGTGTGTGTGTGTGTGTGTGTGTGTGTGTGTGTGTGTGTTATTGAAAAGAGCACCGTGGCCCCCTGGGGGGGAAAAAACATTCCTGCAAAACTGCCATAAAATATCAGCTAATTAAACCTAAATAAAAGACTTCCCCAGCAAAGCGCCAGGAGCTCCTCAGTGCACCACATTTGCAGCGCTACCCTACGGTGGTAGCTGCGCTACGGCCACTGCGCCGGGGTTCAGGAAATGCACCTTTCCATGCATGTAAACGCACCCACGGCGGGTTGCGGAGCGAGCTGAGCCAGAATTACGGCTGTTCACATAAGGAATTCCCCCCTTCCTCCTCCTCTTTCTCCCTCCCTCCCCCCTTTTTTTTTCTTCTTCCCCCTCCCCCCAACACCCTCGGGTGAATAATATCTCCGGGCTACCTGCATTTATCAGCACCACGATCCCGTGTCTTCAAGCATTCAGGGAATTTAACAGCCTGGAAATTCCTGTTGTCCATTCGCTGAGGTCACAGATAAAAGCTAAACAACAGCCGTGGCCCCCATCAATCATAAGTCACTCACTGATAGAATGTATGGTAGGAGACCTGATGTAAGCTAGTCACCAGAGAAAATACCCACTGATGACGCATATCCAGGCATAAAAATAGTTACAGGGCCCTCAAAGGGATTATTCAACAGCCTACATTTAGATTTTCTTACAAGAGACCCGAAGTCAATTTGCTGGGAGAGTTGAAGTTTAAGCTTCCTCAAAAGACATAACCACAAATAGCTGGTTTAAATAAGCTGCTGCAATTACAACCTGTTTTGTAAATTTTAACACAACATTACAAGCATTAAACCTAAACATATCCACCAAGTGTCTATAAAATGACATAATCTTTTATTTTATTCATGTTCCTGTTCAGTTAACAATCCCTCTTGTTTAAATACTCCACCCAAATTAATTTTTAATCAGCCCAAAGAAATGTAGTATTATCCCCTCTCTTTTCTCAAACTAAAACATTAAGCTGCAAATCAAATGCATGGAAAGGAGTTCATCTTCAAGTGCAAGAATCTTTATCTTACAACCGCCTTTTATGATGATAAAAGTTAATTTGATGGTGACTTTTTTCCAATGTCATCAACTTCTTTCCACTCCCATTTGTATTATACTTGTCTGAAATGATTTGTGGTCATTTTACAAAATCAAGACTTATTTATGCACTGCCACACATAGATCATTCCTAATGTTTTAAATGACCAATAAGGCATAAAACAACACCCAAACTTAAGATCCTGGTGTCTTATTTTATGAGGAAAAAAGAAGCGACTTTTCACATGTGCATCAGATTTAATAGTTCTCGAGTCATCTGTTCAAAACTCTTTTCCCTCCCACTCAAGCATATGCACAGATACCCTGCGATTCAGGTCTTTCACAAAGATTTCATATTCATAAATGCTGGATTTTTGCACATTTTTATATTTGAATATCTAAATATGTTCCCATCCCAGAATCCTCCACGCACACGCACCCACACAAAGAACAACGGAAAACTGGACAAAGCCATACCCACAGATTTTACTTCAGAACTTGCACCTCTCCCATCTGGTGGTCTGAATTACAAATTCATCCCACCAACCTGCCTCCCTCCCCCCCACCAAAAAAAAGACAATAGGATTTTCCTTACTGCCTGAACAATTATTAGTCATAATCTCTTTATTCCTTTATCTTTCAAAAGGTCCTCCAAAGAATGTTCCCTCTTATGGAACTTATCCCAACACATTAACGCTATCAGCATATACAACTATGAGAAACACATTAACAGCATCTCTAAAGCTTTTAATAAACACCTTGAAGCCTTTCTCTTAAATAGCAGAACATCAAGTGGTTAATGTTCCTTCTTCAGGAACAATAACAGGGCTTTTTTTTGTTTTGGTTTTGGTTGGTTTTTTTTCATTCCTGAACTGGTAGCTAGGTTGTACCTCACTCTCCTCAAGTATGTTAACACAGCTATAAATACAGGTGAAAATTATTTTTAGAACTGAGATTACGCAAAGCTTTCACGTTTCTCTCCCGTGCATATGTGTCGACAGTCCATTTGGCCTACTTTTAGGGATCCAGATGGGGAGTGTTCATTGGTGCCCTCTAGTTGATTGTGTCTATAACATGCTAAAGAAAACACCTAAATGTGGCCCTTATTTCTTACCTAATCTCTCTCTTCTGCCATGAAGAGTCATCCAAATCAATCTGACAAATAAATAATAAGCATTTACTATTTGCAAGGTATTGGGCTTAAGACGCATCCCTTGCCCTCGATGGGATTACACAGCTAACACACAAAATAGGATGTGAAAAGTGCAGAGGAGAGCTGCAGATAGTGAAGTGTGGACTGAAGGAGAAACCAAGGAGAACCAAGACCAACAGAAAGGGCAAGATTTCGACAGGCAGGGATAGGGGAAGTGCCCATTCGGCACAAGGAAACATGTGAAAAAAAAAAGTATGGAGACCAGAGAGGAAAGGACACCCATGGGCATATGGTCCATTCTGACCCAAACATAGAGCATGTGATGGGAGGTAATGTAAGGATGTCTCTATAAGGTAAATTTAGGTCAGATTGCGAGAGACTAAGTGTCAGGAAAAGAGATTTATACTTAATTTGGTAAATAGTAAGTTTTAATTAGAGGAGCAACATGATCAGAAAAACACATTATGATGATTATAGAGGCAACAGTATGAAGAATAGATTGGAAAGGATAGAGGCTAAAGTGGCTTACTGGATAGAGCACTAGCCCTGGGACCAGGGTTCAAATGTGACCTCAGATATTTACCAGCTATGCGACCCTGGGCAAGTCACTTAACCCTGATTGCCTCAAAAAAAGGAAAGAAAAGGATACAGGCTAGAGGCAAAGAAACCAATTAAGAACCTATACAATAGTCCAGGAAATTGATAATGATAAGGAGAGCTTAACCTGAAAAAAATGTGGAAGCAAATAAGTGAGGAGGTGGCAATATTGAAACATCAGAATTGACAGTAGAGATTATTTGCATTTTTTGCCTTTTAAGTCCCAGCATTTAGTACAGTCCTTAGCATATAGCAGTCACTTAATAAATACTTGTCAACTGATTAACTGATTGAATGATTGGATGCTGAATACCTCATACAGTTTCATCCCTCCATATCCAGTCAGATCCTAGTATTCCACCAATATTGACAATCATGAGGCAGGACCAGAAGACTTGCAATGTGGTCTACCAATGACCACTTCCCAACTCCACCCTGGTGTTTCTTCTTATTTTTCACTCAAGGATTGATAATGAAAATTAGCATCCCTATTCCTACTGTGAAACATATCCCTACTTACTTCCCTATGGCCTGCTCAGAATCTCTTTGATTCTAAGTCATAAAATGCCTAAATACAACTTCTCTTCCCTGGACATCACTTCTACTCCCTACCCACCTACATCAACCTTATCCCCCTCACAGCCTTATCCCATTCTACCCTAACCTATCATTATGTCCTATAGAAATACTATTGCTAATAAACTTACCTTCATATTAGACTAGTGTCCACCCCACCCCACCACACCACACCATACCTCCTTAGATAAGAAAGTGGTAAACCCTAGCCAAGTAGTGGATTTCCTGAAAACTAAAATAGACTGATTTTATGAGAAAAAAATTTATATATAACAAGGTCAAAGTATCAAAAAAAACAAAGAAAACAATATATCGAGCATCAAATCATAACTGAAATATATAAATCATAAATGAAAACTGCCAGATCTATTAGAACAAGAAGGCAAAGTGAAGTTAGAAAGAATCCACTCATTTCCTCATGAAAGAACCCCCAAATGGAAAAGTCCAAGAAATTGTCAAAGACAAAATCCAGGACTCTTATATCAAAGAATAAATACCCAAGTTATCATGAAAGAAGCAGTTCAAGTATCAAGGAACCCGAGTCAGGATCACACAAGATCTGGAAACTTTTATCATAATTGAGAACACAGCTTGGAATACAATATTCTAAAAGGCAAAAGATATAGGCTTACAATCAAGAATAACACTCCTAAAAACTAAAAATAACCCTATGGAGGAAATAGATTTTTAATGGATTAGAGGATTCTCAAGCATTTCTAATGATAATATCTGATCTGAGTAAGAACTTTTAAATTCAAAGAGTCCAGAGAAACCTAGAAAGGTAAATTTATTTGAACAATTATAAGAAACTGTATGATACTATAGTGCTAACATTCTAATTACAAGAGGAGAAACAAATGTCCCTTCAGAACCCTAATGTCTTCAAAGGTTATTGAGGGAGTTATATAAGAGAAATGGAGAAACTAAAGATAGATTGTTTCTGTTCTAAGAGTTTTAAGAGGGAAAAGAGAAGGAAGAATAAAAAGAATACACTGGTATAGATAGGAGGAAAAAAGATGGTATTTGCACTTCTTGTAACTGAGGTTAAAAGAAGAGAAAGCAAATATGAAGTAAAGAGTGAGGAGGACCAAGTATCAGATTAACTTCACTCATCTGAAATAGAGAGAAAAGGCTTGGAATAGTACACACAACACAGAAACATTTTGGTATAAAAATACATCAAACTCAACACGGGAACAAGAAGTGAACAGAACCAGGGAACAATGTAGATAAGAATAAGATCGTAAAGGAAAGCAACTTTGAAAAACTTAAGAACTCCAATCAATATAACAACCAACCATGTCTCTAGAAGACCCATAAAGCATGTTGTACATCTCTGGAGAGAGAAGTAATGGATGTAAGATACAAAAAGAGATTTAAATTTTTGGATGTGGCCACTGTGTGAATTTGCTTGAGTTGGGGGCTTGAGGAATGAAGTCTTTGAATAGCCGTTATGAGGAATAAAACAAGGAGTAAATAAAATATTAATTTTTAAATCACCATGCCTAGATCAGTGAAGGTCCTAATTGAGATTAGTTACCTTAAATGACTCAGTCGGCACAGTTTAGTCATTTCCTTCACCAACTTTGGGTTGGGGAGAGTAGAGAAGGTAGTTTCTAAGCATTACAGAAAGGGCAGCACTGCCATGGCTCTTCCACAGTCTTCAGAATATGGCCATTCATTTTTGACATAAAACATGGAAAACAAAACGAAGGAACACCGCAGCATATTTACTAAGTATTTAATACTTTAACTAAAATTAGAAAAATGAACAATGCACAAAGAGTAGAATTAAAGGAACAGAATATTAAGATTCTCAAGACTACACTTCTACAAGGGGAAAAAAACACCCAAATACACTTAAAGTATATTGCCTAGTAAACCAAAAGTATTTCACTAATATGAGAGGAAGTTGTTAGAAACGTTAGTGATTGCCATATATAGTTTTGAATCATTGAAGTGACATTAATATAACTGGAAATTATGTAAAATAACCAGAATGAATGCTTTTTACTCTACAATTCATATATGACACCCTTTAAGCTTAGATCAACTCTATAAACAATGTAAAGTGTAATTAGAGAAGGGATAGCATAATCCTAAAGCAACTAAAAGCAGATTCTCTTAACTTCTATACAGATATACACTTTTATTAAAGAGGATTCCATATTATTTTATGTGTGGTTCCATTGGAAATTATTTCTAACAGTCGATGGTAAAGAAATAGATTTTTGATTGGCTGCTTAGGTAGAATTGAGTAGATATTCAAAAGGTATTAACCACACATTTGAGCTTCTCTTTCTCTCTCTTTCCTGATGTTGAAGGAGGCAAGTACTATGGTAAACTTCTTGATACAGAAAGAAGTAAGGGAAAGATGTAAGAAGGGAAAGCCAGTTGCCAGCTGCCTATCTCCCCACTTAGGCAAGTATGTGGCTTGAGTGAACATGTCAATCCTGTTTCTTTGTTTCTTTCGCATTTTTTTCTTTCCTGCTCTTAGGTGAAGTATTAGAGATGGAGGTTAAATAATAGTAAGAATAACGAGGGCAGCTAGGTGGTGCAGTGGATAGAGCACCAGCTCTGGAGTCAGGAGGACCTGAGTTCAAATGTGGCCTCAGACACATAACACTCACTAGCTGTGTGACTCTGGGCAACTCACTTAACCTCGACTGTCTCGCCACAGGAGGGGAAAAAAAAAGAATGACAACAACTAATCTTTATATGGTGTTTACTCTGTGCCAGGCATTATGTTAAGCACTTCACAATGATTCTCTCATTTGATCCTCACAACAACCTTGAGAGTTAGGTTCTCTTATTCTACAGAAGAGGAAACTGAGGCAAACATGGGTAAAGTGACTTGTCTTGGGTCACACAGCTAGTAAGTGTCTGGGGCTAGAGTTGAACTCATATTCCTGACTCCACATTTAGCACTCTAGCCACTGTGCCACGTCAGAGTTTGCAGAGCCAGCTCTGTCCCAAGCAGCCACTGGTTAGACACAAAGTAGCAAAGAATGAGAGTCAGCTGCTGAGATGCTGTTTTCTGAAGTAACTTTGTATACCAACTATGTTCCATTTGGAAGTGAATTTGTCCGCAAATGCTCTAAAGCAACTACTTTAATCTTGAGTTCTTTCTTCCCAAAGACAAAGGCAGAGAGCAGGGTTTATACTTCTGTTTTTGCTAAAACTTCTCAGTAATTATCACTTAGTAAAAGTTAATTGATGTTAACTGGTTAGATGACACTGGTGTGCTAATCATGGGGTCAATCAATGATATATGAAAAAAGGATCCCCAGGGTGTACAAAGGCAACAGCTAAATGACCTCTGAGGGACCTTCCAGCACTGTATCTATGATCCTATGAAGTATCCAATAATTAATCTAGCCTCTGCTGTTAATGCCAGATTATTCAATTATCTGGGCAATGCTGATGAAAAATAAATTAGAGTAATCAATAAGCATTTATTAAGAACCTGCTAAATGGTAGGCATTTGTGTTATACAGACAAAAATGACCAATTTCTTGCCCTCAAGGACCTTATATTCTAGAAGGGGATTACAACTTATTCATAGATAAATACAGGATATTTACAAAGTTGTTTTCTTAAGTGGTAGGAATCAGAGAAATGGGAGATTCTGAAAAGGCCTCTTAAAATAAGTAACACATGACCTGAACCTTAAAAAGAGTTAGGGATGGCAAGAGACTGAAGTGAGGAGAGAACATTCCAGGTATTGGGGGCAGATTGAAGAACTACTAGAAATAACCTCACACTCTAGCATAGAAACTATTTAAAACTAAAATATTAGTTTCTAACAGAAGCCAATTATAATTATGACAATAACGGATTACATCTGTGTAGCATTCCACAGTTACAAAACACTATATACACATCTCATTTAATCCTCATATCAATTCTATGAGATGGTTAGTGCAAGTATTATGAATCCTGCTTTAACTATCCAGAAGTAAAGTGCCTTGTTCAAGATGACACAGTTTAGCTACTAAGTGGCAGAGGCCCTAAAACTCATGTCTTCTGACTCTAAATCTGATAGATTTAATAATATGAACTAATCAAATTTTGATTTACCTTATCCCAAAGGCTGATTTAACACCATTTGCCTCCTATACATGGGGTAAGTGTAAAATTGTAAGCTCTTTGGAAGGTAACACTGGTGGACTGAAAAGAACACTGAAACTTAGAATCAAAAGGCTTGAATCTCAATCACAATTTAGTCACTTACTAGATATTGACCCTGAGCAAGTTATTTAACTCCTATGAGTCTCAGTTCCCTTAGCTGTAAAATACATGGAATCTACTTGCCCAGGGCTGTTATTAGTATCAAATAACACCATGTATGTAAAGCATTCTATTACTGTAAAATGCTAAATATATATGAGTTCCCACTTGTTCTTTTCCTCTAGCATCAACATTCTAAAAAGGAATCCACTCAATTTGGAATTCTACCTCCAAAATGTTTTTGCTTTAATAAAGGCCATTTCTCATTTAAAATATCTTATTGTATGATATACTGAGTATTTCACTCCTTGTGTTCGATTATACTCCAATACATTATTATCAGACTGACTTTTGAAATAGTTTCATGTTCTAATTTCTAATGCCAAATCGCAGGCTTTAGAGCTACAAAAACCTTACAGATCTTTGGGAGTTCTTAACCTAGGGAATACGAACATGCTTGGCTTTTTAAAAAATATATTTTGATAATTACTTCAATATTATTGGTTTCCTTTATTCTCCTATTTTATACATTATATTTTAAACATTTAAAACATGATTCTAAGAGCAGGTGTACAGGCTTCACCAGTCTGTCAAAGAGGTGGATCATATATATACAAAGGTTAAGACACTGATTCTATCAATGCCTTCAATTTACAGGTGAGGAAGTTGTAGAAAAGAAAAGGTAAGTGACTTGGTATTCATGGTCACACAAAGAAGAGTAAGCTGTAGATCCAAGGTCCAAACTCAGGTCCTCTACTTCTAAATCTAGCATTTTGTCACAATCTCATGTTTCCTCCCATTTGCCGGATTTGCCAAATGGGATATGAATGTGTGTGTGTGTGTTGTGATTATAGATCATTTCATTTACAATTTCCAATACATATTGCCCCACAAATAAATGATGTTAGACTACGTATCAGAAACATAAAGTACAAAGGTACATACCAGCCCTTAATCCAACTCCAAATGGCAGCAGAATTCCTTATATGTATCTGCCTATTGCTATTTCCTGCAAATCAGCCATATTTATAAGTATTTAGCAATGGAACTGAAAAACATTCATCTAGTACCCTTATTATTCAAGGCAACATGCTGAATTTTCTGGACCTATATTTATACTTTACTATCCAAGTGCATGGTCCTGTACTCATCCCTACATAATGTAACTCTACAAATACATTCTAGTTTACACCTTTTAAGAAAGTCAGTTTAAATATCTAAACTATTTTAGCTAAAAATATCAGTCATTCAAAGAGTTCTGTGACCTGGTTCTCATTACTTTAAAATTATAAATGGATTACAAAAATAAGTATACTCCAAGTCAATAATCTTCATCTTTACAAGTCAGTTTTTTTATTTAATTTTTCTTTTGGTTACATTTTAAGTTTCAAACCATCTTCCTCCCTCCCTCCCTCCCCACCTTGAGCTAGAGGACACCATTTGACATAGATTTATACATACATGTAAAACCGTACTACGCATTCTTCTTTCTATCATTTCTTTCTCTGGAGGTGGATAGCATCTTCCTTATAGTTGCTTTGAGTTTATAGTACTCAGAATACCGCAGTTGTTCACAGTTGTTCTTTGAACAATATTACTATTACCATATATAACAGTCTCTTGGTGCTGTTCATTTCACTTTCCATTATTTCATGCAAGTCTTTCCATGTTTTTTCTAAAATCAACCAGCTCATCATTTCTTACAGCACAGTGGTATCCCATCACATACAAGTCAGTTCTAAGAGTGGACGGGGCTTGAGATTTCAATGATCACACAGAACATCCTGTCATAATGTGGTTAAAGATAGTCCTAACAAGGGAAAATTGGTTGACCAAGAAAACATAAGCCTTATGGTAAGAAATTATCTACCCAAAAGAAAATTGAGTTTTGGTACCAGGAATGGAGCTGAGGTCAGCCTACACAACATAAATTGTTGTAAAAGAAATAGATTACATGAAAACGTTCATCTCCCCAAAAGGCTCCCCTACAAGGTTCTCATAAGAAAAATTAGAAACAATAATATGTACTGAAGCCAAATGTTGTCTTAGGGAAAGAGGCTGTGGTTATACCTATAAGCAATTTTACTCTGAGGTAAACAGGGGATGTACGTGTTCAGATTTCCCCTAGGCTTCTTTCCTTGTTCTTTTAGAACTGTGCGGAAAGAATTTTTAAACTGCATCTTACAGAAACCTACATACAAAAACCACACTGAGTATTCTGTAAAGTTCTCACAAGCACATAGCCATGAAATTTTAAAAATAAATAAATACATGAATGCTTGGGAGCCTCTTTTAAAAATAACAGTAAGTATAAACACAATAACAATAACAATAATTAACATTTATGTAGCCCTTTAAGGTTTGCCAAGCACTTTACATATTAATGTATTACATTTTAACATACCATTCCTTCCACTGTTACAATAATCCTGTGATGTAAAAGCCATTGTTATCATCCCTATTTTACAGATGAAGACACTGAGCCTGAGAGAATTTGAGTGACTTACCCTGGGTCATACAACTAAATAAGTGTCTAAGGCAGGATTCAAACTCAGGTTTTCTTGATTCCAAGTTCAGCGTGCTATCCGTTACACCACCTAGCTACTTATATTAACCACCCCTTAGCAATGGGATTTTGTGTAGAAAATACAGAAACTTTATAATTAAACTACTTCATTTTTAACATATCCCTCCTCTGAAACCCTCATAACACTTTGCATCTCTTTCCAAGTACTTAATTTCTGCCTTTTTTAGAGATATTAATTCCAATGCTTTCCCTCTTTTAATCATTTCCTATTTATCCTTTATTGTTGGCCAATCAATGAGAGTCAAAGTGATTTGGGGTTAAGGCATGGAGCTTAAAAGAGAAATCTAGCCTGAACCGTAAGATATCTTGCGAGATTTCAGCAATCAAAATTTATATTCCTTTGGGCAGAGCACCCACAGGTTTCCTGTGTAGACAGAGAGAGAGGAGGGTGGGAAAGAAAGAGGGAAGGAGGGATAAAAGAAAGAAGGAAGGAAGGAAGGAAGGAAAGAAGGAAGGAAGGAAGGAAGGAAGGAAGGAAGGAAGGAAGGAAGGAAGGAAGGAAGGAAGGAAGGAAGGAAGGCAGGCTTCTACAACTCACAGTGCAAGCCTCATTTAGTCATTGTTTGGGCTCTGATAGCTCAGAGTGTAAACAGGAATTGTTTCTGTTTTGTCCAGAAACCCTAAGGGTCTTCCTCTCCCAGACCAATTTTTTTTTTACTAGTAAAAGATACCATTCTTCACTCATTTCTTAACTAGCCTTAATCACTGAATGGCATAGCCTCAGACAAACTGAAACCCAGGAAAGGCCTCAGCTTAAAAAGACACTGCATCCAGTGTTATCTCCAGTTATCCCAATCTATGTCTTGCCACTGGTCCCAGATGGCTCCACAGGAGAGCTTTGCACAGCCCCATCTCACTTAAATCCAATTCACATCCAAGTCATGACATCACATTCCCGATGTCACAGTCCTCTTCAACAATGAAGGACAAACAACAACAACAATTTACCTTTTATATAGATAGTAGTAGTTGATTGTTTTCTCCCCCATTAGACTATAAGCTCCTTGAAGGCAAGAACTGTTCTTTGCCTCTTTTTGCATCCACCATGTAACACACTGCTTGGCATATGAGAGACACTTAATAAATGCTGACTGATTGATTGATTGATATTTGCTACACTATCTTATAGAATCTTGGAAGGTTGGAAAGGACTTCTGTGCCCATCTAGTCCATTACATACCCAACAAGAAGTCAATGAGCCTCTGAACACCTCAAAACAAAGGGAATCCACTGTCTCTCTCACCCCATTCCATTTTGGGAGCAGATCTAATTGTTAGGAATGTTTTCTTTTTCTTGATAACAAGCCAAAAATTTATAATTTGCAATTTCTACCCAACTCCTGGTTCCTCCTTTTGTTGCCAAAAAGAACAAATTTAATCTCTCTTCCACATAGCATCTCTTCAAATACCTGAAGATAGCTACCATGTCTCACCTGGGGTTTCTCTTCTCCAGGCTAAACATTCCTAGTTCCTTCCACCTATCTTCATATGACACAAATTCAAGGCCCTTTAATATACCTTCAGATAACATGAATTCAAGACCTTTCATCATCCTAATTACTTTTCTTTGGAAACTCTCAAGTTTATCAATGCTCATCTTAATCTCTGGTGGCTCAGAATTGGACATAGTGTTCCAGATGTCTAACCGGCGCATAGTACAAAGGGACCATCACCTCCTTATTCCCAGAAGTTATGTCTCTCTTAATTAGGGTTGAGATCATATTAGCTTTTTTGGCTGCCACATCAAACTGATAACTCATATTTTGTAATCCACTAAAACTACTAAATCTTTTCTAAACTGCCATCTAAATTTTTTTCTTTCTGATAAAGTTCTCATTTCTAAAACATATAGGGAACTGTTTCTAATTTAGAGGAATAAAAGCCATTCTGTAATTGATAAATGGTCAAAGGACATATATATACATATCTCCCCCAGCTATATTTTAAGATTCTTAAAGGAAGGTACTGTCTCGCTTTTGTCTTTGTATCTCTAGCACTTAACTTGGTACCTGGCATGTAGTCAGAATTTAATAAATGCTTGTTGGTGAGAGTGTCTGTCCTTAATTGACTTACAATCTAGTAGGAGATTTTTTTTGTAAGGCAATTGGGTTTAAGTGACTTGGCCAGGGTCACACAGCTAGTAAGTGTCAAGTGTCTGAGACCAGATTTGAATTCAGGTCCTCCTGACCTCAGAGCCAGTATTCTATCCACTGCATCACCTAGCTGCCCCTCCAATAGGAGATTTTTTTAATGTATGAAAATAACTATAGTATTTCAGAGAAGTACCCTCCAAAAGTGGCATGGGAGCCCAAAAGAAGGATAGCTTGCTTTTGGCTGGGATGATTAAATAAGACTTCATAGCAGCAGTGGCATTGCTACAGCATGAAGCATGATCCCCTTGAAGGCAGGGCTTTTTGTCTTATTCATTTTTATATCTCCCTACGGTTCTTGGCAGAATGCTGTGAATATGACTGTTGCTGTTGTTCAGTAGTTTCAGTCGTGTCTGACTCTTGGTGACCCTATTTGGGGTTTTCTTGGCAAAGACACTGGAATTGTTTGCCATTTCCTTCTCCAGCCCATATTACAGATGAGGAAACCAAGGCAAACAGGGTTAAGTGATTTTCCCAGAGTCACACAGTTAGTAAGTATCTGAGACCAAATTTGAAATCAGGAAGATGAGTCTTCCTGACTCTGAGTCTAGGCCCATACTCTATCCACTACACCACATGGCTGCATGTGCATACACATACACATACATGTACATATATGTGTGCATGTGCACATGTATATGCCTATACTTATACATATGCATATACACATACATATACATTTAAGTGACATAGCCAATGCAGAATTTTTTTATCTTGACTATATACATTCATTTCAATGGGTTTCTTTTTTTTTTCTTTCTCAATGAGAATGAGGGAAATAAGAGAGAGAAAAATGAATATAACTTGGGGGAGAAAAGAGTTAACAAATCTCATAAGTACAACAAGTGCAGATCTATGGAAATGCCAGACACTCTAAGCAGCTTTTCCCTCAACCATCAGTGCAAAATCCCCAAGAAAGTCAATCCTCAAATGATGGTGCTCAGTGCTCTGCCAATGCTCTTCAATTTCATTTATTTACTGGCTTTATTTTTATAAAGAAAAAAATGATAACTAAGAGTAAGTGGGAAGTGATTGTCTTGCATCCAGATACACAGAAGGGAAAGGAAAAAATATAGTAGGAAAAAAGTAGAAGCTTCTCAGTCTGGTCCAAACTGACCATCTCTTCATCGTGAAGAATCTTCAATCAGAGGAGTGGCTATCCCTAAACAAGGGAGGAGGGATGAAGGCAGAGGACCAAAACATAAAATTTTAATGCAGAGAAGGTAACAGCTTGAGGGGTGTCCAGTTATTCAGGGCCTCACCTTCCCCAACACAGAAATGTACTTCCCCAAAGCACATACTACCTTTCCTATGTTCCTGCAGTACTGCCAGAGGAAACAGCAACCTGACCCTATGGAGAGTATCTTTGGAGCCAGGCAGTAATCTGAGCTCCTCTGAGTTATTTTTGCTGTTGGAGAGCAGCTTTTAAAGGGGCAATGTTCTATGAGTACATGTGCAGTTACAGAATAGAAGTTCATGGAAAAATAGGATTCAACATATATTTTTTCATTTACAAGAAACTCCCTAGAAATATGTTTATTCTAAGCATACTTCTAAAAGGAATGAAACATACATAAGGAAAGAGTTCAATAGCTTCAAAAATTTTAAGAGTAGTCATAATAATGCCTCCAATATGATTATTGTCAATTAAAATATGTGTAACCTAGAAAGCACAGAAAGGATCAAACATGTAAGGGGAAAAAAATGAGTTCCAAACAGTTCTGTCCTCATCCTGTGCTTTTCTCTCTCTCTATATATATATCTTCTCATAGATTTTATCCACCTTTTTGGCCTCAATCGTTCCTTCTATTCAACTGAATCTCAAATCTATGTATCCAGTCTGGCCTCTTAATAACCTCCAGACCTATGTTTCCAACTATTTGCTGGAAACCTTACCTGAACATCTATGCAACTCTCTAAGACTAGGTGACTCCCCGGGAGAAAATTCTCTCTTCCAATGTGGAACTCGTAGTTCCACATTGGAAGAGACAATTTTCTCAAAGCAGATGCAGTTCTACACTGGAAGAGAATTTTCTCCTGGGGAATCACCTAGTTCCAATAGAAAAGAACCCCCTCCAAGAACACAATAAACCAATAAAACCTGAATCTGCCTTCTGCACAAACTCAGCTCTCCTTCCTGACTTCCTTCTGTCAATGGTACCAGCACTGCCCAGTTCCCCAGTATTCTCACCGAACCATCAGCTTTAACTCATCCTTCTGGCCCCTAAATCAATCAGTTGCAAAGTTTTACTGATCCCTCCTTCAGAACCCCATTCTTACATTTGGAGAACACAACATTTAGAGAGAATAATGAAAATCATTCCAACAGACTCTCTTATCTTATAAGACACCTGAGGCCCACAGTAGTAAATTGGCTTGCCCAAATTCATATACATAGATAGTAAATGACAGAGTCATAGCTAGAACTCAGGGCTTTGTCCTCACCTCCACCTCCACTTCCCACCCTATGCTCTTTTCATTACATTATGATTTTCACTCCCACTGACACCAAACTAGTTCACATCTAATCACTTCAATTCAATTCAGGAAGTACTTATTAAACACTTACTATGTGCCAGGCAGTATGCTAGGCACTAGGGATACAGATACCAAGAATGAAACAATCACCACTCTCAAGGAGTTTACTTAAAAACAGGAAAACAAGTACATCAATAAGCACATACAAACGAAATATGAACAAAATAACAGAAAATCATTAGAAACTAGTTTGGGAGTGAGGACAATTAGCAGTTGAGGGGACAGGTATCAGGACAGGCCTTATGTATAAGGTGGTACTTTAGCTATATCTTAATGGAAGAGAGGGATTCTATGATGCAGAGAGGTAAGGAAGGGGCACATTCCAGGTATAGGGGACAGCAAATGTAAAGATATGGAAGATGGAGTGATATTTGTGATCAACAGAGAGAAGGCCAGTTTGTCTGGATTAGAAAATACGGTGGGGGAGGGGGGAGTGGTGCATAATAAGGCTGGGAGGAAGAATGGGGCAAGTGTGAAGGGCTTTAAAATTCAGAGTAGTTTATATTTTATCCTAGAGGCAAGAGGGGGAGTCCATGGAGTTCATTGAGTAAGAGAATGGCATGGTCAGAACTGTAATTTTTTAAATCACTTTGGCAGGTATGTGGAGGATAGATCAAATTGAAAATAGAGTTGAGGCTGGGAGACCAATTAGGTGGCCATTGAAGTAGTTTAGGCAAAAGGCTATATGGGGGCCTGAGCTATGAGGTAGCTGTCTGAATAAAGAAAAGTGATCAAAAGATAGAAAGGACAATGTTTGGCATACTTAGACTAGTGAAATAATACCCACAATAGCATATTTGCCTCAAAGTACTCTTCTTTTGAATCCATTCAATATATCATCATTGAATTTAAATACTTAAGTCATAGCTTTGATCATACCGCGATTCCTAAAATTGCTCCACGTTGTTTGTCCAGTAATATCCAAAAATCATTAACCTGACTTTCGAGGCTCCCTATAATTTGCTCCATCCTACCTTTTCTGCCTTATCTCATACTACTGCCATACAGAAACTTGATTCTTTAGCCAAACTGTTATTGTCCTTCATTAGATTATAAGGGCACTGAGGGCAGAAATCATGATTTATTCATTTTTGTATCCTCCATAGCACTTAGCATGGTACTTTCTCTAAAATAGGCACAATTATTTGTCTAATAAAAACATTTTTAAGTTTAATTGAATGGGCATTTATTAAGTGTTTACTATCTGCAAGACACTGTGCTGCGTGCTGGGGATACAGTGAAGAAAAATGACATAACTGCTGCCATTGTAAGGCTACATTCTACTAAGGGATGTGAAATTTACATAAAGAACTTTGAATGCAAGATAGGAGTGATGGTAAGAAGAGGTGATACAGAGTCTATGAAATGCTTTAGGGAAATGTTCTTGGAAAGCTAAAGAGCACTTTTAGCTGGGAGATTTGAGAAGGTTACACGGAGGAGATGGTCCCTGAGCTGAGTCCTGAAGAAAAGGAATCAGAAAGATAAAGGTGAGGAGGGGCAGCTGGGTGGCATGATGGATAGGGCACCGGCCCTGGATTCAGGAGGACCTGAGTTCAAATCCGAATTCAGACACATAACATTTACTAGCTGTGTGACCCTGGGCAAGTTACTTAACCCCATTGCTTAGCCAAAAAAAAAAAAGATAAAGAGGAGGAGAGAATATACTCCAGTCATGAACAATGAATGACCTATACAAATGCATGGTGGAAATGCCTGTACAGGTAAACATATATAAATGAACGTCAAGTTTGGTGAACCGATAGTAATCTAGTTTGGTAAGAAAGTGAACTGTGAAATTGAGGAGTATAAAATAAGGCTGAAAAAGAAAACTGGAACCAGATTATGGAGGACCTTAAATATGGAGTCTATGTTTTATCCTAAAGGCAATAGGAAACCCCTAAATAAATCATATTACCAATGGAAATCTAAAACAATTAATAATTAAGAATAAAATGTCCAAATGTCTGAGTATTCTCCATGAAAAAAGCCTATAACTTGTATATATTTTGTCTTTAATTTTCTATGTACAAATTGTTCTCTCCCAGGGGCCCTCTTCCCATTAGAATGTTAAGTTTATTGATGGCTAGAAGTGGTTTATTTTTGTATTTTTATCCCTAATGCTTACCACAGTGTCTGGCACTTACTAGGAGTCTAATAAACGAATTTGCTGAATCAAATTGAATCCATTAAAGAAATCACATTTTTTTCTTTTTTCGAAAAGTGGTAGACATTTTTGTTCTAGCTTAGCTTGGTCTCTTCTTTCCCTAATGTGCCTCATTCCTTTGGGTTTTTTCTTGATCTTCATTCCTTGTCTTTTCCTCTCCTAATAGAATGTCAGCTCTTTGATGATAACCACAATTTTTCATTTTATCTTTGTGTCTCCAAGAAACAATAAAGCGCCTTGCACAGTGTGTGTGTGTGTGTACACACATGAAGAAAAAGAAAGAAAGTAGAAGGCATCCATTCCTATAATTTCATTGGTGGAGGAAATTTCATGAAAAAAAAACCCTCTTAGAGTCTTAAAGAGTTACCTGGGGGCAATGAGAGGCTAATTGATTTGCCAAGGGTCACTTAGCACTTATGTGTCAGAGATAGGACTTGAACCCAGGTCTTGCTGACTCAGAAGCCTATTCTGTATTAACTGTGCCACATTATCTCTCTTATAGAGAGTAGGTGCTTAATAAATGCTCACTGAGTTAAATTGCTGATTTTCCTTCCTTTTTGTCTCATTCTTGCTGTCATGATAATCAAGTGAAATGCAATAATCTTTCAAAAATAGATATCTCAATAAAAAAGCCATTCCTGTCAAGGGGCAGCTGCTAGGATCTCTATACATTACCCAGCGTACAATATGAATGTCGCTGCTCTTTATTTATTAATGTGAAAGTGGTGATTTTATGAAAAGAAATGATTCAGCAGAGGGTGTCACATATTATGGGATACTTTTATACACTAATTTTAAACCAAAGATTTTAACACTCTATTTGTTATTTACTTAACTCATACAGCAACCAGAATCCACAACATAATTATGAGTGGATCATATAAGGACTCCAATAAGCTTACAGGGTCATGCTCAACCTGTTTTTGTCAGGTAGAATTACTGAAGAGACACATTTTCATTTTCAAAAGATTTTTGGCTCCCATCATTCTGTACACATAACTTTCAGCAATTAAACCCCCCAAAAAAGTACAATGATTTTCATTGGGCTTGTAGAAAACTCTCAGAATCAAAATTCTACAGATGTCTTCATATGAGAGAAAGGATTCATTCACTAAGGATGCATGAAAAAATCTGGAACTTAAAATAGGCTCGTTTTTTTTCCCCCTCTGGTTGCTTGACTAAATTGCCTGAGTATTTTGACTGTGCAGTTCAGGTCCATTAAGGTCAATTCAATCAAAACAGTCAAACCAATTGTGTGTATATACGTAGCTTCAGCTTTCTTTATGTATCTTTTTATCTTTCTAGTGAACTTCAGGCCTGTATTTCCAGCTGCCAGCTAGACACCTCCATTGGGATGCCCTAAGTACCTCAAATGCAGCATATTCAAAATTGAACTCATCAACTTTCCCACCCTAACCTGTTCTTCTTTCCAACTTTGCTGTTTCTGTTAATGGCACCGTCATCTTCCCAGTCAACAAGATTCAAAACCTCCAAGTCAACTCTGACTTCTCCCACATTTGTCAAGTTATGTCTATTCTAATTCCAGAACATCTGGCCCTTGTCCTCCATTACTGCTACTACTCTACTTTAGGCGCCCATGACCTCTCTACTGGACTATAAAATAGCCTCCTAACACGTCTTCCATCTCTATTCTTTTCCCTCTCCTATCCATCACTCACATAGATGCCAAAATCATTGTTCTAAGACAGAATTAACTATTCACTTCCCTGCATAAAAATATTCAGTGGCTTCCCAATTCCTCAAGGATAAAATATGAAGTACTTAGGCTGACATTTAAACTCTCCAAAACATGGTCACAAACTACTTTTTCTACTTTATACCATATTACTCACTTTTCATGCATTTCATATTCCATTCAAAATCTCTAGCTGTTGACCAAAACTTGCTAAGTCATTTCCTGCCTCTGTACATTTGCAAAGTCCATCCCTTGAGCATAAATCATTTCATCCTAATAGCCACCCATAATCCTTTTCTTTCTTTAAGGCTAAACATTAGTACCAACTTCTCTGGGAAGATTTCCAGATCACACCAACTTAAAGTATTTTCTCCCTCCTCTAATTTTATAGGGTATTTGTCTTTATTTCTCCTTTATTTCTACCTTGTCTGTCTCTGTCTTTCTCTTCCTCTTTCTCTCTCCTCTCTTTCTCTCTCTCTTCTTCTCTCTCCTCTGTCCCCATCTCTCTTGTTCTCACTCCAGATCTCACTCTCTGCATGCCTGTCTCTCTCATGTTTTTTGCTTAATTGTGTACAATAAATCCAAATCATAGAATTTCTAATCCAAACCATATATAAAATGAGTCCCCACTAAAATATATCCAACAAGTCTTCCCTCTGCCTAAAGATCTTCCAGGAAAGGGTACCCAACACCTTTTGAGACATTCTACTCCACTCTCAGACATCTCTAAAAATTCTTAGAAAGTTGTTTTGGTTTTTTCCTGATATCAGTTCTGAATTTTCTTTTTTGCAACATTATTTGCAACATCCATTGCTCCTTGTTCTGTCCTCAGAGACTAAAGTCTAAACCATCCTTCCCATGACAGTCATTCATGAAGACAGTTATTATCTATGCATCCCCTTAGTATTTTCTTTTTTTATTTCTTTTTTATTTTTATTTCTTTTATTTTTAATTTATGGGATAAAACAAGCATTTCCATAACAGTATAGTAAAAAAGATTACATGTGAAACTTCAAATGTATTATGTACAACTTGCTATTCCATTTAAATCTATAATAAAGTTATCATGTAAATTTCTTATTTTCCTTTTTCCTTTTTTTCTTCCCTCGCATACCCTAAAAATGGCCATCATTAAACATAAATAGATATGGATATACATGTATGTATGTATGTGTGTGTATATATATGTATGTGTGTGTATATGTATACATACATATGCATCTACATAGACATATATGTATATATGTAAAATCATCCTATACATACTTTTATTAATCAGTTCCTTATCTGGAAGCAGATAGTGTCTTCCTTCATATGTCCCCTAGTATTTTCTATGCTAAACATCCCTAATTCCTTCAGCTCATACCCATGTCATACATTCAAGGCCATTATTATCTGGGATGCCATCTTCTCCAGACACTCTCCTGTTTACCAATGTCCTATTGTGTCCGGAAATTAACTCAATACTCCTGATAAAGAGAGAATACAGAGGGACTATCCCCTCACTGTTCCTAGAAGGTGTGCATCTTTTAATGCAACCCAAGATGGCATTATCTTTCTGCTACATCACTGGGCTGACTCATATGGAGCTTGTAATCCATTAAAACCATCACATCTTTTGCAGAATAACCTTTGTCAAAGCATGCCTCCTCTTTTATGCTGATAAAGTTTTATTTTTGTTTACACTCAAGTATAAGACTGCATTTACTCCTATTGAATTTCATCTTACTCATTACAGCCCAATGCTCAAACTCATCAAGATCTTTTGAGATTCTGATTCAATCACAGGGTCAATTAGCTATTGCTCCTGGTTTTGTATCATGTGCAAATTTGATGAAGGTATTATCTACAGGTTTTTATCTAAGTCACTGATAAAAATGTTAAATATGTCATAATCTTTTGTTATAGAGGGTTTTGTTGTAGAGGGTAGGAAGGTTTTTGGTTTTGTGATTTTTTTTTTAATTTTTGGTATCCCAGATATGCTGTGCCCAGCATTTTACACATAATAGGTATTTAATAATTCTCTTGAATTTTGAGTTGAATTTTACCTATAATGTTAAGAACTAATTCCTCCTATAAAAATGCTGTCCTATTAATAGTCCTCAGTTACTAGAGTGTTCATCTATAGTTCACAAGTGAGTATCCTCAAATCCAGAGACCACTTCTGAGGAAATCATATAAAGACTAGAGGAAAGAAATGGGCATTCATATAACATTTAGTCATATCTGCGGACCATAACAGTAGGGAGCACCTACACAATCAAACTACACAAATCAGATTTGACCAGAATGAGAACTTCAAAAGGAAGGTCAGAAGGGGCTCCCAGAGCCTACACTAACAATGTAGGGGTATAGAAGGTTCTGAAGATACAAATTTATTTCACTAATAAAATCACAGTCACATAGAGCTGGAAGGTGTCACAGCATCATGGTTTTAGAGCTGGAAGGGACATTTGAGATCATTAAATCTAACCCCCAAATTTTACAAATGAGGCACTGAGACCCAAAAAAGTTGTGGCTTCCCCACGATCACACAGGCACCAAATAGCAGTACTTAAAGTGAGGTCCTTGGATTTCAAATCCAATGCTTTTCCTCCCCCTTCACTAAACCACAAAGTCTCTACCTTTGAGTACATTCCTATCACTAACAACTTTCACCACTTAGTAGACTCTCTTCATGAGTTGCTGTAGCTAAATATATGTTATCACTTCATGGCCAACCTTCTAGCTATGAATCTTTCTGATCTTAGCCTGGTTCTTATATGACAGACACAGTCTGTTGCCAGGTCCATACTCATAGCCTTTCCATAAAACGTGGGGAACCTATGGAATGGTCAAGTCCAGTCACAAAAAATATGGATAATGGATAAAATCAGAATAACAGTGGGGCCAATGATAGACAAGATAGGAAGGAGAAAAGCAGAACAGAAATCTTACCCTTGCTATCTATTCTACCTTGCATATTATTCACCATCTGGAGATTCCAGCCCAAGTCCACCACATACCCTCCACCTACGCACCTCATGATTGCTATTACCTTCAATTGAATTTAGATAGCACTCTAAGATTTGCAAAATGCTTTTGATTGCATTTGATCGTCATAACAAGCTAATCAGGTATGTGCTATTTTTAACACCCCCATTTTTCATATGGGAAAACTGAAGCTTAAAAAAGTCAAATAACTTACCCAGGATCAAACAGTCAGTAAACATCTAAGACAAGTTTCTAACTTGAGTCTTCCAACTCCAAGGCCAGCATTCTATGCAGTGAGCCATCTGAGCTACCTTATTGACTTTTTAAATGAAGCAGTATTGTACATGGCCAAAATCCTATTACGAGAAGTATAAACCATATTTCAGAGTCTTCAAACACCTATTCATACACAGGATAGTGACTTCAGTTTCTGTTTTGTCAGGCTTAGATACCAGATGGATGAACAACCTCATTAGAGTAAGGGAATAAAAGAAAAGGGGGAAGGAAAGGCCTGTGCAAACTGTGAAGATAAATCTGGCTTTCGGGAGTATGGGAGGAAGAGAGAAACAAATGGCAAAGCTGGAAGAGACTCTGGGACAGTTGTCCAAGTGCCAAGGGGAGAAGAGGGCCTAAGAATTATTACTGCTGCCCAGAGCTTCAGGCCAGCCCAACCTAGCCAGCCCTCCATTATTCCCGAGTTAATGTAAGAGACAATGGATAATAAACAGAAAGTGCTTCTTTCCGTGAGCACAGGAGTAGGCTGCAGCTCTCCTACTTTAGCTCTAAAGCAGACTTCACTAAAATAATCTGTAGAACAAGCAGCCTGATGGCCCCATAAACCCCAGTGGTGCTGTTATTTTTTGTAGGGGTTGCTTTTTCCCTCTTTGGTAACAAACTGTTTGACATCAAAAAAGAAAAGAAGCATTTTTCATCCCAGTAACATTTTATAATTGCAGATTTTTGCTTCATATCTGGAAAGGGGAGGGGAGGTGGGCGGTGAAAGCTAGATCATTTAAAGAGGAGAGAGAAGCGTACATGCACTTAAATTCTGGTCTCCCCACACAAAGGCCTTATTATATATACACACACATAAATGCGTGGGCAAGATTCAGAGGGTTTTTTTTTTCCAAGTCACTTCCAACCCTGAGCTCTGAATGCATTAGTATATACACACCTCCAACAGAACTAGGTCCTTTATGTTGCTATGGAAGTAAAATCTTTGTAGTTTTAGATGAAGACAGATTCCAGAAAGCATCTTATTCTCACACTTCTTATCACAGGGAGCAAAAACCACTGCATGATAAATACTCCATGAGTATTTCAGATCCCCAGCATCTTAATCTGCCTATTCCATGCCTGTTCTGTTTTCTTACATGTAAAAATATTATATGTTTGGAAAACCTTATTAATTATTGTTTGAATCAAGCTTTATGTAACTAGACATTGTTTAAACCCAGAATGTTATGCCGACCTCAGTGACCCTCCAGGGAAGCAGGAGATGTCTGCAAGGAGTGTTTTGGTTCCACCCAGGTCTTGAGTCTACCCAAAATATTTGTGTTTTAGGTCTTCTCACCTAGATCTTATTTTGGCTCCACCCAAAGCCTGTGTTTTGGGTTCCCCAATATCTTGTTTTGGCTTCACCCAGATTTTATTGAATATTTATACTTACCTGTTGATATTCATCTCAAGCAACCTTACCTGGGAAACCCTTTTATTGAAAACTCACTGCCTAGTGAGTGCTGGTCAACCACCTGCTCAACTCAATGCCCTAGTTCGAACTCTAAATACTGTAATGTAAACCTCACAGAGACTTGAGAGGGAAGCCACACCTTTTTTTTTTCCTCTTGGCTCTCCTCTCCTCTGCCAAATGACTTAATAAAATTCTTTCTAAAACTTTTTCACCCATTACTTATTTTAGTTTTCATAAATCTCACTCCATGTGAGGGCACTGTGGTAAAGCTACTGGCAGAGTGATTTTTGCTCTGGTAAATTTAGTAAATTTAGTCACAAACTCAGCCCATTTCCAAGGGTATGAGACTTATGGACTTTCTCTTCCCTTTTGTGTCAGAATTAGTTTGTAATCTTGGGATATTCTAGAAGCATTTAAGAGAGACAAAATATAATTCAGGTTTAGCAAACATGCCGCCAATTATATACAATATCCTGTAGTCAGTAGCTGTTTTCTGACAGTTCCTTTCTGAAGTGACAATTCAATTCTGAGTAATGTCTTACTCTCTGATATGTTATTTTTCAAGCAGATGGTCTTCAACAACCAAAATCATATCTTTTAGAGGCTTTATTTTTAAAACTGCAGACCCACTTTGTGAATTCATTTCAAAACTCAGTAAAACTTCCTGCTTTTTTTTAAGCTATTAGCCTATGTCAATTGGAAACAAATCTAGGAATCTAAAGAAGCAATATGAATGTTATATACTCAGAGGATTTATGCATTGCCTATTAAAAGTGAATGATGACCTGACTGTTTTGCAAAAATAAATACAGTGAAATAATTGGAGATAAAGATCTAGTGTTCCTACCTGGAGATCTGTTTTCTGCTGGTGGCAGCCTCCTAACCAGTCACAAAATCTCCCCATCCTTCATTCTGGTTATTCAAGCAGAATCTTTTACCTGCTGACAAGGATTTCTGCATCATGATTTCCCCTCCCACGATGGTTCCATTAAAAAAAAAAACCTGACTCTGACAATGAACTTAAGTGTTAACCAAAACAGCGAAACTGAATCTATTGGTTTGAAGGATGAGAGCATGAACACGTGGAGGAGGAAGCAGCAAAGGTGGGTGATGCATTTTATACAGGCCCAAAGTACTGAAGCAAAAAAAAACCATCTAGATAAATTGGGCAGGCTCCAAATTGTAACTGAAGAATAATGGGTGCATCCTGATGAGTTATATATTTCTCTCTTTAGATAAAGTGAATATACGTATGGTTTCATGTTAACATAAATTATGTTTATTTGTTATAGAGCACTATAAAACTCATAGTTCACTGGGTGGATACCTTCCAAAATTATAATTGTCTATATAATATATAATATAATTATTGCTTATATTCTTCCATAATTTATTTTCTGTTGCAAAAGAGCAGTAGAACAAGTTTCTTTGACGCTTTTTTTATTTGTTTAAATTTTGGACTTGAGACTATATGTTCAAAGTGTTAAAGTATCTGGATACAGATAGATCTCAATTAGTGCAAATAATTCCCGTGTGATTGCACATATTCAAATACACACTATGTGAAGTTATAAGTAAACAAAATAGGGTGATTGGTTCTAGCCGCATGGAAATATGCAGCATAAATTTGAATAATTTGATCACTTCAGGGAATTCTATGCACACTAATCAGGACCTAGCTGTACTTTCAATACTTTTCATTTAAAAGGAGATATTTTCATGAAGATATACTCTTTATCATACAAATAGGTTACCTATATTGGTTACTATACAAACTTCTTACATAGGCTATCATACAAATAGGTTACTTATAGACTACCTATAGTAGTCTATAATCCTACAGTAATACCTAGTGCTCACCAAAACCTGTGTGCACAAAGACAATAACCAAAGAACACTAACTGCAGCATTTGTCACTGCATCCTAAAGACCATGAGGCCTTTCCATCTGACTTACAATTAAAAGTTTTTATCTGTGTCGTCTCCTCCACTAGAATGTGAGCTTCTAAAGAACAAGGACTATGTTAGTTTCCTTTTTATACCCCCAGCCCTTAGCACCATGTTTTGTACGTAGATTTCTAAACTGATTTTAAAGTCCAGGCCTTTTTGCATAATAACTTTTTCTTCTACATGTTTTCTTCTTATTCTAAGTATAGTGTTTCTAAAATGTAGTAGAATCACAACTCTGGGCAATAATGCCTTTAATTTTTCTAAAGAGGAGGAGATTCATTTTCCTTCTGCTTAGTAGGAACACCTATCACAGAAGGGCTGGTGACTACTTTACTCGTCTCTGAGATAACAAGAACTTTAATAAGAGAATATTGTCAAACTGAATTCAACACATGTTTATAAATTCCTACTAGGTACAAGGCAGTGGGCTAAATTCTGAGGATACAAAAACTTTTTTAAAACACTCTGTCCTCAAAGAGTTTATACTCTAGTAGAAGAATTATGGAATATACACAGAAAAGGTACAAGATAAGGCTGAATATGACATAGGTACAAAAGAGAGTCAGACAAAACGCTCCACAAGAATTTAAGGAATGAGAAAATGCTAGCAAGTGGGGAGATCAATGAATGCTTTATGAGTTGGGTTGTGCAGGAAAAGAAAGATTTCAGCCACAAAAGATTTGGGGCAAAGGGACTGCTTGAGTTAGGAGACAGGACAGCACAAGGTGAAGACAGGGTCAGCTAGTATTCCAGTTTAGCTAGAATAGAGTGCATGAAAGGGAATAATGTGAATAAGGCTGAAAAAAAAAAGCAGGCTGGAATTATACTGGAAAAAGCCTTTAATGCCAAACCGAGAAATTGATATTTGATCTTAGGGACAATAGAGAAGTTTTTGGACAAGGGTATGACACGGTAGAATTATACATTAATATCATTGTGACAGCTATATGAAAGACAGACTAGAGAAGGAAGAACCTAGAAAGAGAAAGCCACGTTAACATGCTAATACAACAATCCATTTGAGAGGCAATGAAGATCCTACTGAGGAGGGAGTCGGGGCAGAGGGCAGGGGAAGGGGGGATCGGCACAGAGCCAACATGAAGTAAAGGCAGGGACTTATTTGAGCTCTCCCAAATTCCCCTATACACAAGTTTAAAATAACACCTCAAAACAAATTCTGGAGTGGCAAAGGCAACAAAAGGATGCAGTGAAACAATTTTCCAGGCCAAGACAACTTAGAAAGTTGGCAAGAAAATTCCATCTCATTGGGTCAAGAGTGGAATGCTCCAGCACAAGCTGTGCCCCAGCAAGCCAGTGGTAGGACATGGGGCAACCAGATTAGCAACTGCAGCTTCCAGAGCTCTTAATCCTCAGACAATAAGGGGATCAGAAGGAGACTGTAGGAGAGACCCTTTGCTGGCCCTGGGTTCAGGGCTCTGTTGCATTGCTCATACATGCTTTCAGGTCACAGTCCCAAGCAGGAGTGGGGACATTGGTCATAGTTCCAGAATGAATTGGGGTCCCTCACAGACCAAATCATAGGCCAGGAGAGCAGCGACCACACCTCTCCTTAGATCATACCACCTTGGTAGAACTGAAAACTTACAGACTCTTAGAACTTGCTCTGAAAGCAGCAACGTGAAAAACCTAAAGGTTGGACAGTGCCTCCTTCACCCTGGAAGCAGAGCCCAACTTTAGTCAAGAAATAGAATGGAAAAATAAAAAATAAAAAAAAAGAACCTGACCATAGAAAGTTACTATGGTGACAGGGAATATCAAAAAACAAACTCAGAAAAAGGCAACAAAATCAAAACAGCTCTATCCAAAGGCTCAAAGAAAACTGTGAATTGGTCTCAGGTCCAAAAAAAGAATTCCTAGAAGAGCTCACAAATTGATTTTTTAAATTAAATAAGAATGGTAGAGGAAAAATTGAGAAAAGAAATGATAATGATATGAGAAAATCATGAAAGAAGAGTCAACAGATTGGTAAATGAGGGACACAAAAAAATACTGAAGAAAATAAGACCTTAAAAATAGAATAAGTCAAGTGGTAAAAGAGGCACAAAAATCCATGTAAGAGAAGAATTCTTTAAAAAAAAAAGAATTGGTCAAATGGAAAATGTTGTACAAAAATTCACTGAAGAAAACAAGTTCTTAAGAAAGGAGAATTGGCCAAATGGAAAAGGAGGTACAAAATCTCATTGAAGAAAATAATGCATTAAAAAATATAATCAAGCAAGTAGAAGCTAATTTCTCCAGAAGAAATCAAGAAACAAAAGAAAAATCAAAAGAATGAAAAAATAGAAGAAAATATGAGATATCACTTACCCAGCAAAACTCAGTATGATCCTCCAGGGGGAAAATGGATATTTAATTGAAAAAGAGGACTTTCAAGCATTCCTGATGAAAGATCAGAGCTGAATAGAAAATTTTACTTTCAAATACAAGATTCAAGAGAAGCTTAAAAAAGTAAACAAAAAAGAGAAATCATAAGGAATTCACTACATGGGAAGAAGATACTTGTAACTCCTAAGAACTTTATCATTAGGGCAATTAGAAGGAGTATACAGAGACAGAGGGCATAGGTGTGAGTTGACCATGATAGAATGATACATAAAAAAAATAATAAAATTAAGAGATGAAAAAGAGGGATGTACTAGGAGAAGAAAGAGGGAAGTAGAATAAAGTATAAAAAGGGTATGAAAGAGCTTTTATAGTGGAAGGGAAGAAAGGAGTGTGGTGGACAATGCTTGAACTTTACTCTCATTAGAAATGCCTCAGAAAAGGAAGAACATACACACTCAGTCAAGAATAGAAAGCTATCTTACCACACAGGGAAGTAAGAAGGGAAAGGCATAAGAGAAGGGGGGTGCTGATAAAAAGGGAGGGTGAATTTGGAGAGGCAATGGTCAGAAGCAAAACACTTTTGAAGAGGTACAGGATTAAGGGAGAGAGACAGAAAGAAGGATAAATAGGGGGGAAATAGGATGGAGGGAAATACAGAGTAATCATAACTGTGAAAAAGTTTTTACAGCAAGTTTCTCTGATAAAGCTTCATTTCTCAAATCAATAAAGAACTGAGTCAAATTGATAAGAATACAAGTCATTCTCCAACTGATAAATGGTCAAAGGACAAGAACAGGCACTTTTCAGATGAAATCAAAGCTGTCTATGGTCATATGAAAAAAATGCCCTAAATCACTACTGATTACAGAAATGCACATTAAAACAATCCTAAAATCACACCTCTCAGATTGGCTAATATGACAGAAAAAGAAAATGACAAATATTGGAGGGAATGTGAAGAAATTGAACCTCTAAACCAATTTTGATAGAGTTGTGAAATGATCCAACCATTCTGGAGAGTAATTTGGAACTGTGACAAAGGACTATAAAACTGTGCATACCCTTTCACCCAGCAATACTACTACTAGGTCTGTATCCCAAAGGGAAAAAAGAAAAAAGACATATATGTACAAAAATATTTATAGTGGCTCTTTTTGTGGTGGCAAAGAATAGGAAATTGAGGGGAAGTCTATCAATTGGGGAATGGCTGAAAAAGTTGTGGAATATGATTATAGTGGAATATTATTGTACTATAAGAAATGATGAGCAGGATGCTTTCAGAAAAACTTAGAAAGACTTATATGAACTGATGCAAAGTAAAATGAACAGAACCAGGATAACAGTGCACACAGCAACAGCAATATTATAGGATGATCAACTGTGAATGACTTAGGCAATCTCAGTAATACAATGATCTAAGACAATTCCAAAGGGCCTATGATGAAAAATGCTATCCACCTCCAGAGAGAGCACCAACGGAGTCTGAATGCAGATGAAATCATACTTTTTTTAAACTTTATTTTTCTTGTGTTTTTGCCTGCATTTTCTTTCACAACATGACTAATATGGAAATATGTTTTACATAGCTACACACATATAACCTATATTAAATTGTTTACCTTCTCAATGATGGAGGAAGAGAGGGAGAGAATTTGGAATTCAAAAATTTTTTTAAATGAATGTTAAAAATTGTTTTTACATGTAATTGAGAAAAAAATATTTTTAGAAAAATATTTTTAAATAAAGATCCTACTATGTGCCAGGCTCTATGCTTAGTACTTTATAAATAATATCTCATTTGATTTGATGAGGACCTAAAAGATAAGGATGGCAATGAAATGGAAAAGAAGGGGATAGATTACAAGGCTATTCAGGGGCCAAATCAACAAAACTTCGCAACTTATTGAATGAGGGTGGTTAAGGAGGGGGAAGTTTAAAGAATAGCTCCAAGGTTTCAAGCCTACATAATGGAGACAATGATAGTGCTGTCATCAGAGAAGGGGGTAGGGAGGTGGGGGGAGGCAGGGAGATGATGAGCTCAGTTTCAGAGAAGTTACATTTAAGACACTAGTGGAGATGTCCAGCTGAGTTAGATGGACTTCAGATGGACTGAAGCTCAGAGGAATGATAAGAGCTGGATATATATTCTGGGAGTCCTTTGGTAATAAGTGAGCATATGTGAGGAGATGAAGTCATCAAAAGAGTGTGGAGAGAGAAGATGGGCATGGAAGAAAAAGTTTTGAAGACTCTAATGTCATTCAATTCCACGGGCCCCTTGCTGCCCCAGTCAGATGTTGCATATGCAGAGAGGCATTCCCTAGCTCTCCTGGATAAATCACAGTAACCACAACGGCCCACAAGGCGGGTGGAGAACTGATGAATAAAACAATAAATATTTGTGATGAAACAGGATGTGGGAGAATATCTCTCAACTACTGAAACTACATTCAAGCTATAACAGTGTCCTGTTGTTGTAACGTTTGGGGCCAGTAAGCATACAGAAGACTTTATTCTTCAGTGCTTTCCTCTTTTCAGTAAATAATTTACAGAATTACTCCTATATAACCAGGCATAACAGGATGACAATATTATTCATTCATTCTCAAACCACCCATTCCTAAGTAATTGGGCCATCAGCACTGTACCCTTACAAATGCTATGAAGACCAGTTTAAGGTATTTCAGCCAAAGATGACCAAAGATTGCTCTAAAATTGTTAAATAACAATAATCACAAACAAGTGTACAACACACAAAACAGGACAGAATGAATAGAGCACTGGACTTGAAGTGAAATCCTGACTCAGATGATTAATAGCTGTGTGACCTTGGGGAAATTGTGGTGAGGATCAAAAGATAACAAATATGAAGCGCCTTGCAAACCTTAAGCATTACACAAATGTGAGCAATAATTATTATTAAGTATACATAACAGAGTCTTTCTGATAATTTTTATTTATACCACCTAGCACCTACTTGTCCTAGTTCAATTCATTTTTTTTTTGGTGAGGCAGTTGGGGGTTAAGTGACTTGCCTAGAATCACACAGTGAGTGAGTGTTGTGTGTCTGAGGTCACATTTGAACTCAGGTCGTCCTGACTCCAGGGAGGGTGCTCTATCCACTGCTCCACCTAGCTGCCCCCGAGTTCAATTCATTTTAAACCAATAAATATTTATTAAGTGCCTACGATTTGTAAGGCACTATGCTAGGCCGGAATACAAAGACAAAAATGAAAGTTCGTGACCTCAAAGTGCTTACATTCTATTGGAGCAGATACAACATGTAATCATAGAAGTAAACTATTCACCATACCTTGACTGTCCTCTCTCTTCTGAGTGTAAACTAGAATTTGCATCAAATCAGGCAGTATTAGGGAGGAAAAGAGGTAGTTCAGTCTCAAGAAATCTCAACAGTCAAATGTTCTTTCTGCTTGCTAGTTCCCTTTTCTTTCTATAATAAAAAGAAATTTCCATTCAAACTGCTACTATATTTTTATACATATATTGAGGGGGTATTATTGCCAAACAGACTTCAAGCCAAAAATCTTTTTTAAAGACTGTCAATAGGTATCAAAACTAATTTTTGTAAAATGTTCTTTCATTACTATGGCAGACACCATGCCTTTATCATTTAAAAACAAAATTCTGTCATTAATGATATTTTCTCCCATTTTAAAATTATTTACAACTACTACTACTACTAATACTAATAATAACTCAGGCCACATTTCCATAGCAGTGTTCTATTCATATAGTTCTTTTCTCACACTAGCCTCCTTTCTTCTCCCTTCTTCCCAGGGAAGTAGATAGTATCATTCAATGATTTTTTTCTTTCCTGTTCTACTCTACTCATCTCATCAAAAGCTAAACAACAATTAATGTTAGTAGGACATATGCAGGAAAAAAAGAGACAAGCAACAAAGGTTAAGTTGTCATTTATGGAAGAGTTCTTTGCAAATTCATATAAAATAGGAGATTGTTATTTTGATGTGCGTTGTTTAGTTTTGGCAATATCTAATGATGGCTGCAATACAGTAGTTGTTTTCATGGTCATTGGCCTACTAGACTTCTATATTTGTATGTCCTACTAACATTTCTTCATTATATCCCCTCCAAAACCTTCCCTTCCTCTTAGATTTCCATTTCTGTTTATGGTACCACCATTCTCTCAGTTGCCCACATTTAGAATTTGGGGGTTATTCTTGACTCTTTCATTTCCCACACTACCTATGTTCAATAAGTTGTTAAGTCTATTAATTCTACCTCTGAAAGAAGTCCTGCACTCATCCTTTCCTCTCAGTTTCCATGGCTTCCACCATATTAGAGGCCTTCATCACTTCTTACCCAGCCTTCCAACTAGTCTCCCTGCCTCTAGACTCTCCTCTCTCTAATATATCCTTCACACTGATGCCAAATAACCTTCCTTATATGCAGGTCTGATCACATCACTCCACTAATTAAAGACCTTCAGTGTTTCTCCATTGCCTACTGAATTAAAAACAAAAAAACAAAAACTACTTAGCCTAGCATTTAAGACCCTCCACAATCAGGCTTCCACTTACTTGCCTAGCTTTAGTTCATATTTCCCTTCTCAGATGCTAAACTAGAAGAATTCTGGGCTACTTCCTATTCTCTGTTCTCTCAACTACTGCTTAGATGTCTTTGTATCACACATTACTGAAATGGATTTCCCCTGCATCTCTTCATCCATCACCTCCTTGAAAGTCCAGCCCAGATGCCACATCCTCCCTGAAACCTTCTCTGAGTCTCCCAGTTAAAAATAACTTATCTTTCAAGCCACCTTTTTAATCCCTCCTATGCTTAGGAATTTCTAACTTAAGTCACAGGTTGTAGATTGCCCCATGCTTTTACAAGACTGTAAGCTCCTTGAGGTCAAGGAATATGTAGTTTACTATCTTTATATTCCCAGTATCTAGAACAGTATCTTACATATACGTAGTAGGCACTCAACAAATCAATGTTGAAGTAAATTGAAAAAGTTAAAATTATACATTTATAAGAGAATTCTAGGATGAGCATTAAAAGGCATATAAGTTCCTTTTGTACATATCAGACGTTCATTAAATGTTTGTTTCATGAAGAATGATGGGATCGATAATTGAAGATGAATAAAATTGTGCCCTTTTCCTTAATGACAAATTCAAGTTTTTCATTGATTCCATGTTTCAACCAAGCAATTATTGCCTACCATGTGTAAAACACTGGTCTAGGGAAAACACAAAGACTAGAAAAGCAGAATCCCCTTCTCTTATGGAGTTTACAGTCTAACAGAGGAATAAGAGACATATGTGGACAACAATAATTCAGAATAATACCTACGTGCATAATAGTGTTACATGAGATCTAAAAGAGGACATATCATTACTGATTGAGAAGGATCACAGAATACTTAATGTAAGAGGGGGCATTTGAGCTAAGATTTAAAGAACAGATAGCACTTCAACAGGAAAATGATGAAGAGGGGACATTACAGACACAGGGAACAGCACAAGAAAAAGTATATCAGCAGCAAACCCTGAGTCATATATGGGGGACAGTGAGTAGTCCAGTTTGCCTGAAGCACTATATGAGATAGAGCTGGGAAGGTGGGCGATGTCAGGTTGTGGTATGCTTTGAAACAGGCCAATGACTGAACTTTATTCAGAAGAGAAATAGATTTTGAGAAACCAAATCTGATCACAGTAAAATGAATGTATTGGACAGGGGCAGTGTGGTATGGGGCTGGAAAATAACAATTACTTCAGCAACAGCAACCATAATGACTGACGTGTATCCAGTACTTAAACTCTCAAAGGACTTCATATACATTATTTCATCTGTTCGGAGTCTAATTGAGTCATAGTGAAGAATAAACTAGGATGGTGACAGTGGGGAATATTGAGAGGAAAGATGTGGGAAGCGGATAGAGTGGACAGAGCCTGGAGTCAGGAAGACCTGAGTTCAAATCTGTTCTTAGATACTTAGTAGCTGTGTGACCCTGGGCAAGTCACTTAACCTGTTTGTTTCAATTTCCTTATCTGTAAAACAGAGGTGATAATGGCACCTATCTCCCAGGATTGTGGTGAGGATCAAATGAAATAATATATATAAAGCACTTAGTTCTGTGCTTGGCACATAGTAGTTGCTATATAAATGGTAGCTATTATTATTAAGTAGGCGATATCATGGAGGTAGAATCAAATTTAGAAAATTAAAAATCTTTAAAAGGAATAACTAGCCAGAAGTTCTTAGAATTGTAGAGGAGACTGAGTTAAGTGCATAAGTTACCAGTCATAAGCCTTAAGACACAAGTATTCCTTATCAACTCTAGTCACCAATCTGTAATTCAGTCTGGAGTTGAGACAATACCTCCTTTTCTTGAATTACCTCAATCAACCTTACATATTCTGTTGTGCAGATTCAATTGCACTTATGCTCAGAAAGTAAAGTCTTAGCAGACCCTAGTACAAATATAGGCCACACCCCAAATCTAATTTATACAAATTTTCAGTGCAGCCTATAATTGTGGGATTAGGACCATAAACCAGCTTCTCTATCAGTAGCAAAAAAAAAAAAGAAGCGACAGCTTCCCCATGAGACCCAACACAGCTGGAATTGCCTGGGCCTGGGTCAAATCCCCTGCTACGGATGCAGCCAGGTAGGAGAGGCAGATTCCACAGGCTTTCACACTAGAGGAGCTGCCTGGATCCTTGCTGTCATCATTTTGAGACCAGTATCTCGTTACAAAGACTTCCACTCGTGTCCCCCAAACAGTATATATGAGTTGAATTCAGTTGACAAGCATTTTTACTCCTCTACCAAACACCAAGCTCTAGGTGTTGCAAGAGCCATAAAGATGAGCCCTATTAATAACTGATGTTTATACGTTGTTTTAAAGTTTAAGAAGTGCTTTACATATGTTATCTAAATTGATTATCACACAAACAAAACCTATAAGGTAGCTACCACAAATACTATTATTCCCATTTTATAGATAAAGAAACTGAAGCTGAATAAAAAAGTGACTTTTCATGGCCACACAGCTGGTAAATTTCTGAGTCAGGATCAGAACCCAGCTCTCACTTGACCCCAGGTCCAGGGTTCTTTACATTATATCATGTTGTTTCTCCATATAATCTTATGTGCAGATTATATGTAGATATTATATGGAGTTCTAAGCACTATCTTGGAACCTACAATCTAAATGGGAAAAAAGGATGATACACATGTAAAGATAAGGTTGAACTGGAACTGACTTTGGAATCCAGTGAAGTCAAAAGCCCCCCCCCTTTTTTTTAAAGCACCTACTAGGAGCCAGGCACTTACTAAGTGCTTTACGATTATTATTATTATCTCATTTGATCCTCACAACAATCCCTAAAGGTAGATGCTATTATTACCTCTATTTTACAGACAGGGAAGCCAGGGCAAACACAGGTTAAATGATTTGCCCAGGGTCACACAGCTAGCTAAGTGTCTGAAACCAAATTTGAAGTCTTCCTGACTCCAAGCCAAACACTCTATCCACTGTGCCACCTAGTGCCCCCCATGTGGTACGGCACAAACATAAACAAGGTCATGGACCATTACCAGTCAAAGTCTCATCTTACAAATGAGAAAACTGAAGTTTAGAGAGGGGAAGTGACCCTCTAAAAACTACACTTGGAATTCCTTAGACCAATGAAACCACAGGACCAATCCAAAAAAAGGAGGGGGAGGGGAGCAGGAGAGACGTTAGAAGAGAATCTTTAAATTCTGCTAACTCAAGTGTTTTATCCTCAAGAAACAAGCAAAGTGGGATCTTATATCGCTGTCTTTTAGTCAGTTGCATAATTATAAAGATGTGGCCTTCTTGTTCCTTTCTCATGCCTTCATCAAGGACACCTTCAATATGTATGTGTCTGTGCATTATTCTCAGACAAATTTTGTAGGAATGATAAAGGAGACACGAGTCAGCAGTTACTGGCATTCTTTCAGTAGCCTCTTCTGAGTAATAGTAACATTTGGAGGTTTATTCCCCCATATCTTTAGTATCTTCTCCTCTTTCACTTACCAGATAATCAGGGATCATAGTTTTGGAGCTGCAAGGGACACGAGAAGCCATCTAGTTCAACTTCTTCATCATAAACATGAGGAAACTGAGGCCTGAGGCAGCTAAATGATTTGCCCAAAGTCATACGGGTAGCGAGTGCCAGACATGGTATTTGAACTCAAGTCTTCTGATTCCAGAATGTACTTTCCATTACATCATGCTACCTTAAGAAATGATGCTTCAACAGCTTCAAAATCGTCTTGCCTCCAGCAAAGATCTCTCTCTGTTCTTGGTTTAGTTCAGTTGCTCTCCCCATTTTTGTTTTCTTCAATACCATTTGCACTTCCTTATATACCTTACCCAGGACTTCAATGTTAAGAGTACAAATATGGTGACTCCATTGAAGTGGCAGAGAAACTATTTTGTTAAAGAAATATTAATAGATTTTTTCTTTTTTTTTTTTTTGGTCTGTTTTTATCCTTCTTCTAGTTTCATTCTTAAATACCCTTGCAATGGCTTTGTTTAGTTGGGTGTTTCAGCAGGCTATCTTTAAATTTGTTTTTTCCTCTACTGATTCTTACTGTTTTATTAATCTATTGATTAATAGATTGCTTATTAATGATAAGCAATTAAGATTGCTTATAATCTTCTAAAAAGATTTCATAAGCAAATTGCTATTCTAAACTCAGGTTGCTCTTAACTACCCTATCTCTACTAAGCAAATGGTTTGCTGGCTGAAGTGTTCTTCAGTGTCTTTTGGTCTCTTCCTTTTGCCAACTGATCTACATTGATTATACTTCTTTAAGAAACAGTTATGAATTGTGTTAATGTCCTTTCCTCCAACCATTCTCCATTCTTTGGCTTCAACAAGTGGTTTCATTGCATTCTATATCTTTTTCTCATGTTTGTTCTTTCTTCCTAACTATGTATGGCATTCTACATATTTTTGTATTTCCCAAAAACATGAAGAAATTTAGAAGATTTTGAACTAAATGGGGTCTTAGAGGTGATCCAGTTTAACCCCTTACTTTATAGAAGAGAAAACTGAAGCCTAGAGGTTAAATGATGTAGTATTAAAGAATCTTAAATGCAGACCTGGAAAGGACCTCAGAGGTCTTCTAGCCCAAATCTTCCATTTTATAGTTGAGGAAACTTAGGCCAGGTTAAGTGATTTGTCATAAATCACCCAAGCAGAAAGCAGCAGAATCAGAATTCAAACCCAAGTCATCTGACTCCAAATTCAACATTCCTTCCACTGTACCATGGCCTTGTCTGAGATCATCCAGGAAATAAATAGGAAGTTGGATTCAAACCTGGGTCACCTAATTATGTCTATTTCTCTTTCCCATTAAACTATTCCTGTACATGTGAAAGTCTCTTATAACAATAGCCCTATTCTGATCTCTCAGTTTTGCATGGAGGCAACTGTGTTCTCAAAAATCAAAATATATCATCTTTGAAAGTTCCAATTTAGCTGGAAAGGCTTAGTGTATAAGCCAGGTGATAGACTATAAGTCTGTAGCCCAAGGACCACAAGGATAAATTTAGAGAAAATTATCTTTTAACTTATAAATGGGTTGTGATCTGCTTTGGTGGAGAGAGTAACCACATGTACAAAAAATCACTGAAGTACACTAAGGTACAATAATAAGATGTCAGGGGGGCCCTTTGGTAAGGTGTCAACCTTGCTGGGAGCAGCTGCCAGCATTGTTCCTTCATCTGATCATTGGGGTGGGAGGAATGACAAGAGTCAGAAAAGAGAATGGAAAGTATTATGAGGGTTGTTGTTGTTGGGTCATCCCCACCCCCTCGCCCCCTCCAGATCCAAAAAAAATTTAGTGGGAAGTGATTACAGTGAAGAAAGAATTCTGTCTGGACCCAGAAGCAGGAAAGAGGTGAATAGAATTTGCTCTCCTTAACTTGATTAAGAGTGAATGGGTAAGTTCTTTGGCTGTATCAGAGAGAGAAAAATACTTTATTGCTGCCTGCTGTGTTCCTTTTTCTACAGGATAGGGTCTGACTCAAAAATTTTTTTCTTATCCCCCTATAGCAAGGGTTCTTAACCTGGCATCCTTTTTCAAGGATTCCATAAACTTGAATGGGAAAAATCTGTCTTTATGTTCACTCATCTCCAACTAAAATTCAGCCTTTCCTTCAATTACTTAAAGACATTATCCTAAGAAGGGGGTTCATAGGTTTCACCAGACAGGCAAAGGAGTGCATGATGTAAGAAATGGTTAAATTCCCCTGACCTCTGGGTTCTGATATGAGTCCTTTCTGTAGTCCTTATTGTGTATAAGTGTGCTCTATATTCCATGCCTCATTATCTTAGTGCTTAAAAGAGAACTGAAGATACCTAAATGAGAGCTAGAAATGAGGTAAATACAGGTGTTCCCAAGATTACTCTGGGAGAGAGCAAACATGAGCCAACAGATTATTTATTGACAAACCCCCCAGTTTGATCCATGTGAGCTCAGACTTGTGAGCTCTGAGCCATGACTTATAAGTATTGAAGAAGTAATCATTGGACAAATTTGGGATTTTGCCAAGAAATTAAAGACTCAAATAATGTAAATTATATCTGTAAGCATGCTATGCTATCCTCTCCTCAACTTTCAGTGACAGTCCCCAAAGCAATCCTACTAAGTGAAAAATAACTTCTTAATTTGAAGTCTGTTCCTTCCTTGATTTATTCAGATTTAATCTTTTTTCCCATTAATTACCAAGCCATTTCAACAATTCACAGAATTTTAAGAGTTGAAAGCAAGTCAAATCAGCAAGAATTTAAGCGTTCTCCATGTACTGGGCACCGTGCTAAGCCCTGGAGATACTAAGAAAGAAAGGAAATATAAAATGAAAACAAAAATAACCAAACGAAACACTAGGTGCTGTTCTCAAAGAGTTCATACCTGACAGGGAATCTCTCTACAACAAACCCAACTGGTCTGTTTACTATCTTTAGGGTAAAACAGTTCTCTTCCACCTGCCTTTTTCCTGGGGAGTTAAATTTTCTCACCCTTCCATAAAATCAGGGTAGTTTTTTTATAGACTTTAAACCACAAAGCAAATTGAGCCAATTCATCTACAAAAAGCCAGAAAATGATTATTAGGTAATTTAACCTCACTTTAAATAATTTTAATCACTAAATTACTAAAGACAAATTCTGATTCTTTGTAAATTCAGAAAACCTAATCATAAATGAGAAAATAACCAAATTTGGTCAGAAAATAATAGAAAGGAAATCCACAAGGAATAATTCAGACAATGAATAGATGCTGAAATTATTCTTGTAAACACCAGTGATTGCAATGGCATTAGGAAAAGATTTTTAATTTTTAAAACCCAATAAAATTTTTCCCTTTTACTGAACAGCACAGAGTCATAAGGTTAAAAACCCATGAAATCCTAATAAAACATTGAAATAAAATATACTTTAATTTGTTGGCCAGATTTGCAAAAGTTTTCAAATATCTTTTTTTTATTTATTATCTCCATTTTTTTTTAAATATTAAGTTTTACATGAACAGGAAGCTTGAAATAATGGGAAGAGAGTTGGCTTTGGATACAGGCTGAGTTTGAGTTCTGACTCAAACCCATACTAACTATGGGATCTTGGGCACATGACTTCACAATCTCTCAGTACTCAAGACAACTTAAAACTCCAAATTACATAAGAATTGCTGATCTATCTGCATTGGTGAAGGGAGTTTACATACTGAGAGTTCTCAATACCAATATGTAAGCACTAATATTTGCCTCTAGGAGAATCCAATCCACTTTCCTAGAGAACATCAACCAAACTTGAGAATTAAAATGACAAAGAATCTGACTATTCTTGAAGTTTACCTTGTGGATTATTTGGGGGGGGGACAATTGGGGTTAAGTGACTTGCCCAGAGTCACACAGCTAATAAATGTTATGTGTCTGAGACTGAATTTGAACTCAAGTCCTCCTGACTCCAGGGCTGACGCTCTATCCACTACACCACCTAGCTGCTCCTTACCTTGTGGAATATTTTATCATAACTGCCTGATCTGATCTATAAGGAAATTCCTCTCCAAATATATAACAGCTCTCAAAGTAATAACAATATTAATAATAATTCCTATTTTAAAAGCACTTGAAAGTTCACAAACAAAAGCTAAAAGTTATAAAGGATTTTAAGGCTTAAAAAACCCTTTCTTAACAATTCTATGGACTAGGTAAGTACAAATATTATAATCTCCATTTTATAGACGAGAAATGAGGCACAGATTTCCAAGAGTAAGTCAAATAGTTGCTAAATGGCAGTCAGAATTTGAACTTGAACTCAGATCTTCTGACTCTTTCTACTATATCACTTTCTCAAATGAGATCATATTTGGAAAGCATTTAGTACCATGCATAGCAGGCACTATACAAATACTTATTTCCTTGCCCTCGTCCCTACCAGGTATCTTCCCCACTAACACAGAAGTGATAAGATCTTAAAATCATGCACAGTTAACTTGTTGACTTTTTTTCCTTTTTTCACCTCTTAACTATATTGCTTAAAGATGGAGTAAGAGTAGAGACAGTGAATGGCCCATAACATATAGAAACTATGACATTCTAAACCATCAGACTTGGGAGAGCTTGTAGAGATCATCTAGCCCAGTAGCTCTCAAAGTGTGGTCCTCAGACCCCAGGGTTCCCGAGGACCCTGGGGGCCTCAAGGTCAAAACTATTTTCATAATGATACTAAGGTTTCATTTGCCTATTAAAATGCTCCTCCCTTTTCAGTCATATTTTCTTCATGTACTTCAACCAAAACAACATATTATAACAAACTGAATGCAGAAACAAATATGAAAATCTAGTTCTCTTCTATTGTCAGAGATTTGAAAAAAAAAAAGGAAAAATGCCATACTTCTTAATTTTTTTATTTAGAAAAATATGGTTATTTTTCACACAAAGTTATTTAGGTTAATATGTAATGTGTTTAGTATTCCCATTTAAATGAATTAAATGAATGAATGAATGAATGAATGAATGAATGATTATTTTGAAATTTTGGCCATTTAAATTTCTAATGTGGTAAACCGATAATCCACATTCTCAATAATTTTTAAGAATGTAAAGGGATCCTGAAACCAAGAAAGTCTGAGAAGCTCTTATCTAATCCAACCACCTCATTTTGAAGGTGAAGAAACTGAAATTTAGGGAAGTGAACCCAAAACAACTTCATGGCAGAGCTAGGATATTGAATTGGGGTCCTCTTATAAGACATCCCATTTAAGGAAGGACACTGAAAAAGCTGCAGTGCATGCAGAGGATGACAGCGAGGATAGTAAAGAGACTCAAATTTATTTTACATGAGGATTGATTGAAAGAATTGGAGATGTTTAGCTTGTATGAGAGCACATTGCTGGGGATAGATGGGGAGAAGGAGGACAGAATCACTATATTCTAGTATTTGAAGGGCTATCAACCTGCAAGAGGCATTAGACTTAGTCCATTTGTCCTCAAAGGGCAGAAATAGGAGCAACAGATGAAAGTTGGATGAAAGAGATAAATTTAAGCTCTCAGTTAGGAAAAACTTCCTAATTATTAAAGGGCTCCATGAGTGTAGTGGGCAACAAGTTTCCTTTCACTGTAAAGAAGGGCTCAATGACTCAAAATCAGGCTTTTTTTTGCAAATTTATATACAAGTCTGAATTTTTTTTTCAATCCAGCATGCAACAAAAGAGATGGCCCTTTAATTCTGGTTTTGGTACAGCATAGATCTTCTGCCTCAGAAGATGAATTTCCATACCCAAATATTGTTTTAATATGACCAATACACAGGAGGAAGTTGATAAGACACACTATGAAAGCCACTCTGGATAAAGAAAACACATGACTTACAAATCTTTTATACATACATTTAAATGGTGACCATGACCTTTGCTCCTCAACACCATCAAAACCCCTACTTCAATTTCCATAAAGGTTCAAAGAAAACCTTGAAGTTTTAGAGAACCTACGGATTTTGAAACGAGAGACAGGTACAGATGCAGAGACACCTGTGTGTGTGTGTATGTGTGTGTGTGTGCATGTGTGTGTGTGTGTGTGTGTGTGTGTTTATGTGTGTGAAGTTTTGAAAAGTACAAAACGGGAAAGATGATGCACAAGGTCAGACTCACAAGCAAGTTGAGCCTATAGATAAGGTGGCCCAGAAAAAAATTTAGATAGCAATCCTGAAACTTTTTACTTCATTTTGCACTTCCTAAAATTCTACCAATTAGAAATTCATTTGTGTTAGCACTTTTTTAAAAAAGGAAATATTTCAGGAAAGATTAAAGAATATCAATTCTCCAGATAGTAATGTAAATTAATTCGATTAGAATGCTTTCCTCCTAATACTTTGCAGCAATCTGTACTGAAAGAATGGCAGTTCTGATTAAGAGGAAGAAGGATAAGTAATTTTGGAGCACCTGGGGAAGGGTAGGCCATGCCTGAATGAGGTGGGAATGGGGACCACAGAGAGATTATGGCTGTAATATGGCCTGAAATGCTTTTAAGACTCTGAAGAAAAGGGGACCAGGAGGCCATAAATGGGTGTAAAGGAAAAGAAGAATGCCAAAAACATATTTTGACTTTCAGAATTTTGCCCACAGTTGATCTAGTATCCAGGAAGGGGTAAAGCAAATCTCTTTCTTCCTTTCTTTCTCTTCATTGCTCTTCCTCCTCCAAACCCAGAACCTAAATTACTAATACAACTACATTATAAGTTGAATAATTGGTTGCAGGCTAATCTGGGAACTTAATTGTCATTTATAGCATTGTTTACATGGTAAAAATGTATCCTGAGTCCCCAGAGGCCAATTTACAAAATCAACTTTTGTAGCATAAACTATTCATAAATTTTCAACCACCTATACTAAGTCAGATATCTAAGCTTTCCTTCCATTCTCTAAAAGACAACAGGCACTTCATTAACAAACTAGATAATATTCAAGGACAAGCTCCCAGGAGCACAAAACCCATATGCTTGCATCATAAAAATACAATATAAAACAAACATTTTTAAAAGGTGCCTAAATATGGGTTTTCCTAATATATGGAGCCCCTCTGTCTATCCTAATATAATATTCATTTTCTACATTGGTATGCCTGCCAAAATATCTATTTGGTTAATAGATTGGATCAGTGCTCCAGGAAAGCCATTATAGTCTATCAAAAGATGATTAAGCACATTAAAAATATCTATACTTTCCAGGGACTCTCTGATCACTTGAGTAATAATGGCAGCAATCATCATAGGCAGTTGACAATTCAGAGCATGACTTTACACAGGGGTATGCCTTTATAGCGCATTCCTATAATATTTCAAGACCTGATAACTGGATAACTGCAGTTACATTGTTTTACCACTCTTACTCTAAGAACAATTACACTATTTTGCTGCTCAATGGAGCTCACAGAGTGCAACTATGTATGTTTAGTACTCCATAGCTCAGAACGAAAGCCCAAGGTTTGCATCTTACAAATCTCTCTCTCTCTCTCTCTCTCTCTCTCTCTCTCTCTCTCTCTCTCTCTCTCTCTCCCCCCTTCCTCTCCCTCTCCCTCTCTCTCTCTCTTTTTTGGCTCAGTCTCGTGTCAATCTAGGATTATCAGAATTTATTTTTTAGAAAGCTGCAAAAGTATAAGGGCCCTAGTTTCTTTGTAACCATTCAGGTTAACAATATATCATATAGATGATAAAAAAAAAACACCCTTGAAATAAGGACTCAAGCTTGAACCCACAAACAATTGAATTAACACGTTTCCCCTTTCTAGAAAGCCTCTACTTTACCCAGAGACCTATGTAGTCCTACAGATTTATGGCCACATTGTGGTTTGGGCCATATACTCAGGGTTGTTAAAAAGTCAAAGAACCCAACTCTTCTCAGTTAGGCCTGTAGAGACTTATACGTACTCCTCTTGGACTTCAGGGTCTATGGAAGGAGAAAAAAATCATGAGTTACTAGAATCACTCCCCTCAGACCTGCAGAAGCCAAATCATTCAAAGTACTAGTGAACAGCAAAATCCTGCTGCAGGGCATCAAGGTAGTGCAGTGCATAGACCAGAAGATCTGAGTTCAAATCTGGTCTCAAGGCACTTACTAGCTATATGACCCCGGGCAAGTCACTTAACTTTGTTTACTTCAGTTTCCTTATCTATAAAATGAACCAGAGAAGGAAATGGCAAAACACTTCATTGTCTTTGCCGAGAAAATCCCAAACGGGATCATGAAGAGTTGGATGTGACAAAAAATAACCCAACAACAAAATCATGGCTCTGTTTCTATGTGTTCCTTGGTTCAGATTCCTACTTGGCTCAGAAACTGCTGATTATGAAGTCCTCCTGAATATCTATTAGCTCTTTCATCCTTCTCCCCTCTTCCCTCCCCATCACTATGGCTCTACTATGTGCAAAGTTCCAGCTTAGCCCAAGAATTCCATGCTACCTTACTACCACCTCCCCCTGCCGCTTTAAACCACACGGGTCTTTCTCTCTAGAGGCCACATGGTTCTGTGAAAGACTCTTGCAGATTCATACACTTTCCCTCTAGAGAAATGAATGTTCTACTTCCAACATCTCTAAATTCTGGTTTTCTCCCATATCTCCAGTTCTGATCTACTCTCCCTTTCAAATTTCAAGTCCAGGAATATGGCTCAGATGTAAGACTAGCCATATCTCAATCAATTGCAAATGCGCTGTTAATGGGGATGCTTCTACCTTGTATATGTTCATTGCTAGAACAAAGGCATTGGGATGTCAGTGAGGATCCAACACGACTTCTTGGCCCACCCTTGCAGCTCTTACCTAAGAAGCTTTCATACACTTCAGAAAACAGACATCTATAAAACCAACTCAGTGAACATTTATTATACCCATCAAAGATAAAAAACTATCTTCTCTTAATCAGAACCAGTTCATAATAACCAAAAATTGGTGAATAATAAAGCATACAATTTCTTCAGAGTGGTATAGTAGAAGAGGCACCAAGCTTTAAATGGCAAGGCATGGATTGGAGGTGTAACTCTAAATCATCATCATTATCATCATCATCATTATAGCTAGCATTTATATAGAGCTTTAAGGTTTGAAAAGCATTTTACAAAATATCTTATTTTGTCCTCACAACTCTGGCAGATAGGTATATCCTCACAACAACTCTAAGAGATAGATGCATTCTCACAACTGCTCTAGAAGGCAGGTGCCATTAATATTCCCACTTTACAGATGAAGAAACTGAGGCAGACAGAAGTAAAGTGACTTGCCCAAGGTGACAGACCTAGAAAATGTCTGAGGTCAGATTTCAATTCAGATCTTCAATTCAGACCCAACACTGTATTCATTGAGCCACTTAGTTGTAACATCTTAGCTCTGTTCTGATTCTGCTACATTTTGCTTATGTGATCTCCCTTCATAGCTTTCAGGTTCCATTTCCTCATCTGTAAAAATACTTGTAGGATTTACCTCACAAGAAGCAGGATGGGATAGTGGATAAAAAAAAGACCTGTGTCTGAATCCCGACTCTGATATATGCTACCTATGTTATCAAGAACAAGTCAAGATCTCACAGTACCCCCAAGCAACTCTCTAATAGCATAAATTACACATGAATTGCTGATCTACATTGGTGGAGGGAATTCCCTACTGATGAAATCACGCATCCATGCCAAAAACAAATAAACAAAACAAAAAAACCTTACCTCAAAGGATTTTCGTAAAGCTCAAATAATTCATGTAAAATGCTTTGTAACACTTAAAGTGCTCTATAAATGTCAACTGTGATTATTATCTCTATGACCTTGGGCAAATTGTTTCACCTCTTTTGGCCTTGACTTCCTCATCTAAATGTAAGGGTGAGGGTTGATTGATTCAATCAATAAAATCACCCCCACTTAAAGTAACTGATGAGAAGCTAGCTCTACTACCTTAACACATTTCAATTTAATCAGAGTAGTGATCAGGACCTAGATGCCTCCTGATAATCAAAGGCATTTCAACTAGGTGTGACAGAAAGTCTATTTGGATTGGGTGAGAGACTTACTCATGCTTTATAGGATTTATATAAAACCAATGAGCTAGTTTGGAATCAGGAATTCAAGCATCTGGAGGCTTAATTAAGGAAAACTTCAGCTAAGCCATTGTGAAGAAATCATTTGGGGAATGAGGAGAAGAGCCTGAAACCCAGTCCCAGCTTTGGCCTTCACTACAGTCTCCTCCACCTTTTACTTAGGTGGACTCTATAAGCTTCAAGGGGTATGGAGGATTTTAGACATGCCATTGGTATCCTAGCAGAATTCCTGGGATAGCTAACAGCATACCTCTGAAGTTTTAGATAACTCTAAAACTACAGCTGTAGGACAGACAGAACTCAATGAAGAAAACAAGATCCAAGGTTTTACAAGGATCTCAGAAGAGAGAAGTTAGACCATAACCAAGGAGAAAATCTTAAGGACTTCAGCAAAGGGATTTCTAAGAGCTCTGAATTATCCCCTTTGGATATATTCTGTAAGCTTGAGCCCACTTTCCCCAGGACTCCATACATACTGGTGGGATAGTGTGTCATGGTCTTTTGGGGAGGATGTTTTGTGCCAACTATACCATTGCAGTAAACACCAATTTCTAAAAGCTAACTGTCCAATTGTAATCAGGAGCCAACAATGGGGTCCAATGAATATGTCAATAGAAAACCACCCCCTTTGCCCTCAGGTGTACCTTTAGACCCTGAAGGACACATAACAGTTTCCCTTTAGGAATCTGAACTATCACTGATAGTGGAGATTTGATTCAACAAGTCCAGAAGCAGTATGTACCATATATAAACTAAAGGGATTAAACTGGATAATCTCTGAGGTCTCTTTTAATTCTAGATCTTATGGTCCAAGACATATTAATATTAGTGATCAAACTTTGGTTTGTCAGAGAGCAAGAGTTATTAAATAGAAATATTAAATACCTCTAAAACTGCAGCTGTAGGCACAAGGATCAGAGGAAGAACAAAGAGCCAGGGAGGAATATGTGATCAGTACTAAGATCCCCAGTCCTAGACAGGAGATGTCATTTGTATTATGGGTTTGGAAAGAATCAAATTATTTTAGAAACTGGTCCAAAAATGTACTTAGCTGACACCAAAAAAAAAAAAAAAGCTTGGGCTATTTTGCCTGCCTTGTCAAACCTCAACAGACACTATAAAGAAAAGGCAAGCTTCACATTTTTGTGAAAGATTACAGAAGCCACAGTTCAATATAACCTAAAGAACAGATTCTAGAAAACAAAGTGGGACTGGACAGTTCATCTTAGGAACTAGTCATTCAATCAGCTTATGTTAATTTAATTCTTGCTTATTTAGCAACTTAAGTTAAAATCCACATCCACAATAAAGCCTATGTATCTCAGAATTCAAAAAAGGATTTCTAACTTTTCATTGAGAGTTACTCCTAGGAATACTATGCGGCCAGACAACTTTTTAAAACTATTTTCATTCATTATATCATTTGGAAAACTTCAAAGAATAGTGAAAGAAACATAAGAGATCAGTACTATTTATGAAACGAGGAGAGAGATAAGAATTTGAGATGGCAAGAGTCAATAACTCAGAAAGGCAAACCAGATACCTGAATAACAAAAAGAAAAGAAAAAAAAGACAAAGGGAAGAAAGAGATGTCACATTTGTTCACTGCTCACCATTTACTTGTCAGTCTACTTCAGGCTTGCACTGTATTTTAGCTCAGCTCCCAAGAGTCACTGAAACTATTGGATACCTTCCAAGCTGCCTTGGAAGGTGGAGAAGCCACTGCTCAGTGCAGCCTTAGCACAAGGAGGGAAAAGGTAGCTTTACAGGAAATGAAACCAGGCAGAAGTAGTGACAGCAACTAAGAGGCAGGTGATGACAATCAGTGAGATTCATGATAAAGATTGGAGGAGATGCTGAGTGTGGCCTTCAGAGGAAATGAAACATAAAACTAGGTTTCAAAAGCAATTGTTCTCCACATGAAAAAGTTCCCCCATCTACACTCTTCCTTCTTACATTCCTGGCCCAAACCCTGAACGCTTTCACTCACCCTAACCCTCCCTCTAGGTTCTATGGTTTATTTAATAAAAATTTTGGTTCAATGAAAAGTGACATACCAACATATAGGCCTTGATGTACAGATCAGGTAAATCACCAGCAGCTAGTTTTACATCTGCAAACAACTGTCCCATTGTAGCTTAACCACAGAGGTACCGATAGCAGCTAATACTATTATTCATACCTATAGTACTTTGAGGAAGTCACTTTAAAAGTGAACAAGTTCTTTTTCTGCTGTATTCATGACTCTTAAAAATCATAGCAATCTAAAGAGAGGGTCCTCACATTTTTAACTTCAATACATATGTATATACACAGATATGTATATATAGATATAGATACACATACATATACATACACATACATACATATGCTTATATATGTGTACGTGTGTGTCATTAAACTGGTTAAAATATACAAGTCAGCAACATTCAAACCAAAACGCTTCTTGTAGCCCACAAAAAACCATCACATAGATGATGCCCTCTCTAAACAAAGGCAAATGACTCTTTGTCTGGATCTCCTACCACACCTCAGTCTCTTAGAATTCGTGGTTCCTTTCAAAGCTCAGCTCAAGTATCACCTTCTCCAGAAGGTCTTTCCAGACCTCTCCCTTTCCCCAGTTATAACTGCCCTCAGCTTCAAGGTTACTTTGTATTTATTTGTATGAATCTTAAATATTAATATTTACATAGAGAGGCACAAACACACAAACACGGCCTCCCTCATTAGAATGTATGCTCCTTGAGGGAAGGGCTTAGTTTGCCTTTGCCTATGTATCCTCAGTGCTTAGCAAGTGCCTAACATGTGGTAAATATTTAATAAATGCTTGTTGACTGATGGATTGATTTATACTCAACCCTAGATATAGCAGAACTCTACTAACTATAGTGGTTGTAAATTTTTTTTTCTAATTGAGACCCAGTTTTCCTAACTTTGAAAAACTTCATGTCATTTTCTTCAGAATTTATGAAGATATGTAAGGGATGATGATGGAAGCTGGTCCTTCTGAAAAACATCCCCAATTACTTCAAACATTCTTGATATGACATGGTTCTGAGTTCATTCACCATCAAGGTAACACTTTGAATTTTTTTTAGGTCCCTCTTAAAAGAGCTAAATATAACACTCCAGGTATAATCTGGCTAGAGAAGAGTTGCAATATGATCTTCTTCATCTATACTTCTAATAATACGGTCTAAGATTCCACTAGTTTCTTAGATAGCTACATCACAATAATGACTTGTTGTGTCTACAGTCAATTAGAACTTAAGCTAAGTTTTTTAACCTAAATTAATTCATAACTTTACGCATTCCTCCTGACAAATTTCATCTGTTACTTTTGGCCTGTTGTTCTAGATTGATCGTTCTAAATTCAGATGTATAATCTGATGTATTTGTGCACACTGACAAATCTAATAAATAGTCCACCTACATGTTCATATCATTGATAGAAATCTTGAAGGCTAAAAAGCCCTGTAGGGCACTCATCTAGATGAACTTTTATTTCATTAATCAACATGCTATAAATAGAATCTTTAGATTTAAAAGATTTAAGGTTGGAATGAGCCTTAGAGATCATCTAGTCCAACCCCTTTACTGTATAGATGAGGAAATTAAGGCTCAGAGAAATTAGATGACACCATCACACAACTTTTAAGTGACAGAGTTGGCATTCAAACTAAAGTCCTCTAATTCCAAATCCAGGATTCCTTCTACTATAAAAACTACCTCTTCCCCTATACCAAGCTCTCCCTTGGTTCTCTACTCTAGCCAAGAAACCCATTTGCTGCTCTTTTCCACACAGTTGTCTCATTTCCACATTAATACTGTTACATATGACTATCACCACCCTGCAAAACATTCCCTTCTTTCCTTCTTTATACCCTCTACCTACAAAGACATGTTGTTGTTATTTGATCATTTCAATCCTGTCTGACTCTATGACCCTACTTAGGGTTTTCTTGGCAAAGATACTGGAGTGGTTTGCCATTTCCTTCTCTAGCTCATTTTACAGATGAGGAAACTGAGGCAAAGGAGGTTAACTGACTTGCCCAGGGTTACATAGCCAGTTAAGTGTCTGAGGCCACATTTGAACTCAGGTCTTCCTGACTCCAGACCAGGTGCTCTAGCCACTGTGCCACCTAGCTGCCCTACAAAGATCTCATCTTTCATAAAATCTCCCTGATTAATTATATCTGCCATATTCTGATCTCTATTTATTCCAAGTCCACTCAACACTTATAGAACTAGCTTGAATTGTATTAACTTACACCTATTATTTCTTTATTGTATCTATACATACACATATTTGACCTATATACTTACATTAGATCATAAGTTGCTACTAAGTAGTGATATATGTTGTTTATTATACTGAATTTTTGGTTTGGGTGAATAAAAATTTTAATAAACTCTTACTGTATAGTTGTTTTTATAGTTTGATATAATAAATGGATATTTCACTCTTTAAATTTCCTCATATAATAATGTTTTTTTTCCCATTCCATCTGAAGTTGGGGTGGATGTGAACAAGTGGGCAAAATGAAATATCTCTTCTGCATTTGCCATGGATTAATGCCGTTAGTTTCCAATTCTTTGCTTTTATTTTATTTTTTTCTTTTCATCTCTTCCTTTAAGATCAAGAAATTCATTTTACTTGCAACAGCTATTTACTTTCAGTGTTATCCTCTCTCCACTAGTTTCCCCTCTCCCTGCCTAGATCACCTGGGTCCTTGTTCTGACTTCCACTTCTTGTAGTGTTACTACCTCTTAGATATTCTTAGAACTCTCCTTTGGATCATTAAGGTTTTAAGCATTGGATCTTAAGAGTCCTCCATAACACCTCTAGATAAGAGTGCTTTGTGGGCCTTAGCCTAGGGGTGGGGAATCTGAGGCCTCCAGGACACTTGAGACCTTCTAGCTCCTTGGGTGTGGCCTTTCGGCTCAGTCCAAGTTTTACAGAACAAATCCTTTTATTAATGGGATTTGTTCTGTGAAGTTTGGATTCAGTCAAAGGGTCAAACATGAGGACCTAGAGAGCCACATGTGGCCTTGAGACCATAAGTTCCCCATCCCTGCCTTGGCCCATTCACCTGGCATATCCTGGTCTCAGCATTGTCACAGTTGTAATGGTCTCTGCTATTCCCATTATTATTTAATATTGTATTATTTTTATTTTTTTTATTTTTTTGCTGGAGTAGGAATGTGGAAGGTGGACTTCCTCTTTCTTCCCAAGGATCCATCTTGGCCAGAGGTACCAACGATCTCTTAAATACCAAGCCTAATGGTCTTTTCTTAATGTTCACACTTCTTGACCTCTCCATCACATTGGATACTGTTGGTCACTCTCTTCTCCTGTATACTCTCTCTTCTCTAGGTTTTTATGACACTGTTCTCTCCTTGTCTTCCTCATGCCTTTCTGACTACCCCTTCTGAATCTCTTTTGTTGCCTCTCCATCCATATCATGTCCACTAACTGTGAATATTCCACAAGGTTTTGTCTTGGGCTCTTTTCTCTTTTCCCTCTAAACTTTCTCATTTGGTGATCTCATTGGCTCTCATAGAATAATTTACTTTCTTTGCAAAAGACTCCTAGATCTATATTTTCAGCCCTAGTCTTCCCTGAGCGCAACTATTGGCACCGCAAACTGGATTTCTCATAAACATCTCAAATTCAGCCTATCCAAAACAAAACTGATTCCAGCCCAAGCCCTCAACAAGGCACCACCACCCTTACAGTCACCAAGGCTCAAAATCTCAACATCATCCCTGACTCATCATTCTCACTCAGTCTACATAACTAATCTATTACCAAAGCTTGTCGTTTCTACCTTCTCAACATCTCTCCTATACTTCTTTTCTTCACTTATGTAGCCTTGCTCAGGTCATCATTACCTCTCAGCAGCTGGTTTGTCTCCGCCTTAAATCTCTCCTCACTCCAACTGATCCTCCACTTGGCTCCAAAAGTCATTTTCCTAAAGCATAGATTTCAATAGCCTTTAGTGGCTCCATATTATATCCAAGATTCAATATAAACTCCACTGCTTGACATTTAAAACTTCATAAGTTGTCCCCTTCCTACATTTCCAGTCATCTTACAACTTATTTCCCTTCAGATACTCCATGATCTGACTCTACTGTCTGACTAGCTGACCCTGACTGAGACTTTGTTAACACTCCAGCCCTCTTCTCCCTGCCTTTGCACTGACTGTCCACTGGGTTTGGCGTGCCCTCCTCCCTCAACTCTCCCTTTTAAGTTTCCCTGGCTTTCTTCAAGTCTCAATTCAAATTCCACATGTGACTGAAGGCCTTTCCTTCTGTTAGTTGCCTTCCACTCTTGAGATCACCTTTCATCTACCCCATACATAGCTTGTACATACCTAGTTATTTACATTTTATTGTCCCCAATACGATGTGAATTTAGGACAGGGACTATTTTTACCTTCCTTTGTAATAACAGTACTAAGTCTAGTGCCTCACACTCAGTAAGCGTTTAATAAGTGCTTTTTGATTCAGTGATTGATCCTATGATGCATCATTATCAAAGGTCATTCTCCCATCATATCACCATAACATCTCATTTTGAAAATAGATGTATACATTGAAAGCAGAATCCAATTGAAAAACATAGTCTTAATTATTCTAACATAAACGACTATATGCTTATAGATCTTTAAAATAAATATATAATAGGTCTGTATTCCTCATTCACTCTTCTCTATAAATGTCAGTCCTATCAATACTAAAGATGAGATGACCTTTATGAGAAAAATAAGTCATTCGTCTCATATTGTCAAAATGAAGCATAAGCTTAGTAATCCTATTATTCAACTTCCCAAATTTTCTCCAACATTTCCTGTGTAAAGAACTAAGAATTGTTTTTAAAAAAAAAGATAGACTAATATCATCACACTACTAAATTAACACTGCTCTCACAAAAAGATATACATATATATATATATACATATATATATATACACACACACATATATATACATATACATAGTATGTAATTGGCACATATCTAACCACAATACCCTAACACATGAACTCTTAATTGAGAAACAATGTTCTCTTTAATGATAACAAATAAAAATGTGATTCAATCATTCCTAAAATGTGAGGAAAAGATAATATTGTCTGTGTTGCCTTATTAAATGAGATATTTATTTTTTAATAAAGCTTCAAATGAGGTGTGTACTTGAGGAGCCACAATATATTAGTCCCAAACTCTGAACATAGCTGTACAAGGGTAAGGACCATAAGGCTGAGCAATACACTAAATCTAGTCAGAATATAAATATACCACATAACAAATTCTATTACTCAAGCAGTCTTATCTTATTTGGGATAACTTCCCAAATCCTAATGATCTAAAAAATTCTAAGATGAATAATACTGACAATGCAATGCAACCACTCCTTATCATTAAAAAAAAAACCAATAATAATAATGATGCAAAGTTGAACATGCAAGAGGATCCAGAGAGTTTTCACATAGGCACTGCATGTTCTGCTGCCTTCTGGCTATATCCCATTGTGCCTATACCCCACTATTCCTCATAACTCTTTCTTCAGTTTTTTAATTTTGGTGACATTAAGTAAAGAAGTATGAAAGCATTAATAAAGTATGGGTGTATCTTGGCTATGGTGGTATTCTTCATGTTTGCAATAGCTTTTCTATTCTGGAGAACTTTATCTGTTTTAGGAAAATGGTCTTCCTAAGATTCATATAGGGGGCCCTGGCCAACTCATCTGTTTTGAACCTGATGTGCTGAAATACAGCTGTCAAAATAAAACATTCCAAATTATTTTTAACCAACAAATCACACACAGGACTTCTAACTTTAAGATAACTTAAGGGAAGTAGTTAACAGCTATCAAGGTGACTTAATAAGAAGAAAATTAATGAATAAAGGTTTTTATTCATATAAATGTTTCTTTCTCTGATGTAAAGAGAGGAACAGACATAATTCATTTTCAATGAAATGGAAAACATTTAATGGCCTGTGAGTAATTTAGCAGTAATATAGTCAGTTACCAGAATAAATATCATTCCTATCTCTTAATTTGAAACGTATAGTCAAATATATATTTTATATATTAGATTGTCTTACTTGTACTATTTTGATTTAAATGTTTTATAAGCTCCAAGGTTTCCATCTGACTCTTCTACTTTACTTATTATTTGCATCATAGCATCTTTATTCATTCATCTATATTCAACAGTGCCCACTAAACAGAATTACTGAAAATAAACACACATTGCCACTAACTATCCTTTATGTCAAACTATAATGTGTAAACATGTTTTGCCCTGTTTTCTTTCTCTAGTTGCCTTCAATATTACCTGGATTTTATTTTGAGTTCACCACTCTTCTTTAAATTTCTAATAATCAGTTTTATCTGCTAGTTACTTGGCTATCTATTACTCAGTGGATCTGTGGCCTGCAAACACTTGCTCATCATGCTGGTCACTGACTGTCATTCTTAAATGTATAGATAAGATTAAACAACCCTTTCTATGAAGTTCTCTTCAACTGCTGTAATTAGTGTTCTGTCTTAACTGCTTCCTTCTTAGCTACCAGTAGAAAGAAATATAGGCTGCCTAGCTACAAGATGCCAAAACAACTAATTGAGTCAGTCAAAATTCAGTTCAATTAGTGAAAAGTTAAATCACATAAGCCCTCCCAAGTGTTTTATACGAAATATAATTGTCAAAAAACTAAAATTTCCACTTTCTCAGTAAGTTTTTGTGATAGCTCATTAACCAAGACCATAATCATATTTCTTCAGTCTTTAGGGATAGGTAGCAGATAATGCCTAAATGCAAATGATGGTTCATTATATTCTTCCTAAAATCTACATGGATAACTCATTCCCCCTGACCTCCAAAAGGGACAGTTATTACACAACAGCTAGACATAAAAGAGAGTTTTAAATTGAGATTCATTCATTGTCATTTATACACAAATATACTGTATTGGTATCCTATATTTTGTTAACTCTTCTCCTACCCCACTGCTCATCTCAACCCTATTGAACTATATGATTATTAAAGCAATACATTTTATCCACATTTTAATTCCAGACTAGCAAGATAATTCAATTTCTTTTTTTAATAACATTTTTCTTATATGATAACCTGATGATTTTAAGTCCTTGATGATTTCAAATTTACATTTATCATGACTATTTCTAAGCTGCGTTAAGAAATTTTTTAAAAATGTATTCCACCTCCCTGTCAGTCAAAGATCAACGAGCAAAAAACACTCATTCCCTAGGAAGAAAAAATTTTCTCTCAAAAGAATTGTCATCTCAAAAGTTGAAAGAAGACAGTATAATCATAGGACCATAGATCTAGAGCTAGAGGAGACCTTAGAGGCGATCTAGTAGTACTGCCTAATTTTTCAGATGAGGAAACTGAGGTTCAAGGAAGTTGAAAGATTTGCCCAGTGTCACAAGTAAGGCAAATAGAAGGACATCTAACTTCAGAGCCAGTTCTTTTTTTTCAACTGATTCATAATCTCTCCCCCTGGCTGGATACCCTCTCCATTTTCTCTGCTATGGGTAAAAGAAAAAAAAAACAGAGATTTTAAAGATCATGCTAACTTTAAAATGCAACTTTAGGGGAAAAAAACCAAAGCTTTCATATTAAGGAAAATTAGTCTCTCATTAACTGATTTATTCTGGTAATTGTAACAACACTTGGTATTTATAGACCTTTTGGAATGCATATTGGAATGACCATATTTCTTTTATCTTCACTCCCACCCCATGAGACAGGTATTATATGCCTAATTTGCATAATTGGAAGCCTAAGGTTATGAAGTAGTATCCAAAAAGAGAACAAAGGAATCAGGAATCCAAGATTATCGCTCCTTCTTACACTCTGTGATACTCTTTTGGTACTCCTATATTTTGGGATTATCTAATTCATGGCTTTTAAAGTTGGTGCTAGTACATGGCCTCACTCTAGGTCTGCATCACACCATAAATGGCTCACTGCTTTAGTGTGTAATGCTGTTGATGTTCCTGCCATTTCAATTGCCATACAGTAGGTTTAAACAGCAGATATTTAACCCAGCGAGACCCTATGACACTTTTTTCAAATCACTTCAGAAGGGAACTTGTCTGTGATACCTGCAACTGTCAAGGAACAGTTCCAGTGATGTTTGTTTGTGTTTTGGCTGGATCTGAGGGCCTGTAATTTCATTGATCTGGGGAACTCCCTTTACTAACACATATCTACAAGAAGAAAGAAGGGTAGTGATATTGGTTGGGAAAAAACCAAAAGGGCTTTGTAGCAGTAGTAAGTTAAGAGGTCAAATTATACACGTATTGTACTGAATCTAAAAGGACTTTATTTCTAATCTGAAGTATACCACATCTACCATATCTTTCCTGGATTGAAAAGCCAGGGATAAGATTAAATAACCTCTTCAGTAATTTCATCTAACAACTCTGACATTAGAAATGTCTTCCACATGTCTAATTTAAATGTCTTTTGCAAAATTTAAGTACATTTCTTTCATTTAGTTCTCAATCATAGTTCTCATTAAGACCATTTCAAAATGTAGAAAAAGTTATTAATTTATCCTCCTTGTCTCCAAGATAAGTAATCTCAGTTCCTTATAACCCTTCTTCCCAGATACTTCCCCCACCCCGTCTATTATTTTCTATATACAAGAAAACGTTATGATAAAACAGGTGTCAAGAGAGAAGCAAATGTACCATATATTATATTACTAGGACTGGGTGACCCTAGGCATGTGACTTAACTACTAAGTGCCCCGAGGAAACTATCTAATATTATAAATTGCAGAACAGTTGCCAATCTGCATTAGTACAGAGACTTTCTTCTCCAGCAGTTCCTTAAGTTGATAAAATCACAAACCTACAACAAATAAATAAAAATTAAAAATTAAAAGATCTTGTATTTGCTTGTTTGTGTATGTTTTATTTCCCAACTAGAATATAAGTTCCTTGAAGGCAGGGGCTAGCTCACTTTTTGCATTTGCTTCCCTAGTGCTAACACTTGACAAATACTAATTACATCCAGTCACCTATTTGTTGGATGGAATTCCTGGCATCACTGAAATCATACCATTTACAAAGCTATTGTAAGACCATATACTATATGTAAGACACATATACTCAAGGAATTACTTGAACCAAAACTTCATTTGACCAAAATTCAGAAATCATAGGTTTGGGAACTTTTAAAAATATATTAGGAATTTTTTAGCATTGCAAAGAGCTTGTCAAAGAGATGAGAGAGAGCTCATCTCATCAGAACAGTATTCCACCTTCTACTTCAAACTTTCATAACAGTATGGATCTACTGTACTCCTCAACAGAACTGAGAAGACCCAGACTTTTTACTGAACCAAGCAAATGTGGAAACTAGATATGAACAATTTCTAGACATCTCTATTTTTTTTGTTTTGTTTTGTTTTGTTTTAATTTTTTTTTAAATTTTTTATGCTTTTGAGTTGAAAATTTTTTCTCCCTTTTTCTCCCCCCCCCACCCTCCCCAAGATGGCGCACAATCTGACATAGGCTTTACATTTACATACCCATTAAACATATTTTCACATTAGTGAAGTTGTAAGTAAAAATTAAAACCAATAGGAGGAACCATCAGAAAGATGAAACAAAACTCAACTGAAGGTAAAAATAAGTGAGAGCAATTCGACTTCCATAGTTCTTTCTTTGGATGTGGACAGCATTTTCCATCCCGAGGCCTCTGGAGATGTCTTAGATCCTCGTAATGCTGAGAAAGGTTCAGTTTAACATTCTTAGTCATTGCATAACGTGGCTGCTATTGTATACAAAGTCCTCTTGGTTCTGCTTACTTCACTCAGCATCAGACCATATAAGTCTTCCCAGGTTTTTCTGAAGTCAGCCTGTTCATCATTTCTTATAGAACAATAGTATTCCATTACATTCATATACCACAACTTGCTCAGCCATTACCCAATTAATGGGCATCCTCTCAATTTCCAGTTCTTTGACACCACAAAATAGACATCTCTATTGAATCAAAGATACAAACTAGATGTGAAAAGACATAAATCACTTTGGAAGAAATTAAATGCTTTGAGCTTTTGGGCAAAATAAGAAGATGCTATAGGGGATGTGCATTGGGGTTTGTTGAAAAGATTCTGTTATGCTCAGTGGGTCTTTGGATAAAATAGCAAGACAATTTAGAATCTAGAATTCCAGGAGCAGGCCAGCCTGGTGTTCAAATCTGGCCTCAGACATTTACTAGCTGTGTGACCCTTGGCAAAAGTCACTTAACTTTCCTTGCTCCAGCTTCCTCATCTGTAAAATGAGCTGGAGAAGGAAATGGCAAACCATTCCACATCTTTCCCAGGAAAACCCCAAATGGCGTCACAAAGATTCAGATACAACTGAAAATGACCAAAAGTCAAGCCCTAAAGAAGGAATATCTTGAGAGAAGGAAAGAAAGTGAGTTTCTATCTATTCCCTCCCTTCTTTGACCAAAGGATGACCACATGAATTATTAAATGTCAGAAGATTTAGACTTCCATTAGTATCATAAGGGAGTCTAAGGAACAGAATTATCTAAGGGAGTGTCTACTTGGAAAACCAAAGTCAAACCAGACATAGACAAACCAGGCAGAAGGAAAGGCATCTTCAGGAATCTACAAAGAGTGCAGTAGAAAGCTACATGTAAAGGAAGTTTCATGAGAATTGAAGGGACAAAAGGACTTCAATAATCAGTATCTTTGAGTTTAACCCTTGTCTGCCACATGAGCCCTCTAAGCCTGAGCTCACTTTCTTCTGGACTCTGTATGTATTGTGAGAGAATATGTCTGAGATTTTGAAGGAGAATATTTTATGCCAACTGTTATTACTATACCATTTTAGTAAATACCTCTAATTAAGAGTTCATTAACTCTAGCTGGCTAATTAATGTCAACTGGTAATCAATGGGGAGTACATCATTGGGGGCTAATGAGCAACAGTATTAGAAAAATAACCCATAATCCTTTAGAACCCCAAGGGGTGCATCAGCCAGCCACCCTCTCAGGAGACAACTCACCAGTGTGAATGGGAATAGGACAATAATCTCAGAGCCTGGACTACACTTGTACTATGTTTGGGCACAAACTCAAAACCAATACTAAAAAGAAGACTCCCAATGGAAGCACCAATTGGTTTCAGACAGAAAGCCCTCTGATATGTATGTAAAATGACTCAGTCCAAACATTCTAATACCTGATGGGATCACAGAATGGGGTGACTTTTTTTACGTTAGAAAATTGCAGTTTGAGAAGACTAGTATTAATTTTTTAAAGAAATAATTGCATCAAAGAACACCAAAGTTAGAAGGGACTTCTGAGATTATCCAGTCCAATTTACACCTGACCATGAGCACTCTACCAATATTCCCAACAAACTGGTTATTCAGCCGTGAATGGGTAATGAACTATGTCCCATGGAATGCTCTCCACTTTGAGGAAATTCTAATTGCTAGGAAGTCTTTTTAAAAATTAAACCAAAATCTGCTGCTTTCATCCATTCCTTTTAGTTGGCCCTCTGAGGCAAAGCAGAACAAACCTAATCTTTCTTCTATATTTCTATATGACAGCCATTCAAAGTTATACATGTATTTCATTTCCTAGTTAGAACTGAAGAGGGTTCAAAGAACAGTAGTGAAAGAATAATTGAAAGACTAAAACAGAGACCCTTCTAAGAACATCTAACGACATTGGGATTGATGATTTAATATTTAACTGTTCTAAAGTATAGTTCTAGTCTGAAAATGCTGAATAAAGCAAAATGCACTTGACTCTGGAGAGACCTGGGTTTGAATGCTACCTCTGTTATTTTACTAGTTGTATAATCCTGGAGAAGTTAGTAACCTTCCGTTTTATCTGCAAAATGGGAGTAATATTAGTATTTGCCTCACAAAGGTGCTATGGGATCAAATAAGATAAAACGTAAAGCACTGTACGAGTATAAATTATTGTCACTAATTGCACTGTTACAGAGTACTAAAGAGGAAATTAGGTACTACACAAGAAAAAAGCTTATTTTGACATAAGGAGAACCTTACTGACAGCAAATGTGATTAACATATCTTTATCCTTCTATCCCATCCAGCCAATCACATCTCTCTCAACCCTTTTTCCCCAAAAATTCTTGAAAAATTTGTACCACCTCTCACGTACCATCTACTCTCTCCTCAATGCTTTCTAATCCAGTTCCCACCTCTGCCACTCTCGTAAAACTATTCTCTCAAAAATTACTAGTGACCTCCAAATCACTAAACCCAAAGGCCTTTTTTCAACCCTCTTTTTCTTTGACCTTTCTACATCATGACAGTGTTGACCACATCCCTTGCTGGATATTTCTTCTCCCTTGGCTTTCAATGACACCACGTTCCCCTGTTCTCCTACCTCTCTAACCACTCTTTATCTCCTTAACTGGTTCTCTATGCATTTCTTCATGACCCTAATATGGTTTGTCCTCAAAGTCTATTCTTGACTGTCTTCTATTTTGTTTTGGGGTTGTTTCCCCTCAACACTTTCTCCTTGGCAACCTCATTCACTCCTTCAGCTTTAACTATCAAATACATGTGGATGACTCCTAAATTTATATGTCTAGCCTGAACCTCTCGTTTTCACTCCAGATCCATAAATCCATCAAGATGTCCCACCACTACTTCAGACTGAACATGTCTAAAACTAAGCTTTTCATCTTCCATTCTCAGTCTCCTGTTCCTTCTAATTTGATTACATCGATCAGTGGCTCTACTATTCATCACTCTTAGATCTTAGAACTCCTACAAATATCTTTGATTCTTCTTTCTTCCTCACCTCATATTTAATTGGCTATTAATTCTGCTTAAGAGTATCATTCACATCTATTCTCACTGCTACCATTCTAGACTAGGTTCTTCATTACTACCTACCTCCTAACCGATCTTCCTGCCTCCACTTCTTCCCCCTCCATGCATTCACATTTCATTCTACTGCCAGATTAATCTTCCTCATGAATAAATCTGGTCCTATCATTTCTATGCTCAAGAACTTAAGAGGCTCACCATCCTTTACTAGGTAAGATTTAAGTACCTTTGCCTAGTATTGAAGGCTTTCTACCATCTGATACTTTTAGAGAACTTTTTTATAGACTTTATTTTATAGACTCCTACATGTGCCCAATGCTCCAGCAAAATTTGATTTACTCACCCTTCAAGGTGCCATATTCTTTCTCATTTCCATGCCTTTGCCTTAACTTTTCCCTGTGCTTAGAATGTTCTTTCTCCTCTTCTTGGCCTGTTGGATTCTTTCCCATCCTAGAAAACTCAACTCAAATGCTGCTACTTCTAGAAAGCTTCTTAAACACCACTGTCACTAAAGACCTTTCCCCTAAGAAATAATTTGTCTTTCACTTCTTTAATGCACTCATGCTAATTATCTGTGAATGAGTTTTATTTCCTTACTAGACTATAAGCTCCATGAAGGCAGGGATAGATTCTTTTATAAACTCTATCTCCTACATAGTGCTCCCACAGTGCTTTGCTGCATCCTTCCCTGTGTACTGTCTCCCCCAATACAATGTGAGTTCCTTGAGAAAAGAGGACAACTTCTCTATTTGTGTCCCCAGGTCTTAGCACAGTGCTTTGTATATAGAAGGGGCTTAATAGATGTATCATTCTTTTATTCTTCATAGAGGTACTTTTAAAATATTTACTGAATTAAATAAGATTTACATAGCACTTTAAGCTTTACAAAGCACAAGGTTTAGGACAGGTTTTCCTACCACTAGATAATTGTGCTCCCCTACAAATGTATAATATTGTGCTTCTCCATCCCATCCTAATGTTATGATCCCTGGAATGGTAAACATGTATTTAACATACTTTTTTGTTTCCTTCACCTTTGTACATCTAATGTAAGTATGTCACTTGCCATGACCTTATTATAGTTCTACTGAGGTAGGTTGTTGTTAGTAGGGAGAATGGACCCCAAAATCTGAAAGAGTTTTAGGAAGATTTTTATTAAGTCATTTCAAAAAGGAAAGACCCAGAAAAAGGTGTGGCTCTTCCCCTTCCCTGGTCTCTGTATGGTTTATAATAATTATATAGGATTCACACAAGGACAAAAGGATATTTGTCTGATTGGTCTCACATAGACCATAGGCTGTCTCCAAAGAAGGTCAGTTTGAGATGTATATCAGCAAGTAAATCAATCTAGTTTGGGAAACCCAAAACACCAGCTTTGGGTGAACCCAAAACAAGACCTGAGCTGACCCAAAACAAGCACTGGGTGGGATCTAAGCATTCCTTACAGCCATCTGGCTCTTCACTCCACCCCCAGTGTCTCTGAGGTCAGCCTGACCTCTGTGGCAAGCTTTGGGTTAGGCGATTTTCTAGCCAAATAAAGTTAGGCTCAAGCAATATTAATAAATGATAAATAATAAGGCATTTTTCCACATATTGCAAATATTATTATCCCTATTTTACAGTTAAAGAACCTGAGACTCCCAGAGGTTAAATAATTGGCTACAGGGTCTCCTAGCTCAGAACTGTCAGAACCAAGGTTCACTGTCAGATCTTACTCCAAAATAAATTATTTTTCTACCATACTATGTTTCCTATTAATATACTACATTACCAGTTTTGATTAATAATAATAATAATGATAACAGCTAATATTTGTATAGTACTTACTGTATGCCAGGAACTGTGCTAAGTGATTTAATTATCATCTTATTTGATCCTCACAACAAACCTGGGAGTTAGGTGCTATTATTATCTCCATTTTACAGATGAGGAAACTGAGGCAAACAAAGATTAAGTGACTAGCCCAAGGTCACACAGCTAGTATGTAATTGTGAGATATGTATCCTTGGGGACCTTTAAAAATAGGTTTTTAAGAAGTATCTCTCTTGGCCATTTTAATTACTTGCATGTCTAAAAGCAGAAGACTTCTGAAAGCTCTTTCCAATAGTGATGTGTTTTATATATTAGCAACTAATTTTTATACAATATTCAATCTTTGAACATTCATTGAAGCCAGTCATGAATAACAATAATATAATGCTGATAATAATGAATATTCCACTAACTAGTACTCAATAACAAAAAGTATAGGAACAAAAAAAACCCTAGAAATTATGAAATGAGGAAGTTTTAATTTAGTGAAAATATTTAACAACATTGTGTAGATTTCCTCAGGCTCCTACATTGTCTCTGAACTTCACATATTCATCATAAGCCTACTAGGGAAATGGGGTCACACTTAGCATTTTCAAAAAATGCAGCATACGTAAGGTCAATTAATTAGGTGGCACAGTGAATAGAGGGAGGACCTGAAATCTGAGCTCAGACACTTACTAGCTGTGTGACTCTGGGCAAGTCACTTAACCCCAACTACCTTGCCAAAAAAAAAAAATTCAGCATATTTCAGTCCATTTAAATTCCCTGTATTGAACTAAGTAAATACTGTGTTAAATAGATTCCAAATGATAGAAGTAGATCCCCAAATGATGGAAATAGATCCTAAAAGATGATCTCTGGAAATGACTGCTGCACCTCTAAGTAGCAAGTAATTCACTCCATCCTTGCCAGGAGGCCTACTCTTATACTCATTCTGATCCTGATGGGGTAGATAATAAGAATTGTTAGCTATGTATTATTGATAGGGAAGTAAGGCTTAAATCCAACAATGTCCTCATCACAATAAAAACGAAGTCTCTTACCCTATGATCAAAGAGCCCAATTAGTCCACAGCACCTGCCTTCTCAAAGATTCAAAATAAACAATGTTAAAGACAAAATGATCTAATGACAATATTACGGACAACATCATTAAAGACAAAGATGCAAGAAAGCCTGCAAATTCATAGGATACCAAATATCTGCCCTGAATCCCATTAATTCCAGACATTTCTCTTGCATTTAAAAGCCACCAAAATAATAACGTTTTATTATCTTTACCCATGACAAAATTGTGTCTAAGTCAGATAAATTATACTGGAGAAATGTAAGCATATGGAAACACCACAGCTTCCACAAGGGAAAATTAAAAACTGCAACAATTTAATTCATAATCCAAGGCATATAGGTATTTAAATGTTGTCCGGTTGAACATATTTCTAGGCCTCTCCCACAAAGATTACAAACTTCTCTCCCTAGACATAGGAGACAGCCTAACTGAATCTAGACTAAGAAAGTTTATGTTACTATTAAGATGAAAAGCTTTCCCAAGGTAAGAACGAGAACAAAATGACATACTAACAATTTTATTTACTTGGGAGTGGTATTAACTGATCCCTCAACAATGTTCAGGAACCTGTGAAGCTCTCTGGCACTTGAGGCGCTTTTCTTTGAGTTGAAATTATTATTTTTTTAGTTGTGGTTGTTAGGGATGAAAGGGTTTACAAAACAGGATGCTAATCCCCAAGTAGCATCTCAAGCTCAATTGATATTTCTAAGAATTCTACTTATCACCTCAGTTGAAGTGCTATAGATAAGTAGGGAAGATTATTGCTATTGTAGGTCTGAATGGATTGATCCTATTATTAAAGAGTACTATGATAATAATTATTTTCTAGTTGGGCAAAATGAATCTCAGAGCAATAAAAATCCCCAATCTTAGGCTAATTAGTGGTGTGCAGAGTGGAATATAGCTTAGCAGAAACTAGGGGCCACAGTAGAGTGCTGGATCTAGAGTCAGAAAGATGAATTCAAATCCATTTCTGAGACCCTTTATGCAGGGCAAGTCACTTAACCTTTCTACAATGTCAATTTCCTTATCTGTAAAATAGGAATAATAATAGCACCTCCCCTCTCCCACCCCTGGGTCATTGTGAGAATAAAATGAGGCAATATTTATAAAGTAATCTGAAAACTTTAAAGCACTATATGAATGTTAGTTATTAGATATTAGTTATTAGATAGAATGTGTGTAGTTTTTAATAGGGACAATCATTTAACCCAAGTCTTATTTACCAAACCCATTTAATAACTGCCTTGTTATAATGGCATTCTACCATATTTGAAATGACCTACAAAGAGTTGAACTCTTTCTTTTCTGAACTTCTCGCTGCATGTTGAATATTTGCACTTATATATTCTGGATTAAAACAAAAGAAGAACAAAGATGCTTCCATATTAGCACCATTGGATGAGGCTCTGAGGATCAAAGAGAATAATGGTGTTGTAATCTGTCAAAGAAAAAACTATGAAAGAAAGGCTTAATTTTTAAATCGATATCTCTTTATGCCAAATGCACTTAAATAACCTTTAATTTCCTTATTACATAAACCAGCTGTTAGGTTTCCTAAGTGAAATAACATAGTACTAGATACATGTCTAATAACCCTATGGGGATTTTTTTCTAAGAGAAATATGTAGGTAATAATTATAGGTGCATAGAAGGCCAACAACTTAATTCATTATTCTGATTAGCTTAAACAAGCAAAAACAGACATTTTTTAAAACTACATTTAATGCTTTCTAATTTAGAGCAATTTTGTGATTGGAAACATGGAATACATTAACTAATCCAAAGTTTGAATCTTTTGGAAACTTTCTATGTAAAAGTCTTTGGTGTTGCAGCCTTAATAGTTCTCCCAGCGAACTTTGGTGTTTTGACTATGCAATCAAAAGAAACTATAAACAATATGCAATTCCAAAGTCTATCCATGAATCAACGAGAAAAGTAATCATAAACATTATTTTTATGCTATTATTCTTCTTTAACATGCTTGAAAGCATGCATACCATGCAAGATTCATGTTGTTAAAATGTTAAAATAACTAAAAAAGAAAACTATTGCATTTATTTTTATGGGCAATGTGAAAAGAACAAATTCAAACTTAAAAAGCTTATACTAAAACTACTTTCCTACTATTTTTAAAAATCTGCCTAGAGCAAAAAGTAATACCACAAATTCACCTTTAAACAAAAAAAATTCACATTGCATTATTCTCATATTTATGAGAACATTAATGATTTCATTAATACTTTTAAATAGCCAGCTTTAAATCTAAATAATATAGGTACCAAATAAAACACTGAATACTATGTTGCATTTACTTGTAAAATTTGTTTTGCTTCAATGCTTTAGATGACTTGGATAAAATAAAATCCTGCTTCCACATATAAGAGCATGCTTGTGCTTTACAATAAACATCCTTATTCATATCTCTGTTTCTGCAACATAGTAAAAAAAAAAAACACACAGCAGCAAGGTTTAAACAAGAGGCTTCCTGTTGGTGCTCTGTGAAAAAGCAAGATTCTGTATTCCATCGAGGAAAAGAAATCAACTCAGCCCTCCATATTCAGCATTATTCAGCACTATTTGGCCCACATTTCAGGAACCCTTCTATGCTTTATGCCCACCTGACAGTATGTCCTCTCTATTATGCAAGTGATGAAGTCTCCCCAAGGCAAATTATCACCCAACCATCCTGGTCTTTTCAGCACAGCTGTATCCACTGACATGCTCTGTAAAGTGAGCCATTGCAATATAACTGTATTCCCCCTCTCTATCACTTCTCCCAGAGGGGGAAAAAATCATATTTCTCACATCACTGCTAAAGCACAGCAATAGGGATTTGATTGGCTGGCTGAGCTAGAAGGAAACATCAATCAGAGGCCTGGGCCAGCACTGGCTCGCTCACTGCAGACCTGAAACTAGGTCTCAGCCAGCTCTTACTGCAGGAGTGGAAAAAAAAAAAAAGAGGCACTACTTTCTCAGAGCAGGAAGAAGAGGAGGCCACGAGCATTTCCTGTTGTGCAGTTGAAACAAGCAAAGACGTCATTACATTCACACTCCCTCGGGGTGTCAGCAGACTGAGGGCCAAAGTTCAGTCATTTCCAAAGCGATGAAAAAAAAAAAGAGGGTTTTATGCCTTTAAAAAAAAATGCTTTCCTCAGAAAACATTCTCACCACTTAAATTTTATGGCAGCTTGCCTCCACACTGAACTGCACAAGCCTTATATGCGACAGATACTACATTTGCATGGGATAGGAACAATTTTTCTGACTTCAGGAAACCTTGCCTTGGCAACACCCTGGCATTATGAAAATTCATTGAGTTCTTACTATCTTTTTTATTTTTGCATCTCAGTAAGAAGGAAACTGAATATATTTCCAGGTGTTAAAAGGAAGCAGCTTTCCTGACCATGTTTCTTGGTTTAATTTTGAAGTTCTCTTTCCTGAGTATTTTTCTTTCTCCATCCGGAATCCACTGGAAAGCAACCCAAAGTGAAAACTACAATTGCTTCTGTTCCTGTTATCTGTCTGAGACCTCTCCTCCCGAGGAGATTCTTAAAGGAACTTGTCAGAACTTCAGAATTTCAAAGATAAAAGACAATGCAATGTTACATAAATAAGTGACCTGAGGGAACAAGGGAAGCCCCCTCACCATCTATGTAAAATGATTTGGAAAGTATTTTTATTAATAAAAGCACACAGCTCATTGACATTACCTTTATCATCAGTTCTTTAATTAAAGATTTTTCATGTTTTCATCAGTTTTGGAAAATTTCCCAGCAAGGACTTGTATCTTTCATTTTTTAGGATTTAGAGTTTGGAAAAACCTCCATAATGTGTGATGGGATTTTGTGTGTGTGTCTAATTTCACTTCTTGATTGTCTAAAACTTCAGCAACCAAGACATCAGAGGCTTTATGGAATCATTCTAGAAAGCGTTACCTTTTGATCACAATTTCAAGTACTATTTAACATTGGCCAAAACATTTGCCAAGGCTTTTGTAAATTAAAGATGGATATATTTGAATAATATAAAAAATTCTTATTTCTAAAATCCAGTAAAATTTCACTTAACTGATGGCTAAACAACTGACATTTATATACTCTTTTAAATACATTATTTAATTCAAGCCTCATAATAACCCTATGAAGCAGGCAGGACTGGTACTATTTCATTTCCATTTTGCAGATCTGGAAAATGAATCTTGGAGGCCAAGTGACTTGTCCAGGGTCACATGGCTAGTAAATGGCATTGCTGAGAGTAGAAACCAAGTCTTTCTGACTCTATAATTGCTGTCTCCACTATCCCACACTAAACTTCTACACAGAAATGGAGTCAGAGTTATACTGGATGAAAATATGGTCGTATAGAACTGCATTCGCATTATTTTAAACATAAGAATAATATCTATTGAGAAGCAGCATCGTGTAGTAGTGGGATAAAGAAAAAACCCTGGAGTCAGAAGGACGCTCGTTCAAGCCTGGTCTATGACACATACTAACTATAGGATCAAGTTACTTAACCTCTGAGTGTTATTATAAATGACAGATCAATTGCCAATATGCTTTGGTAGAGTGAGTTTCCTCATCAGGAATTCCCTCTTTTAGTGAAATCATAGAGGCATTAATCTACTATTACTACAACCACCACCACCACCACCACCACCACTACTACTACTACTACTACTACTACTACTACCACTACTACTACTACCACCACTACCACTACCATACTGCTACTGCTACTGCTGCTGCTGCTGCTGCTGCTACTACTACTGCTGCTGCTGCTACCACTACTATTATTAATGCTGCTGCTGCTATTACTACTGCTGCAGCTGGTGCTGCTGTTGCTGTTGCTGCTGCTACTGCTATTATTACTACTACTATTACTATTACTACTGCTGCTGCTGCTGCTGTTACTACTACTATTACTGCTGCTACTACCACTACTATCATTACTGCTACTGCTGCTGCTGCTACAATTCTACTACTACTACAACTACTACTACTACTACTACTACTACTACTACTACTACTACTACTAGACCTAGGTGGCACAGAGAATAGAGGGCAGGGCCTGAAGTCAGGAAGCCCCATCTTCCTGAGTTCAAATTTGGCCTCACACACTTATGAACTGTGTGATCTTGGGCAAGTCACTTAACCGTCTTTGTCTCAGTTTCCTCATCCCTCAAATAAGCTAGAGAAGGAAATGGCAAACCACTCCAGTATCTTTGCCATGAAAACACCAAATGGGGTCCTGAAGAGTGGGACACAACTGAACAACAACTACTACTGATACTAATAATAATAATATCCATGTCATACTTTGACATTTTCATTCTGAGCTAGTTAACTGAAAATATACCTATAATATTTTGATTCCAACTGTTTTGCTTCACAAGGTACTTAATTAAAATGTTTATAAGTATATCATCATTAAAGCTCTCATGTCACTGAATCCTACAGAAATAACATGAAATCAATCTTATTTTGAAGTTTTTAATGTTAACTAATCATTGAGTGTATCTCTAGTATCCTTCAGCAAGATATATTTCTTTTAGAATTACTAAAATTAATTTAATAATTTGCTATTTAAAACTAATTTACTCTAATATAAATACACAGACTCAGAATAATTCTTGGGTTCAGTTCCTATTTGTCTCTATGGACAATATCTAAAGGTAATATTTGCTATCACAGTGATCCAAGGCCCCTGAGTACCTAAGGTAATTATATAAAGTGTCATTCTCTAATTTTCTGTACAGCATAATTTAGCATTTCAAAATCAAAAAATGCTAGTGCTGGAAGGGATCTTAGCAATAACTTAGTTCAATCCCCTTATTTTAAAGATGAGGAAACATGCATAAGGAAAATAAGTGATTTACCCATGGTCACATAGCAAGTTAGTAGCAAAGCCAGGCCTAGAACTCAGATCTTCTTACCTCCTGCCCACTGGTCTTTCCAATACTCCATGCTGCCTCTTTATTATCATTGCTCCCTAATTGTTTAATCTGCATTTTTATCTCTTCAGCTGTATTACATATATGTGTATATATACACATACACACACATATGCACTCTTTTTAGGAGTATTCTTATTGTTATTCTTTAGTATCCCTTACAGTGTGTTGGATCAACATCAAGCAGAGAGGTAGGTATTCAAATATCTTCAGTGAATGATTGCTAGATAGAATAGTGTCTATAAGATTAATGTAAAGGTGAGGGTCAATTGAATCAAACACAAAATCACCCCACTGATCTTGACCTTGTTTCCTTTTTCAGGTAAGCATCTCTACTGAATTGATTAATCAAAGATACTTCAACTAGATGTGACAGGAAGCATATTTTGATTGGTTGAAGAATTTGGTTACTTCCTTTGGAGATTGTATAGAACCATCAAGACTGTTTGAAATTGGGAATTTGAACATCAGTCAACATAGAGGAGAATCATTCCAGGTGAGACTCACTTTAGGGTGGGAGGAGCAGAAGAATTCAGCCTTGACCACAGGAGGACTTAATGAACTTTGGCTTTTTGTTCCTAAGAGCATCTCAAGAACTGCTGACATAGTGTCTACACTGGGAGCCAAGGATACCGAGGCAAGGCAGCTTCAAGACTATCTAAGGAATACAAAAAATAACCTACACTCTGCCTAAGGGAAACTTCATGAGTAGCTCACAATGGGGGGAAAGGTACTTCCAAGCAACCAGGATCTAGTAATTACCTCTCTGCCATGTGCTCTAAACTTGTACCCACTTTCTCCTAGACATTGTATATTGGTGGTAGAGTATATCACAGATTTGGAGAGCTATTTTATATCAACTCTTCTTACAATATCACCTTAGAAAATACTCATTTCTAAAAGTTAATTATCTGGCTGACTGACTGATTTCAACCGATAATCATGCAAAGAAGCACACCAGTGTGGGTTTATGGGCTATATAATTCTACTAGACTAGAAAACCACTCCCCAGTCCCTTCAGGTTAATTCTAGAACCCTGAGACAAGAAGAAGAAGGGGGAGCACGTTCTGGAGAGGGACCAACCTACCAGGGATGGTGGGGGCAAGAGGCTGGGAGAATGACTATAGGGATGTGATACACTAGCATATTCATATGGACTCAAACATTGCTTTTTTTAATTCCACAGAAGCAACATGATGTAGCAGAAAGAGCACTGAATCTCAAGTAAGAGGTCTTAGGTTCAAGTCCCACCTCTGATCCTGGACAAACCATTTAACTTCTCTGGATGTCACTTTCCTCATTTGTAAAATGTATTGGACTAGATAACCTCTAAGGTTCTTCTAGCTAAAAATAATAGCATTTCTATAAATTAAAAAAAAACCCTATACCATAAAACTAAAGCTATATACAGTGTGCTTCTAACATGCACTAAACATGCTGAATAACCAAGGAAGATTTTGATAGCTAAATATATGGCATTTTCATCTAATAGAAAGTAGAGCTGAGACCTTTCTAGTGGTTTGGATAAAGATTCTGGTCAAATCAGAATCACAGAATTTCAAAAGTATGAGAGTCCTTATCTGGTCCAATTCCTTCATTTTACTTTAACTTCAATAAAACAGCTTTTATTCCAAACTACCCCAAATTTTGTCAAATGATTTTTAAAGTAACATACCTTTTGAAGTGATATCAAATTATTTTGAAGAAAAATAACTATGCAAATTAGCTAGGTGGTTCAGTGGATAGAGCACTGGGCCTGGAGTCAGAAAGACCAGAATTCAAATCTGACCTAGATACTTACTAGCTCTCTGACCCTGCGCGAGTCACTTAACCCCTGCCTGCACAAAACTGGAGAAGGAAATGGCAAAACACTCCAGTATCTTTGCCAAGAATAACTGATCAAGAAGAGTCAGACACAAGTGAATCAACAAGTACTTTTGATATGGTCAACTTTGCTATTTCAAATTTTTTTTAATGGGAAAGAGGAGTAGCTGAGCCACAAATAAATGAATAATTGAATGAAAATATAAGCTCCTAGAAGACGGATTATTTTTTATTTTGGTTTTGTACTGCCATTGTCTAATACAATGCTTTCCACATAGTAGGCATTGAATGGATGTTTACTAAATTAAAAGGAATAAAGGAATGGGCACCAGCCCTAGGAAAAATTGTGAACTAGGTTATTTTTGGCTTAGGTAACCTCAGCATTGCTTTTAAACATCTCTTGGAAACATCCCCTCCCCTCCCCACCATGACAACCCTGTCCTCACCCCCATTTAGCATCAATAGGTCCACCGCTGCAACGATTATTTAGTCCAGTTCTCAGCCTCCTCCTCAAATTAATTTATCTGTATCAAATTCACTTTGGGCAATACTCTTCTTTCTGCTAATTTGATAAACTTGTCCTGTGCTAATGTACTAATGAGTTTTTGTTTTAACCCACCCAATTGATATATCTATATTTCAACACGAGCTTTCCAAAGTTAATACCTTATCACAAAACAAAATCAAGATGGCCCCTATTCCATATATAGTGAAGTCAGATGCTATTGAGAATATATAAATAACATATATACATATGTGTTATACATATATAATATATGCATCTATATATAGATGCATATATATATATATATATGGATACATATTTACATGTGTATGTGAGTGTGCACGTATGTATAGCAGGGGCAGCTAGGTGGTACAGTGGATAGAGGATGAGGCCTGGAGTCAGGAAGATCTTAGCTCAAATGTGGCCTCAGATGCTTAGTAACTGTGTAATCATGGGCAAGTCACTTAACCTTTATTTGCCTCAGTTCCTCATCTGTAAAATGGGGACATAATAGACAAGGAAATGGAAAACCACTCCAGTATCTTTGCCAAGAAAACATTTTGGACAAAAAAGTTCATGGAGTCACATAGAGATGGACACAACTGAACAACTCAACAACAACAAAACTTCCTGACTCCAGGCCTGGCACTCTATCCTGTGCTACCTAGCTGCCCTCCCCCCTTTCTTCTAGAGTCTAAGACAAAATATAAACTTACTAGCCTGGCATTCAAGATCCTCCACCGTCTGGTCCCAACTAACACTTCCAGCCTTATTTAAATTTAATCCCCTCTCATGTGTAATATCCCTCTAAAACTCGACTGCAACTATTGTCTAAATACACTGAATGCCTTTCTTATCTGCCCTTTTTAGAATCATTATCTTCCTTCAAGGCTCAGCTAGGGTGCTTCTTCCTCTGTGTAGTCTTCTTAGATTTCCTGAGTTACTAGTGTCCTCTCCCTCCTCAAATTACATTGTATTTACTTATCTGAGTTGCTAGATTCTAATGCTTTGTGTTATCTTTCTAATAAGTAAAGAGGTCAGATGCTCAGAAGATTTCAACTTGGAAGGGATTCCAGAGATCATTTGGTTCAACCCCCTCATTTTACAGATGAGGAAACATAGGCCCAGCAAAGTTAAGTGAGTTTCCCAAAGTCCAAGGGTAGCAGATATCATTGCCGAGGTATGCTGTGCTGATTTTCAAACACAAATCAGTAAGAATTCTGATAGAAAAAAATGATTGTCCCCCACTCCCATAGCTAAAAATGTATCACCAAACACCTTGAAAATCTGAGCAGATGTGTCCAAATAAGCATAATTGGATAGATACAGTACTAAAAGCAAATGAAATCCATATTGTAAATAGTCGCCTAAGTTTTCTGAATCAATACAATCTTGTATTTTCTACTGAAGCCATAAGAATAACATATTTACATCAGAGTGTAAATGTTAACCACATACAAAAAAGTGGACAGTAATGCAATTTAGTATAACACCATCAACTACATTATAAGATTCTTTAGGTTTGTGTATATAAAATGTTAAAATTTATGACACGTTATCATTGGATATTAAATCATACTACTCTCTATTCTATAAATGCCAGTGTCTCCCAATTACCAATCTTCTATTTGAATCTAAAGCTCTTTACAACCTGACCTCAACCCACCTTTCCTGCCTCACTATACATTACTCCCCTTTCACATTCTACAATCCACCTAAGCTGCCTTTCTTACTTTTCCTCACACTCTATACTCTGTCTCCTGCTATTGTACCACAATAACTGGAAAGCACTTTATCCTCATCTCTTCCTCTTAGAACATCGAGTTTCCTTCAAGATTCAGCTTAAACATTACTTTCTGCTTCAAGGTCCTAATCCCTATAGTTACTAGTGACTCTTCCAGAAATGAGCTAGTAAATATTTAATGACTAGCTCTTTTTTAAAAAATTGCACACAAGACACACTTTTAAGTTTAATCTGTATTTATTAACACTTTCTCCATCACTTTCTTAAGTCTAGACAATCAACAAAATAATAAAACTCTATAATTTGTACTGTTTGCTGGTTTCCAAGGTGCAAAATGCTCATACCAAAAAATTAACAATTGGCTCTCAATCAGTACAAGCTTGTTCAAGGCCACCTGTGGACTCTCCCCTTAAATCTCTAAATCTGTCATAGGCATTTAATAAATACTTGTTGATTAATTGACTGACACAAACTTCTGCATAGGAGGAAATAAATAAAAAACAGTGTCACTATTGTCTAGCAAGTTACAAGATTTACTAACAATAGAAACAGGGCAGCTAGGTGGCTCAGTATACACAGTGCCAGGCCTGGAGTCAGGAATACCTGAGTTCAAATACAGCCTCAGACACTAGCTGTGTGATTCTGGGCAAGTCACTTAACACTGTTTGCCTCCATTTCCTCATCTGTAAAATGAACTTGAAAAGGAAAAGGCAAATTCCTCCAGTATCTCTGCCAAGAAAATCCCTAACAGGGTCACAAAGAGTCAGGCATGACTGAAAACAGATGAACAATAACAATAAATTCACCAATCAGTTACAAAAGATCTCTTATGTGAAAAGCACTGTTAGACATCGAACATAAAAAGGGTAAAAAAAAAAAAAGAAATGACACAGGCCCTGTCTTCCAAGACATTACAGTCTAGATGAAAGGGACTACAAAAATATACAAATAACTTAATACAAAGAAGAGCAGAATAGAGGCAGGCTCGGAGGATAGAGCATTGGGCTTGGAGTCAAGAAGACCTGAGTTCAAATCTGGCCTCAGACACTTACTAGCTATGTGACCCTGGGCATGTCACTTGACCCTGTTTGAAGAAGAAAATGGTAAGCAACTCCATTATCTTTGCTAAGAAAACCTCAAAAGGGGTCACAGAGAGTTGGACATGACTGAAATGACGGAACAACAAACAATAAAAACAAATTTTCTTGCATAATGTATACCAATTATTAATCAAACATTTTCATATTATTAAATTTAAATCTCAATGTTGTTTCTTTGTTTTTTTTAAATTAGGAACATCCATAAATCACTGCTACTTCTTCCATTAAATCATGTTTGTTGCTTTGTAATTAATCATTTTAAACTTCAAATGATTGCCCAAGCTACCTAAAGATTCAGCTCAAAATTTTGGTTGCTAATATATACTGAATGGTTGATAACTATACTTGGTGAGAACTAACTCAAATTATGTCATACTATGTCATTATTCTTACACTATTATTACATAATAATAGTGTCCCACACTAGTCATGTCAAACGCAAATAAAAACAGATCCCCATGGACCTCATAATGACTTAGAAAACCATAAATTAACATTATCTACATTTTATTGTATTTTTCTATTTTGTTAAACATTTCCCAATTATAATTTCATCTGATCTAGACACACTCCAGAATTCTGTGAGTCACTGTGAGTCATAAAATAATGTCTTCTACTTTTCTACTATTATTGTCTAAAAGATAATAATAAAGTCGTATAAGCTAGTATAGACTCTGGGTTCAAAAGAAATAAAGCAATGTTGTGAATTATCAAGTTTTGAACAAGTAATAAATGAATAAAATGGAAATTTTGAATAACTTAATAAAATTCTTCTCTTCCTGGTTACTGACACTCATCAATCTCTAAAGCATCTTCATATCATGCCAGTTAAGTATGAGAAGAGCTTGTGAACTGGAAAAAATGTTTCACTGGGTAGCAGACTTTATTTTTTTTTTGGGGGGGGGGGCTCCCCACAGCTGCAGGAATAGTTTAAAAGATGAAGCAACTCCATAGGCTGAGAGTAGTGTCATGTTTGGCTCTCCATGGTTAGAAGTACGTTAAGAGAGTTCATGGTGACAACCAAGTAGAACATATGTTCACCTCATTTAATGGAAAATTATGACATGGATTTGAAGTTTCCCAAGATGTTATAAAACAGGACTAATGTTTCCCATTCTGTTACTGGACAATATTATAATAACTCTTTAAATACATACTTCAATGCTTAAACTATATGTGGTTCCCACATGGGTATTACCCCTACCAATCTTAATTACAGTTCCTCTACAACTTGATAAATGATCTTCAGGGATTGCTGTAGCCAAAAGATTCATGATAGAATCAGAGTTAGAAGGGACCTTAGAAGTCATCCAATCCAATCCCCTTATTTTACAGAGAAGGAAATTGGGTTTGAGAGACGTTAAGAGATTTGCCTAGTGTCACATAGCTAAGAAGTGTCGGAGATAAGATTTGAATCCAATCTTGGAAACTTCTGACTAAAAGTCTACTATGTTAATCTTAAAGCCAACCTGATGATGAATACATTCAAACTTAGCGAGGCTAGTCCTAAGACAATAACTATATAGTTCTGTACTTAAATCTTTTCTAGCTTAGTAGAACCTGTCAAAGCTGGAACTCCACTAGCACATCCTTGGAAAACCCAGATCACCGCTGTGCCAAAATTACATAGCAAAGGAGAACATCAGTGATGCAACTCTTTAAATAATGAATTTTAAAACTTACTTGCTAATTATTATCTGGTTTATGACACTGTCTGCTTCACAGTTTTATTATGAGAGAAATAATGAATTAGCTACCAATTAACAAGCTTATAGTACTTATTAAGTGCCTACTAACGAGCAGGCACCATGATAGGTTTTGAAGATACAAATGAAAAAGCAAAACAATGCCTGAACTTAATGAGCATACAGTTTCCTGATTCTACCTACATATTTCCTAAATATCAGTCTGGGTGATAGCCAGGCTGTCCCTAATATCTTCCTTAGATTTTCAGTGATCTTTCACAAAGGAGTAATGAAGGTGTAGTGGTATAGTTTCACAATATGACTGGGATAAAGAATGTAGACAAATAGCCTTTATGAGGGTTAAATTGGGCAATATCCTCTTTTACCAATTGACCTTTCGTCTTTTATTTGTTGTATTTCTTGAGAGTTAGTATACATAGGAAGTTGGCCCAAAGAGAAATAATAATAACCAAATCATCCAGACACCCTTCTTTCTCAGTTCCACATCTTATTTTTGTCCCATATAGCAAGGCTGGATTATTTTTACATACCTGATATTTTTACAAGACAGAAGTTCAGTTCAAAACCAAATGGAAAATACTCAACAGAATGAAGACAAGTATAGAAAGAGAAAAGAATCATTTAAAGGAATAGAAGCAGGGTTGGATTAAGTACGAACCTTTTATGAAAAGCATCAAGGTCTGCCAATTACCAGTGTGCTTCACAGTCTTTGGCTCTAGAGAGATTCATTTCTACTTCAGTACTTCCAAAACAAGTCTTTTTTTGTTTTGTTTTGTTTTCTCATAGGTTGGATAAGAAGCTATAACCTTGTCTTTATTAAGTAGACCTCAGCACAAATTACTCATGCCTTTCTTGATTATTTCAAGGCTTAGATAACTACCAAGTTCTATATGTGGAACTGCAAAAATGTTGGAAACTATAAGCAGGACTGAATGCTATGAATTCTCTCATGCAGAAGGATATAACCCTAGAATAACCATGGTTAGGACTCTCTGTAACTTATCCTTCAGGCTTTGGATAAAATCCAAGACGTTGGTGAATGGAACTTTGCTTATCTAGGACTACATTTAACAGGCTACTTCTCTTTTTATGCCCCTTTCTATATTTGATATTCAATAAAGACTAAATAATTACAGGTTCATAAATGACAGCTAAATATATTATCTAAATTCAAATTGAAATGAAACACATAAATTGATTATGTTACAACCTTCCCACTTCTACCCCCAGCCCCAACCCCCATACACACACACAAGAGGACCCTTCTCCCAGGACAGAAACTGTAGCTGAAGATTTCCTCAAGTAAGTTAAAAATGATACAGAGAGAGTATTTCCCCAAAGCTAAAGTAGAAACTTTCAAGAAGTGATGACTGGTCTGACTAATACAGGCTCACACCCACAGTTCCCATTAAATAAGTATCTTTCTCCTCTTCTTCATCAAAAGTTAACTGTTCTAAGAAACATATGTCCATTAAAATCCTCACCATGCTCATTATTAATAAATCATGAAATTTTTGTGCCACCCTCAATCTGTGCTGCTAGATTGTGCTCCCTGGGGAGTAATGACTTTTCTTATAAATATTACATTTCCATATCTAAATTAGGAGGGTATTTGTATTGACTTTTGTCATTCATTTTGATTCTGTCATTATTTATATAAAATCATTTTTTCAAAGCTTCCATGCAGCCCAAGAAACTTCCCAAAAAGCTATATTATGAATTATCAGAGAACAAAAAATTAGGCAAATCTCAATTTATAAAAAGATGGAGGCCATTATCAGTTCTAGACTTCTTATAATGTATGGCTTATGTCCACATGGTCCCCAGAGATAGTGTATGTATATGTGTCATGTATATAAAAATTGTTCAGAACTGAATTTAAGATTAGGCTAACGTGGTTTGGAAAAATGACCAAAGTCAAAAAGAATACAACTTTATCTCCATTCATTCTTTACTTCTTGACAATGTTCACTTTTCTAAGTCAAAGAGTAGCAATAATCATATCCAATATAAAACCCATATACATTAAGCAGGATTCAAATACACAAATGTAATAATATTTTTAAATATTTTATTGCATTATTTTATTTTGCATAAACATTTTCATAATTCATTTTTATTGTTTTATTTTCTTTAAGAGGTCATAAAAAAGGTGTAGAATGGACAGCTCCAGGAACTGACATTTTCTATATGGTCTGCACCTGTAGACTTCACAATTGAGCATTTCTTTTAAGTTTTATTAATGCCTTCGGTGTCCATGATCTTTCATATATACATTGGCGGGGGGGGGGGAGGTTGTCTGCTACACCTTTCAATTAGGAATCAAACTGAAATTGTTCTCTGAAGAGATGAGTAGAAAATTAGGGATGGGTGAAAATCAACAAATACAAATACCACATAAGACCACCTTAAGACCGTTAGACCTGAAAGGGAACTTATAGGCAAGTGGATGGTGGACCTGGAGTCTAGCAAGACCTAACTAAGTTCAAATGTGGTCTCAGACATTTCTAGCTGTGAAACCCTAAGCAAGTCACATAACCTCTGTCTAACTTGGATTCTTCGTATGTAAAATGGGAATAAGAATAACAATAGCACCTACTTCCCAAGGTTGTTGTGAGGATCACATAAGATAATATTTGTAAAGTGTTTTGCAAATCTTAAAGCGCTATATAAGTTTTACCTATTTATTTTAATATCATTACATCCAAGCATACAACATAAGGGCATCCAATCTAAGCCCCTCATTTTACAGATGAAGAGACTGAAGCTTGGGAAGGTGATGTAACTTGTCTACAGTTACTCAGGATTTGAACTGTAGCCTTCACACTCCAAATCTATCACACCACTAACCCAAATTTCAAAGCCATCACTCTTTCCATTGCAGTAAGATGTTTCTCTAGTAAAAGGAAAATTTTACATTCTATGTAGCTCCAAGGAAGAGAGATATTAATTCATCCAACAAAATCTTATTGGGTGCCCGCCACATATGAAGCATTATACAAGGCCCAAAGGGGAATCCAAGATGAATAAGAGATAACCTCCATCCACAAGAAGTTTGGAGTTTAGTTGAAGTTGACAAAATATTTATACAAATGGATGTGACGCTAAGTAGTATGTGACAAGTGGATAAAAAAGCATGAAATCTGATTCAGAGGAAGGAAAGGTCACTTCTTACTGGAGGAGGCCAAGAAAAGGTTCATAGAAAAGAAAACATTTTTTAGAGTTGGATCTTGAAAAACGGTTGGATTTCAAGTGAAAGTTACAGGGAAACCCATTTGTGGCTCAACATGAGGAAGAAAAAAATTTTTTTTAACAATTATAGTTCTTACAAAGTGGAATGGATTGGTTTGTGAAGTAGGGAGTCACTGTTCAGATAGAAATTCTATGACCATGTTTAAATAGCAAGGATATAGTAGAGGGTATTTTTATATTGAGTTGAGAATTGAACCAGATGATTTCTCAGATGCCTTCCAACTCGAAGATATTATGGAAGAAGAGTTCAACCCTCACATTATATGTACAAGGTCCAAGAGGAGTGAAGTGATTTACTTAAAAAAAAAAAAAAAAACCTAGAAATCTTGTTATTAGCAAAGTTGAAATAAAATCTAAGTTTCCTGACTTCCAGGGCAATGCTCCTTCAAGCTCACTCTGCTACTTCAATGAGTAAGCCAGTAAATGTTTAACAACCAGCTCTCCAAAAACATAGGACACACTTTTAAGTTTAATCCTTATTAACAAATCATTTTCTCTATCATTTTAAGTCCAGACAATCAATAAAATTAATCAAAACTTTAATTAATTAATTAAAATTAATCAAAACCTGATCTGTAGTATTTGTCTACTTTCAAGGCATATATGCTCATACTGAAAATTCAACAATCAGCTCTTGAGCTGATATGAGCTGTCTCCAGCATAGTCTGGCTACTTCTCTATGTCTATCAGTAATACCATCAGTTACTAATTTTCAAAACCCTTAATTTTTTTACCTTGGCCTTTTTTTCCTCACTCACTTCTTCATATATAATTGATTTACATCTTGCCCATTCTATATTACAAACAATATATTGCTTACATCTGTTCCATTTCCTCTATCCCCTATGCTACCACCCTATTATAGGCCCTCTTTACCACCTATGGGGAATATAACAGTAGCCTCTTCACTAGTTTTCTTTTCTCCATTCTGTACACATTATAGTCCAACCTTCATAAAGGTATAAACACACAGAACTGATCATGTCATTCCTTCTCACAGCCCTTCAATGGCTTCCTCTTGTAAAGACCAAACTCTATGCTGGCATTCTCCACAGTCTGGCACTTTATGTCACACTACTTCCTTCCATACACGATAACTTCAGATAAAATAGAATATTTGCCATCCCCAAAATGCCCTGTGCTGTCTTGTCAATTTATTTTGCTTATTCCATTCTTGATATCCAGAATGTCCCACTTTGTGATCCCTTGATCTCCATCTATTGAAATCCTATCCACCTTTCAAAGTCCAGTTCAAATGTCATCTCATAAATGAAGCTTCCTCAATATTCCTGATCAGTAATGTTCAATTCTTCTTCCCTCAAATGTCACATAGCACTAAGTTTATGTATTACTGAAGTACTTACCATGTGTCATTCTGTATTTCAGGTATTGTTTATGTGTCACTGACTATAGGTCTATGAGAAAAGGGACTTCCATTAAATTTTCATGTTCCAGTGTCTTGCACAGTGCTCTACATAAAGTAGGCCAATTAATAAGTATTAAAAATGTATTGAAGTTAATTCCACATGACCTCCAAAGTCCTCTATCTCATCCACTTTTCACCTATCAATATTACTATGCAAGACCAGTCAATATTGCTATGCTATGTTCTATTGAATGAATGAATCACTATACACATGAGCAAGTTTGTTTAACTGGACACTTTGAAAGGTTCCTTAACTCTCTAGCTTGCAAAAGTAACTTTCACTAAATCGCTTTCCTGGTGCCCTAAATTGTACCCTACTGGCCAAAAGAATGAATATTCCTTTTGATATGTTTAATTGACACAGACAGCATGGTGATAGAAAGAGGAGTAGACTGAGCCTGAAGAATTTGATTGGAAATCCTGGCCCTAATGCTTTCTAACTGCATGATTGTGGAAAAGAATGCTGTTCAAAATACTAAAATTAACTACCTTGAAGGATTATTGTGTTGAAAGTCCAAGTTTGAGGTCTGTTAATCTTAAAATACCATATAAATGTGAGTTGTTATTTATTCAGTCACATGATCTGCTAAATTAGAAAAAAAAATATTCAAGAAAGGCTAAATTAAACAAAAGAATGTAAGATAAAAAGGATATTCCCAAAGTGCTTCTGAACATTCCCAAAGTTCAAAGGATCATAGCAGGCCATATCCTTTCTGTTAGATGGATGGATGGATGGATGGATGGATGAATGAATCTGATAAACAAACAAGTTAAACCACATGTGTTAGATACTTTGAAACTGTCTTAATTTTCTGTTATTTGTAAAATAGACCAAGTATTTAATATCCTTTTTTTATTGCTATGTAATTGGTTATACAGTCTACAGCTACAAAGAAATTTGGTTCTGTAGTAGCAAGTTATTTACTAGAAGATGCAGGATTTTGTAAATGTAGTACCTAAACTGACAAGATGGCAACCCCTTTATAACTTGGTAGATGATCTTTGGCCAGAAAAGTTCATTGACCTCTGGCCAACTAGCCAAATCTTTCTGAATGTAGCTAAACTGGTCCTTGTTAACAGATACACAGTCTTTTGGTATTCAAAGTCTAGAACCTGCCAGAGCTTGTGTTATAAAATGTCAGTGTGGCAGAGCAGATAAAGTGATGCACCAGAAGTTAGGAACATACACATATAGAGACCCTCTGCCATAGACACTGGTTCTGTGATGATGGGAAGGACCTCTCTGAGCCTCAGGTTTCTATTCTGTGACATAGGGATAATAATGGCACCTGCCCCCCTGGGTACTGTGAAGAATAGATGAGAGAAGGCACACAAAGCACTTTGCAAACCTTAAGGTCCTATATAATAATGAAAATTCCTGGCACAGCTTCAAGAACTCTGGGTCACCTCCATTCCATAATGAAGTCTCATAGGATGACTTCAGTGGGTAAGTAACATATCCCCAATAGCTAATTACACTGAAAATTCCACCCAGCAAGCATTTATTAATCACCTACTATGTGCACGGCCATACCCTGTAAATGTATACTTGAGGATGCAAATATAAAACCAGAAAAAAGCTAGCAATCAATAACACCACCATTGCTAACTTCACCGTGTTTTGTTTTCATTCTTTGTAATTGTTCCCTTCCCTTCTCATCAACTAGGAAAATTGCAAAGGGGAAAAAAAGGTCAGCAAGCTAATTTCATCAAGTTCTTTAGCTTATTTGCTCTGACCATAAAAAGTTTTTCAGGCCTGATATTAATATCTGTTGTGGTTATTTGCTGTCCCTATCAGATTCAGTATTATTAAACTCCTACAAAAAAGACCCCAAATCAACAACGACTGTGAATTCAAAGAATTTTAAATTTACATTTCCTTCTTGAGCAATTGCATGGCATATCCATCACAAAGACTGGGGATTTTTTAAAAAGAAATTTTTGCTTAATAACACAATGATAAATGCCTTGTACATAATCAGTCCATTTCCATACCAAAAAGTAAGTGTAATTCTCCTGTTTTGGTTGCACATTGACAATACTGATGGCACACAGAAATGTTACTTCAAGATTTATACTTGCTGAACACTTTTTTTCTGAAAACAATAACATATGCTTTACTAAAGTATATTAATAGCAGTCAATTATTTTGAAAGAACACAGCTAGTGCTTTTCACAAGTGTATTATCTTATATCGGACTTTTTAGGGAACCAAATTATTTTTAGTTCATATATAGTGTTACATGACATACTGAAAACAGGAGGTCTTCAATTTTCATCAGTAAATTATTGTACAATCCCTGAAGTTTATTATAAACAAAAAGCCATTTTTCAGATGAAGAAATTAAAAAATGCAAGACAGGTAAAACCACTTTGAAAATTTATAATGGCTCACTCCTAAAAAGAGAAATGAGAGTGAACCTCCCACCCTTTTTGCAGTGGTTGGGGGACTCCAGGTGTGGAACATTGCATGTCATGGCAGACCTGCTTGATATGTTGGTTAGTTTTGCTAAACTACTTGTCGTTGTTGTTTTAATTTTTTTTTATTTCTTGTTCTTTGTTATAAGGAATGGTTTTCTAGAAGAGTGAAAGGGGAGAGTATATATCTGGAGTACTAATCCCATTCAAGCCCATTCCACCTCTTTCACTAAAGCCACTTATTATCTGACAGTAGTGGGCTCCATGCATGATATTTCCCCAATCAGGACTTCTTGTCAAAAAAGTGGATAGAGGCCTTTCCACTTTACTGTACTGCACCTTACTGCTACTCTATCTGTCTCTCTGTCTGTCTGTCTGTCTGTCTCTCTCTCTCTCTCACAGACGCACACACATATCGAACAAGATGATCTTTAAGGCCCCTTGCAGCTCTAAATCTTATGATCATTTGATAAGGCCACAGCATAAAGACCATCCTCCCCATGCTTGCTACAAAGAAATCAGCCAAACTTCTTTTGACCACTCATTCCCTGGCTGTCACAGTTTATGGAAGCCAAAGGGCAGGGCCCTCCCACCTCAACTGTTGACTATGACTATATGTGTGAGGACAATGATTGAAGTTGGTCATTTTCTCTCCAGAGTATCTTGTAGGTAGAGTGTGGTAAGCCGTGCTTGAGTGGAAAAACGTTGACTGGGACAAGGAGGGTTTGGAACTACTGCTTCCCTCAGCACATTATCTTGTCAAACACTGTGATATGTAAGTACATGTATGTGCATATAAGTATATAAACATGTGTATTTATACCATTTAGGTTGAAAACATCTAGGGAATTGACCTATGATTTTCTGCTGATAGAGGAGGAGAGGAAATGTGCAATTCAGTAATTTTCATTAGTGGTTGTCTTAAAGGTTCATTCAAACAATATCCCTTTCGCTACTTGGTTTGATAGACATTGACTCTGAAACTAAGTTCCTACCACTGGGGAAAAAATAGGAAGAAGCACAATAATTGGATTACCAAATAAGACTAATACAGAATGATTAGAAATTAAACACCTACGAAGAAAATAAGCCATATTACTGGTAGTTTATTTGTTCCTTAAATGTTTATGGTTCTGTCAATACAGTAAGAGAAAGCAACTAATTCAGCATTTCAGGTGACCTATATAGACACCCAACTTTATAATTCAGAGCCATGAGTATATATTTTAGATTCTGGTTTCTATATGAATCATCCACAATGATGGAATTAACCTGAACATTAACTTTGAGGTGTAGAAACACAGGCTGATTATGCTAAATATTCAATAAAATTAAAATTTGCATCCTTCATATGAAAAAAATTTATAATACTGTGAGATATAATAGTTAAAAAAAAAAACCTTAATCATGGGCAGGCAGCTAGGTGGCACAGTGGATACAGCACCGGCCCTGAATTCAGAAGGACCTGAGTTTAAATCTGGCCTCAGACACATAACACGTACTAGCTGTGTGACCCTGGGCAAGTCACTTAACCCCATTGCCTAGCCAGAAAACTAAAAAATAAAAATAAAAAAACTTAATCATTGAAAACATCATGAATCCTTATAATATTTTTAGTCAAATCTTCACATTATCTCTAGGTTCTTATCCCTGTCTCTTCTTTCCTCAAAAGATAATTGCAATGCTTCCTCAAATTTGAACCCCTCATTTTTCCATACATGGACTCCTATGGTCATGAATTTAAAGCAAAAAATTATTACCAAATTTTGGAAATAATTTTTGCTAAATAAATGTGGCAATTATGTTTTATTTTTTAATAAGCTTACTAAGTTGACAATGGACTAATATCACAATTGTAGTCACATGCTCTATAATTGCAAGATAAAGTTCACATCAAAAGCATACATCACAATATATATACTAAAATGTTATAATTTTCAGATCAATTAAGAATGCATAAAATAATTTCAATCTCATAGTTCCTATTTACCAGCTAAAGTTAATATTTCCTAATGACAACCTTGCTAGCTGTAGATCTTCCAAAAGAAGCAAAAAACTTGTAATTCATATCAACTTTTTAATGAACAGTTGCCTCCATTCAAATGAACTTTCCTATAACGTTCCTTGTATAGAATTTGACATACCCATAATTTTAAAAGAAATACTTTCTGCCAAGTTCACAAAAATTAACCTGGCATCTTTAGTAATAGTTGTTTGTACTTAGACTTTAAACACCTGTTGAAAAACAACTGTGGAAAAATTGGACGTATTTTAGCTAAAGTAAATATAAATTAAGGTGTGTCTACCTTTACCTGCTACCTGGCCTCAAAAGCACAACATTTTTGTTGAACTTTTGAAATCAAGTGAATCTTCCATGAAAACAACATAAATAAGAATAGCTTCACTAAATCTGCCACTTTCTTTTCAGAAGAAAATAAAATGAAGCCACCAGGTAAATAATTGGCAAGGAAAGCATTCTTATTTCAAATAGTTCTACAATAGAATATTTTTTGAGTGTAGACATGATTTTGTACAGTTAGGTAGTGACTAACAGGTTGTAATTTACCTTGCCCTTAATATAACTACTTTTCTATCCCTTAAATTTTTTCATAAATAGATGGTGAGTGGCCAAATCTATTTCTATCCCAGAAATAATTTTATATTTAGATGCTTGACAATCAAAGTGAGCTGTTCTCTGTGTATATTTTCTGGAATAAGAAAAGTTCCCTGGATGTTTAAGTTATTAACTGTCATTGTTTCTAAACAATACTTCACATTAAAAAGAAGTTCAGAAAATCAATCATCATAACACTGAACACTGAATTTGGCCTCACATTTTGGCCAACTTTTTTTTTTGCCATTCTTTTTTAAATGTTATCTTCAACAACAACAATTAAGAGTTGGTCCGCTAACAGAAATAGAAGAATTCCTATGTGCCCTGAAGGACAGAGTACACTCAGTAAGAGATTAATGACTACTGAATGAATGAAAATATAATGAAATAGATTAAAAATCAAAATTAAAATTTTCCCAAAATGCAATGAGTATGCTCACAGAACACATTATCATTTTTTACTAGTGAAGTTATTTTTTCCCTTTTTCTGACATCGTATCTTACTCTTCTATAGCCATGTCTAAGAGACCACATCTGTATGAAAAATGAAAATCAATCAATCAACAAGCATTTGAGTGCCTTCTATGTGCCAGGAACTGTGGGATGCAGAAATAAAAGTGAAATAATTTCTGCCCTTAAGGAACTTACAATCTAGCCTGCATAAGACAATACACACACACACACACACACACACACACACACACACACACCCCTATGTACTTGAGAAATCTATACCAGTTTTGAAGGAAGACACTAACATTTGGGGGAAAGGAATCAGGAAAGGTTCATGTAGAAAGTAGATTCTGTTTTGAGACTTGAAGGAAACTAGAAATTCTAGGTGAAGAGGGGAGGAGAGTACCTTCCAGGGATAGGAGACAAAAAAAGTCCCAGAGACAAGAGATAGAATGTCATGTATAAGGAGTAGTAAGAAAGAGAGAGAAGGAGGTGAAGAGATGAGAGGATGGAAGAGGAGAGGGGAGTTAAGGGAAAAGGAGAGGAGAGGGATCATGCAAAGAAGAAAAGAAGGAGAACCAAAGGGGAGAAATGTCATGAAAAAAGAGGAGAAAGAGTTCCAAAAATCTAGTTGCTTTACATTATGAGGCAAAAACATATGTAGAAAATTGGATTTATATATATATTCATAGAGATTTTTGACAACACAAAGAATCCACTATTGACCATTTTTATTGGTATGTTGCACCTGAGTGTTGGTCATTATACACTTAAAGCATATAGCCAATCTAAACAGAGACCAAAATTTTATTCTTTTTTTTTTTACTTGTCATTTCTTCCAAACCTGGCCTGCAAGCAATGCTACTCTTCTAGCCAGCCTATGCCAGTGCTCTCAGAGATCTCAGAAACCAGAGCTGCAGAGCTCCAGCTATTTGGTGATGGCAGTGGCAAGCTGCAGGCTAAATATAGAGTGACTTAGACTCCTCCACCTCCAAAGCCCTCCTACAGTACTTCCTCTCCAGTGTCATAATTAAGACAGAGTGAATACATCATCTGTCCTGGGATATACTACAGATTAAAGATGTTGGTACCAAGTGCTTCTTGACCCTAAAATAAGCTCCTCTTGTGATCCAGAAGTGATGGATCACACTTCAAGTTCAGCAAATCCCCCTGTTGCCCATGACTACCTGCCCCTCCCAACACAACCCCATCTGACACTCTCCCCAACATGAACACCCACCCCTCCCATATACACACTCACTAAACTTATTCAACTTGACTGCTTTTCCTCAAGAACATAATTTTTGGAACCTGCCCTGGTGGACATGGACCTTGGAATCTACTGGTAGTTGTGTCTAACTCTGACCTTCTCTCCTTAAAATCTGCTGCAACACTGACGACTAAGGTTATGAAGCACTGAATAAATCCTTCATGGTTAGTTTGGTGGTTCAACTCAATTCAGCCAACCAACTATAACTAAGTCTCCACCACATGCAGTGTATTGTGCTAGATGATTGGGATGCCAGAAAAAAAAAATGGAAAGAGGCATAGTCCTTGCTTTCAAGGAGATTATAATCTAATGATTCACTACATAATTGCCAACTCTCACTTTCGGTTTGCATTGTTAGACACAGTTGCTAAATTTTAACTGAATTGGATAATAGATCAGATAAAGTATATTTTTAAAGAACTTCCCAGGGTGGGAAGCATGCCAAATTCTTGGCTTTATTAGTTCACAACCCAAATCAACTATGAACAAAATCCTCGATTACCTGAATACGGTTCTGAGATATTTATGATAGATTTGCTTATATCAAGACTGGCACACATGTAACCTCAGAGAAGCCAAAGACTGAAAGGTTCAATAAGACCAAACTGTTCTCCTTGCCCTGAAGATCATAAGATCATAGATATTTCTAATATCTATTTCTAAAGCACTTTGAATTTTACAAACCATCTTTCTCACAACTGAGAATGGTAGGGAATGCAAATATTTCATTTCACGAGTAAGGAAACTGATGCTTAGGAAACATTTTATAAATGACTTGTCCAAGTCCACCCAGCTAGAAAGCATCTGAGATAAGATTTGAATTCTGAGCTCATGGCTCCAGTTCCAACATTTATTCCACAAAACTATCTCTCAAATATTTAACCAAGGTCATTTATGACATGGTAATAGGTAAAGATGTGCTGGGAATAATTAAGAAGTATTTAATATCTATAAATACAAATATTCAAATTTCATTTACTGTTAGCATCACTAGTAAACCTTCAGAAAAACAATAATTTTAATCACAGAATGTGGCAAGCCTGATCAAGTATTTGGAGTCCTATGAGAATCATATTTGACCTCCTTAAAATAACTACACCTTGAGTCTTCTCAGTTTCACTTTTTCTCTTCAGGTATGATATTCTATTCAATCCTATTCAAAGCCTATTCACAGCTATTACTATTAAATGGGTGGCTGCTTTACATGCTTCAATTTAGATTCTGATAACCTGAGTTTTGGACAGGTAGGTGGTACAGTGAAGAGAGCACCAGGCCTAGGGCCCTGGGGTGACTCATTTTCTTTGTGAGTTCAAATCTGGCCCCAGACACTTACTAGCAGTGTGAACCTGGCCAAGTCACCTGTTTGTCTCAGTTTCCTCATCTGTCAAATGAGCTGGAGAAGGAAATGGCAAACCACTCCACTATCTTTGCCAAGAAAACCCCAGATAGGTCAAACACAACTGACCAACAACCTGAGTTTCGCCTAACAAATAACAAAATAAGATACATACAAAAATATCAGGAATGGAAAATATACACTTTCTGGACAGTATGGTATGAAGTTACTCAAAAAGGCTAAGTGAGGTCCATTGGATCAGACAAGAAACTTTCCTCTGCTCCTTTTTCAATGATATCAAATTTGCAACCTTTTTCTAAAAACTTTAAGTCAGAACTTTAAGCAACTTGATATTTCAGGTTATGGATTCAGGACCTAGGAGTATTTCCTCATTGTAGTTCTTGAGTGATGATTTAAATTGCACACTCTTTCTCTACCCAGAGGACTAAAGTCAGGCCTACAGTAGTCTGTTGACACCTACCAAGTACCAAAATACACAAATACTATTTATTGACAAATTTCCTATCATACTAAAACTTAGAATGACTTTGGTGGCCTTTCTTCACCATCACTTATGATCTTCATCAATGTCCATTTCTCACACATATTTATAGCCACAAGAATCATGAGATTTTATCACAAAATTTTACTTCTTAAAGAATTGCCACCATTCTGCCAGGTATCATTTTCTTACATTATTTCTGTTTTCTGGAACACTTTTGCTACATAGCTTTAATTTCAAATCCTCTCGTCATTGTTTGTAACTTAGGGTGAGGGAAAGATAGTTACAGAGAAAAAAATTCACATTAACTTCTGTTGAACTGAAGGTCATAAAAAGTCTTACTCAAAAATGTCTTCATTTCAATTTTGAAAAAGCAGTTTCGTAAGATATGTGTATTTCCAGGCTTTATATAATAGCCCATGCTTGAAAAGACTAATGTTGGTTGGTAACCATTGTCAAAGATTCAAACTGAATTTATTTTAACTCTGTGTCAAGTAAGGTTATGTTTGAAGTCACACAAAAAAAGTGGAAAATGTTCAGTATTCCTGTCTAATTGTGAACAGTGACAGAATGCCAAATACTCAAGCAGACACATGTACCATTATTCCATATGGAATACCTGTATACATGTAGCCCTCTGTTTTGTTTTCATAGTAACAAAAAGGTTTGCAAACAAATCTCAAATAAAGAGAGTTTTATCAATCAAAAAATTCTTCAGGCTAATCTTTCACTGTAACTATACAATATGACTTGATTAATTGATAATTTATACTAAATCTTTCACATTTCAAATCTAACAAATACATACAAAATACTATCCCTACTTTAGTGCTATATCAAAGATCTCCAGGAAATCCTAACAAGTCAAAATTAGTGATGTTTTAAATTTTCTATCTCTATCAATCCTATTGTTTAGATAACTGTCTCCAATTCTAATAAAAATCCTTAAAATAAGAGAAATATTCAATATAACAATAGTATTAAATTAGGCCAGCAACTTGAAATCTGAACAAGTATGTTAACAGAAATATAACAACAACTTTTTAATTTTCAGTGTTTCATGGCTGACCTAAATTCAAGGACAAGGGAACTCTATTGACTGGTATATCTTTTCAGAAGATTCAATATTGTAACATTGATTTTTACTGCATATCACAAATATACTGCACATTTCTAACCTAGTGGTCAAAAAAGATTATGGCACTTGTAAAAAAACCATTAAGTTGATGTGAATGCATTCTTATATTTCCCACTATAAAAATATGAATTCATCTTCTATCAAATGCTCTAGTATCAGAATTAAAACTCTTCATAGTAACTATACACTGCATGATTTTTTTGCAGTTAACAATGAAAAGGCAATATGTTTTTTATATATGTTGTTTTTGATAAACCATTTTGTTTACATCCTAAATATTCCCCAAGACAAATATTTTTTGGCCTTTATTTGGTTAAAATAATGTTGTTACAACACTATATCAGTGCAAAAAAAGTAACTTTTATTAGAGGCATATAAGCAAATTTAAATATTCAAAAGGATTTGGTTTTCTAAAGGAAAAAGAAACTAAATAGTATTGAAGGAAATGTTTCTAATAAAGTTAAATGGATTTTTCTGGGAGACTGGATAATTGAAAATGTAATTAATATGGATCTTATTAATATTTCAAGTAATTTCTGGGCTTGATTATACAGTACAAAGAAACAACTGTACTGAAGAGAAAAATCAATAATCCCTGACTATTGTTTTTCAGCATGTTGGGGGGGGTGTAGGAAGAATTATCTGGCAAATTATTGGGAGTCTACACTTTCCCCACTAAAAGAAAAATATTAACATTTGAAAGTAAAACTGAGTTATTTTTATAATGACAGAAAAGGAAGGGAAAAATCTGTTCAAATGTCTATTACAATAAAGGTCCTGTAAACAAGCCCTTTTATGCTTGTCTTAGGCCTAAATAATACGCAAAGAGATAGATAAGGTTTTTGCCTGTCGATTGTGCACATATAGATATCTGTGTGCATTCTGAGGCATTACAGGTGTCCTAACGAGTCCAAATGAAACTGATTTTAGCAGTTTCCTTTGGCTCTGCCCCTCATAAATCTGTTCTACGAATTCCCACTACCTGTTTCCCTTCATGAGAAAGTGCCTGCAACAGGGACCTTATCTCTATTCGGCAGCCCCAGTGTTAAAAGCATAAGAGACTTGAAAGTATTCCCCATCCTCCAGCCCTATTTTCCTCAACCTCTTAGTCCCAATGCCCGCCCATTAGGGAGAGGGCAGGCTTCTGCAGTCCCTCTAGTTAGCTGCTTTCAAGTCTAGGCATAGCGTCGGGAACCACTTGAAGAATTCTCTTTCCCCTCCTCCTTCTCAGGGGGCTAAGTCCTTGAAGGAGAACACCAACTGACAGCTTCTGACCTTTTCTCCCTCCATATAATTCAGTCTAGGTCTGTTGGGATAGCATTTTCTCATGTCATCTGCTTCACTCGATATGTGTTATATAATAAGAGAGCGCGAGAGAGACAGAGACAGGCAGATCGAGAGAGGAGAAAGACAGGGACAGACAGGCAGATCCATATAAAATGCAGATATCTGCGATAACAGCTAGGGTTTAAAAGCTGATCTGGACTCTTCCTCCATTAAACACCATAAACAGCACACACATACCCAAACCGAAGGAACAATGTTTTTTCTGTGTTTTGCCCCCACCTACACCAGACCTACAAGAAGGAAAGAGAGGAGGGGGAAGGGAGCCTAGGAGCAGCAGCCCGAGCAGCGGCGGGGGCAACCGCGGCGGCGGCGGCGGCGGCGGCGGCGGCGGCAGCAGCAGCAGCAACAGCAACATCTGCTTTGATAAGCAGCAGCCGAAGCTGCCGCGGCGGCCGAGAGCCCCTCGTTAACCCCCTTCCTGTGGCTGCAACACGTCATGGAACATTCCCGGAACGGGCCAACGTTCCACCCACTTCAGGGAACAGACATAAAGGCGCAGACACAGATCCCCACAGTGCACAAGCACAAACACACATGTCCTCCTATCCCCGGTCAGAAACACACACATAAACACATATGCAAACCGCCCCCATCCTTCTCCACGCGCCCCCGTCTATGCCCTCCCCACCCCCATACTAAACCAACACTGCAGCTAGTACACCGGGAAAGGGAAAATGCTCTGCCTGAACCTTCCATCAAGTCAGCCCCCTCCTTCCTTCCTCCCTTCCTTCCTTCCTTCATTCTTTCCTTCCTTGGGAGGAGAAAGAAGTCACAGAAATTCCACTACCAAAAAAAAAAAAAAGAGACGAAAACAAACACTACAACACCAACACCTTTTTCTGTCTCTCCATCACACCCCCAAGAGGATCTCATCCTCCTCTGTCTCCCTTCCCCCCCTCCCATATCCCCAATCTCGACTGCTACCTTGCAACGGGGACAGGCAGCAGCAGCAGCAGCAGTAGCCGTGTGTGCGCTGTGCATGTCTCTCATTAGTAACCATGCACATTCCTCCCTCCACCTCTCCCGAGTCGTCCCCCCCCCTTCCGAGAGGACATTACGCAAACCAGCCTCCCCCTAATCTGCATAGATTTACAGCCAGGGTATTCCCCACATTTCCTAACGCGCCAGAGACCTTCCCCCTAGGTTCCCCCTCCCCTTAGTCTATACACACACACACACACACACACACACACACACACACACATATCCTCACCCCAAAGAAACCTCAGCAAGAGGGGAGAGATGGGGGGGCAGAGAATATCTCTACCCTAAAGTAAAATATACTAATCATAGAAATAAAAAAGGAAAAACGCATCTCTGAGGAGGTGACTTACCTATCAGATGACTAGCCTACAGTCCCCGTTTCTTTCCCAAATGATGGATATACCCTCAATGTACCCCGAGGCAGCACCCAACAACCCAAAGTATATGGATTTTTGAAAGAGAGGAAAAGACCTTGTAAGTTGCTCCAGTGCAGCCCGTAGCTTCAACGTCCAAGACACAACTTGGCAAATACTTGTGCCACAGTCAGGAAAGATTTTTTTTTTAAAGACCCTCCTCTTCTTAAGAAAGACAGCACTCCCCCCGGCGTCCCCCTTTCCTCTCCACTCCCACACCTCCCGCCTGCCCGCCTCCCCGCCTCTCTTCCGCAAGCCCCTCCGGCGGCTGTCAGCTCCTGGCCGGCTCCGAGTGACAGGGGCAGGAGAAGGGGGATACCTTGACAGGGGAGCGAGGAAGGGGGATCCTTGCAGCAGCTGCTGCTGCTGCTCACCTGGAAAGTCACCGTGGAGGAGGAAGAGAAGGAGGAGGAGGAGGAAGAGGAGGAGGAAAAACCCCCTGGTGCCCTTGTTCTTTCTGCTGCTGTGGTTGCTCCTTGCTAAGCTTGTGCGTGTTGGGGGGTGTCTGGTAGCATTTCCTTAAGGACAGAGGGAGGGAGGAAAGAGATCCCGACAGCCAAGGCTCCTCTTTCCTTTATTTATTTTCTTATACTGTACACAGAGCGACAGACTTAAGGTGAAGCTGGGCTTGAGAGGGAGAAGAGAGGCCAGAGCCGCAGTTTTCTGGATGAGGGAGCAGCAGCCTTTCTGATCTGTAGTCAGACAGGGTTATTCCTGGCACCACTTCCCAGAACAGAAGTTACAAGAAGTGAGAGAGGGAGAGAGAGGGGGGGGGGAGAGAGGAAAGCTCGGCCAGCGACGTCATCGGATCCCCCAGCGCGTCCCAGGGTGAGAGGCTGAACCAGAAAAACCAGTCTGGAGAATGAGAAAAAGAGAGGGAAATGCACTATGTACAGAGCAGACGGGAGGGGGAGGGAAGAGGGAACAGAGGGGGCAGGGCTTTAGAGCCCAAAGCTGCAGCCTCTCCCAACAGCAAGGAGATCTCTTGCTTGCCCGCTCTCCAAACAGGGAACTCCCAGGAGAGCCAGTCTCTACTTGCCATGCAAAATTTGTGAGTCTCTTCTCAACTAGAGAATTTCCTTTAAGGATGTGGAATACTCCTCCTTTCAATAACCCCATCCCTCCATCCTCTCTCTCTCCCCCCCCATTATAACCATGGGATCTCTGTCTCTCTCTTCCTGCCTTTTTTCTCTCTTCCCTCGGGGTCCCTTCTCTTCCCTCCTTCGACTGCCTTTGTCCCCATGCCTACTGTTCAGTTATCCCCTAGGAAAAATAAAATAATACTGCAAGTTTTGGTTACGTTTCTGAGGGCACTTTAACCTGTTTTCTTGCAGTTTCCATGTCCCCATAGAGACATGTGTACATATATGTATGTGTGTACATGTATAGTACATAGTATATATGTTTGTATAAACTTTCTGTGCACTCCACGCTGTACGTGTGTACATTTATACATATGTGTGTATAAACTTTCTATGCACTCAACGCTGTCACTTCTGTGTATGTTAGCCCTGTTCCCTAATATTTAAATAGGGTAAATGCTGTCTTCCTTACCACACACTCCCAGAAACCCAGGCCATTTTCAATACTATGCTTCCAAGTTGCTTTGGGGGAGATGTCAAAGAGAGAGCAAGGTTATTTCCCTGTTGGTAGGACAGCTAACTCAACACCAAGCATCTAACCTTAGAAAAAAGGAAGCAAACCTCTTCCTCCACTATGGTCACTTTTCTTCCTCCCCCCGCTCCGCCCCCCACCCTAACCCCTCCCAGCATATTTGGGTGCCACCCTCAAAAAAAAAAACTAAAGGAATGAAATTAAACCGCAGGCTGGGAGAGTGGGACTGCAGGGCGGGGGAATCCCAGGCGACCGAGTCGGAGTTTTTGGCTTCCTCCCCGGTCGGGTGATAGAGGGAGGACACCAGGGCTTCTCGCGGCAGTTAACCTGCATTTTGTGTACTCATATGCACCCTTGGAGGGGTTTCAAGAGGAGGCCGCGGCCAGGAGCCCGGGAGCCGGCACAGATGGCGGCCCAGGCTGGGCTCTCAGAGGGCGCGCGGACTCTCAGGGTGGTCTCCGCCCCATTGAGTCCCCTGGGGAGCCGGCTCGGCCGCGGGCGCAGCCACTCAGGAGGCGCAGCGCTGCCGGGCGCGGCGGCCCCGGGGGCTGGCGTAGCCCTCCCCCACACCAGTCGGCTCGGGGCGGGCGGAGTAAACAAGAGACGTAGATGATTTGACCTGGCGTGACCCGGCTTTCTGGCTGGGGTTTCCCTGAGCAGGTGACTCCGGGGGAGGGGTGGAAATTAGTCTCTGGAATTTCAGGCCAAAGAAATTAACTTCGGGTTCGGCTTTGAAGGCAGGTATTTTGCTAACACCTGCGGTACTTCTTGTGTTTCTACTCCTGGAATTCGTAGAGGAAAAAAATGGCAATAATAACATTTAAAATGCATATCATTAGAAATAAGAAACTAAAGGGAAAGGACAGCCCCTTTGGTTCTTATCTGCCGCGCAATTGCAATTTATTTCTTTTTCATTTTCTAATTGGGTTACTTTTGGAGCCGTCCAAAACTCAGGCGTGTTGTTGCGGTTAGAGTGACTCAGTATATAGGCTCACAGATGCAAAGCTAAAAGGTTTATTAGAAACGAATGCTAGGGCTCTAGATTTACAGCTCGAGCAGACCCTAGAAGTCATCTAGTCTAACCCGTTCTCTTAGGTTACAGGTGAGGAAGCTGAAACATGCTCGAGGTCGCACCTGGTAGCAAATGCCAGACTTAGGCTTTGAACCCATTTCCTCTGACTGCAGATCAGTCACTTTGGCCGTTATACCAGCTTATTTCTTTACCTTCCCCCCCTTCTAAATACAAAAGTGCTTACTTTTTGTACTTGAATAATGGAAAGTCTATCTAATTGGAATAAGTTCCAGGATGCCCTTCCTTCCTAGTGACAGCTCTTCCTTTCATTAAGAAATGCTTTTCTGAATGGCTACTCTTTGACCTCCTTACTATGTATTCTTAAGGACACTTAACATCCCTACTCATCACTATTCCTCAAGTTTGTACCCCTGTATTTTAAAAAATATTTATTATTCAAAATATTAGACAATTTTCAAAAGTATTTAAAACTCAAAAATGTGCCTGAATACTCTAGGATTGCTTTTATTTAACTGCTTAATTGGAGAATTAAAAATTGTATTAGAATACAGGAATACAGCAGAAAGAGCTCTGAAGAGGCAGCACTAACTTAATACAGGTTTAGGAAGCTGTTAGGTTCAAACCCAACCTAGGAAAAGTTATTAATTTCCCTGGGTCTCAGTTTCCTCTTCTATAAAATTAAGTTAGGTTAGATGGCTGCGAAGTCCTTTCCAGCTCTAGATCTATGATCTTTAAAAATCTGATTTTGCTCCAGCCCACATGTATATCCACACATCAGGTAATAGAACAGCAGCTGCTCCAGCTCTTAGAACCAAGGAAGCCTAGAATAAAGCATTGTGCTTGTTAGCAGGTGCAAAATACTCTTTTGAACCTTTTCATTACAAATAGAAAAGCAGATTTCACTCAAGGAGCTCACATTCTAACATGTAGAGATAACATATGTAGAAGGTTTTAGCTGAAAGTCACATAAAAAAAAAAGCCCAGAGGTAAAACAGCAAAGTAAATAGTGATAATAGCTAGCATTTATATAGCACTTTGTTTTACAAATAGCTTTACACTTATCTTATTTGATCTTGTAAGGTAGGTGCTATTATCCATTTTACAGATGAGGAAACAGAGGCTGAGAGAAGTTAAGTAACTTGTTCAAGGTAATCTAGTAAGTGTCTAAGGTCTTCCTGACTCCAAGTCAAGCTCTTTATCCACTATGCCACTTTTAAGAAGATGCCTGAGCATCTTCTTGAATTTCCATTTCCATTGATGAAATTATATCCATTTCTGATGTTGAATCATTTGTCAGTGTCAAGTACTGAGAAGACTGAGAATTGCAGCACAGTACCTAACAAGGCTGTTGAAAAGTCACATAGCCACAAGAGTTGTTTTCTTAAACTATGGCCACATAGGACCAGAGCAGAAGCAGGACCTGTCCACTCTCAGCGACAAGTCTCATCTAGGAGCGTCCTGTCCTCAGGGTCCTAGGGGATATCTCTGATAAATCAGGGGTGATTCTCTAATTAACTCAAGCTCTCACTGGTTTGCTTCAGAGATTATACATTGAGAATAATTTTGGTCAAGCAACTTAAAGTAGCTTTAAAAGGGGAGAGACAGGGGGATTTACTAAGATAATATAGTGAGAAAAGTTGGCAGAAAATACCCCCAAACCCAAAGCTTGTGACACATTTTCCAACTAGTACATACAGAGCCTAGGGAAGTTGGGCCTAATTAGAAAGCACTTGTGGCAAATGCGACTTAGCTCCTAGTTGCTAGAAGTCCTTTCCCATTCATGAAGAACACAAGAATTTCCCATTAGGGCTCCTTTTGTAACCATCAATATCCAGTGTGCTCTTGACTCCCAATGCAGACTCTGCAATCACTTTATCTAGAGAAGCAGCACTTCTGGGAAGGTAGAAAGTCAACATCCTTCAGACCCTTTGAAGTTTACAAGGTCTTTCTCCCACCACCGGAAAATTGATTGATCGATTAAGCATCTTATCACTTACTTTGAGTGGGGTGAGGTGAATTAATTGACTCAATCACTTTGCCTTTGCATAGATAGATAGATAGATAGATAGATAGATAGATAGATAGATAGATAGATAGGTAAAACCTTGGGCTTATAGTGCCTAAATAACTTGCTCAGGTCACAGAGGGAATAAGGAGCAAATGGAAGTTTAGAGCACATGCTCTGACTCCAAATCTGATTCTCTTCCCACTACACTAAACTTGCTAGTCTTTGTAAAATAGTAGATAATATAGGACAACAATGTTTTCCCATTGATCAAAAAAGGGAGGAGAATGGATTTCATAAACTAGCAGTCAATGAAATTCACTACAATTCCTGCAAAAATGTTCAAAATGTTTTATTTAAGAGAAGTTATCATTAAGAACCTACATAGATCTGTCAAAAACAAGTTATGGTAGCTCAGAAGAAAAACAGAATAGACAGAGTCTACTTGGATTTTACAAAGTCTTTTCTTGAATAAGATCAAGAGATAAAAATTAGAAGGCTTGGAACAGGTTAAGTCAGTCAGTCAATAAGCATTTATTCAGCCCTTATTTATTTCCCAGGCACTGTGCTAAGTTCTGAGGATACAAAAGCAATACCAGCCTTCAAAGGGCTCACTTATGAAGGAGACAACATGTAAATAAACTGGGACATGCAAAATATACACTGAGTAGAGGGAAGGTAATCTCAGAAGAGAAAGCTTAAGAGACTAGGAAAAGCCTCTGTCCTCCAAAAGGTGGGATTTGAGCTGAGTCTCAAAGGAAATCAGAGAAACTGAGGGGCAGAGGTAAGAAGGAAGAGTTCTAGGCATGGAGGACAGCGAATGAAAAGTCAGAGAGATAGAAGATGGAGTGTCAAGTATGAGGAACAGCAAATACGCCAGTTTGGCTGGATCAAAGAGTTCATGGAAGGGAATAATGAGTAAGAAGATCAGAAACATTGGATGGGGCCACCTTTAAAGAGCTTTTTATGGCAGAGGACTATATATTTGGTCCTGGAGTTGATAGAAATACTGTAGTTTGTTGACTGTTGGTGGAGGAGGAATTAGAAGGGAGGGTGACGTAGTCAGATTTGAGCTTTAGGGAAATAACTTTGGTAACTAAAAGGAAAGACTTGAATCAAGGAGACCAACTAGAAGTCCAATCCTAGTAATGAGGGCCTAAACTGGGTGGGTAGCTATGTGAGTGGAGAAAAATGGAAGTATAGGAGAGAGCTTTTGTGAAGGTAGAAATGACAAGATTTGGCAATAGATTGGATATGTGAGGTGAGCTTGAAGAGTCAAAGATGACATCAGTGTTTTGAGCCTTGCTATCTAGATAACAGGAGGGCCCTTGACAATAAAAAGAAAATTCAGAAGGAGGGAAGGTTTGGGTGGGAAAATGTGAGCTCTGTTTTGGACATGTTGAGTTTGAGATTCCTATGGGACATCCAGATTGAGATGTCCAAGAAGCAGTTGGTGATGTAGAACTAGAGTTCAGGACAGAAATTAGTGCTGGGTATATACAACTGGGAATCATCTAGATAGATATGATGATTGAATTGATGAGAGCTGATGAAATTACCAAGTGCAATTAAGTATTAGGACCATAATAATTATAATAATAATTTATTAGTATACCTTCTAACAATAATAATGGTTATTATTATTGTTATTATTATATCTTTTAATGATAATTCATTATTCTCATTATAAGGAAAGTAGGCTCAGAAGAGATCCTTGAAAGATAGCAGTGGTTGGTATGATGTGTGACACAGATGAAGATCCAATAAAGAATACTGAGGAGGAGCAATCAGACAGGGGTGAGGATATCCAGGAGAGAGTAATGCCAGAAAAACCCAGAGAGGAGAGATTAGGAGTCTAGAAGAACAGAATCTAGGAGAATAGGAAGTAAAGGAGAAGGAGATTAATGGTGTCATATGTTTCAGAGCAGTCTAGAAAGATGAGGGCAGAAAGAAGACCATAAGGTGTGGCTATTAAGAGATTGTTGTTAACTTTGGAGAAAGCAGTTTCTGTTGAATGATAAGGTCAAGAGTCAGATTATAGAGCGTTTAGAATAGAGTTAGGAAAGAAGTAAAAGTTGACTTTCTCAAGAAGTTTATCCAAGAAGAAGGATAGTTAATGGGGATGCCATGGGGAGCCAGTCAGCATTCTTCACAAATGAGGGAGACATGGGCATATTTGTAGATAACAGAGGAGTCAGTGGATAAGAAAAGCATGAAGTTTAGGGATTGGACATTATAATGGGGGCAATCTGTTGGAGTAGACAGAAGGGAATTGGATCAAGGGTACATATAGAGGGGTTGACTTTGAGAAGAAGAAAGGCCATATTTTAATTCAAGACAAGAGTGAAGGAGGGAGTAGTAGGGGAAAGGTGCCTGAGTGATATGAGATAAAGAGGGGAGAACAATGCCAATTCAAAAAGTAGTTATTAATGTATCAGTGCCAACCTGGAGGGAGGTTCCACTGGAATATCCCAGGGAGCTCTACTTACCTTGTTCTGTTAATTAGATTTAGGTATAAATGTCACACTTGCATCTTGTCTTGCCTCCAACTGAAAAAGAAAGTGCAGGAGAGATAGGAATGGGGATGGGGAGGGGAGAGTTGTGGTTTTGGTTCTTGAACAAAGCTCCTGCTAAGCCCAGCAATCTGGGCGAAGGAAAAGAAGAGAAAGAAAAGGAGAATAAAAGGAGGAAAAACCCTTTGAAGGTTTAAGCCTCATTGAGTTTCTTCATTCTATCTAATAAATTCCATTTTTAAGGAAAATGTTCTTTTTAGTTACTTTGATGCTAATCTATTCTATAAAAATGGAATGTCATTGCAGTCAAAGGAATGAGATATCAAAATAAATCCACATTAATAATGTTTGTTCTAGGAACTTTAAGCATGTTTAGATACGGAACATATCATTTATTCATAGATCAGAGTTCAATTGAGCAAATCAACCCTCCAGAATAGAGAGCTATAGATCTATCTAAAGCTAGAATGGACTTCAGAGGTCATCTACCCCTATCCCCTCATTTTACATATAAGGAAACTGAGGATCAGTGTTTTCTAGGCAGTATATATGGAAAGAATGAAGAAAAGACCTCTGAACAGCAAATTACTGTCACAAAGTCCATGCACATTTCTCTCTTAAAAAAGAACCATCCTTAGGTCCTCATCTAAATAGTTGCTTTTTTAGGGGAGGAGGGTGGAGAAGATTAAAGGTAGATTAATAGCAAAGTGTATCATCAGAGTGTGTCACGAAGAAGTGACAGCTAACAGCAAGGGGAGGAGAGAGAACTAATGTATAAAAAACATAGCAGTGTAGGGCCATTTAGTATAGGATAAATAGGCCCAAACTCTGTAATAACCCCCTGAGGGTATTACTGTATTATAGCACAGTACAAACATTCATGTTCCTAATGATGGCTCTGAATCATCAAGAAAAGGGTGTATTAAATTAGTTACATTCTGCTTAAGGAAATGAGAAGTGTGTAATACAATTTAAAAAGCTACCCATCAAAAATGGTTAAAAAAATTTTTTTTAGAAGTCTTGTTGCTTAAAGGGATAAGCATGGAAAATTCACTTATGTAGGACACCTAGTTCCCCAGTATCTGATAAATGAGAAATTACTGCAGTATCACAGTATTCGATTTTTAAGATTGTAAATTTAGAGCAGGAATCTGGGCATCTTTGCTGAAATTTGTAATGTAAACACCTTCATTTTATAGGTGAGGAGGTTGAGAGCCAGAGAAATTAAGTTGCTTGCTCAAGGCTGCAAAGCTAGTAAGTGGCAAAAACACGAACCAAATCTAAGATCTCTGACTCCAAATCCAGTGCTCCTTCCATCATATCCAGTGCTCCTTCCATCATATCAGCTAGACTGCATTTATGATTGCCACAAAGTAGCTATTTATTCAGTATGTCAGGTAATAAATTGTATCAATGTAGAAGTAATGTTCTTATATAATATTTGTTCTTTGGTCCAGACATGTCAGTTCAGTAGAGGAATCCTAAAATGGAAACTCTGTCCATAAGTCTCCACAGTTGCAGGTCAGTACTTAAAATGAAATGCACCTATTCATTCAAAATATGTTATAGATGAGTTGCTTATTTTATCTGTAGACTGAAGTATTGCCTTTTATATTAAAACTTCATAGATAGTTTCTTTTCTGATTAGGATTAAATTGATAAAGAGGCCCAAAGCATTTGTTTTAAGCTTCAATGTCTTACCTCACCTGCTTCCAAAAGCAATGATTTATAAATAAAAATGTTATGGGGCACTGCTATTTATCCAGGCTTTTCTCTCTTGAGAACTCTAGGTCCTCATCACCAACTGACTATTGCACATTTCAAATGGATGCCTCATAAGTATCTCAAACTCACATGTCTGAAACAGAACTTATTATCTTTATCCTCAACCCCTCCCCTTAACTTCCTTATTTCTTTGGAAGGCACCACCATTCTTTAAATCACTCTGATTTATAACCTTAAAGTCATTCAAACCCTTACTCTCTTACAACATCCATCGACACATCTTGATGATCGCAGTTTCTCTCTGCAGATTCTCTCTCGTCTGTCCCCTTCTCTCTATTCACACCACAATCATCCTAGTTCAGGCCCTGTGACCTGGACTATTGAGGTCACCTCCTAATTGGTCAATCTGATAACAGGCTCTTCTCTCTCCAGTCCATCTTGCACACAGCTGCCCAAGTGATGATCCCACATGTCTGACAACATCTCTGCTTAAAATCCCTGGGATGAAACATAGACTTCTGCATTTGGCATTTGAAGCCCTTCATAATCTAACTCTATTTACCTTTCCAGGCCTATTATATACTATCACATAATTCTGTACTTTACATTCCAACCAAACGTGTCTACTCACTGTTCGTTGCACGTGACAGCTCATGTCCAATCTCCATGCTTTTGGAGAGACTGTCCCTCAAGGTTGGAATGCACTTACTCCTCACTTGTGCCTCTTAGAATTATCTACCTTAGGCAACAAACTTGCTTTTGTCTTAAATCTTTTCTTTTACCTCTCCTTCTATCTTCTGGCTCTTACTGAAATCTAGTTCCTTCCTGATGATATTGCCTTCTTGGCCACCCTTTCCAGCATTAACTGCACTTTCACTCATCCCCTCAACTCACTGGGTTGAGTTAGGGGATTTGGAATACTCCTTGTTCCCCAATGTGATTTCCAGACTCTCTCCCATCATCATTCAGTAACCTCTCCTCCTCTGAGGCTCATACAATCCATATCTACCATCCAATCACAATCCTGGTACCTGTTGTCTATTGACTCCCCAGGACTCTCCCATTCCTTCCTCAGTGAGCTTAGCACCTAGATCATAATATTTCTCCTCTCTCCAACTCCACCTGTCATAGTAGGAGACTTCAATATTCTTACTGATATTCCCTCAAACACACTAACCTCCCATTTCCTCAACCTATTCATTTCACATGACCTGCTCCTTCACTCCATCTCACAAAAAATGATCATGCCTGAAAATACTGTAAGCTGCCAGAAAGAAACAATTCAAATATTGTGGAAACACAATCAGGATAACACAAGATTTAGCAGCTTCTACATTAAGGGATCAGAGGGCATGGAATATAATATTCCGGAGGGCAAAGGAGATAGGATTACAACCGAGAATCACCTACCCAGCAAAACTGAGTATAATCCTTCAGGGGGAAAAAATGGTCGTTCAGTGAAATAGAGGAGTTTCAAGCATTCTTGATGAAAAGACTAGAGCCAAATAGAAAATTTGACTTTCAAATACAAGACTCAAGTGAAACATGAAGTGGTAAACAGGAAAGAGAAATCATAAGAGACTTATTAAGGTTGAACTGTTTACATTCCTGCATGGAAAGATGATATTTATAACTCATGAGACCTTTGTCAATATTAGAGTACTTGAAGGGAAAAAATTATATGTATGTATATATATAGATAGATAGATAGATAGATAGATAGATAGATAGATAGATAGATAGATAGATAGATAGATAGATAGATAGATGGCACAGGGTGAGTTGAAGATGAAGGGGTCATATCTGGAGAATAAAATTAAGGGATGAGAGAGGATTATACTGGGAGAAGGAGAAAGGGAGAGGTGGAATGGGGTAAGTTATCTCACAAAAAAAAAACAGAAAAGAAAAGGCTCTTACATGGAGGGGAAACAGGGAAATGTGTGAGGGAATGAGTGAATCTTATTCTCATAGAATTTGGCTTAAGGAGGCAATGGGGTACAGAAATCTATCCTGCCCTACAGGAAAGTAGAAGGGGAAGGGGATAAGAGAAGGGGCAGGGGTAGAGATAGAAGAGAGGGCAGACTAGGGGAAGGAATATTCAGAATGCATGCCATCTTGGGGTGGGGAGAGGGGCAAGATGAAAATTTAAAACTGAAAATCTTGTGGAAGTAAATGTTGAAAACTAAAAATGAATAAATTTTTAAAAAATAAAAATAAAGAAGCAAAAAAAATGATCATACCTTTGACTTTGTCATCATTCCTTTCTCTCCTCCTCCTTATCCCCTATTACTCCTGTGACTTTTGATACTACTATCTCCTCTTTCACCTCTGACTCACATTTTGGGTAACCTTTCTCCTTGCCAAGGCAAACCCCTCTATATATGCAGAAGTGATTCTACCCCACTCCAGCCCATCTCCTCCAGCTTACGGCCTCCTCTATCATCTTCGAGTTCTCACTTAGCTTTAATTTCTCCTATTCTACTAGTGACTTCCCTACAGCCTACAAACAAGCCCATTTCTCCCCCAAACTCAAAAAGCCCTCACTTGATCCATAGATCTCAACTGTCTCTCTTATCTTTTGTGACCAAACTCTTAATAGGTTGCTTCTACTTTCTTTCCTCTCACTCTCATCTTAATTCTATAGAGTATGGCTTCTGAAATCATCATTCAACTGAAATTATTCACCCAGAAGTTACCCAGGACTTCTTAAGTACTAAGTCTAATTTACCTTTTCTCAGTACTCATCCTTCTTAACCTCAGCAGACTTTGACACGGTTGATCATTCTTTTCTCTTTCATATTCTCTACAATGGTGATTTTCAGGATGCTTACTCTCTCCTGGCTCTCCTCCAGCCTGACCACTCCTTCTTTGCTGGATCTTTATCTCAGTCATGCCAGCTAACCGTGGGCTATATTGCCTGGCACATAATAGGTACTTAAATCCTTACTGATTGATTTGTCATTCAGACAGTGACTAGGGGCACTAAAAGTTCAAGTGATTTGCCAATGATAACAGATAGAATATGTTAGAGTTTAGACTTCAACCCAGGTTTTCTGGACTCTAAGCCTGGCCCTTTACCTATTGTGCCACACTGTTTTTTCTTACAAATATACTTACACACACACACACATATATACACATATGCATATGATATATGTTTTTATATAATATAAAAGTAAATAATTCCAATTCCCACTAGAGTCCTACTTTTAATACTTCATTGTAGTATGAAAGTGACTCTAAGTTCTTGAAGCCTAGCTAAGATTTACCGAATGGAAAAGATTTTAAGTAAGGGTTTCCTGATGGTCTGTGAGTATGGTGCCCAAAGAATAACTTAGCTATATATGAAGGGGTCCATTATCACACGCTCATCAAGTATTGAATTCCTCAGGCACAGGGGCACATGAAAACCAGAGAGGTTGTAATTTGTATCAGTGTAAGTAACCACACTGATGAGGTCATGGGAGTATGATTCCATGACCGATAGATCTACTTTTTGTTATTAGACCATGTCATTTCCATTTCTGCCTCCACCCGTGGAGACACTATTTCCGTCTTCCTGTAACGTTCTCTTTTTTTTTCAAAGCCTAACTCAGGCAACACTCATCTTCCTCCTTCAAGTGCTGAAGCACGTATTGTATATAGAACTTATACCTTATGTTGTTATTTGCCTTTTGCTATATAGCTCCTCTTTCCCCAACGAGGTTACCCTAGTGGCCAGAGACCATGTTACGTCCTTCATATTCCCATTTCATGAGTGTCTTGCACTCAGTAAATTCTAGGTGGTGGTGATGGTGGTGATGTTTTCATAGTAGGAGAACATGGAACTTAAAAAAATTGGTCCACAAGATTTTTTTTAGTCTCGTATCTGTCTGGAATGCATACAAATCTGAGTGTCTCCATTGAGATTTGCAAGATTTCCTCAGGTGACTGTGTGAACAATTTCTGGCTCAAATAGTCCTGGATTAATGAGCAGGCCAAGATGTGAGCATACTCAGGTATGCAACCAGGTCTAACACCTATCTTCCACAATGAATCATAGAACCATGGGACTCACAGAAATACAGGGTTTCAGACTGGGAAAGACCTTAGAGATAATTTACTTCAACCCCCTCATTTTGCAGATGAGGAAATTGATCTTTCTGGCCCACCTTCTGTTGTTCTCCCACAACCAAAGGTTTATTACCCAAGGCATTTAGGGATACCTCCCCTAAACACCACCTACACAAAGCTAAATAAGGCCACTTACATGTATAGACACTCCCTGAGTGTAATGATAACTAGTTCTTGAGTGAGTGCTGATGTCATTAATTGGGTAAAGGCATACACATACACACACACACACACACACACACACACACACACACACACACACTCCATAGAGAAGACCTGTTTTATGAGGCTGGTAATTTGCCCAGAAAAAGACAAATACTGGGTTAAAAGGGGTGAACATTCTTTGTTCTGTTGTAGTTATTTAAAACAATGTCAGGAGAAAAAAAAAACCTAAATCAAAACCACAAGTTACTTTAGCCTTTCCTCAGAAGCAAATATCTCATTACACAACTATTTGCTGTTTGATATGACTTGCAACTGTATGACATATCAGCTAGGAAAAAATTCCAAAGGACAGGGTTTTCTGAAAGCATAATTATATATATTGAAATTTTCAGAAGGAAAATAGTTTTTAAGATACCAAATAGTAAAGAAGATTTGGATAATGCAACTCTTTTCTTCAGATTTTTTCATGGCTAATTAGAGTGAGCTGGGAAATACACAATACTGCCTACAAACCCTGCCAACCCATTAAATGCACTTCTAATTTAAGATAAATGAACCCCTAGAGCACCGCCCCCAGCTTGTCTCAGAACATGCATTTTATTATCAAAATCAGATGAGTAAAAATAATAGTCTTTTGGATTCTTGAAAGCACACCTTTTCCTTCTTAGGAGATGCTAACAAGCATAGGTCATGCCTCTTTTTTAATTAAGCAACTCCCAAATTTACTTTACATTTAGTATTCAATACACTTCTTAGATTTTTCTCATTGCACAGCAATAGTTTGCCAAAAATAGGAGAAGCAATAACAACACAGCTTTATAACTAGAGTGTGAATGATTTATTTCCTAAAATTTCAAGCATATTTTATCTTCTCTTTTGTAATCAATGCCATTTAATTAAATATATGTACTAGTATATTTTTAAAGCTCACAAATCTCCTTTTGTTCCCAAACATTTTATTAACAAAATGTACAAATTCCTACCCAAAACCCCATCATCCCTGGAGGAGGGATACTATAGGTGTTGAATAAAAATTTTAAAATATAGAACAACAAAATTTGAAATCTAGATGGAACCTAAGAGATCATCATAGTCCAGGTCCCTCAATTTACAGAGGCGAAAACTGATGTACAAGTTGGAAGAGGTCACACATCTAATTAGCAAAAAATCCAAGATCTAGATCTCCTTATTCCTAGTTTAGTAGTCTATGCACTATTCCACTAAACATCATAGAAGAGCAATAGAAGAATCTCCTGTTCAAGTAAGATTCAGCAAGGGGATGGGGATCAGAGTCTGGAGGAAAACAATTAGTCATCCCCACAATAACTAAAATGTTTATGATGCTATTAAAGTTTCTTCACCTGCAAAATTAAAAGGTAGACTGCTTGCTTATAACTTATAACTTAAAATCCTATGGTGCCTATGATGATATAAGGTTTAGATTTATAGTCCCCTTGGAAAATTATATCTATAATAATATACCTATATAATGCCCCCCAAAAAGGATGAAAACAAAAAAAATCATTTAAAACTTTTTTTATATGATCAAAAAATCCAGATATTTGGAAATGAAGTTTTTTTTTAAATTTCCAGTTATTTTCCAGATTTTTAACATTATATTTAGACATTAAAAAACTTTCTTTAATATTCTATTTTATGACTTTTTTTTTAGCATTGCTTCATCATCCTAAGCAAAGATATTGCTTTTTTTTTCCCCTTAAGCACCTTTGTTATTCTGAAAACAGGAGGTCAGACTATAGGATTTCAGACTAAAAAGGGTCCTTAGAGATTATCTAGTCCAACCTTCTCATTTTGCAGATCAAGAATTGAGTTACAGGGGCAGCTAGGTGGCGCAGTGGATAGAGTACTGGCCCTGGATTCAGGAGGACCTGAGTTCAAATCCAGCCTTAGACACATAACACTTCCTAGCTGTGTGACCCTGGGCAAGTCACTTAACCCCATTGCCTAGACCAAAAAAAAAAAAGAAAGAATTGAGTTACAGGGGCAGCTAGGTGGTGCAGTGGACAGAGCACTGGCCCTGAAGTCAGGAGGACCTGAGTTCAAATCCAGCCTTAGACCAAAAACTTGACACTTACTAGCTGTGTGATTCTGGGCAAGTCACTTAACCCCAATTGCCTAAAAAAAAAAAAAAAGAAAGAAAGAAATTGAGTCACAGGGAACTTCGATCATACGGCTAGTAGGGATTATAATGGTGGCCTGGGAAATAGGCTAATAGGATCATAGAGTGTGAAAAGTACCTTACGGTCATCTAGTCTAAGTTCTTCTTTTTATAGATGAGGAAATCAAGATACAGGGAAAAAAAGTCAGTGATTTGACCAAGATCATATAGGTTATAGTTTGCAAAGCAAGGATTCAAATCAGGTCTTTAGATGCCATACTCTTTCTACTATACCACATTACCTTCCTGATTCTAATCTCTTCTAGTCTTCCAACTATATCATATTAGTCTAACAAGGTCAAAAGTCAAGATGCAGCTATTTATGTAATAAAAAGCATTATGGTATAGTGAAAAAGCCTTTCACTGGGAATTAGGTGATTTGGGTTCTCATCCTAGGTATGACATTTATTAGGCAATCTTGGGTTAATCACTTGAATTTTTTAGAATTCTGTTTCCCATGCAGTAAATGAGTGGATTGGACTCAGTGATCACTAAGGTATAAAATTCTTCTATGGTAAAATTTCCAGGTATAAAAATTCTATGACTCATCCAATTGGTAAGTGGGAAGATAGCTTGAAAATCTTCAGCATTAGAGCAAATTAAAGTATCTTTTCTTTTTATAGGCACCAGTGCCATAAGTATACAAAATTATAGACTGTGAAAGTACTTCAAGACTGAGCATATCCACTTGAAAATTGGAAGTGTTTGCTGAAATTATAAGCCAATTGTCACCCAAGTGAGAAAAAACACGAGTTTCTTTAGATTTTATAATGTATAGACATTGCCATGCTAATCACAACATTTTAAAAATTAGTATTCTAAGAAGAAAATGGATTCATTTATTGCTACCTTTTCTTTTTTAGAAGTGTGAATATTTGGGCACTTTCATCATTTCATTTACAATAAAAGTAGAGACCAAACTCCCATAAGTGTGGCCAAAGCTTGTTAAACCTACCTAGAGAGTTTCCTATGGCTTTCTGCTTCAAATTATTTTTGAATAATGCATCACTCCATCACATAACTAAAATATATAACCTTTAAATTGATATTAGCACTTGATGAAAAGTTTTGATTTGCCCCCAACTGTGATTTGTTCGGGTCATTTCACAACTTACATTTAGCTCCTAATATAAATGCCTATATGAAAAATAGCCTATTATGAAAATCAGCTAAATATGAGTGAATTAAAAATAGCTAATAAAATTATGCTTCATATTTTAACTAATTGGTTCTGATTCAAGAATGAATTATATCATTTTAGAGATTAGCTAAATAGTTCACCTCTAGCTTTGTGATTTAAATTTCTAATGACCGAATGTTATTATTACCATCTGGTGTCTGGCCTCTGAAATGTGCTGGTGATGTTAGCCCAGTGTCAAGTAGTCAGTATCTGGCTGCCAAAAAATCTTGACTGGCAGGCTTAGTGAAAAACAGCTAAGGAGCAAGTGAACTATGGAGATTAATGTCTAGTTTTGTAAGAGTTTGCTTTAGCTAAAGGCAAATACATTTTCTTTGCATATAGGGCAAAGATATTACCACTTTTCAGTGTGTGTTTCCTTATGGGATCTATCACCAAGCTTTCTAGTTTTATACCTGTATAGAATAATGTAACTTGTCTGAAATAATAACTCTTGCTTATATAGCGCTGGCCTTAAGACAACCATATGGGATAGGTGGCATAAGAGTTAACCATTCTCATTTCATAGATAAGGAAGTGGAGAGTTGGAGGGTAACTTTTCTTGTCCAGGTTGTGCAGTGAAGAGGTGTTAGATTTCAGGTCTTCCAACTCTAAAGCCTATACTTTATCCATTGTACCCTACTCCAGCTGATGATCTGATCTACTTTCTGAAAACCAACCACAATTTCAACTCTTCTCACCTTTAGATGACATGAAGCTGAGAGACATAGAATCGAATTTTAAAACTGATCATCAATAATATTTCATGGAATATCTAATATGTACCCAGCACCATTCTTAGAGCTGTGGGAAATACAGAAAAGCAAAATGCCACAGCTTTCCTCTATGAGCTTATAATCTAATTAGCAATACAATTATCTCTTCTACTTCATGGGGAGTCAGGGCCCTCTCCTGTGATCTAGAAAATCCACATAAAATTTTTTTGGCCTTTCCTATGTACCAAAGAAGTCTGAATTTTTTCTTTTTCTTTTATGGGGTGTTTACAGTATTTTGTTGTAAAATTTAGGTTGATATTAGACAATACCATACACATAGTTTATGCATTTCTGAGTTTCTAAACTTTTTCTGTGTTATCTATTGGCCTTTGCATGTCATCTACAGTTTCCACAAAACTTTCCAAAAATCCCCATTTCTTATGCCAACCTGAGATATATGGAAACTGAGGTGGGGAAAGTTGTGATATGGAAGAGATAACTGTACATTAACATGTAGATAGAATACAACAGCAGACAATAAAAGATGGAATTTAATTAAGTGTTAATTATGTGGTACAGATTTTACATAATGTAGAAATTCTTTGTAAGTTGGAGAAATAGTAAGAAACACATAGAATGAGATTAATTAGGGAAGGGTGTATATTTTTTTTAAAAAGGTCATAACTATAAGATAGAGAATAACTGTCTGCTAAGGTACGTGGGGATATTTAGCCTGGAGAAAAGGAGACTGATAGGGACAGGTCAACTGTCTTTAAGTATGTGAAGAATTACCACTGGGAAGAGGGAGCAAACTGGTTTCATTTGTTCCCATAGGGCAGACCTAGGAGTAAGGACTTGAAGTTGCAATTTAGGCTTGATATCAGAAAAATCTTCCTAGAAATAAGAATTATTCAAAAGTCAAATAGACTGTCTTGTAGAGGTTTCCCCTCATTGAAAATCTTCTAACAAGTCTAGATGACCACACATTAGGTGTTTTTAGATGGTATTCTTGTCCAGGTATAGGTTGGGTTAGATAACTTGAGGTTTCTTCTAACTCTGAAATTCTGTGATTCTGTGATTAAAGATGAAAATTACATGTATCCTAATAGACCAAGCTGAAAACATGTCAGTAGGGCTAGCCCTAAGCAAAACTGAAATGGATGAAATCTGGTTTTGAGTGCTCTTGAATTTCTCTTTCGACCGTTTCAGTTTCCCTAAAACCCTCTCAGATACACATACTCTACTTCCCCTTCAGTCTCTCTCCTGTGAACCACTGACATCTTAGTGGGAATTAGAACTAATTAGTATCTAGTATCTAGATACAATCTAATAAGATGAAATTTAATAGGGCTATGTGTAAGATAGGTTCAAAAAATCAACTACACAAGTACAAGATGGGGAAGGTATGTAAGAAAGACAGGATGGTTTTAGTAGATTGTAAGCTGAATATGAGTCATCAGTTTGACTAGGTAGCCAAAAAAGCTAGCTTAGTCTTGGAAGGCAATAATAGTGATACAGTGTCAAGTAGGAGTGACCTAATTCTGGTCAGACAAGATTAGGGGTATTGTATTCATTGTTTGTTGACCACATTTTAGGAAGGACATTGATAATAAGTAGGAGGTCATTCAGAGGAAATTAATTATTATGGTAAGGAGAGCATGTCATGCAAGATAAGAGGAAAGAATAGAGAGGTTTAACCTGGTGACAAAAAGACTTGTAGATGGGGTGGGGGGAGAGAGAGGAGATGATACCTGTCTTCAGGGACTTGTAAAACTCTCATGAGAAAAGGGATTCGACTTGTTCTGCTTGGTTTTGGAAGTAGGAAAAAGGGCAAATGTTGCAAAAAGACTAATTTAGGCTAAAGGCAACAAAAAAATTCCTTAGAGGTATCAAAAAATGAAAGAGACTTTCCAAAGGAAGCCTCCCTTAATTGAGGCCTTCAACTAAAAGCTGCCTGATCACTTCACGGGGATGTGGAATAGGGGACTGCTGCTCTATTATTAACTGGGTTAAATCATCTAGGTGGCACAATGGATAAAGTGCCAGACCTGAAGTCAGGAAGACTCATCTTCCTGAGTTCAAAGTTGGCCTCAGACACTTACTAGCTGTGTGACCCTGGGTGAGTCACTTAATCCTATTTGCCTCAGTTGCCCTATTTGTAAAATGAACTGGAGAAGGAAATGCAAACTACTCTAGTATCTTTGCCAAGAAAACCCCAAATGGGGTCACAAAGAGTCAGACATGACCCAAAATTACTGAACAACAACAAATTAGCTCAGAGGTCTCATTCATCTCTAATATTGTATGCATCTGAAAGTCCATAGGATCCTAAGATTTAGAGCTGGAAAGGGTCTTAGAAATCGTTTAGCCCATTTTACTTCATTTTACCAACAGATAAATTAAGTCCCAAGGAAATTTAAGTGATTTACCCAAGATGACACAGGTAATGAACAAGAAAGCAGGGATTCAAACCCAAGATCTTTAACTCCAGACCCGGTTGTTGTTTTAAGAATATTTGTTTTAAGAGATCTACAGGAGAAAACCCAAAGGAATAAATTACTAATAGTAGAACTTTAGGTGTTCTGCCTCCAGAATAGGAAGATTTTGATAGCAACAAAGGGTTCTTGATGCCACTGATATCACAAACCTAAAATACGATTTGTCCATGCCTGTATGTCAATAATATTCAGAAGGTAATTATTGAACAAAATAGAAAATTAATCTGCTAATTTTTCCAGTACTAACTATATTTTTATTAGAGTACTATGTCCAGTTTTGAGCTCCCTCTATGATTTGAGGAGGATGTGAAAATCTGAAGGACATTCTGAAGAATGTCACAAAGATTAAAACAGGCTTACACTTCTTTTTAGTTTAGCAAGCATTTTCCTCTCCTTCCTATCCCTATTAGATGGAAGGAAGGAAGGAAGGAAGGAAGGAAGGAAGGAAGGAAGGAAGGAAGGAAGGAAGGAAGGAAGGAAGGAAGGAAGGAAGAAGGAAAGAAAGAAATCAAAACAAAATCCTTATAACAAATAGGCACATGAACAAATTCCCACATTGACTATATCTGAAAATATACATCTCATTCTGCAAATTGAATCTGTCACATCTCTGTCAGGAAGTGGGTAGCCTTATCATTTGTCCTCTAGAATCATGGGTGGTCACTGCATTGATCAAAATTATTACTTTCTGGTGGTGTTTGTCTTTGACGTGTTTAAACTGTTCTCCTGATTCTGCTCACCTCTCTCTTCACCAATTCATACATATTCCCAGGTTTCTCTAAAACTATCTTTCATTATTTCTTATGTAACAATAAATTTCTATTATATTTAAATACCATAATTTGTTCAGCCATTCCCTAATTGATGGTCACCCTCTTGATTTCACAAATGATTTCATAAAATGATTAGGTCTGCCAAAATTTAATTTGAGTTAATAAATTTACATGTGTTCTGACCACAAACATACACATACTGAAAAGCTTATATATCTATGTCTGCATACACACAGAAATGAAGACAAACATAGACCCATGTACACATACCACTAAGAATTGTGGTATATGTTATGGAAGCAAAAAAGCATGCCTCCTAACCCAAATATATGTGACACCTGAACATATGATTAAAAGTTAGAAATATTTTGCTTTTATTTTGGAGAGTACAGTGACTACAAGTTCTGGCTTTGTTTTATAATAGAGAATTGCAAAGAAGGATAATGTAAAATGGCAAGTTGACTAATTACAGGGAAATGTATGGGAGTCAGAGATAAGGTAGGAAATAAGATGATCTCTTTCACTATTTGTTCTTCTCTTCCTCCTCTGATACACACAGATATATAGACAGACACACATACTCCACCACCACCGCCACCATCAAGGCCTTGGCAGCAATTGCTGTTAAACATTGAAATAAGTTGCTAAGGGAGGTTAAGGAATCTCCATCTCTGGAGGTCTTTAAAAATTGATACCATCTGTCTGGAATGAGATAAGAGAGATCCTACCTAAAGGTGGATCTTAGATTAGATGACTTCTTCAAGTCTTTTCCAGTCTTACGATTCTATTGTACATGCTTCTGAATTTACAAAGTAATAATACTGTCTCCATACTTATAGATACAAAATTTAAAGGAGCTCAGGAAAATACTTATATCATGAAACAGCTTTTTTGTTTGCTAAAGCTAAGGTAGATAAATAACCAAATCATTCAGTATTCAGCTGTGTTGAGCTCTCCTGTACACAAAAAAGAAATGAGTGCTTAACAAATTGTTTTTGGTTGAATTCTACTTTCTTAAGCCTAGGATGCTAATTTTGAACATGCGAAGGGTAAAGGTGGTCCCTGAAGTACTGTTAAAACAGAAAAGGTGCTCTTTATACTTCTCACTCAGGAAAGCTAGAGGTGCAAGTCAATGCATAGATTCTTCATTTTAAATGCTGAAAATTATGCATGTATTGAGGAATGGAGGGAAGCGAAGGGCCAGCAGTTAAAAATCAGTGTGTTGTTCAGAGCTATTATTTGGAGATTGCCATAATATTCTCCCAACCATGGGACTGATGTGCCTTTCAGCAATATAGCTTGCATCATGACTTTAGGGAAATGTACCACTGAACCCCAACATCCCCAAAGATGGAAAACAATGATCCAGGTGTCTCCAACTTTAAGGGAGGAAAAAGCATCTTGTTTTCAAAAAAACAGTAAGAAATCCTCACCCTCTTGCCTCCATGTGCTTTATATGAATAGCCTTCAAATATAGATCACACAGAATATGCACATTTATCTTTTTCTATTAAGTTACTTCTTAGATAAAACTCCATTAACCTTAAATGCTTTGCATTCTCAGGGACTAGTGACTCTTAACTGCAAATCATTGATTAACTGAATTCTTTAGTTTCATTCTTAGACATGCTGAGAGTTTCACTACTAGATCTAGAAACCTTTTTACCCTCCCCACTCTCACAGGAAGTAAAACTATGGACAGCCCTGGTGTTATTGTGAGCTATGAGAGTTGACAGGCACCTCATGTACATTATTGTATGGGAGGTTTGGAGCTGAGAGCACTGGGATCATATATCATAGAACTGGAAGTATCCTTAGAGATTGTCTAATCCAACCCTCATGTAATAAGAGGCTCAATTTGAGAAATGGCACTTGGCCCCCATCTGCCCCAAAATATCAGAACCATCATGACTTCAAATTGCATCATTAAAGTCACCTTGAGTTCCTAACAGTGAAGATAGAAGATGTGAGAGTTTCATTAGCAGGGAACATTGCAGCAGAGTGGAACAAGACATTTTTGTATCCTACACAAGATTTGAATACTACTAGCAGCTCCCTCTCCTCCCCCATCCTAACACTGATGAAATCATGAACACAATTTTTTTTACTCTTAAAAGAATTTGTATGCCAAAAAAATGTGTAATTCTTCAAGGGACATTTTGAATATTCATTGTAACACATGGAAGTTGATTTCATTTAATATTTCAAGGAGCTATTTAATTGGTGTATTGAAGTACTGCCTCTATGGACTCAGATTAGAACCCTTTCATCCCCCAACAGACAGCTTCATGACCAAAAAAGCCATCACTTAATGACCTGCCTTCTGGGAATGAGCCTTTGTCCACTCAGCTGGGTTTGTCCTTGGGTGACAGTCTGTCACTAGGCTCACACTCAGATCCTTTCCAGCTTGTTAAAACCTGCCAACGATTGCTTTTTGCTGGCATCATCTTTGAGAACCCAGGGTCACCTCCATGCCAATAGGATGCAGCATAAGATCAAAACATTGTGAGGGAATGGAGGAAGGAGTGGGGAGGGGAAAATGGTTTATTATGAAATAAAGCCCCAGATTCCATAGAGAACAGTATTTTCTTACATTTATACATACGTATATGTATACACACACAAATATGAGGTGCCCTTCTGAAATTCAAAAGGACACACAGACGGGTGTAGTAGTATTGGAACTACTATATTAAATTTAATATTTATTTTTTAAAATGAACAAAATTACATGGTTTTCATGTATCAATTTATTTTTATCTTTTTTGTATGAATTGACAGTTGATATGTGTCAAGTTAATAATAAAAACTTTTTTAAACAAAAACAATTTTTTAAAGTGTCCTTTGTGCCTCACTGAGAGTTCTGTCCTGCACTTTGTTATTACTGCAACTTTACCTGTTTTCCAGTCTAGCCTGACTAGAATTTCTATGCCATTGTAAAGTAATCTCAGTGAGTGCAGTGAAAGGTATCATCTATATTTTGCATCTCCCCAACGCCTAATATAATCTATTATTTAATATGACACATTTTAATTATATGTCTTTGTGTCTTACCTTTCTAGTAGAGAATAGTCTATGAAGGCAGGGATTATGTCTTATCTAACTTTATTTTTCCCCAGGTCCCATAATGCTATGCTCAGTGGAGGTTTCTATTGTGTTTGCTGTGTTTGGCACCTGAAGATTCTCATCAGGCTCCATTCTTAAGGTATTCCTATTGCAACAATTATTTGACTGGTTCATTTATAGAATACTTTCTTACATTCATCCAACAAGAATTTATTGAACATTTACTTTTGCATAGTTCTTTAATAGATAATACAGGATGTATTCTATGATCTATAAGATGCTGCCTTTGTCCTCAAGGAGATTACTGTTGAATCAGACAAATAACATACACAAACAATACCAGACACTGGATGATTAAGTGCTAGGAAGAAATGGTAACAAGTACTAAAAAAAATTCAGAGGAAGGGAAATAAATATAAACTGGAATGGTAAGGAAAGCCCTGACTGAGGAGAGGTGGCATACCTGGTGCTAGATCCTGACAAAATGACAGTAGAGATAGCCCCTAACTGCCTCACTTTCCTAGTGAGTCTATTACATACTGATACTCACAATGAAAAACAATAATTCCATCTGGGTGACCTAATGGCCATAGGAATTCCCCTGCCTTCCCCATTGCTACCACTTAGGACTTTCTTTCCCTTTCCCCTCCACAGTTTCTCATAACTTGGGGCTAATCCAGGCTACTTTTCACCAACTACAGGACCCAGTTTGAGGTTTCTGTGTAAAACTATATCTTAATTTCTATATATGAAATGGAACTCATTGGTAAATTGGGTCAGCCTGCATTTGGATAATCTAATGGGATGTAAAAGTGTATTCCAAGCCAATAACAGCCACAAGATCAATCTGACTAAAACAGAAGGTTAATTGGGAAGTAATGTAACAAAATAGGCTAGGTTATGAAGAGTCTGGAATGCTATAATGAGAGTGTTGGGCTTTATCTTATAGACAAGGAAGACCCAGTGAAGGATTTTGAGGAGAATGACATAAGAAAATTAGTATTGGAGAAATATTAAATTGGTGGATGAAACTTTGGAGGAGACCCTACATCTTACATAGTCAGAGGATAATGGTTATAAAGTTAGAAGAAAACTTCAGAAGTCCCTCATTTTACAGATAAAAGGATGTTGAGGTCAGGGGAGATCAAATGATTTGCCCAGGGTTACACATATATGAAGTGTCAGAGGCAGGATCTGAACCCAGGATCTCTGATTCCAGAACCAATACTCTGATCCTATCTTAGCTTTCCTGTCCTCCTGTTTTGAAGTACAGGCAATCTACTTCCACTGTTGAGGAGAAGCAGCAGCAATGGCACGTCTAAGAATGAAGGTTTAAAAAGGCAGTTCAAAATGCTAGTATTCCATATTGTATTTTGACTTCTGGGCTAGGTTTAGTCTGCAAGTGCTCTGTTTAATTCTGCCAAGGGAGCATGCCACACCTAGCCACTTTCTATTGCAATGGTTCCCCAATCCCTATCATCTAGTCTCTCCATTTTAGGTATGAGTGGCATAGTACGTCCATCCCTTTTCATCTCAAATCCTTATCCATATTCTAATCCTCCTACTCCTTCTCAGACCCAGTCCTACGGTTTTGTCCCTCTCATCTGGTCTCTTCCACTATGCCTTCTAGAAACCCTATTCTTTTGTCAACAAATATCTCTATATTCTGAAACTTGTCAACCATCAATCCTACCTCTCACATTAACCAAAATCTGGATCTTCTATGAGGATACCCCATCCCTTATATCATCACTTCACCAGAGGCAGCTTCTTCTCCCATTCCCTCTGACTCACAGTGGGAAAAGTAGGAAGGGGAATACTCATTGCTTTCTACTACCACTTACATAATTCTTCTACCACCATTCCTTCCAAGACCTTTCCTTCCTGAGGCCCCTGCAATCCATTTATACCACCTTTTGTTCAAGCCCATTATTGTCATCTATTGACCTTAATGTCATGATCTTCCTTCCCGCGCTGGCCCCTTCCATAGGAACATAAATTTAGAGCTTTAAGAAGCCTTAAGAAACATCTAGTACAACTCTTGTATTTTAAAGTTTGTGAACTGAGGTCCATGAGGGTTAAGTGACTTGTCCAAAGTCACAAAGGTAGAAAAGGCAAAGGTGAGAGTCAAACTCAGATCCTCTTATTCAATATCCAGTATTTTCTCCACTGCCCCACAATGCCATTGTGCTCAGAGACTTCAATATTGGTCTCCTAATTATTAGTGTACTGTGTCTATTAACTTGATAACAAGCTTACATTTCAATTTCTCAGCCTCTTCAACTCCAACATTCTCCTTCTCCATTTACCTTCAGCCATATTTCAGTGTGGTGACACATTAAACCATCTCTCAGAATAGAGACCTACCTGACCTGGAACTTTGAAATTCCAATGTCTTACCACAACCTCCCTCCCTTCTACCTCTTCTACTCTTTCACCTACACTAAACCTACTGTTGGCTCTTATTATGACCTTTGGTCTTCTGAATTCTTTTCTGAGCTCCAGCCTTTGAGTTCCAGTTGCCTACAGGACTCGTCTGTATGCTCAGATGTCCCACTGGCCCCTCAAACTAAACTTGTCCAAAAGCGAACTGACCGTCTCTTCTTTTGAACCTTTTCTTCCTTTAGATTTCACTATTTCTACCTTCTGACTTTTCTACTTACACTGTTTTCATGTCCATAACCTGTGTTAGACAGGATCATTGATTGTATTTTGAACTGGATGGGACCTCATAGATCACTGGGAACAACACTATTTACAGTTGAGCAAACTGAGGCAAACAGGGTTAAGTGACTTGCCTAGGGTTGCACAGCTAGAAAGTGTCTGAGGCCAGATTTGAAGTCAGGAAGATGAGTCTCCCTGACTTCAGGCCACCTAGCTACCCTAAGTAGTTAATAGGTCCTGTCAATTATAGCTCTACATCAAGTCTTTCATCTGTCCTCTTTATTCCTATGTTCATCATCATATTCTGGGTCCTTATTACCATCTGGTTGTACTATTACGATAACTTCCTACCATCATCTTGTCTCTACACTTTCTTTATCTCATCTGTCCTTCATACCACTGACAGAATAATCTTTTTTATACATAGATATGACTATGTCATTCCTCAGGTTAAAAAAAAAAAGTTCCAATAGCTTCCTATTGATTCTCAAGCAGAGTTCTATCTCCTCTGCCTGTCTTGTCATTCAGATAATAAGCTGATGCCACCTTACCTTTTCAGTTATTTTGTATTACTCCCTTCTATGTACTCTATGCTCCAACATAACTGTTTAACTCTCTTATTCTACCTGAACTTGACCTACAGATTGCTTGTCTTTAATAATTGTCTTTGCCCCAGATGCCCTCCTTGCTCCTCCTCCCTTGTTAAATTACTATCCATCATATTGTATTTCTGGCTTTCTTTTTTTAAATTTATTTATTTTTAGGCAATTGGGGTTAAATGACTTGCCCAGGGTCACATATCTAGTGTCAAGTGTTTTGGTCTGAGGCCAGATTTGAACTCAGGTCCTTCTGACTTCAGGGCCAGTGCTCTATCCATTGCACCACCTAGCTGCCCCTTGTTTCTTGCTTTCTTAATGGGTGGGGGAGAGGTAGAGGAATTGGAAACTAGAAATAAACATTTTAAATAATTTAAAAAAGTTTTAAAATAAATTACTATGCATCCTTTAAAGTCCAACAAAATTGCCATCTTGTTCATGAATCTTTTCCTCATTCACTGGCTAGTAATGATTGTTCGTCTCAAACATCACTTAGCGCTTTGTTGTATAATTCTGTAATGCATTTAACATGTAATGTTGTGTTTTAAAGTTACTTCTGTTTGTATCTTACTTGACTATAAGCTCCATAAGAACCATATATTATCTAAACATAGTGCTTGGCTAATCCTTCTTATAGTAGACAATTAAGATTTGTTCAATTAATTAGATAATGAATGTGTAGGATGACTTACAGTGAGGAAGAGTCTAGAGACAGGAAACTTTTGTAATAGTCTAGATATAGAATAATAAGGGATTAGGCTAGCCTGGTGACAATAAATTTGGAGAGGAGGGGGACGGGTATGAAGAATGTTTCAAAGGAAAAAAAATGAAAGAACTTGATGGTTAGATGCAGAACAAGATGAAGTAAAAAAGGTTTTAATTCTGAGTAACTAGTGAACTGAGTAACTGAATGAAATCTGGAAGTTTGAAAGAGAATATGGGTTTGAGGGGAAGATGCTGAATTCAGTTTTGGACATATCGAAGTTGAATTGACAGCAAGATATCAGAGTAGAGATTTAATTGTAGGTGGAGAACTGGAGCTCAGGTGAGAAGTTGAGACTAGCAAGAGAAGATAACAAGCCGCAAGAGACAGCTAGTTGATGGGGGAAAAGAATGCATTTTTAAAAGCATTTATTAAGCACCTCTTATGCGTCTGGCATTGTGCTGGAAATAAGGATATGAGTACATAGAATGCACTAGTTGAAAGGAACTTAACTTCTAAGAAAGAATGTATATAAGAGAAGAACAGAGAGCCAACAACTAAGCCTGAGAAAGTACTTATAATTGGAAGACAGATGGAGAAAGAGGAGCCAAGGAAAGGAGACAGAGAAGAAGGTCAGAGAGGAAGAGACAACAAAGGAAATGGAGAAGTTAGTAAGGATGGAAAGGGGAAAAAACAGAAAATTGGTGCCATAAAAAATAAAGAAAAAATTGATGGCAAGGACAAGGTGCTCAGCAGTATAAGAGACATCAAAGAATAGTAACAAAAGGCCATTGGATTTGATGAGGTTCTTTAGAAAATATTAAAGTAGCTATTAAAGAGTGGAATGGCTTGCCTTGAAATAGTGGGTCCCCCTACCAGAGATGTTTAAATAAAAGTTGGAATCCCACTTGTTGGGTATTTTGTAGACAATAGTCTTGTTTAGGTATGGGTTAGGGGTGACTGTGTATTTCTTTGATTAGGTTAAATATTATCATCTATAGAAAAGAATGACAGGTATAGTGTGGTATATACTATATACATGGTACAAATCCTTTGCCTCCCTATACATACTTTAGTAAAATTAGGTAATCTGATATTTCAATTTTGTTTTGATTCTTTGGAATCATTCATCATTAAAACCTAAAATACATAGTTCCTCATTTTAAGGGTCAGAAATTGGATTAAAGTCTACATTCTTGTGAAGAACAATGTACTACGAAACAGAGTTTTCAGGGCACGTTAGAATTTAGAATTCATTTTATATGCAGTTCATAGCTACAGTACTTATGCTACAGATCTAGTTTAGTAATAATCTAGAAGTGTGGAAGGAAGGTGAATCATTAATCATTTTCAAAAAGAAAGCTTTAAAATTATCATGCTCTAAATTAGCAACATATTGTTTATGAAAATAAGATGTACTGAAAGATATTAATTAGAATTTTATTAGTTGATATCATTATATTTAGAAGGAAACAACCATCATTATATAATATTCATTCCCTCACAGACTATTTCTCTATAGATCATTTCAATATCTAATTTTCACATATTTACTTTTAATTTCTAAAGAACTTAAATGGAGCATTGAATTATCATTAAAATGTCTTTTCTGGTTACAACTATATGTCAAATAAAAAAAGGATTGAAAAGTTCATTTGTTGGCACTCAGTTCAAGAGGAATATATTTATTTGAGAACAATGAGGCATTTTGCCAACAATAATTAAGCGAATGTTACAACATCTTTATGAGGGATATGAGAATTATTATCCCCATTAACAGATGGAAACATTAAGGCTAATGGCTTGCCTAAGGCTAAAGAACAACAAAACTAGAGTTCTAAGGTTTGTTACTGCAATCAGGAAGATGGGAAAGTTGATCCATGGAGCAGAAAGGCAGCAATTTCTGTCGATAGTCCTACTGATGACACCAGTTTCTTTTTCTTCTTAAACAGCTTGGTTATACCAAATAAAAACATGGAGGGCTCAAGCCTTTCAGCTATCTTTTAGCTGATAGTTAAGCTATGATTTTGGAAGGAAGAAAAGCAAGACAAAATATTTTTGTAAGAGAAAAGTTCAGCTCTAGGGAATCTGTTTAGCTGGGTGGTTTTCTTTTTGTGTCTGTATTTGTACTCTTCTGTGTCGTGTACTTGGCTGGAAAAGGTCTTGTGCATTGGGCTGTGCTGTAAGCTGCTTGAGGTCTTAGATACAGAATTTACTATAATGTACACAGCAATGACTCTGTTGTAAGGTCAGTGACACCTATGTGTTTAACAAAACTTTCTGAGGCCTTCCCCACTCTCTTGGGCTTGCCTATTCTAGAGGTCATAAATCCTGACAGATGACAAAACATAATTCATATATTATGAAAACCTTGGGAAAACAAACATTTTGAAAGGAAAGTGACAATCACTAATACCCAGCAATGGATTCATCATGAGCAGATTATGGTTCTATCATGCAGATCATAGCCTCTTTTCCCTTTTTCATAGGGTTGTTAGACTACATCAGTCATAGCATACCTATATTTCAGAAGGAAAAAAAACATTTAGCAAAGTCTCGTGGACACAATGGAGAGGTATGGGCTAGATGACAGTATACTCAGGTATATTCAGAACTTCTGGAATGACCACATCCGAAGAATAATGCTTAATGGAATACAGTCATCCTGGAATAAGGCATCTAGTGAAGTGCCTCAGATATCTATTTTTCTTATGGTGCCATTCAATAGGTATATAGTCAAAAAAGTGCCAGAGTTAGGATAGATATGAGTTTGAATTCTCCCTCTAAAATATACTAGCTGAATGACCATGGGCAAGTCATCAAATCTCTCTGAGCCTTTATTTCTTCATCTGAAATATGAACTTCATGGAATTACTGTGAGAATCAAATAATATATACAAAGTACCTTGCAAATCTTAATATACTATTTAAATGGTAGATATAAATGACTGGGACACAGGCGTAGATTTTATGCTTATTAAAATTGTAGGTGACACAAAGTTAGGAGAGATGGCACGTTGGATGATTAGGATCCAAAAAGAATTTATAATTCATAATAATGGGGAAAATTTTCAAAGTACAATAATTGTTCAAATTTGTATGATCTTTAAGATTTACAAAGGTTTTTTTTAATGCAATGACTCTGTGAGGCATGCAATACAAGTATTTTTATCCCCGTTTTATAGATTAAAAAATTAATGCTCTACAAGATTTAGTTATTGGTCCTTACCTATGCAGTCTCTAAGTGTCAGAGATAGAATTTAACCCAAACCTCACCATTCCAAGTTCCCTTTTCAGTGAATCAATAAATAAGCATTTATAAAGGACTTACTATGTCCTTTATAAAGGACTTAGCACTATGCTAAGCACTGAGTGGTATACAAATAAAGGTGAAAAAGTCCCATTCTTTAGTTTATATTCTAATTGAGAAGTCCATATGCATACACATAAGCATGTACAAAATATACACAAGGCAAATAAGAAGTAACCTTGGATGAGAAAACCATACGGAGTTGGAGGGAATAGAAAATGCATTCTTTCAAAAGTAAAATATACCCTTAATTGCAGCTGTAGCACCACAGCTAAGCAGCCTTTGTAGTCCCTGAAGGACTTTTGCATGATGCCTGTGAGATGTGACTCCTACAGGTACATGACTAGAATACGGTTCTTTGTGGGGGAAAAAAGATATGGGATTTCTGGTGGACTGCAAGATCAATATGAATCAACGTCATTCACAATATACCAAAAAGCTAATGTGTTTAGAAAGAGGGAAGTGATAGTTTCATTGCACTCTTCCCTGGTTAGACCACATCTGGGGTATTGTTTTCAGTTCTTACAGACTCTAAGGAGGAACAATGATAAGTCGGAGTGCATCTGTTGTTGGACCTTAGCATGCAGTACTGTCCACAGGTTTTCTTGACAAAGATGCTCGAGTGGTTTGCCATTTCCTTCTCCAATTAATTAAGGCAAACACAGGTTAAGTGACTTGTCCAAGGTCACATAGCTAGTAAGTATCTGAGTCTGGATCTGAACTCAGATCTTCCTAACTCCAGGGCCCAGTGCTCTATCTACTGAGCCACCTAGCTGCCTCTGGAGATCTATAATTAAGATGGTAAGAAGACTGCAGGCCATACCATATGAGGATAGGTTGAAGGAATTGGTGCTATTTAGCTTGAAGAAGAGAAATGCTGGGTGAAGGTGGGCTTGACAGCATAATTACTGTCTTCAGATACTTTTAGGGTTTGCCATGGGAAAAGGAGATTATATTTGTTCTGCTTGGTCCCAGAAGGCAGAACTAGAAACAGTGCATTCAACTTAATGAGTGGCAAATATAATATAATATAACATAACATAATATAATATAACATAACATAACATAACATAATAACATAACATAATATAACACAATATAACATAATAATAAATATAATATAAAGGAAAATGACTTAAAAACTAGAAATTAAATTAAATTTAAATTTAATTAGTTTGATTGAATGATTTAAATTCAAAATCCAGAAGTTAAATTGGCTGCTTCTAGACTATAACAGCTCCCCATCATTTAAGGTTTTCAACCAGAGAATGGTAATTAATCACTTTTCTAGGATGTTATAGAGGACATTCCTATTTCAGTTCATGTTAGACAAGATTACCTTTGTGGTCCCTTTCAGATCTGAGATTTTATGATTCCATGTATTTTATACTCCCCCAACCCACTATTTATTATCTCATAGTGGTCTCATGCAGTTAATATACTTCCTGGCTGCTATCATCTTTGGACTCTGACAAGAAGGATGCCCTTTCATAACTTATATAAATGAATCCTGCCAACTGCAAGCCATTTGAGACTGGGAGGAGATGATAATGATGGAAATATTTCAAATGTACTTGAATGAGAACCTAAAGGACATCTTTGTAGAATTCTACGTCTGGAGATTTGCTAGCCTTAATTGACACAATTGAAGATTTAAATGACCACCTAAAACATGGGTTCTTACCCTAAGGTCCAAAGATCCCCAGGGGGCCCATGGGTGGATTTCAAGGGTCTATGAACTTGAACAAGAAAAAAAAAGTGTTTATTTTCATTAACCTTTGGTTTTTTGTCTAATCCTATGTATTTTATCTTATGTATTTAAATCTATATGTATATATGTGTGTGTGTGTATGTGCAGGTGTGTGTACATATATATATATATGCATATATACATATACTATATATGTATATATGCATATATATACACACATATATGTATATATATATATATGTGTGTGTGTTTATATACACACATACACACATATATATGTATAAAATTTTTTTTAAGAAGCAACACAAAGACTTCACTAGATTACCAAATGGTATCCATGACAAAAAAAGTTAATACCTTCTGATCTCAAAGAAGGGGCAGGCTTTGGACTATAATGACCAAGAGGCAACATGGTCCAGTGAAAAGTGTGCTTTGATATGAAGTTGGAGGATCTTGGTTCCATACCAGCCCTAGCATTTAACACTCGTCAACTTTTTTAACCTCTGGGCCTTGCCTCAGTTTCCTCTATTATAAGATGAGAGGATTCGATGAGATGACCTCTACAGTACCTTCCAGATCTAAATAAATGATCTAAATGACTATATGAAATCCCAAGGGCAGCAGAGGAGCTATGGGGGGGTCAGCTGGAGATTAAAGCTTCCTAGAGAGTTACAGTTCTATGCTAAGAAAGCCTGTGCTCCCTTTGTAGGATCTTCATTCATTTAGCCTGGCAGTGTCATAGAAGTGACCCTTTAAGAAGACAAGGATAACTACAGACTTCAGTTTCCCCAAATATAGCCAAACCAAGTTATTGATACTAGCACTTCTGCTTTTGAGTCCCTAAATCATGTGGTTCTATGGTAAGATCTATAGCCAGCTGGGGCTTGGTTGGGAGAAGGGACCTACCAGAGTCTGGAAAAGAATTCTGAGGGATATGAAGAAGGTGTCTCAGCTGTTCTCACTGCAGAAAGTCTTCGTCTAGGGTCCAGGGTCTGGGTCTACCACAGAAATGTGCCTTATAATTCTGGGGCCTCTGACAATGAGCTGCCTATAGCTTAGCAGTGAGCTGAGGCATGTCATTATAAAGAAATATATTTTCTGACGGAATTGTTGTATCAGCAGAGAAACACCTGAGCAGAGAGTTGGCCTATAAACAAACTGTTTCACTGACCTGGCAGGCAGGGGTCACTCAGGTTTGGATCAGAATTGCACAGCTACTGTTTGCTTCCAAACTTCATCCTTGCTCAGTACACAGTTAGGGCCTGTTAGCGATCCCTCCTCTTTGCCACTTCTAGATCACCTGGAAGGATAAGGTATTGGACACTGAGGTCCTTTCTCAAGCTAAACTGCCAAGCATTTGAACTCCACTACAGAGAGCACAATTCAGATGGGTTGGCCATGTTGTTCCAATGCCAAACTTGTATTTGCCTAGAAGACTATTTTACAGAGAACTCACACAAGGCAAGTGCTCACATCGTGGTCAGAAGAGATAATACCAGGACACTCTCAAGGTCTCTCTGAAGAACTTTGGAATTGATTGTGCGACATGAGACACACTGGCAAAGGACCACCCAGCATGGCATACCTGCATCAAAGAAGGAGCTGTGCTCTGTGAGCAAAGTAGAATTGGAGTAGCTCAAAAGAATCACAAGATGCGCAAATTGAGAGAATCCACCCCAAATGTTCCCACGGACTGTTTGTGCCTGGCCTGTGGTAGAGCATTCAGAGCTCATATTAGTCTGATCAGCCACAGTAAGAAGCATTGTACCTTGACTCTAACATAGCGATGTCATTTTGGTCCTCCTTGAGAATGAAGGACAACCAACCAAGATGTGGATCTTCCCCCTCAGTCTAACCCAGTTCTGGTAGTGGGTGACAGAGCTGCCAGAAAGCCTCCACTCCTGCACACTAAACTAGTTCAAGGATCCCCTGGGACTCTCTTCCTGTCCCACTGCTCCCTGCCCTGGTGCCAGTTTTGGCTTTCTTTCAGTCCCTGGGCACTAATATGCTTTGATTATGATCCTTTCCAGAGCCAGTCTCCACTGTCCCCGGGCTTTGTCTGTCCACTTCAGCTTGGGCTGGAAAAATTACTTGATGTTACATTTTCTTGAATTTCCCAATCAGAATTCCATTTGGTACATTTTCTAGATCTTTGTGGAGTAGAGTTGGGAAATTAACTCCCTAAACTAGATGAGGGAGTTAGGCTACTCTGCCATCTTAATTCTCTATGGCTATCTGTCTTTCTGTCTGTCTCAGTCTCTCTGTCTCTCTGTCTCTGTCTCTGTCTCTTTCTATTTTTCTATCTCTCCACTTATGTGAACCAGGCTCAATTTTAGGGATTACCCCAAAAGATTACTCTATCTTTGGCTTATTATGTCCAGTCCCAGATTTTGTTTTTGGAAATCTCAAAATGTGCCTTATATCTAGGTTTTCACAGATATAAATAACACAATCCCTCTGATCCAATCAAGAACTCAATGTAATAATGCAGTTATTGGGGGCAAAACAGCCTTTATTCTATCACACAGAAAATTCAGAAAATGCAAAGGACTCACAGGAGACCAAAAACAATGCAGAAAATACATCATGGACTAATAATAACCCATGAAGAAGTAATATGGTTCTCCTCCCTCTCTGATGGCACCTACTTTTCCACAAGTCCTTCAAGTCCTCTAGACTCTTATTTAATATAATTTGTGCCCCTATCTCAAAAGGGAACTGAATTTATATCTTTTAGATGGGCATCAATCCAACATTCTAGTGATTCCTTCTTTAATCTGATCAAAGTATAGAATCAATGCTTCATATTCATACATATAAAATACATGTATAAGTGGTATAGAATGTATAAAATACATATAAAGACCATATATTCTATATATAAACCCATACAGATTTTCGGCTTTGAGGTATTACTTTGAGGGCTTGGACTCCCCTTGGGTCTGTTAAACAGGCAACCCTTCTTCCTAATGGATTCATAACAGGAATGTGCTGATGCCAATTTACACTGACCCTTGAGAGCCAATTTTTAAATTTTCATTGTGAGCATTGATACTTCAGAAATCAGCAAACACTAAAAATCAGGCCTTGATTTATTGCTTTGCTGATTATCTAGTTTTAAGAAAATGGAGAAAAGTTCATAATGTTAAATTTTGGTTAAATTTAGCAGTGTGTCATGTGGTTTCCAGAGAGCCAGTTGCTAAACATTTCCCAGAATGCATATATATTGCTCTATAGACAATGCTTGGGCTCAGCAGGAATGCAACGGAAGGTTCAGGGAACGAAATCATCACCAGACTAGAGGCCTGAGAATTAGAGGAGGAGGAGGATGATGACATGATGACAATGATGATGATGATGATGATGATGATAATAATAATAATAATAATAATAATAATAACTGGCATTTATATGGTGCTTTAAGGTTTGTACAATGCTTTACATGCATTTGGGCCTTGTAATCCCCTAAGTGTGAGGATATGGAAAAACAGATTCCCTGAATGAAAAAGCATTAGAGCTAAATAAGAACACATTGAGATAGGCTATAAAGGTATTTACATGAGTGGAGCCACTGTTTAGAAAGAACAAACTCAGTTAATTAGCAGGATGAAACATTTGCAGGCCTGGCTGATTCTCTATCTGTGGTCATGGTAAGACAGGGTTACTCCTTTTTTTCCAGGAGGGGAGACAGTTTCTAGAAGGAAAGTATTGTAATGACAATCATGAAATCAAAATAGCTGATCTATGAAGGAGGAAGGCAGTAGCTGATGACAGGAACCCTGATGAAGGCAGTAGTTTCTGTTCCATTCTAAAGGGCCTAGGGGCAGTTAATAAAAGTAGGGAGGGCCTGGGCCTCAGGATTGATATTTGGCCTGGCCCAGTAGACTCTGGTGGTCGAGCTGTGCATTTTAGAAGGGAGAGCAAGAGAGCCAACTGAAACCTCATTGTGGCAGAGCAATGCAGCTTGAGGGTTTCTGGTTACTTGAATGGCTTTCTCTGTGTGTTTGCATTTCTATTCTCCTGTATAATGCATGTTTTGGGGAGAAGGCTTGTCTATGAGGCTACGTTCTAAGCTGTTTGAGCTCTTGAGTCTGTGTCATGAGGTCATTGACAGCTGTCTTTAATAATCTTCTATATCAGAGCACCTGAGCCTCTTGTACTCAGTTGAAAGGACTCTTTCCTTGCAATCACAGAATCCTAACAGCTCTGTATTCCTATTCTAGTCCTTTAACCTTTCACTCCTTTGTCTATATCTCAGTTTAGTAAGATAGATAATTTGCACGTGCGTGTAAAATGCTAATGAAGTATTTTCTACTAGTGGAATATTCTTCGTGTCTTGATATAGAATTTTTCTGTATATTTATTTTTCCATTATTGAGATTGGCAGCATTGGAATATAACTGGTATTATTGATGATTTGTGAACTGCAACACCTTCTTATATTCAAATGTATATAGTTTGAATATTGATCCATGATAATATTCATGGATCAAAATGATGGGCATTATACATGTTGTACAAAACTTCCTGCAAGAGCATCCATAGATAAGAACAGAATTTGATAACTCTACAATTTAACATAAATAATCATATTTCTCAAGGGTGTCAATAATAAAAAAAACATCTACACCAAAATATAGCATCTTTCAACATCCATGATGATATTCCTCAAAGTCTCTAATCTTCCAGTTCCTCAATATCCTTAAGTCCAATGACCTAATCCTTCGCTTCACCTTAACTACTCACAGAGAAGGTCATACCTTGGCTTTCACCTTTACTCACAAGTGTTCTGTTTCCTTAATCATAAACTCATTCCTCTGAAGAAATAAAAGTGATTGAAGGTATGCAGAAAAAAATCATGGACTTTATTAATAACCCTCAAAAAGCAACTGAGAGAATATTAACAATAGCCCTATATGCTTACCTTCCTGCATTATCAATTTTATGACAATAGTATACGTATGCTTTGAGGATATCCTTGATGAAGGTATTAGGAGAAAATAAACAGACTTTTGCAGATGACATTCCATGGTATGTCTAACTGGAAGATTTCAAGAATTTATGATCCCACTGTACTTATTATGTGTTGACCATAAAAAACCTTTTGATCTGGTAAACACTCTTAAAGGCTCTCTTTCCAAGCGGCGTCTCTTATGAATGCATCAAACCTATGTCAAATTCCCTAAAAGACAGAATAGAGATAACCTTATTCAATGACCCTGTGATCATATTATGTGGGGCATAGAACAGGGAAACATATACTTACCAAAGCAGCTCGTGTCTATCATGCAGGAGATCCACTGCAGAAGCCAACTTAAATAGAGATTCCCTGTAGATGGTGAGAGATGTGTTCCTGTTTGTAGATGACATTGCATAGGTTGCTTCATGAAATTACAGGTCTGAACAACAACAAATCTATCTGAGTTTTTGTATGGTTATGAGCAGAACATTACCATCTCAGAAGGATTAAAATTGAATATCACCTAGAGACAGAGGGGCATCTATATGGTGCAGAGGATAGAGTGCTGGACCTGGAATTAGGAAGACCCTAGTTCAAGTCCAGCTTCAGACACTTGCTAGCTGTGTGACACTGGGCAAATCATTTAACCCTGTTTGCCTTGGTTTCATCTGTCAAATGAACTGGAGAAGGAAAATGGCAAACCACTCCAGTATCTAAACCTCAAATGGGATCATGAAGAGTTGGACATGGCTGAAATGACTGAACAACAACAAAATCACCTACAGGGCAACAGAAAGGTATATGGTGGGTGTGCAAAGGTTGATACACATAACAAATAAGAAACCAAGAGGAAGACTTGAAGGAAAGGATGTCATCAAAGAAATGTGTGTTCAAGAAAATAAAATGGAGGGGGTAGCTAGATGGTGCAGTAGATAGGGCCCTGGATTCAGGACAACCTGAGTTCAAATCTGGCCTCAGACACTTGACACTTACTAGCTGTGTGACTCTGGGCAAGTCACTTAACCCCAATTACCTCCTCCTCCTCTCCCCCCCCCAGAAAAAGAAAAGAAAATGGACTGTTGATGTAATGAGGGCATGGGATAACCAACACATAGCCAGAGAAAGCAAAGAAGAGCTTCAGTATATTGAGTGGACTCCCTGTGGTGAACCTAACATGGACAAGAGTCACACAGCATGAGCAGGGACGAATGGGCTGCCATCTGTATAATTGGCAGGAACAACTATATTGATGCAATAATATTGCATTTGGATGAGAAACAAACTATGAGGAATTCAGGAAAATAAAAGCAAACTGGTATGAACTGCTACAAAGATAAGGAAGCAGAACCAGGAGAACATTATATACCAAGACTATAGTAATGCAAGTGTTTAAAAAAAGACAACACTAAAATGTAGCTGAATTTGGAATAAATGCAGTGATTGATTCTAGTCCTAGAAAATAAATGATGAAATGTATTTATTTCTTCTCAGGAGAGAGGTGGGGATCTGTGGAAATCAAAACATGTGCATTATGAGATGTGACTGGTTCGTTTAATCATTTTGCTTAAATGTTTTTCTCTGTTACAAAGGAAGGTTCAATGGGTAGAGGCATATATTGGGAAAGAACTGATATGAAAGGCAAAAAATACCAAGAAATCTTTAAATTATAATAATATAAACAACCAACATTAAATTATAGCATTTAGATCAACATGTGTTCATTATTTACCCTTCAAGTATTTGGGTTTGGTTTTTTCTTTTTTTCTGGGAGGATTAAAGTGCAGGGATGTACCTTGAAGGAAGATTGGAGGTCAGCAGAGAGGTTAGGGCAGTATAAGTTGATTTGAGAATTATCAGCATAAAGATGGTAATTAAACCCACATGGGAGCTGATGAGAGCACCAAGTGAAGTAGTATAGAAGGAGAAGAGACATAGCACAAATTATTATTTTAAGTGCTGTCCTAGTACCTAAAATATAATTTGTGCTTCCATTCTTTTTTTTAATTCAGAGAAAGCATCATTTATCTTGTATCTATAGAATAAGAAATTATCTTCCTCTTCTTCTCCTCCAAGATATTTTATACTCCACTCTTATCCCACCCCCAATATATTGCCTGCAGCTCAGGACAATAACAAGAGAATTCAGAAATCAAAAACAAAGGGCAGTGCTGTGGATAATGGTTAGTGTATGTCCCCTTCTGGAACCAGTACCATGAGAGTCTGCCAGCATGAGCATTAAGGAGAATTTGGCAATCTGAGCTTTGGTAGTGCCTTCCAGAGAAGGTGTAAAACACAGACCTTAATAGTCCCCAAATCTCCTGATGGCATTTTTGCAAAAGCACTATTCCCATGGATTATTCTAGTTGAAAATGAAGTGATGTAATTAAACAATTCTTAACTAAAATTTTCCCTGAAACCTTAAAACTTTCTCTCCTTTTGATTTCCTAGCAAGTGTTTTATATGGTGTTAGCAGTATTAAGGAGGGATACATAGAAATACAGATTCAGAGCCAGAAGGTCCCTACAGATCATCTAATCCAGTGGTTCTCAAGCTTGTTGGTCTCAGGACCACCTTTGTAAAAATTATTGAGAACTTCCCCAAAGAGTCTTGGTTTATGTGATATTTATCATATTAGATATTTATCGTATTAGAAATTCAAATGGCTTACTATTATTATGAAAACAGTTTTGACCTTGAAGACTCCCTTGAAGGATCTTGGGAACGCTGAGGGATTCCTGGACCATACTTTGAGAACTGCCTATTTAGTCCAACCTCTTCATTTTACAAAGGAGGAAATTGAGGCCGAGGGAGATAAAATAATTAAATCAAGGCCATATACATGGGAAAGCTGGAATTCAAACTCAAATCCTTTGGGTTCAAATTCAGCAATCTTTCCCCACACTGTGTGACCTCCTTTGCCTAGCCTTCTACCTAGCCTTCCCCTAACATACTCAAAATTTGGTTTAGGAATGAAGGAATGAGTGAATGAAATGACATTTGTTAAGGTCCTACTGTTGCTGTTGTTTGTGTTACGTGCTAGAGATACAAAGACAAGTGAGACAGTTGATGCCCTCCTCAAGGAGCTTACATTCTAAACCACCGATTCAACACATTTGGGGAGTGGTGGCCAGAGAGTGTTTGGGGTGTGTGAGAAGGCATCACAGGGATGTTAAGTAGAAGTTGAAGTTGATTGTCATACCTTTACAAGTAACACTGTTAGTATTGATTTGATTACCCTTTTGGATGAAAAGGAGTGTTGAGGAAGAGTACTGTTAGATTGCGGGGCATTAAATTGAGTAGGGGGGGGTATTGTGGCAAGAGTGAGAGGGGCCTTATGCCATAGCAGGACAGATAGATAGATATTCATACTGTAGAAATGGCATGTTTTCCTGATGGATGTCTAGGTGGTATGGTCTGGGACCATGTGAGTTTGCAGCATTCTGTTCGGAAAACATAGGGCAGCTGAGGGGCACAGTGGGTGAGTTCAAATCCAGCCTCAAACATTAGCTGCGTGTCACTTAAACTTGTTTACCTCAGTTTCCTCTTCTGTAAAATTAGCCAGAGAAGGAAACGACAAACCGTTCCAGTATCCATCTGCTAAGAAAACCCCAAATGGGATCATGAAGAGTTAGACATGACTGAAAAATGGCTGAACAATAATATGCAGAAAACAGGTCAACTCATCTCCAAGATATTGTCAAAGCCATTGTATTAACTCCTTGAAAGTGAAAGATCTGGTTGCTATTCCTGATGGAAATAAGAGAGATGGTGGTATAGCTGAACCATTCCCTCATAATAAATGCTATTAACCCATCAAAAAGCACTTATTAAGCACCTACTCTGTGCCAAGCGTTGTGTTAGTTTCAGGGGATAGAAAGGCAAAAGTGAACCATTTCCTTCTATCAAGGAGCTTCCATTTTATGGGGGGAGACAACATATTCATAAATAACTATATATAAAACATAGAGAAGATAAATGCAAAGTGAATTGGGAGAGCCTGAATACCTGGGAGGGGGTGAGGAAAAATTTCAAGTGGAGAGTATCACTTGAAATTCTGAGGGAAATAAAGGATTCTAAAGAAGATGTTGAGTAAGGTTGGAATGCATTGCAATTTTGGGGAGGGCCAGTTCAAAGGCATGGAGGTGGGAGATGAGGAGCATCCAGGAAGCCAGTTTGGCTGAATTGTATGTAGAGTTGTGGAAAAGGCATAATGTGTAATAATGTTGTAAATTTAAGTTAGGACCAAGGTTGTGAAGAGCTTTAAAAACTGAACTGAGGAGGAGCTTATACCATAGGATAAGTGTTGATTCGCCTCTCAGGTTAACTAGAATAGGCATGGAGTGACAGACAGTCTGTCACTAGGCTTGTACTTCCAGAGGCTCTTCACCAGAAGGTTGTCATAGCAGCTCATGAAGACCGCCTGCTGAGGAGAGCAAATATTTTAATATCCATGCATAGAAGAAGTCCCGACTATGAAATTACAACCCCCTGAAGTATTGAGGTATAAGAATTGTATGTATAATGGATACATATATCTCTGCTTCTTATTTGAACAAGGAAATTTCCTAGTAAAGTTTCAGACCCATTTTAAAATCAATGCTGAACACCCAAAAGAGTAATTGCTGACATTTATATAGCGCTCTGCAGTTTACATAAGCACTATCTCATTTGACCTTCAAAATAAACTGATGAGGTATGTCCTGAAGTATGCCTATTTCCCAGAGGAGCAAATTGGGACACAGAGAAGTTGTGACTGGCTCAAGAGCACACAGCAAATGAATGGCTGAGCTGGGACTCAACTCCAAGTCTTCTGATTCTAAATTAAGTGCTCTTTCCACTAAACCAGAGCTCTCTGCCCCTCCCCACCCCATCCTCACCCCCACCCCCACCCCCAAAAGTATTATTTATGAAACTGTGAGATCTAGTGGTTTTAGGAAAGATGTATATACAGTGTATTTCAAAATATCTAAATAACAGTGTCCTTAATGGAAAAAAAAAACCAACCTTCTTTTTCCTGGAACTGTGAATGGAAAACTCCACTGCATACCATTCCAATTCTAGGGTCGGTAATCTTAGACCATTGAAGACTTCTCCATTCTAAGGAATGTTTCTCAATGTGGTTTCAAAACCTCTTGACATTTATGTAAATTTTTGACACACCCTGGAAGGTTTCAAATACACAGCCAATGAATGAATGATAGTGGCTTATTTAAAATTTCATATCTAATAAATATTTTTCTTTCATCTTGGTTCTATCAAAATTATCTTTTCTTGTCATGGATATACACACACACACACACACACACACACACAGGTATACATATACCTTCCTACATAGTTCACATTTATTGAGCACTTTTATGGTTTGCAAAACAGTCGCCTCAAAACAGCCGTTCAAGGTCAGTAGTAGAGCCATGACCATCTCCAAATTTGTGGATGAGGAAAACTGAGGAACAGAGACACTAAATAATTTCCCATAAGTAACCCAGCTAGCATATCTGGGAGGCCCAGTCCGTTTTGTGAGTGAGTTCAGTGGTCATTCCGCTACGCCATATGAAGCCTTAGTTGTTGGCTTCCCTGATTTCCACTTTATTTTCAGAACCCCAAAAGGACTCCAGGGAGTGATCTATTTTCCTCCTCCCAAACAGATGTGAAAGTCATGATGTGCTTAGCTGCAGTAATCGCTACTGAATAAGTGCACTGAAAGAAACTTTTTGTAATCGTTGTCCTAAATTGCATTTTAAAATGTTGATGGCTAGGGTTTTCAAGAGAATTAGATTATTGGGTGGTCTGAGCATTGAATAAACTTCCCTATCAACTGAATGCCTATTCCTGATACCCTGTCATTAACTGTGAATAAACAGCTCTATACTCTGCTATCAGATGACCATGCAAAACAAGATATGTAATGAGCCTGACTCTCCCCTTTGTGCCAAGGAAATGCTTCCCAAAAGGAGAGGGAGAAACCTCCTCTCAGATGGCATCGTGATCCTGGCCTATAGTTGAGTCAGGATACTAAAAAGGGGCTTGAAGCTGGGAAAGTTTGTCTTTGGCGGGCTACAATTAGCTGAAACTTCCCCCCTCCCCCCTCCCCCCAGGTCTTCCTTCCTTTGAATTGTGTCTGGTTTCAAAATTACTTTTCCTTCCATCCCACTCCAATCATTAAAATTCAAGTTCTTTGAACAGAAAACAATGTGACTGAACTAATTCAGACTAAAGTGTCTGTGACCCTCCAAACACAGTTTTCTTTCAGAGAAGAGCTAGTTAACTAATATTTTTTGTAGAGCTTTGAGGAACCTTAGAAAGTGAAGGATTTCAGAGACATTCTTGGGTGGGGAGCATTTTCCATAAACACCTTAAATCTTGCCATCGGAGGCTCTGGGCTACTCTAGGGAAGAATCACAGTCTTGTAGCTAACAACTCACACTTGGCTGTTTAACTCCCATATTCCACATAGAGAAAGGACACTACAAGTACAGTACAAGTACAGGGGCACACAACTATGGGTTAGGACAGCCCAAAAGTGTCAAAAACTAGGCTGGCAAAGAAGGTAACGTTGTCGGCTTCAACCCAGAGAGGATAGGGAGTCATCCACGAAAAGGACTCCACAAACTTCAGGATCACAAAATGTCAGAGCCCCAGGACCTCAGAGGCCCTCTAGCCCAGGTCATCCATGCTCAAGAATCCCCTTTACAGCCTACCCAAGGCCTTGTTTACTCACAGTCCTCTAATGCAGGGGAAAATGCTATTTCTGAGGTAGCCACTTTTGTTCAGTTCTAAGTTTTCCTAACTGGACAAAATCTGCCTTTCTGTAGCTTTCAATCCAAGCTGACAAGCTTTTTCTTTTATAAAGAACCTCTCTTGTGCAAAGGGGTTTTTTTTTTGTCTTGTTTATTTGTTTGTTGTTGTTTAGTCATGTCCAATCCTTCATGACCCCATTTGGGGTTTTCTTGGCAGAGATACTAGAATGGTTTGCTATTTCCTTCTCCAGTTCATTTGACAGAAGAGGAACTCAGGTAAACTGGGTTAAGTGACTTGCCCAGTATGTATCTGAGGCCAGATTTGAATCCAGGAAGATAAGTCTTCCTCATTCCAAGGCCAACACTGTATCCACTATGCCACCTAGCACGGGCACATGCCAGGGGTAGTAGACACAAAAATAACATAAAAAGCAGTCTCTGCCATCCAGGGGCTTATCTCTTAGTCGAATAGTTAGAACTTTAAACACATTGCTCCAACTTTTTTCCCCTAGTCGGTCAACAAAGTATTAAGCACCTAATCTGTGCCAAGCAGTGAACTAAGCACTAGGGATACAAAGAAATGAAAAAAAAAAATGGTCTCTGGACTCAGCCTAATGGGGGAAAAAACATGTAAACAGCAATATACAATCAAACTACATACAGGATCAATTTGGGATAATCAACAGGAGGAAGGCGCTAACAACTTCTTACAGAAGGTTAGTCTTTCTTTAGCTGAGACTTGCAGGAAGCCAAGGAATCCAGAAGGTGGATCTCTCCAGGCATGTGGATGGACATTTTATATTTCTATCAATCAATAAACATTTATTAAGCTCTACTATGTGCCAGGCACTATGCTGAGCACTGGGGTTGCTTAAAGGCAAAAGACCATCCCAGCCCTCAAAGAGCATACAATCTACTAGAGGAGACAACAGGCAAACAACTATATACAAAGCAAGCTATACAGGATAAATAGGACATAATTAAAATAAGGAAAGCACTGAAATGAAGAGGGAGTAGAGACAATCCCAGAAGTAACAGGGAGCCATTGGAGTTTACTGAGTAGGAAACTAACATGGTCAAACCTGTGATTTAGGAAGATTTGACAGCCGAATAGAAGAGTAAGGAAAGACTTGAGGCAGGGAGACCATCCAGTAGGGTCTTAGAATACTCCAGGCATGAGGTGATGAGGGTTTATACCAGAATGGTGGCAGGATCAGAAGAGAGAAGGGAGTGTTTATGAGAGATGTCAATTAAGGTAGAAACAACAGGACTTAGCAACTAATTAGATATGGGAGGTGAGGGAGGACTTCAGAGAGGGGAGCAGTAGAGGCTTTCATCTAGGTTGTGAGCCTAGGTGACTGGCAGGATGGTGGTACCCTCGATAGCTAAAAAGGCCATTCTCTGGTTCATTTCTTATTAAGCCTTAATCACTGAATGGACGCCACCTCAGACAACCTGAGACCTGTTAAAGATCTCAGTTTCAAAAGGCCAATGTCCCCATGCATCTCAGGCCACCTCCAGTTGCACTGATATATATCTGGCTACTAGACCCAAATGGTTCCAGAGGAGAAAGTGAAGCTGGTGACTTTGCCTAGCCCTTCCTCACTTAAATCCAGTTCATTTGCATGTCATGGCATCACCTTCCTGATGTCATGGTCATCTTCAAGAATGAAAGACAAGCAACAACAATAGGGTGGTTAGAAGAGGAAAGTGTTTGGGGACAGGAAAAATGTATGTTCAGTTTTGGACATGTTGAGTATAAGATGTCTATAGGTCATCCAGTTTAAGATGTCCAAGAGTCAATTGGAGATGTAGGACTGGAGGTTAGGAGAAATAGGTTCTTAACCTGGGATTTCATAGACACTTCTCTCCCCCTCCCCAACTCTCCCAACCCCTGCCAAGGATTCTGTGGATAGATTTCAAGGAATAATGGAACTTCAACTAAAAAAAACCCTACATTTTATTTTCACTAACTTCTAACCAAAACATAGCATTTCCTTTGATTATGATTTTTAAAAACCTTAATTCTGAAAAGGGTCTTCACTAGATAGTCAAAGGGACCAATGGAACACAAAAGGTTAAGAACTGTTGCTCCATAATTAAGAGGAAAAAGTCTAAGACCCTTTCCACAGTGACTCCCTTTCACATACTTGAAGACAACTCTTGTTTTTCCCCTTTTCTTTCTTCCTCTTCTTTTCCAGGCTAGACATTCCCAGTTCTTTCAGTAAATCCTCATATGATAGGAACTCAAAATCTTCCTTCAGACCTTCTCCATTTTATCAAAGTCGTTCCTAAAATGTGATGCCCAAAACTGATCACAGAACTCCAGATGTGGCTCAAGTCATAAAAAGGTGGGGCTATTACCTACCTAGTCTATGGTGCTTGGGCCTTTCAATGTATTTCAAGATCTGTTTGATTGTATTACATTTGCAGTCAAGTAGAAGCTCGAAGTGTTGTTTTCAGATGAAATCCTCCTAGCTATTCATGTGTATTTAGGGCTATTGAGCAATACTGATTAAATGTGCAAACAAAACTGTTTGGTCCCATTTGACAAATGTAATTCTTCCTATCCTCTCCTTCTGTCTTTACCCTTCTGCTCACCTCCCAAACACATACACAGACCCACCCATTTAGTTTAATTGATTGGTTTATTCCTGAGTATGCAAGGACAATAAACTTACTCCCTGTTAAGTGCAATTAAATAAAAATTTTCTTCCTAATTCCCTAATGAAGGGCAGATTCAAATGGCCTGGACCTAAAGTTAAAATAAATCCTGTGGTGATCCCAACAGGAGAAGTAGAATTGGTAATGTGGTATAGCAGAAAGAACAATAGATTTGAAGTCAAGAAGATCTGGATTCAAATCCTAGCTGTGTCTACCCATGTGACCTTGGACAAATCATTTGGCCTCTCTGGTCATCAATTTTTTCAGGAGTGGAGGGCTGGACTACATGGCTTCTAAGGTCAATTCCAACTCTAAATCCACAGTCTTTTAAATCTATGATCTTCGATTTCGTGCTACTGTGGTCCTTAATAAATACATGCTGAATTGAATAAAATTGAAGCCTTTAAGTGGCTGCCAAACTATAGGAGGTCACAGAGTTTGTTTTCCTTATGACAAATCAATCACTCCTTGAATTTACTTTCCCTCTTACTCCTCCCTCTTCCCCTTTCTTGTTCCCTCCTGCCCCCATGAGTTGAATGTATTACTACACCATACTCTGTGTGTGTGGGGGGGGGGGTCTGTGTGTGTGCATATGTGTGTTCCTCTCTCCTATGGACCAGTTCAGATAAAAGTGAAAATGAGATTCATTCCTTATTCTTCTAGTCCTTTCTCCTTTGTATAAGACTTCTACCAGCGAACCCTGATCATGTGAGATAATAAATCCTCCCATCCATTTCTTCCCCAGTATATTATCTTTTCCTCCCTCAAGAAGTCACTCAGCAGAATTGAAAACTGTCATGGATTGTATCACTTTTAAAAAATACTCAAAATTATAAATACTTGTTATATTGTTTATCATCTCATTAACATGTATATAAACATATTATAGATCAATATCCATAATGTCTAATATTCTTTGTTTGCTATATTTGTATGCGATCAAAAATAATAAATATTATAGGAGAGAACTGTATAAGATCTGTCTTTGAAGAGAACCAAGAAGGATAAACAGACGTGAGCCATCGAAGGCTAAAAGAGGAAATAAGGTTAAAGGAGACACTAAATTGCTCAGGAAGAAATGATTCATTTATCAAGCATATGGTGCAGAGGGTTTGAACATTGATTCAACAAAATGGCAAAGGGGTGGTGACCACAGCCAGTTCAGTGCAAACCTGAACAGCCTGGCACTGATGGTGTCCAAAGACTGGCTAACATTTAAAAAACCATTCTCACTCCCAGAAAGTGGACTCCAGTCTCTCGAGATGAGAAAATGAACTGACATAGGCAAAACGTCTTAAATGGAAAATTCCAAAGATGATGATTAGGAAAAAAAGCATTTCAAGTTTATTTCAAGAGAGAAAAGAACACATTGAAATGATCAGCAGCCATACAGCTGCTGGAAGGATGGAGTGCAATCCCAGAACATGTCACTGATAACATAGCACTCAGTAAATACTACCCTAGAGTCATGAAAAATAATTGGAGTCACCAAATGTGTATGCCTGGTTTTCTTTACAATGAAAGGGAGGGGTCCCACATTTTTTTAATACCAACACTCTATCAGTTTTGCTGATGTCTATGAGACAGACATCAGTCTCTTAAGAATTATTTGGTATTGCAGGCAATAGATATATCACAGATCTCACAGGACCCAGCAGTCCTGACTTAGAATAGAAAGATACTCGTCCTGGTGATTTCAGGAAAATTCCCATTACCAATGCAGGTTGGCACATTCTTTGGCAGTTATGGACATGAGACAAGAAATACTGGGGTCAAATTCTGCTTCAGGCACTTAACTGGCTGTGTGACCCATTAATCTCTCAGCATCAATTTCTTTATCTCCTGCTTCACAGAGTTGTGGGAATCAAGTGAGATAACATCTGTAAAGCACTTTGCAAACCTTAAAGCATGATAGACAGACAGATACAAAGATATATAGATACAGATATATAAATAATAGCTGTTATCATTTATGCCAACTTGGGCAGGTTGCTTAACATCTTTAACCCTATTTCCTCATCTATAAAATGACAAGGCTTAATTATATGATTTCTAAGGGCTCTTCCAGCTCTAACATTTTATTACTTCAAAAGATGGTATCAGTTTTCTATTTACCCTGGCAAAGGAGTGTATTCCTCAACATTAACAAGAGAAAGATATGCTTCCCCCCCCCCCCGTCCCTTACTTATTCCTTGGTCCAATGTGTGTGGATTCTCTGTCTTCTACTGATCTACCCCTTTTATCAGCTTTAAATCCAAAGTGGTTTTTAATCTCATTTTACTCATAGATGTATCCTCAGTATTAAGCCAATTAGCTCTCAAAAAGACTAGCGCTTTTGGTGTGATGGCTTGCAGAGCTCTTTTCAGGGCTGCCCATCCACCTTTAGTGCCCACCTTTTACCTAGCTCTCACTTGTGGCTCCAAGAACCTGTAGCATGTACAGCAGCCATACCCTGGTAAGCCATCTGGGCAGAGGGTACCATGTTGAGGCTAACCCACAGGCCTAAAAACCAACAGTGAGTTAAAGGGATGTCTACCCCAAGCATTGAAGACATCCCCTGATGGAATGGGCGGATGAGGACAATTTGTTCCAATGGCCATGAAGGAGGCTGAAGCAGGCTCTGTGGAGCACTTAGAGCTTGGCAAGGTATTGAAGACACAAGAGTCATCCATTGTATCTTGAGCCATCACCAGTCATCTTGACTTTTGTCCTGCCACTGGACTTTGACGATCCTGGGAGAGAGAGAGAGAGAGGTTGACAACTCTGCGCAGCTCTGCCTCACTTAAATCCAATTCATGCCCAAGTCAAGACATCACCCCAAGACATCACCGTATAATGTCATTGGTCCTCTTCAGAAACAAAGGATAAACAACAATAACTAGATTAATGGACAGATCCAGATAAAAAGGGTGTCAAGAACAAACATACTAGGTACATATATGTGCAAGGTGCAGTGCTAGGTACTAGAGAAGCAAAGATAAAGAGTGTCACAGCACCCACCATCAAGGGAGCTTACAATATAATAACCACTTACTCAGAAATTATTAAATGTCCTCTTTGTAGAAGATACGGTCCCTAACATCAATGTGTTTATATAATTTAATAGGAGCATCAATAATAATAAGTGCCATTTCTATAGAGTTTATAAAATACTTTCCTCACAATTATCCTGTGGTGGCTAAAGTATTTTCATTCCTCTTTTATTCATGAGAAAACTCGAGGTTAAAACATTTTTCTCACTTACCCTTCACAAAGTCCTATGCTGATACTTCATTGTAGCATGCAGGTAACTCTGGGTTTGCAAAAGTTATGCCAGGAAGCTCGAGTTCTCACAGATTCTGCTATGCATGCCAAAATGACTTTGAGTATAGTATCAGCAATAGGTTATATCTGATTTCTGAGCACCAGCCTAGATAATTACAAAAAGCCTCATCACCAGTAGGCTGGCTACTTCATGATGAATTATTTGGTCATGACAAACAATAAAACAAAGGGAAAGAAGTGATACTGCAGATGGACAATGAATTGGGCTCAGAATTGAAATGGAGGATGAGAATTGGTTGAATTGTATTTGGGAAATTACACAGAGCTTTTAATGACCCCAAGCTTCTCTCTGAAACAAAGGTCCATCTTTGTAATATCAGTATTCTTCTAATGCAGCCATATGGCTGCAAGTTATAGAGTACACAACAGACTACAAAAAGTGAAAGTTGTCAATCATTCAAAGGTCAACAGAAAGACACATGGTGGGCCTGAGTAGGCTATAACATATTACCAACCAAAAAATGCATGGGGAAAATGGCATAAATGATAGCATCAGAGAGATGTATCACTGAAAAAAATGTGGTGGTCCACTCATGTACTGAGAACAAGGGATAACCAAGGGACAGCCCACAAGGTCTGTAAGCATCTGTGAAATGTCAAAAGATCTAGAGGGAAGTTCCATATGGGAACACAGTGAAATACCCACAGTACGTTGTCCTGTGGGCTACTCCCTACAATTCTCACTTGTAGATTAGGTTCTTGAGTACAACTACCCCAGGCTCAAGGTACTCTTGGGGTCTACACTGCAAAAACTATAGCTCATGGGCTTCCAGTGGTATCTTTACCTTTCAACAGATATAGAAGACACGATTAGTTAATAACAAAGGTATTTATTGGAGAAGCATAGTAAAAGGATTTCCATTAAACTGTTTCCCAAAAAAACCTAGGAAACATTCTCACACAATATATGCCCCTTGTAAGGGCAGCTAAGTGGCTCAGTGGATAGACTCAGGAGGACCTGAGTTCAAATGTGACCTCAGACACTTAACACTTAATAGCTGGGTGGCCCTGGGCAAGTCAATTGCCTCACCCCAATTGCCTCACCAAAAAAAAAAAAAGAATAAAAAATATATATGCCCCCTGTGAAGGATTTATGAAAGAGCATGGATAAGAGTGGTATAAATGGATCATCAGGACTATTGAAGAGATACCTATATTGATGAGATCACAAATACATCAAAGTATATTAGATTATGAGTGTATCTGATAGTCTAGAAACAGCAAGTAAAAAAATGAAAGCTACAATTCTTCTACTTCCGTCTTTTGAGGGAGAAGGTCAGGGGGAAAAGAACAATGAAAGAGATTAAAATTTGATCTGAATAATAAGAAAAACTGAAGGTTATTTAGAGGAATTTAGGAAGAAGAAATTACTGAAAAACTGGAGAAAAATAAAAGAACCTCCAGGTTCAGATTCTACTTTTGGATATTATATATGAAAAACTTACAGAACAAGAAAATGTAAAGCAAAATTTTATATTTTCTAACACTTGATAACAAAATAGTATTTCAAATTGCATCATCATCAGAAGTACACAGTTATGAAAAATACCATAGTTCACTTGTACTCTCCAGCACCTTCAGTTTTCTGTGCCTTGTATGTTTTGGCATCTCCATCTTCTGAAGGGTTGTTCCCATACTTACTGGCATCAGTTTTTCCCTTTCAACAACTTACACTATGTAAGAACAAAAAGGGAAAATGTGAAGGTGATTTTGAGGGGCTTGGACTATTGAAGTGAAGAGGCTGAATTTAGGGAAGAAATTTAGGAGAAGCTAAAGACAAGCTGAAGGAAAAAATCTCAAGTTAAAAGGGCAGAAGGGCTTAATCTGAAGGAGGAAAAGAACTGAGAATAAAGACCTGAAGAGAAAGACTCAAGGGAAAAGAAAAGGAGGGATAGTCAGCGAGGCAAAGGAAAAAGATGATGAATAGGTAAAACAAGTAGTTAATGAGAGAAGGGAAAGACAGTAAGGTATGGTTGTAAAGTTGAGAGAAAGAAAAGAGGGCTGGTGTAGCTGTCAAGTTGTTAAGAGGTAATAAATAAATCAATAACTTTCCTAATGAAGCACTTAGTAGGTGCAGGGCCATCTCCAGTCATCCTGATCTATATCTTGCCACTGGACCCAGATGGCTCCAGAGGAGAAAATAAGGCTGGTGACTCCCTCACTTGAATCCAATTCACTTCCAAGTCACAACATCTTCCTGATGTCATGGTCCTCTTTGAGAATGAAGAACAAATAACAACAATTTAGTAGGTGAGCTATAAATATTCACAAGCAGTTAAGACTTAGACTCTCAATCAAGAGGAGAGAGGTTCACAAGATGTTAGATTTTTACCAGGTTACAACTCCATGGAACAAGATACTCTTCCCCATTCACATTGGTTCTCCTTTGTTCTTGCTATGTGATTGGCCCCCCTCCTTTTCAGGTCATAGGGGTGTGCTCTATTTTGCCTATAATTGGACATTTGACAAGTTTTGGTTGAATGAATAAAGTCCTTTCACATGCAAAAAAAGAAAAAAAAAAAGATGCCATTTCCAGGATAAACTCCTCTCTTCTAATCTCATCACCATGCTGCTAATTCAAGATGGTATACCACCTCCCTCAGCCTCCTTTTTCCTCTGATTGGAAGGCTGGAGGGTGTACTGCCAAACTCCTCCCAAAGTCTTCCTTTATGGAGGGCAAAAATTAGAACTCACTCCACTTTGCATCTTCCTGGTATCAATTCCATGGAACACTATGTATGAGGTATTCCATGGAATGTCTACCCTCTCCCCCCCTCCCCCACCCTTTTCCATTCTCCTTTTGTGGGTTGTCCTCCCCCATTAGAGTGTAAGCTCCTTGAGGGAAAGAATGTCTTTCTTTTTACTTATCAGGAAGAATGATGTGTTCTTTAAAAAAGAAAAGAAAAGAAAAGAAAAGAAAAGAAAAGAAAAGAAAAGAAAAGAAAAGAAAAGAAAAGAAAAGAAAAGAAAAGAAAAGCAGAGGCAGCTAGGTGGCTCAGTGGATAGAGCACCAGCCCTGGAATCAGGAGGACCTGACTTCAAATTTGGCCTCAGACACATAATACTCACTAGCTGTGTGACCCTGTGTAAGTCACTTCACCACGATTGCCTCACCAAAAGAGAAAAAAAAGCTGATTTTCATGTGAATTATAGGCAGGATATGATTCTTTCCCCCAACTCAGTTGATGTAGTAGTCATAGAAGATCCAGGATGTAACTGCAAAAGTAATAATGAGGTGTTAAACTGACTGTGTAAATGAATTTATGCTCTGACCCCCTTTATAAGGTGAGAACAACTGTATGATTGAGTCAAGAATGAAACAACAGCAATTGGCTGAGAAAATTAATTAGTTGTGCCTCTGGGGGATTTATAGTTAAGAGGAGCTCCAGGCAGTCCAAGGCTAAGGGCAGATGTGGAGTGAGAAACCTGCAGGGGGGGAAGAAGGGCATTTTTTCTCCTCAACACTGGCCATGGCACCTGGCAAAGATAAAGGCAGCTGTGGAGGAGACCCTTAGGCCTAAATCAGAAGGCAGTAAGGGGAGGGGAGGGGGAAAGAATTTTTTCTCCCCTCTTCCCCTACCATCAGCCAGGCTGTCAGAATTACTAAACAAGTAGGATACATCAAGTGGAGAACAGGGACACACACACTCCAGAAAGAGATACAGAGAGCCAGTCACCTGAGGAAAGGAGACAGCACAATGAGCTTCAATGCAAATGAGAGTCAGTGGTGGAGAGGATTTGTCTGTCTTGCAAACCTGATTAAAAGGGTTGAAACTGAGGACTACCTATGTAGATAATGTAAAGTAGCTATAATGAAAGGAGATCAGTATAATGAAGGAAGAATAACAGATGGGATGCCAGAAGTTCACAAAAGACAAAAATCCAAGAAAAGATTATGTCTCCAAATGTCTATAATGTACCCAAATGTCCAAAATTTAGGTATAAATGAGGAATTAGAGGTCCTGAAGAAAAGAAGCAAATTTGACCTCATTAGGTATCACTGAGAATTGGTAGAATGAAATCTTTGACTCTGGTCTATGGCTCTGGATGGGTATACCTTATCCCATAGAAGTGGAATAGGTAAAAGGGGATAAGAAGGTATAATAAGAATGTCTACTCATGTAAGGAAGTTCTTGTATGAGTGGAGAAGCATGATGAATAGCATTTGAATAATGGTGAGAGGTTAGATGCAATTTTGTCATTCTATTAGAATTTCTATTCTATTACAATAAACCATCAGAACAAAAAGAGGTAATATATAAGAATGGAAACTAGTCGTACACCTGACACAGAGGCATGGTAAATAGAATCAATGGGACTTCAATTATCCAGAAATCTAATCTGCTCTCTCGCTCTCTCTCTCGCTCTCTCTCTCTCTCTCTCTCTTCTCTCTCTCTCTCTCTCTCTCTTTCCCTCTCCCTCTCTCTCTCTCTCTCTCTCCCTCTCCCTCTCCCTCTCCCTCTCCCTCTCTTTCTCTCTCTCTCTCTCTCTCTCTCTCTCTCTCTCTCTCCTTCTCTCTCTCTCTCTCTCCCTCTCTCTCTTTTCTGTCTTTCCCTCTCTCCTGCTTCTCTGGTATAGGGCCTAAATGACAATAATTGGAATAAAAAATGAGATGAATACAAAAGGGTTTGGGGAAAAAAATCTGGGCAGGCTTTGGTGACTGATTAAATATGGTGGCCCACGTCAGTGGAAAGAAGGAAAGCTGCTGAAATGCAGAAATACATTAAATGTCATTCCACAGCAGCTGAAATGTCAGCACACACTTGCAACCTTTGGAGATATGAAAATGAAGTTTCCAACTATGAACTCAGAAAAACAGAGCAAACCTAAATATGAACTCCATTAGGAGGCACATGTGAAAAGCACTATGTGAAAGAAAATCTAAATGAAAAACTGTATAGATTGTTGTGAAACAACAAATGAGAAAGTCATTTAACCTCTAAAAGCTACAGTTTCCTCATCTATAAAATGTGGCTAATAATAGCCCTTACTTTACATGGTTGTTAGGAGCATCGAATAAAATGTTATATGAAAGGAACTGTAAACCTTAAAGATCCATGTAAATTACAGTTATTATTGTCATTATCACTTTCAGATCTTGAGGTCAGGAACTGTTTCATTTTGTCTTCGTATCTCCAGAACCTAATGTGGTACCTGGAATAGGGGAGGCTCATAATTAATGATTATGGTTGATTGATTGATTTAGAAGGCAAAAAAAGACTTGGACAGAAACAGCTTAGATGAATTGATAACCAACAACATAAATGTTCCGAATAGCCCTTAAATATTTCTCTGAACTTAGAAAGAAACACTTAGCCCAATATTAAATACATCTAAATGTAAACGGATCACTGTCTAAATCCAACCATATTAGGCATCCATTCTGCTTCCATTTCCCTATTACTTGGTTTGATAGTCTAGAAATGTGAAGTATCACTACCTTCATGCTCTGGCCAGCCCCATGTAAAAAAAAAAATCAGAAAAGACAAAAATTCTGAAGGCTTATCAGAGACTATCCAAAGAAACCTATTTCATGGATTTGGGAAAGAATGATATAAAGGGGAGGGGAAAATGACTGGGTCTTCGAAGCAGATACTTTGAGGATGGGATTTATGAGGAATGAGAGTAGATTCAATGAGAAGCCACTACAATTTTCTGAACAGGGAGCAGCTCAATCAAAATAACATTTTAGGAAAATGGGTCTTGCTATTAGATGTGGTGAATTGGAGGAATAAAGAACAGAAACACCCAGAGTAGTGATTCCCAATCTCCAGACAAATTTTTATAGGTTCTGAATAGTAATAACTAACCATGGAAACATAATTTTTTCAAATATTTACTGTGCAATTGCAATGTATTCTTGTAGAGGTGTATAATATAGCCCAACATGGAGCCCTATGAGATGGGAAAATAACCAGAAAAGAAAGGAAAGAGGAAAAACTGAGAAGTAACCGATAATAAGAAAGATAAATGGTCAATCAGAATGAGGGAGGAAATTGAAAGCGAAAAAATACCAAAGTGGGTGAAATAGCAAGAAAAGAAACAGGTATAAAAAGGATAATAGGCAGAAGAAAATAGTCAAAGGTATCAGAGCCAGTGGGCTCATTGGACTGTCAAAGAAAGGCAATCGCATGAGAAAAGCCAATTTAGGCATCAAGAGAGAAGAGAAGAGACTGGCATAATTGAAAGAATATGAAAACTGTAACTAAAGAAGAGAAGCTGTGTTAGTTCTGGCATAAAAATTTGCCAGATTGGGACAGTTGTTCAAAACTTTTATGAAGGAGAACTCACTCACCCAACCCTGAAGGATGTTTTTCTCCCCTCCTCCTCTACTAATTTCTCTCCAACCACTACCCTATCTCCCATCCCTAACCATTCAGATTTGGGAATAAAAACTCCAGGAAATTCAGTTTCTTCTGTTGGCAGCTTTTCGCTCTTCGCCATCCACCCACACACATTTCCCATTTGATATATCTGTTAAAACAAGTACCTCTCTTTCAGATCCTTGATAAACACTTTCAAAAAGTAAAGAACCACCAAGTATTATCACACATGGATTTCCTTCAAAAGTGATTTTCTTAAATGTCAGTCAATTTTATTTTATTTAGAATAAATCAATCAATAGAATTTACATTGTGTTTCCTGGACAAAACACTTCTAAAAATTGTTTATTTCAGGAAGAAATGCATGACAGATGGTATGAATAGTGGTGAGGCCTTCAAAACAGTACAAAGTCTCCTACTGTTCTGTCAGATGGTTCCATTCTCGGTTCCATCCATTAAATGCTGACTTTTTTCCTTCACAAACTTCAGTTTGGTCTTTAAAAATAAACAGTGCTTCTGCTATGCAGTTCAAATTTTCTTTCTCACTAAAAATTTCATTTTGAAGTCTAACATATCAAAGGGCATGGAATAAAGTGTTTCAAAGAATTGAAGTATAAAAATAATTTCATGTAGAATGGGATAATTACTGTTCAGAAATAACTAATATAAATTATCCATAACCATTTAAAAGTAGTAAATAAAAAAGATAGTTGGTATATAAATAATAAGCAATGATTAATAAAAGAAGTTCAGTATAAAACACCAAGATATTCAATCAGTAATGAATTTGCTAGAATGACACTTATAAGGATTATATTATTTCAAGGATTATGCCTAGCTATTATTAATTGTAGTATTTACAAAAGATTTTCAGAAAATTGGTATTCTAAATAAGAATGCCTGCAAACTTTTCCTTAATTTATTTTATATTTAGGCATATTACAGGACCCTCTCCATGTGACTAATTATTTTTTTGCTTAATTTCAGCACTTGTATTTTTTCAAAAACTTCTCTTAACCAAGAAAATGAAAAGAAACATACCATCAATCTCTTCCAGAAAAAAAATAGAAGAAAAATATTGAAAAAATGTGTATTTTAGCTGAGTATTTTCTTCTACAAAGTAGAAGAAAGTATCTTCAATGGGTATTTCAGATGACAACAATATCATGTTATTCCTTTTCCCGCTGAGTCAGAGCCCTGCAAGAACTGAGTGACTCTGCATCCCTGGGCCTGCCAGGAGACACTGAGAGAGGGCTGGATGCTCAAAGCAGTGCTGCAGTCTGTTAGAAAAAAGCCAGACACTAGAAGACTTTACAAAGGGAAGATGAATAAGAAAATGTTAAGAAAAATGCACAAGGATATGTAAATATCCACATATATATATTTTAAAAGCACACTTCCCCTGCAAATTAAAAGAACACTTTCAAGGTTATTATGGAAACAAATTGACTTCACTTGGCAACTGTCATAGAATGGAAAGTATTGCTCTCTGTACTGCCAGTTTTCTTGTGTGCAAATGACCAGCGCTAACTGAGAAACTTAAACCCCTCAAATTCTTTGGTTTGATTTTTGTGAGACTAACCAGCGGATTAACACAAGTGGATTTCTTTATTTTTATAGCATGGATGCACAAACTAGTTTGTTTGCAGTCAATGCCATATGTAATTGGTTTTTTGAAAAATACAGAATTCAATAGCATAGCCCCCCTGAAGGAGTTTGGTTGCTTAAGGGATCCTCATGGAAACTGCAAATCCTTCGGAGAAAATCAGACTATTAAAACCAAATTATTCTGAAACAGTTTAAAATTCTATGATCCTATGGTCTTTAAAAGGAGTAGTTGCAATAAAGCATGCCAGTTACCTGGAATTGCCTCCTACTTCTTTTTTCTCTCTCCAATGTTCAACCCTATTGGATCTATAGGGTGAGCCATTTACCATCATTTTCATAATTCAGATATGCATATCTAACTTTCAAAAGTGAAATTTTTACCTCTCAATAAAACTCCTTAACCTACAAATTAAGTATGCTGTCACAGGTGATGGTGGGAATGCCTTAGGGACATGATCTTCACTATAAGGAATGTCCTGTATCTGAAATTCTGGTAGAAGTTCCCTGCTGAACTTCTGACAAATTTGTAGCCATGAATTTTCCACTTCATATTTATCACAAATATGGCTGTGTACTAAAACAGTGACCGCTAGTAGGTGCAGTAGATGGAGTACTAGGCCTGGAGTCAGGAAGATCTGAGTTCAAACCTGACCTCAGACACTTACTAGCTGTGTGACCCTGGGCAAGTCACTTTGCCCTGTTTGCCTCAGTTTCTTCATCTGTAAAATGAGCTGGAGAAGGAAATGGAAAGCCATGCCAAGAAAACCCCAAATGGGGTCGCAAAGAGTCAGGTATGGCTGAAAAATAATTGAATGGTAACAAGACTGAAACAGTTCAACCTAGTATTAGTTTGGTTTTTTTTAATTTCATGGCAACTTAAAAAAAAAAAAAGTAAATCCCTAAGGTACAACTGGACTCCTTTTGCATAGTCCTTATCTTTTACTTTTTCAATTTAACTTACAGAGTAAAAGCCCTCACGTTCCCTTTTCTCACAAAGAGAATAAGGTATTTCTTCATTACTAGAGTAGAAGTGATAGAGCTTCCTTCCTTCTCTTTCTCAGGTTTGGGAGGACAGTTTTTCTGTTGCACTTTCAACACATTTCTTTACAACCTACCTACCTGACACACAGGGCGATTGTGAGGAAAGCATCATATAAATGTAAGAAATTTTAATAATTTTTGCTATATGCAAAGCACTATTCTGTACAACAATAGTAAAGTTATACATTACTTCTGAGTAGCGATGACTTAAGAAAGTGATGTCAGATACAAAAGTGGTTGGAAACCTTTTGGCAGCAATGTGATCAGTGTTGGAAGGACTGTAGGACCTGATGCAATGTTGGTGGGGTATGAAATAGTCCAACCATTCCGGACATTAATTTGAAATTATTCAAGAAAAATGGCTATACTGTCCATACTTTTGACCTAGTAATTCCACTACTAGGTATATGCCCTCAGGAAAATCAAAGACCAAAACAGAGGTCCAATATGTACCAAAATATCCATGGTAACAGTCTTCATGGTAGCAAAGAACCAGAAACAAATTGGATGCCCACCAATTGAGGAATTACCAGGGGGAAAAAAAGCATGTGAATTAATAAAATGTGGTTGTACAGTAAGAAGTTATAAATGAGGGCTTTAGAGAAATATGGGAAGATTTATGTGAATTGCTATAGAATGAAATAAGTAGAACCAAGATAATATTATCAATCAATCATTCAATAAACATTTATTAAGAGCCTTACCATGGTTACAAGAGGGAGTTAGCTGGCTCAGTGAATATAGTACTGGGCCTGGAGTCAGGAAGACTTGAGTTCAAATCCAGCCTCAGACACTAGCTATGTGACCCTGGGAAAGTCACTTAACCTCTGTTCTCCTTAATCCCCTAGAAAAGGAAATGGCAAACCACTCCAGTATCTTTGCCAAGAAAACACCCCCAAGAGTATGGTTCACAGAGTCACAAAGAGTTGGACACGACTGAACAAATGAACAGCAGCAACATAGCTACAACCACGCATGTGAAAAGGAAAGTGAACACAGTAATTGAAATGCCAGTGAAGGCCTTGTAGAGCAGATGAGGAAATATATCTCCCTTGTGGCAGAGAGATAGGAACATGAGGCCATGAGAACAGAACGCTGAATACACTGTCAAAGGCAGTCACATTACCTGGTTTTTTGCTTGATTGCTTTTTTTTCCTTTATCACAAGGGAGGATTCAGTCTGGAATGTTTAAATAAAAGACATCCATATAATGTATTTTTAAAAATAAATAAAAGTAGTGAGCCAAGGTTCTGATTCTTTTCCTTCTGACTTAGCAACAACTGACACTGCTGTGATGGTGGAGCCAGGGCAAGAGGTCGGTCAATGACTCACTATCAGGCTCTGAGTCAGGAAGTGCCTGTTAATGGCTAACCTTCCTTCCACTTTCTCTATTTCAACTCTGCTGAGAGTACATCACTGCTTGTAGGTCTTAGGCTGGTGTGCTAGAGGCTTCTTGAGGCAAGAGGCTTTCTCATTTATACAGGTCTTTCTTATAGGGAAGAACTCACATCTCCTCATCCCTTTAGGTCCTGTTGATTTCTTGGCTCCTGGCTATTGGTTTGGACTTTGGATTTCTCATTTTTTGACCCTGAAAGTTTGGATTTTCATCTTTCTTAACTGTTGAATTAGTTCTGAAGTCAGAGGACCTGGGTTCAAATAGTGCCACTGAAACTGATGTCTAGGTAGCCTTAGGACTCGGTTTCCTCTTCACTAAATGAAGGGGCTGGACTACATAGCCCCTGTGGTCCCTTCCTACTACATCTTCTTACCTACTCCTTCCTCTGACCCCCATTTTTTTGTATGCGCCTACAGGGTTTGATTCATGACAGCTGTGACTGCCCAACCCTGCCTTATTCCATGAGCTCTGCCTTAGCTCCCTGGCCCCTCACCTGCAGCTGGCTGTCTCCATGTATCTCCGGTTGTTCACACAACAAAACAATTGCCTGTTCTGATCCTTTCCAACTTCTTTGTGGGATAGTGCTATTTTCTTCTGCATGTGTCTCTCCTGAGAGTAGAAATAAGAGAAACATTGAGCATCATAGACTTAGAATAGGAAAGGACCTTGGAGGTCATTTATTTCACTCCCCTCATTGTACAAATGAGAAACAGAGACTGGGAGAAGTTAGCTGATTTGCCAAAGGGCACACAGGTAGTAAGGGGATAAGCTGAGATGTGAACTCAAAGTCTCTTGAAGCCAAATCCAGAATACTTTCCACTGCACCCCACTTAATCTGATGTCTGTGTATTTGTTTCTTGAACATATTTTGATGACTGTATTTCAATATACATGGTTTCCTTTATTATATATTGTGCATTAAAAACATTATTCTGAGGAGTCCAGAGGTTTCACCAGACTACCATACTTTTCATATGTCCATCATACAAAAAAAAATTAAGAATACCTGACCTAGACAGAACACTTTGTGGCAAATTCTCATTAGTGGCCATCTCCCCTAGCAATCTTGCCAACCACTTAGTTCCTTCTTGTTGCTTATAATAGGCCAATGATTAAAGACAATTAATGGGCCTGGGACTAGGGGAAAAGGATGTCAAAGTATTCCAAGGGTAACAACACAGAGATCAACACATCTCGAGGACTGGTAAGAGGCCTACAATGAAGGACAAAGTCAAAGGAAGGTCAGCATGGAGTAGTTCAGGTGATACTATGGGGGAAATAGCACAAGGCCTTGGCAGATGACTGTGTTTCATGGAAAATGTCTGGCTGAGATGCTGGCACGGTATTAGCTCCATCCCTTCCTTGTTCAGGTATGTTCTGTGCTTCTGTGGGCCCAGACAGTCCCTAGAGCTGATCCTTATAAGCCAAGACTGACTCTACTTTGGGTACCAGCTGATTTCTCCACCTGTACCAGCTGCTCAGCACATCTCCCTGTGCCATGCATCCGCACTCTTGCTCTCTTTTGGCCATTCTGTGCTGACACCTGGCTCCTCTGTCTGTGACTGCATGGTGAGTATGACATCAGACAAATGTACTTGGGTTTTCTTTCCTTTTCAGTGGGCATCTTTGTCTTAGAACCCCTGAGCATCCCCTTGTTTTTCTCCAGGGTAAAATGGTGTTAACATTTTTCTCCCCATTTCCCACAACTGCCCATGACCCGGCAGTGATATCTTATTATGTTTTAACACACAAAAGAATGTTCCCTGACCTTTGGTTTGCTTATAAAATTATCATGATTTATACATTTAATTTGAAAGCATAGTTTGTTCAAGTAGTAATTATGAATTTGTTAATTAAATTTACCTTTAAGGGTTTTTAATTTGCATTACAAATAGAACTATAAGACATTGGATTTTAAGGATTATAACATCTCTGTTTTTCCTGTTTATGAGAAATAGAAAATAATGTGTTAACAGAAGAAACCATTAACATTTTGTAAAACAAAGAGTTATGTTTTGTGGTTTTTAGCATCTTCCATAGTAACAAGCACATACAAAAATGCAATCAATAGCAGAGAATGAAAGAAGAAAGATGCATTAAACTTAAATTTTGCCCCACGGAACCTTACCTAATCATTCTCATTTTCTGTGGTACCATTATCAGTATCTCTGCTGCTTTGATACTTTTTTTTTTCAGCTTCTTCAAGTAAACAAGGCCAGGAGTGGAGAGGGGCTAATTTCTTTCTACTCCACAACCTTTAGATTCACTTTTACTCCCCACCATCCTGAGCTTTTTCAGCAAAAAACACGGACTTTCTCTTTTCTAACTTCTAGAAGAATAGCAAATGCTAGACACTGGAAATCTCTGCTCCACTCCTAGTCCATTGAGGCCTCATCCAGAACAGAGAAACGCATATACTAATTACTATATCAGACACCAGCAAGTGAAAATCCAGGAGAAAAAAGAAGGTATTGAATTGACATTCCTTTTTTGTTGTATCAGATAGTAGTAAAGACATAAGTAGGTTTTCACATAGCAGTATTTTATTGCTGCTAAAGCTACTTTCTGTAAACTGCATTCTAGAAATCACTTCAGTAAATTGTAGGAAATCAAAAGAAACAAAACATTAAAAGAAATTCTTAAGGCTTTAAAAAAAAACCCTTAACTTTGCACTACAGTGCATGTGTGTGTGTGTGTGTATGTGTATACACATATATTTATATATACAGCATATATCTTTATATATACACACATGCATGTATGTATGTATGTATGTATGTATGTATGTCTGTATACAACATTTCTCTTGTGAAAATAGCAATACCCTCTGGTACCAAAGGTGAACTAGACTAAGAAAGCTTCTGTCTGACTCTATCCTTCCCCTCCAGCCCTGCCTCAGGCAGATCACCTAGGAAATCAGAAGATCAACTTCACCTGAGGCACCCTAGACCATGGAAATTCCTGGGCTTATGCCCCAGGATCTTTGTCCCTGTCTTTGACTTTCTTGGAGTATAAAACCAGTTGAGAAATTTAAAAAATATATTACCAACCTTCTAAGTATTTGGGGCTTCCTACCCTCCAAGCTTCTCTGTTGGCCAGTACTCCCCCTCCTCCTTCCTCATGGCTAATAGGATCTTCCAGCTCACCTCCACACCTCTAAATCTTGGGGCAACTAGGTGGCACAGTAGATAGAGTGCCAGCCCTGGAGTCAAGAAGATGAATCTTCCTGAGTTCAAATCTGGCCTCGCACACTTACTAGCTGTGTGACCCTGGGCAAATCACTTAACCCTGTTTGCCTCAGTTTTCTCATCTGAAAAATGAGCTGGAGAAGAAAATGGCAAACCACTCCAGTATCTTTGCCAAGAAAACCACAAATGGGGTCATGAAGAGTTGGACACAATTGAAATGACTGAACAACACAACAATAAATCTTGCTAAATTCACTTCCTCACCATTCAGTCCTCAACCTCTTACAGTCTTCTACAGTGCCTCTCCATTGACTATGGAACAACGGTTAAACTGGTTCTGCCATTAAGGCTTTCCACAATCTGACCTCAAGCTATCATTCCAGGAAAGTAGTATGACAAAACATAAAGAAGGCCTGATTTGGAGTCAGAAGTTCTGGCTCTTTCAAACATTATCTGCATGACCTTGGCCAAATTACTTAAGTTCTCTGGGAATCTGGGAGTATCCTCATCTGTAAACTGAGGGAATGGTTGATGCCCAAAGTCTCTTCTTGTGCTATATCTGGTGATCCTAAGATTGTTTGATTTAACTTGTTGTGTGAATTGGTAAGTTATTTTTGCCATTACTAAATGATAACATATTTGAAGATACTATTTTAATGTTAGGGAATATAGTTAATATTTTTATATAGTTTAATTATTCTATATCTATTATATCAATATATGTCTATATAACATCTATATAGCTAATATATATTCTATATTTATATGTTACCCTATAGGTTAAGGTTTTAATTAATGATTAATGTTTTAATGTTTAATGTTAATCATCATTTTAGAGCTGGACAGGACCTGAAGTCTTCTCTTATTGTACAAATTTAAAAAGATCAAACTGAGGCAAAGTGTTGAGATTTATCATGGCCATTTTACTTACTGTCAAAGCCAAGAATACAACTCAAATCTCTTACCCCAAGGTCAGGCTCTCTCCACTAAATCAGAGTGTGTCTCTGTGTTTGTTGAATTCTCCACTTCTTGCTTTTCCAACAAGAACTCAGGCAATATTTTTACAAACTCCTGTATTCAAGGTATTCCTTAGGATAGCAAATATTTATTTTTCATAATAGAAATATAAACAAAACCTTAACTATCTGGTCTCCTATTTTCCCTTTAATCTAAATACATATTTGATTTTTAACCTAAACATAAACATATTCATTCAAATGTGTCCTGAGTTTACCTCTAAATAAGAACTCCCTTGTGATAACACAAACCCTGAGAAAGCTTTGACCAGTGTTTCCTGTGCCTAAAATGCTTTTCCTTCCTCTCTGCTTGTTGTATTCCTAACTATCCTTTAAAGTCCAACTCAAATACCATCTCCAGGAAGACTTCCTTAATCCCCCAGTTCAAAAGTTCCCTTTTAAAACATCATAGAAAAGAATATCTCTCTCTGTGTCTCTCTTTCTCTCTGAATCTCTCTCTCTCTCTCTCTCTCTCTCTCTCTCTCTCTCTCTCTCTGTCTTTGTCTGTCTGTCTCTGTCTCTCTCTGTGCCTCTCTCCCTCTGTCTTTCTCTCTCTCCCTCTTTTTCTAGACAAGAGTATATATGTATTGTAAAATTTTTGTCTTGTGGCTATAGAGGGTGGGGAAAAGGGGATGCATTGTTTGTTTTCTTTTTCTTTCTGGCATCTTTCCTATAGATTTAAGAAACAGCACCCAATCACCATCTCACCCTATTTGTTTGTTTGTTTCTTTGCATCAAACTAACAAGAACAGCTCTGTCATTGTGAAATAACTTCAGGAGCTTAGTAAAATTTCTTAGCACAGGGAAACTTACTTAGTAATTACCAGATACCAGAACTACCACTGGTATAAACAGATTCATAAATATAGCATGAAGACCATAATGTTATTGCCTGCATTGCTCATGGAACTGCCATGTCTATGAGATTTCATTTTTGTTCTAAGTACTACTATTGCTAGTTATTCTAGTCTAAATCCTATTTTGCCCAGTGAGGATATTGCTATGGGTGAAGAGGAAGGTTTGGGTATAGCAGCCACCTAAGTTTAGAACCTCATTGAATTAAGTTTCTAGAGAGACTTGACAAGGTTCAGGCTATTGATAGATTGTCCTTTTCCCCCTATAGCTCCCTCCTTCTGATGTGCACCTGTTTTCTCCAAAGCTCTTGTGCTCTACAGACTCTGGTTATTTATTTCTATGTCAATACCCACAAAGCAGTTGCATCAACCTCTCTGCAAGATAAATCTAGTCAGAGTTGATTAGATGGAGAAGATAAATAATAAATTACATCATTTGGGGGCAAAACAAAAATCTTCTTCCTCATTCCAGATGAAAGTTGTGTCATAAATTCTAAGAAGATGATTCTGTCATCATCTGCAAAATGAATGACAGCTTTAAAGGAAGCAACATTTTCATCACAGTCCTAAGGGGACGATAGTGTAACTTTATATCTACCTCTTTTATATAATTAGAGGAAGAAGAACCACTTGTTCATTATGTGTTTATTAAATTACAATAACAAATTTTCTTCTTATTTGTAAATGCCATAAAAATCAATCTAAATGAAATTTAACTTTTTAGCCAGGATAGTGAGGTTTGCTGAAATGAATGTCATTGTGTTTCCAGTTTATTTATAACTTGAAATGATTGTTATAAGGAGTTATATTTATTTGTATTAGGGCTTGAATAGAAAGTGTATTAGAATTAAGGCAGAAGGAAACATTAGAATGGCCTGAATTAACGATGCTATAGTTTATTATTTTGTAATTGTTCCCTCAGAGGTTTTATACAAGATAAGATATGGGATACATTTTTAAGCTGTTTTTATATCATAGGAATTTCTTCATGACATGAAGTAAATATTTAATTTTGTGAGCTTCCTTTTTATATTTTAATAAATACATGAATTCCTTGGTGTAAAAGATAACCCAATTCTTTCCTTTATGTTCATGAGAGATGAGCATCCTCACATGCTCTCCCATATTGTACCCTTTGATCAGATTAGTTTAAGGCTGCTTCATTTCTCCAGTATACATGGGAAGAATTAAGCCCAAAGCATTATCTCATTTTTACAGCTCAGTGTAATTACTGCTTTCAAAAATTCATTCCCTCATCCTGCCCCCTCCCCATTTATTTTCTATTTCATTTTTCCGTGAGTTTGGCACCAGGAGTTCTGTTTTGATTCCTGGGCCCCATTGAAGTGATAATGCTGGATAGATTTTTTTTAAATTAAATTTTATGGCATTTGGAGCCCTGCTTCTTGCTTTGTCTTATTCTTCTGCACGTATCTTTTATTCTTAAAGCTGTCTGAAAACATTAAGTAATTCAAGGGGGGAAATGAATATGGAGAAGAGAATATAGTAAGAAAATGGTCTGTTTATTTAATGTTCAATTGCTACCTGCTTAATCATATGATATATAATTAGAGTACTAAAAGACACTCAAACTATCTTTTTTAAAATGGAAAGGTTTCTGAAATTGTAGTCAAAGGTCTTAGGTCCCAATTCTGGCCCTTCCACTTACTACCTATGTGATCTTAGACAAGTCCAAGTTTAACCTCCATTGTTCTCAGTTTCCTTATCCACAAAATAAGGAGGGAGGGGAAAGGACTAGGTGACCTTTAGGTTCCCCTCTAGTTCTAGATCTGTGGTGTGATGATTTCAGGGAAAGTAAAAATGACTATACCTTAATTTCCTTTAAAACCTGCCATGTCTGCCTGATCTTTTGCTCCTACACAGATTATAGAGCAATATGTCCAATGCTACATTTTCCTGAAGTTTGACTCATTGGAAGAGAGGTAGACAACTTCTACAATACAAGCCAGGAAGTATACAAATTATAACAAGTCACTATGAAAAAAAACCTCAAGGCTAGAAAAATTCCTCTTCTTCTTCCCCCATCCCTACTCCTTTTTAAAAAATGCAGGAACCACCAGAAAAATACCTGATCATCTTCTGGGTAGTATAAACCTAGAGGCCCAAATTTCTCTTAGTTCTACAAACTTCTCCTTCACTAACCACCCCTATATAAGGTATATGATCTTTCCTTTTGTAATAAAAATTGACATCCAATATCTCTTTAAAGTATTTGACATATATTATTTCATTTGAGCATCATGACAAGCCTGTGATGTAGGTCCTAGGAGTATCATTATACTCATTTTACAGAGGAGAAAAGTAAGGTTCAGAAAAGTTTTAAGTGAATTACTTATGGTCACACAAGAAAGTGTCAATGATGGGAAATGACCCTATATCTTCCTGATTCTAAGCCCAGGACTCCATACACTATGTCACAGTCTCTTTTTTGCTGGAATATAACATTGGTGTAACCTGGGCTTTGTCTTGAGCATGTCCTGTTCACCTAACATGAAAGCATCCTTAAGATGGCTTTGGAACATGCCAGGATTGCCTAACATGGAGGCCTCTGCATTGCATACCATGTGGAAGGGGGCTACTTGCATCTTTAAAACTGGTAAGACTAGGCTGTTTGCTCTTTTCTGTTGCCCTTTTATCCTCCACCCTCTTTTTGATCATTATTATCTGCTATGTCCAGAGAGTGAAGATCACAGTTCACCTAGAACATGGGTGCCATGAGCTAAACCAGTGAGACAGAAAGGACTTATTTCCCCCTTTCCCCCTCTTTTACCCGGGCTCTGAGAAATGGATGATAGGGGCTTTGTTTCTATTCTATACTGTTTGTTCTTCTCAGTTACAGGTAGTGGAGGTGATCCTCACTTGACTTAGAAGTTTGAGTCATGATGGCTTTGGAGCCAGAACTGCAGGCAGGATGGAGCAGTCAGCCAGTTTAAGCACGGAAGCCCTGAAAAGTCAAGGACTTGAGCCTGAGGTTGGTTTGGACTTGGAACTGGGACTGTGTTCTATATGAAGTGGGTCTAATCTATGAAGTGAATTCCCTTCTATTCCCAGAGACTGAGGTGGCCCAATGGAGGAAGACTATACCTCCCTCATCTTGGGGAAGTAAATTTGTATGTTTGTGATTATACCTTTGGGAACCAATATTCTTCATAAAAGAGAATCCAGTTGTAAATGGCTAGATGGAACTAGGGAGCAGGGAATCGCTCTCTAGCAACCAAGGGAACATCATTAGTCAGGGCTGAAGCCATTTTCAGAGAGCCTAAACGCCCCTGCCCCATTAAGGGTACTGGATAACTCTGGAGGGGAAGGAGGGAAAGGGAGGGAAGGATGAACTACAATCTACCCGGCTTCCAGGCAGTAAGGGCCAAGGAGGTTGGAGAAGAGTAGTCTGTGTTACATTAGTATTCAATTTACTCACTACAGGCATTTCTTTGAGAGTTTTAACTTATTCAAGACAATTCCCATGAACAGGAGTCTGAAAAAGCCAAGAAAACATAATCTTCTGAACAAGTTGTGGGAAATAATGGTCAAGGGCAGTATCAACTTATATTACAAGTTATTTGCAAAAACTTAAGGAGATCATAAGCACCATCACTTCACAAAACAACAATAAATGGTGGAGAGGGAAAAGGGTCTACAGAGAACTTGATGTGATGCTTAACTAAGTTAAACCATCAGAAGAACGCTTGTAAATGAAGTGAGGCAGGACAACAAAGAGATGTTAAATGAAACAGACCTTTCACACTTCTAAGATAGTCTATTCTCACCACTTTTGGATTTTATCACCTTAATACTCGATGTACTATGTAAGTAAGTAGCAATTCTAGTTAATAAGATTAAATTGTGAAGAGCCCCTCAAACAAGCTAGATATGAACAGGAGAAATTTGTGTTAGAGGTAGCATAATTTTAAAGACAACCAGAGGAATGATTTCTCAAAATAACTGAAAGAGAAAAAAATGTAAAAAGTCACAAATGATACCTTTATCTTTAAAGAGAAAAGCAATTAAGACATCCATATCTAAGAACCCATACATGTTATTTTATTGCATGCTTAATATTTGTTTGTGTTGTCAAATTTGTTAATAAAGTCTAGATTTTATTTTTAAAAGAATATGAGCAAACAAAATTATTTGTGTAAATTATTTTATGAAAAGAATTCGAGACAACAGTTTTTTTGAGGGGGAGATAAATAAAAGGGATGTTGCTACATAAAACTAACACACTGCCTTAAGGAACTGAGCTCCCATTGGTGTCAAAAAGATTCTAGAAGAGATACAACTAGGAAGGCAAATCACGTAATTATCTGTGTCTCAGTTTCAGCATGTGTAAAATTATGGGGTTGGACTAAATGACCTTTAAGGTCCCTTCTAGCTTTTAAGTCTGTGATTCTAAGCATATTCTGCACTGAATTCATTCAGTTATAAGTAAACTATTTCTATGGTGTTAAAAAAAGAAATTGGAAAAAAGGACTTGAGGAGAAAGTGGTAGAGAAGATCTTTTTGTGACTTTGGGTCAGTCACATAACCTCTCTAGGTCTCAGTTTCCTCATCTGTAAAATGAGATTGTTAATGAGGTACCTTCCAGTTCTGTAATTCTACAATCCTAAGAATGCAGTTAGTAAGATGAGGTAAAGAAAAGCAAGTTGGAAATGTAGATAAAGAACTAATAAGAAAAAGGAAAGGAAAGTGGATGTGTCTATCTTTTCTGGAGATAAACCTCCAGCAGAGTTCACAATGGGTGCAAGTAAGGGGAAGGAAAACAGCAGAAGATTGTGAATGTAACCAATCCGAAAAGCTATGTTGCTCCTTAGTTCTAATATTTTCTTCATAAATTTAATTAGTCATCATGAGCAACCCTAGGGCACATGCACCCACTACTTTGTAGACCATTTTTCTAACTGATCACATGGTCTTCTCATTTTGCAGATGTGGAAAGATAGACCCAGTGAGATTAAGTGGTTCCAAGGCAGGATGCAGGATGCAGGATACAATAATACACTTTCCCAAGAATTTATCTAGTTCAAGGTTCTTCATATTTACTGGGTCATGGACCTCTTTTATATTCTGGTGAAGCCTATGGACTCCTCAGAATAATGCTTTTTAACTGTATAAACTATACTACATACCATTACAAAGGAACAAGGCATATTATATATTGAAATTTCCTTGTGGGAAGAAGAGAAACATCATTTTATTAATGCCCTAGATCCTACCTAGTCTCCAGTTCACCTTCAAGAAAAAGAGAAACACCTTTCTACCAAGTCTCCAGCCTGGTCTCTTGCCTTGGGGAAAGAGGAATAACAGCATTCCTTCAGTTCTCAGTTCTGGTCTCTTCTCCTCACCTCCCCATTCACTGTGTTCCCTGGAATGCCTACTCTGCAAGCAACAAACTTGCTTTCATCTACAATCTTTTCTTTTTCTTTTTTCTTTTCCCACTCCTTCCATCTTCTGGCTCTCATTGAAACCTGGCTTGCTTCTGATGACACAGCCTCCCTGGTCTCCTCTTCCAGCACTGATTGCACTTTCACTCCTACCTCCTGACTCTTTGGGTAAAGGGAGTTGGGGGTGGGAATACTTCTTGCTCCCCATTGCTACTTCCAGGTTCAAGTAATCTATATGTACCACTCAATCAAAAGCCTGGTAAGTTTTCTTCTGACCTCCAGGACATTCTTCTCTTTATCCAATGAGTTCTGTGCCAGGCTCACAGTTTTTCTCTCCTCAACTCTTGCTATTGTACTAGTAACTTATCAACATATATACTGCTTATCCTTCAAACACACTAATCTCACAATTCTTCAACTTACTTCATACGACCTACTCCTCCACTCCCACCCCAGCCACATACAAATCCTCGATCTTGCTATCACTCACAAATGTACCACTTCCATCTTCATGGACTCTAAAATGTCCTTATCTGAACACAATCTATTTTTATTCCTTTGCTCCTTCTGGCTCTTAAGTGCCTTTTTCTCAGTCTTTATCCTTGACCTCTCTGTAGCCTTTGACACTCAATTCCTTCTCTTTAATATTCTCCTCTTTAGGTTTTTGTGACATAACTCTCTCCTGATTCTTTGCCAATCTATCCGACTGATCCTTCTTAGTCTCCTTTGCTGGCTTTTCATCAGTCACACCCAATGACTGTGGATGTCCCACATGGCTTTGTCCTGGACCCTCTTCTCTACTTTCTTTATACTATTTCATTTAATTATCTCATAGGTCCCCATAGATTCAATTATCATCTCTATGCCAATGATTCTCAAATCTACTTATCTCTCTGCTGACCTCCAGTCTCACATCTCCAGCTGCCTCTTGGACATTTCAAAGTGGATGTCCCATAGACCTCTTAGTCCAACATGTTCAAATCTGAACTCATTATTCTAACCTCCTCTCCAAATCCTCTCTCTTCTCAACTTCCCTATTACTGAAAAGTGTACTACCATCCTCTCAGTCACCCAGGCTTAAAATCTTGGTGTTGACCTCTCATTCTCTGTCATATCACATATCCAATCTGTTGCTTAGCACTGTAGATTTTACCTTCATGACATCTACCAAATACACTCCCTTCCCTTCTCTGACATGGCCACCACCATGGTACAGGCCTTCCACCTAATGCCTGAATTATCACTATACCCCACTCCCCATTGGTCTCCCTGCCTGGAGTCTCTTCCCACTCCAGTCCACACTCCACTCAGCTGCCAAAGTGATATTCCTAAAGCCCAGATCTGATCATGTCAAAACTCCTATTCAATAAACTCCATCAATTCCCTATCATTCCTAAGATCAAATATAAAATCCTCCAGTATTAAAAGACTTTTTGGTATTCAAAACCTGGCCCCTTTTACCTTTCCAGTCTTCTTATACCTTACACCCTCCCCTTACACACACACACACACACACACACACACACACACACACACACACACACACACTTTGCAATCCAGTAACATTGTCTTTCTTGCTGTCCTTCACCCAATATACTCCATCTCTGGGCATTTTCACTGGTTGTCTCTCATGCCTGGAATGTTCCATCTCCTCATCTCTGCCTCTTGACTTCCCTGGTATCCTTCAAGTCCTAGCTAAAATTCCACCTTCTACAGGAAATCTTGCCTTCCCTCTGTTGATTATCAATTCATCTTGTATAAATCTTGTTTATATGTGGTTGTTTGCAAGTTGTTTCCCCCATTAGATTGTGAGCTCCTTGAGAGATGGGACTGTCTCTCACCTTTCTTTGTACTGCCCCCCCACCCATGTTTAGCACTATGCCTGGCACATAGTGGATGCTTCATAAATGTTTACTGACCAACTTATAAAAATAACTTTTAAAACAAGGTCATATGACCCAGATTAAGAACTCCAATTCAAAACTGTCATTTTTTCTGACCACTGCTAGGGCCTCCCCCAAAAAAAATTACCTTATATTTATTTTGTTTATATTTATCGATAATTAGATATGCACATATTATCTCATTGGTAGAACGTGTGGGCCCCTAGGGCACAAGCTATTTCATTTTTGTTTCTGTTTCCTAAGTACCTAGCATTGTGCCTGGCACATCATGAGCATTTAATAAATGCTTGTTGTTTAATTGAATGATGATGAAATAGATGTCCAATACCTTTTCTCATATCATTCTGCTTCCCATTTGTACTGCCAAAGCAATTTACTGCAAATGTTAAGTGAGATGTATAAAGTGGGGTAGTTTTCCTCTCACTTTAAATTTGTTTGTTACTTGCTATCTTTCTTTAAATATATAGCATATGCTATACTTTTGGCAGGCTAAGAAACAGTATTCAATAGTAGAAGATAGAAGGAACAGAGAAAAACTTTGTGATGGAGTGGATTGTCGGCAAGCCTTAAAAGGACTTGTGGTCTGCTTTCATTTTCATCTAACTAAAACACACTTGGCAATATAAATTTAATCCAGCAAAGGGTCACCCTGCTTAAGAACATAAAGATCACAGAATCATGGTTTGGGAAGAACCTCCAAAAACACTTATTCTAGGTAGCACACATAGAAGGATACCTCCTTACAACACCCCCTCTTCTTAAAGACTGCCATTGAGAGGAAACTCATTGCCTCCTAAGGCAGTCCATCCCACTTCTGATGCCTTTCATTTTTATTTACTTGGTTGTATTTCTTTACATTAAGCCCAAGAGAGCTAACGCCTCTATAATATCCACATGTTGTTCCTTTTGAGGCCAAGAAAAAACCATTTTATTTCTTTTCTACATAATAACCCATCAAATGGGATCCTAGGATCTTGACATGAAGAGGTCAAAAGAGACCTTAGCGATCATCTAATCTAGAAGTTCTTAATCTTTTCTATTGCAAGGATTGAACCCTTTGAAAGTCTGGAAAAATCTATGAATTATTTCTCAGAATCATGTTTTTAAATAACTGAAGGAAAGGATACATTTTAGTTAGAGGTTAGTGAAAATAAAGAAATAATTTTTTCCCATCCAAGTTCCCAGACCCATTGAAATCAATCAACCAATAAACATCTATTAAGCACCTGGTATGGGCCAGATCTTGTGCTAAACATCGGGGATATGAAAAGAGATGGTTCCTGCCCTTAAGCAGTCCACAATTTAATGGAATCTGTCCATAGACATCTTAGAGGTTTAAGGACCCCAGGTTAAGAACCCCATTTATTTGACTTCATTTGTTTAATAAATTGTTAGTGATACTTTTTAACCTCTTATCTAATCATTCTCTGATTTTGAATTGCCTCATTTTATAGATGAGGAACCTGGGGCCAAAGAAGTTAAGTGACTGCCCAAAATCACATAGAAACAAGATCAGGCCCAAAATTCCCAGACTCTAAATCCTACTACATTCATTTACACTGGTTTGTTGTTGTTGTTTTTGTGGGCCCAGCTAATTCAGTGGGTTTTTCTATCTGATTTTCTTGGGGATTCACAATGCAGTTATGTTATTGTTGTTCAGTCATTTCAGTAGCGTCTGACTCTTTGTGACTCCCAGGTTTTCTTGGCAAAGATACTGAAGTGGTTTGCCGTTTTCTTCTCCAGCTCATTTTACAGATGGTGAACTGAGGCAAACAAGGGTAAGTGACTTGCCCAGGGTCACACAGTTAATGTCTGAGGCCAGATTTGAACTCAGGAAGATGACTCCTCCAGACCCCAAGGCCATCACTCTATCCACTGCACCACTTAGGTGTCCATGTTATCATTGGCCAAATTAGAAAAATATTTACATTCATCTTACATACATCTCATCTTTTAAATTTTTCCTCATATCTTTCTGGTACCTTTTTCAAGTACCTGGAAAAAGCCCATGCAGAAACAGAACAACAGTCCTCCAATTGTCTGAACATCAAATGTCATGTTAGAATTTGTTTTTTCTTACACATGTTTAATCTAGAATCTTCCACAAAGAAATAGGGTGATTTCTAAAAAAAAAAAAAAGATATCTGCAAGTACAAATTCCATTTCTACTGAATTAACTTTCTGAGTAAACCCCTTTCCTTAGATGGTAGCTAAGCACTTTCTATTTAGGCAACTACTACGTTGGTAAACCACTCCACAGTCTTGTAGATCTGAGGACTTTAGCAGGTTTGCAATGCTTGGCTTGAATCAAGCTCACCAGCCCTGTTTTACATCCTAGCCTCAGTGGCTAGGTTCCTAGTCCCCTGTTCATTTGCACAGTGAAATATATAAGCTATACTGTCTAGTGGTGATTCCCACACAGGCATTCTGAAATAAGTGGCCTTGAAATCAGACCTGCCAATAATGAGTAAAAGAGAAACCAAATTTTCCCCTTGCGATGCTTACTGCCCCATAGCTGAAGACAAATCTACCCATGTTGTAGGTAGATGGTTGACATCTCCCCAGAATTCCTTAGCTATCAGCAACCTGTACAACCACACAACTAATTCTGAAGTCAGAAGAAACGTCTGAGTGCAGACTCCTGGGAAGGGCAGCTGACCTGCATTGCACCAATGAGTGAGCCAGCCAATGTCCTCTTTAACCTGCTAATAAGGAAATGGCTCATAAAAAAAAGAAAGGCTCAGCTGAGAACTGGCCGAAGTTCAACATCTTCTTAACGTGAAGTCAGCCGAAGCTGTTGCTTCAGGCTTTTTGGTACTAGCCCCACAGGATAAAATTGAAGCACTAAATGGCATTTGCTCTTCTACTTTCTGTCTGTGAGGAGGAGAAATTTATTCAAGATCAATTACAGGAATGACTATCATGAGGACAAGTTAGGCTGGCAGAAAGTCAATTTTCAGTACTGTTGAGTCACTTGGATGCATGTGTCATCCCCACCCCACCTGTAAACATTAATTACAATTAACTAAATGTTTTCACCACAATATTACAAAATAACGACAAGGTTAGTATGTATATAACTGAGATTTCAAGACTTCAATGATGGAGAAGACAGCAAAATATAATGGGAGGAACACTGGCCTTTGAGTCAGAAAAATGTTTGAGTTGCAGTCCCGCTACTTTGATGTGGGGCCAATCACTTTGTCTCCTTGTTATAATGATACTTGCAAGTTGTAGGGAGGAAAGCACTAAGTGCTATGTAGGGGATAGGGAGTAGATATGTGATTTCACTGGCACAGCCAGGTCCTGATAAGGGAAAATAATGACTCTCCTAGAGTGGTCACATTACATGAATTCACGCTCTGTCTTTCAATTGACCTAGAACTGGTAACCATATTTGACATTACAATAACTCTGGATCATGCAGATTTGAATACATGCAACCATTTCAGGGGATTCATTATTTGTACTAATTAGGACCTGGCTGTATTGGCAATCCCTAGGTGAAGATCTCCCTCTAAAGGCCCAGGACTTTCTTTTCAACTTATAGCGTAGAGAGAGTTATATAGAGCACTGAGAGGCTATGTGATTTGCCCAGGATCACATAGACAGTATATGTCAGAGATAGGATGTGAACATAGTCCTCCAGACCAGTCCTGCCTCACTATCCAGCCTTTGCCACTATGCTTTGGCCACCTTCTCCTTCCACCCCTGTGGTCCCATTGTCCCACTGGTACATTCCTCTTAGAACTTTGTTTTGAGGAAGGGCTCAGACCAGACATCCTTTGTTCTTCCCACTTCTCCACCATACTCCTAACTGCCCCAGCCACCCCACTTTATGTGTTGTCTTCCTCATTACAAAGTGAGCTCCTTCTAGGCAGAGACCATCTTTCTTTTTCTTGTATTTGTATCCCAAGTGCTCAGCCTAGTGCTTAATGTATGTTTCTTGACTTGTTGACCTGAATTCCTGGATTCCGTGTTGCTTCTCTAACTACTATATCACACTGACTCCCAAGAGGCACATAGAGTAATAAATATAGAGTCAGAAAAAGACTTAGAGGCCAGTTAATTCTGTCTCAGGCCCCCATTTTACATATCAGGAAACTGAGGCTCAGCAAAGTGATTGCCCAAGGTTATACAAATAGTAAGGGGCAGAATTAGGATTTGAACCAAGATCCTCTGACTTTGAAATCATTACACCAAACTGAATATGAGTTATCATTAGGTAACATCCTGGGTTTCTGTAGGGATAAGAGAAGACTGCTAGGTATTAGATCCAACCTGGCAAAATCAAAAGGATGAAAAGGAATGCACATATTGCAAATCAGTGAGTCATGATACCTTTGTAATAATCTGACTACATCCTCACTCTTATATCCTTTCTTTAGGCTAATCATTCTGAAAACAGACTTACTAGCTGTCACTTCTGAGAGAGAGAAAAAAAACATTACCAAGCAAAGACAGCCTCTTCATGAGGGTGGGGTGGGAAGGGAGTTGGAAATGATATGCCTGTGCAAGACTTCTTCCAATCTGTTTCTTCTTGGAGCATATACCTCATAGAACAGTCATGGGAATCTATAACTCCACCCTGAGGAAAAGAGGAAGGCCTCCTTGAATAATCCAGGAGGTGGGGGAGTTCTCTGTTTGGAATGTGGAGCAAGAACATTTTTACCTGATACCATAACGCTGGAGTCATCTTTGGCTTTGAACTCTTCTCCTCCCACAGGACCTGAAAATCAGCTCTCTCCCGCCCCCCCCCAGTACAGACACACATCAGTGCTTTCTCATTCCAAGGCTTCATCTGATTAATGTTTGTAAAAGTAACAGGTGTAGCTTGTCTACGTAACAGGAAGTTGTCAAGATTAGTGAGATAGTATTTATACATCCACCACCACCACCCTCCAAAAGGAGGAAGAACAAAAACAAAACAAAACCCGGAAACAAAAATCCCAACTCACTTTTGAATTCCACCATATAATACAACATTATCGAAAACGTTCCCTCTTTGCAAGGTGCCTTGCATTTGTTAATGGGCAAAAATGGGTGTTTTCATTTTAACATATAGGAAAACCAACTTACAAAGAATGACTTAACCAGGGTAAAAAAAAAGTGGAGTGATACACCCCGAATTAGAACTCAAAGCCCCACTCCTATAACTGTGTTTAAAACCCCCTCCCTCAAGACTTGATGAAGCATTTCATAGCTCTTTCACCGCCTTTCCCTCCTAAATTCAAAATTTAACCCAACCCCAGATTAGTTGCTCCTTCGACAACTGTGATTTAATCAATCCATAACTCTCCAGACTTTAGGACAGAGAGTACAATTCATACCTACTCTTCTCAGACAGGAAGACTAAGGATACCTCAAGCTATTTTTTTAAAAATTGATTTCATGTTGATTTTCAAACCCTATTCCTAATTATCATAGGATTGTAGACTTAGAGCTAGATAGCCCCTGAGGGATTTGAACCCAAGAGAAAAGAAAGAAAAATGGGTCATTGAAGCTTTAAAAAAAAAAGTGCACAATAAAGAACTGAAGGAAGTTCAGAGGGAGACACAGACAAGCAAGACAGCTTTAAAATTTGAATCTAAAATTTTTCAGTAAATCTTTAGATTTAAAATTGTAAAACTTTTTTTAGAATTTTAAAAACAAGCTGTATATAATAATCATCGTTGCAGCCATAATCACCCTTTTATTTTCTTTGTATAAAGAAATGTTTCTGCTTGTTGGTATTGTCAAATACAGGATAATAAAAAAAAATTTAAATTATAAAACAAAGATCATTTGGTTTTGTCTAGTTTATGATCCATGTGAATTTTATCAAGTCAAATTAGCTTTAAAGCTGCCCTGCTTGCCTGTATCTCCCTCTGAACTTCCTTCTATTCACCTTTAGCCATTAAAAAATACTTCACTCACTATTTTATTCTTTTTCTTTGGAATCACTATCACTAGTCATCCTCTTCTCACAAATGCTTCCCTCAAAACAAAAACAACACAAATTCTTCCTTATGAAAATAACCATAGTCAAGCCAAACAAATTCACTCATTGGCCAATATATGTTTAAAAAGTGTATTTCTCATTCTATGCATCCAGTCCATTAACTCTCTCCAGAGGTGGGAAACATGCTTCATCATCTGTCTGCTTCAGTTATGTTTGGTCACTTCATTTATCAGAGTTCTTAAGTCTTTTAAAGTTGTTTCTATTTTCAGTATCACAGTCACTGTATAAGCAATTATCCTGATTTTTCCCCATTTCATTCTTTATTAGTTCATAAAAGTATTTCCAGGTTTCTCTGAGTCCATCCCTTTCATAATTTATTATATTATTCCATTTCATTTGTTTATCATAATTTGCTTATCTATTCCTCAATTGATGGGGTCTCCATTAATTTTCCTTTCTTTGGTTTAACAAAACATTTTACTATCAGTATGATTATACATATGAATCCCTTCCCTCTTTCATCTCTTCAGGATAGAGGAATAGTAATGGTATTATTGAGTCAAAGGATATGCATGGTTTAGTGATTTGGGGGTTTAGTTCTGAACTACTTTCTTGATTAATTATCCTTTAATAACTGTAAATTTCCCTTTTTGTCATCTTTTCCAATTTGATGGATTTAAAGTAGAATCTCAGAGTTATCATTTGCATTTGTCTTATTATTAGTAACTTGGAGCATTTTTAAATGTGACTGTTGGTAGCTTTTTCTTCTTTTGAGAATTTCCTCATTATATCCTTGGACCATTTATGTATTGAGAAATAGCACTTGTTCTTATAAACTTGAATTCGTTTTTATATATTTTGAATATCAGTTTTTTTAATCAAATAGCCTTGCTGCAAAGATTTTTACTGAGCTATTTCTCTTATTTTAACTGAATTGTTTTTAAGCTCAGTTTTATGTGATCAAAACTGTTCACTTTATCTCCTATGATCCTCTCTGATCTTTGTCCAAAACTCTTCCCCTACCCATAATTGAGAAATATATCTCCTGCCCCGATTCTTTAACTTGTTTATGATGTGAACTTTTATACCTAGCTTATGTATCCATTTGGAGGCTATTATGGTATATAATGTAAGACATTTGTGTGATTGGATTGCTTTTAATTTTCCCTGCAATTTTTGTTGAATAGTGAACCCAGTAGTTGGGGTTTGGGTTTATAAAACACTACATTTGTTTACTTTATTGTATATCTAATCTGCTCCACCAAGCCATTCTGGTTTGGTTTGGTTTGGTTTTAACCACTACCAAGTAGTTTTAATGATTATTGTTTTGCAATGTAGTTTGACATCTGGTATTTCAAGGTTACCTTCCTTCTGACTTGTTTTTCATTATTTCCTTTGAGATTCTTGGCTTTTGGTTCCTTAAGACCTATTTTGTTATTCTTAATTAAATTCTCAATAAAATAACCTTTTGGTATTTTGATTGGTGTAGTACTGAATAAGTAAATTAATTTAGGTAATACTGTCATTTTTATATTGCTAAGGCTCACTCTTGATTAATTAATATTTCTCTAATTATGTAGGTACATTATTATTTCTGTAGAGTAGTATTAGTTGCTATTCATATTATCCCTATTTCCTAAATATTATATATATATACATATATATACATACATACACATATATATATATATATATACACACACACTTTATGGTTATTTTGAACATAATTTCTCTTTATATCTCTTCCTGCTGGCTTCTGTTTGTAATATAAAATAATGTAGTCCATGTGAGCTCTCAGGATCCTTATCCCAACTCCTGCTTCCATTGATGAGTTGGGTCCCTAGCGCATGACTACATTTCCTTATCAGGGTTCTAGGGCTATCACCTTAGGGGTTAAGAGCGATTCTCTAGTGCTCAATTTCCTAACAGTGTGTTTCCCCCCATTTCCCAAGATTATGAGTTTGAGAATCACTTAGTCAGCCAGGCTTGGGTGGATTTTTTGGAAGGGATATAATACTAAGGTGGTATAGTAAGAACAGATGGTACAAAACATTCTTCCAAAAGCCTGTTATATATTCTTCCACAAATACATGTAGAATCTAGGGGAAAGTGAGCTCAAGTTTAAAGTTCATATATGACAAGTGGTTATTTCACAAGTCCTGATTTCTGGGAATCCTTTTCTCCAAGAGGTTCCCCTTAAGCATGGTGAATCTACATCCATTTGTCCTTGGTCACTGATACAGACACTGATTTCAGATGATCTGCAGCTGTGTCTAGGACATGGCTGAGAAGGGAATTCAAACTCTCCACCCCCCACCTCCCAACCCAACCCCTGGGACCTTTCAAATCTCATAAGCACGGCAGGGGAAGGAAAAAGAAAATCTAGCCTGAAGTCAGAACTGAGCCCTCTTAGCTCTTCCTTCCCCCACCCCTCTAATCAGTTTTGGGCTGCTATAGAATTAAGTGTAAATGTCAAGGGAACACGCTTTCTGCAATCTACTGGGTAAGGCTGGCCTTATGTGTAGTTGTAAGAGGTGGCTGGTTACCCACTTAGTGTAGTAGAGAAGGTGTTATCCACATCATCCACTCCAGCCCCCACCATATATCTTTTCCACCAGTCTGCCTAAGATTCTCAGCATTAATATCTCACCTCTATAAATGCCTTCTTAAAGTCCATTACATTTTGACTGTGTTAAGGAATTGTGATATCACACATTGACCAGTCAATGAATTAATACAGATTAATTTATCTCATTAACTCATTAATTAATTAATAATTAAGTCTTAAGTATGGTCAAGGAAGGCCGACCTAATTGGCTTGCCACAGTGAGGGGCCTGGGTGTTCCCCAGAGTGATGTGAGAGCACTTGTAGGGCACGGAAGGAGAAAAGAGGGATAGGACTACAAAGGCCAAATTGAGTTAATTTTACTCTTTTTGGCTGCCACAGAGAGCGGCTCACAATTTTTACTTGCTGCTACAAACACAGCCAGCAGAAGTTCCCTTTGAATGAAAAAAAAAATTGGAAATGAAGAGGTTTGTAGTTGTATCTTGCACCAGGACATAAACACTTGAGGTTTTTTTTCCCCAGTCATTTGGAGGTGGTGAAAATGAGCCAATTTGAGAACAATCAGAGAGCCCCATTCATTTTCATTTAAGTGTTGCACAGTTAGTGCAAGAAAGCAATTGCCTAAGAGCTAAAACAAGAATGGAGAATGTGTGTGGTGGAGAATCAATCCACTACATTAACAGCTAATGGCATGCTAAGTATGTATCTATTATTTATCGCCTAATTGAGGAGGCCATGCTGTCTAGACTGCAGAGATACTTGTGCACATATATGTCAACAATTCCACAAAGTTAAGGAATAAAGGAGCTAATTTTAAGAAAGGAGCCCCAAACATGAACGGTCTAACAACAACAATAACAATACCTTTCATCTACGTTTAGTACTACATAATACACAAAGGCCTGAGATTTTGATATGCATTATCTTATTTGAGCCTCACAACATCATAGGGAGGTAAATATTAGTGGAATAAAAGGTCTACAAAACCTCCAACTTAAATATCAACATGAAATCCTTCCCCTGAAATCATGCTGCTCTGCTGTGGTTTGTAATAGCTACTAAATCAGAGTTCCTTGAAGTATAAAAACCAATAATTTCTCATTGGGGGAGGGGTATTAAGACCATTCATTCTGGAATTGATGGTATCTAAAATTTTCTGTATCTTTCATAGGCTGTAGATTCAGGATTTTCAGTAATTACAGTTTTGCTTTTTTATTTGTTTTATCCAAATCTGCATTTAGTATAAATATTTTTTTTAAACCTAATAAGAATGATGTCATGGAGCTAGAGCCTCAAGCCAGGTTTATCCATCAAAAAGGGATGTGTGGACAATTCTAGGTAATTGAGACATCAGCCATCACATTTCCCTAAATTATAGTTAGTTCAGACAAAAGCAGGGGTTTTTTTTCTTGTTTTCTCTGAAATGATCATTTAATTTAGACCTGGCCTGGGGTTAATGATAATAATACCTTCTGAATAATGCTTTTTGGTTTGCAAATTGCTATCACATTCATTATCTAAGGATCATAAAATCATCACAGTATCCATGTAATCCTATGATGCTTAGATAATATATGTGAAAATACTTGGTAAATTAAAGGTAGTATTTCATTTGGTACTCATAAAAGTCTTGTTGAAGTAGGTAGGGCAGGCATGAAGACCATTTTACAGGTGGGGAAACTAAAAAGGCTCTCAAACCATGTCTAAAGCTGATAGGGCAGATCAGAGGTACGCAGGTGTCAGAGCAGAGATACAGTGCTAGAAAGTCTCAGATAGACTCTATTTTTTTTTAATCTTTAAAATACTTAATTCCAAAACATTAACAAAAATGTTGCCAAGCTTATACTGCTAAAACTGTAAGTCCTATATTTTAATATAACCAAGATGGCATTTAGTAAATATGTTTACACACTGAAAACCTGTGAAGATGAAAATTATCCTCAATTATGAACTCCCATAATAATAAAACTATATATTGATTTAATTTGGAGGTTTGTAAGATCACAGACTGAGAACTTGAAGTGACATCAGACATCATCAAGTCTCATCCCTTTATTTTAAAGATGAACTGAGACAGTGAGGGTTAATGTCCAAATCACACTGTACACGAGGTAGGCCTTGTTTTCACATGTACCCACAGTCAGAAGACTAGCTCCCAGTCATCTGGAGAGTACCAAGGCAGTCACAGAATATTAGATGGCCACACACACACACACACACACACACACACACATACACACTCCCTTAGTCACTTTCCAGGAGTCGGCATTCTATAAGAAAATAGTGACATGGCCCTGTGGGGTAAGGCCTCCTGGGGAATCTCAAAATTCAGTCAAACCCTTCACAAACTTTTTTTGCATTGTAACTTATCTTTGGAAGGAGAATGAAATCTTCTGCAAAACTTGTAATAATACTTGACATTTAACTTCTAGAGTGAAGTCTATTGTTCTTCCTTCTTTAATCTTCCTCTGCCTTCCCTCCTTGTCCTGTGTGCTTGTGAGGGTGGTACAAGGCAGCTCATCTTGAAGACATCCAGCCTTGTCCTTCAGATCATAGTTCGCAGCCTCCCGATGATCCCAAATTAGGATGCTGACTACAAGTCTCAGAGGGGTCAAGTGATTTACACAAGGTCACACAGCCAGTAAGAGGCAGATCCAGGAGTGCTGGGTCTAGAATGTAAGCTCATTGCCGGTAGGGATTGTTCCATCCCTTGTATCTGTATTCCCAGTGCTTAGCACAGTGCCCATCACACAGTAGGTGCTTACTTGATACTTGATTGATTCCTCCAGTGTTCTTCCATTGCACAATCCTATTTCTCTTAATGGAGATACTAGAAAAGGTACCCTTCTTTTCTGTCTTCTTCTCTTTTAACCTTTCTCAATAAGAAAATAACAATTCTAAGACAGCACACCTAGGCTTTTCTGCTATTACTTCACTAAAACAACCTCCCAGCATAGCTACATGATGCTTATGTCTCTCTTAAGGTCTCCTCCATTCCTATGCTGGCAGAGGGTTCCCATCCAGATGGAAAGAAAAACTTTACTCAGCTCCTGAAAAATAATGAAGTTAATTTTAAAAACTCTTCTACTATGTTAAAAAAGCAAAATTTTAAAAGTGAAATTAATAAAGGTTAACTTACTTTTAATTTAAATAATATTCTAAAATTAACCATTATATTTAAGCTGTTTTAGGACTCAATGGAAGCGTTTCAAAATTAAGTTTGTTGCTTTTTAAACCCTGAATGATTAAGTTTTTCCTTGTAATTAAGCAGGTCTCCCCCCCCCTTCCAATTTGCAAGTGGGCCAACTTGAGTTTCATCTACCATATGCTAACATTTCCTTAATGAAGATTTTTTGTTGAACATTATCATTTTCACTAATGTAAGGGCACATATTAGCTGTCATACTCTGTAGTTTTGTTAAAACACCATACTACAACTAAATATCTCCATAAAAACACCATTACATAAATATTGCTTTATTTAACTGTTGAAATTTCCTTTCTTAGAGGTAGAAAAGAAAGCTTCTTTCCATTGAGTTGGTTTGAACTTCACTATCTATTGTTCAAGCAGGAAGTTCTTAATGATTTTATAGCTTCAGTTTATAAGCTGTGTAAAAGGAAATACTGAGAATAATCCATCTTTTTTTGCTTAGATGTTAGCACTAGCTAGTTAATAATTTATAAAATGACATTACCGACATATACATGTGCCCCTACTCAAATCTCATTTTATGAGTACATTAGGCCTTAAAAATTTATTAGCTCACACAAAATTTTACTGACTCATCCTCCCCTAAGTGGCACAAAGGTTGGTATGGTAGCTCATATTTATATGATAATAACAGCTCACATTTGTATAGTGCTTTACAATTTACAAAGTATTTTGCATATATGACCTCCTTGGATCTTTACAACAAGCCTATAACAGATGTATGTAATATAAACATTATAATCCCCATTTTACTGATTCATAGATTATTAGGTGTAGTGGATAGAGAGTTGGACTTGGAATCAATTTAGACTGAATTTGAATTTTGTCTTTCTAGCTACATGACCCTGAGCAAGTCATTTAATCTCTGTCTCAGTTTCCTTATCTGTAAAATGGGGATAGTAATGGGATTAAAAATAACCTACCTCATGGGGTAGTTGTAAAGATCAAATGAGATAATACTATACATAGCATGTTTAAATTACAATATAAATGTTAGCTATTATGTATTAGTAATAATTTAATAAACCTTTATTTTACAGATGAGGAAATGGAGGTCAGCAGGAGTAAAGTAACTTGCTCAATGTCACATCGCTCATAAGTGCCAGAAAATCTAGGTCTCCTAACTTCAAATCCAATTGGTCAATCCCTTGGTCAGTCAACAATCAACAATCATTAACTGGGTACCTATTACATGCCAGTCACTGTGTTAAGTTCCAGGAACACAAACACTAAAAAAGAACAGTCTCTGCTTATCCAGCGACAATTAGGACATGTATGTATGTATGTATGTATGTGTGTGTGTATATATATATGTATATATATGTATATATGTATATATATGTATGTATGTATGTAGGATAAATTGGAGATAATCATTAAGGGGGACTTAGAATAGCTTCTTGGAGAAGGTGTGATTTTAGATGGGACTTACAGGAAGCCAGAGAAGCTTTTTAATGAAACATTCTCAATTAGTATGAAGTTTCCAATACGCCACAGTTCTGTGTCCTAAGATAATTCTCTCTTCTTTTTCCCCTGCAATTGTCCCCCTTCATTTATGCTGTAGAACCCAGGACAGCAATACCACGTTACTACTTATCACTCCAATGGTGGTATGGCTGGCTCTCTTGGGTTTCCCTATCCATAAAGTTGCATTGTAATTTGATTGTAAATAATATCTTGAGGCCGGTAGTCATTCAGTAAACTTTTAAAAGAATAAATTGTATTTAACCCCAGTTGACTCAAAAAAAATTGTGATTTTTTTGTTTCTGTAACACTTATCTTCCCCCTAGCCTTTTCCCCACCCTAAGTAACCCCAAATAAAAAAGTTTTTTTTAAAGAAAAAGAGAAAAAGAAAAAAAAAGCAATGTCATTCAATAAATTGTAAAAAAAAATCTGGAAATACATGCAAATGTTCTACACCTGTGGTCCAATACCTCCATAAAGGAGTGGGGAAGAGTCTTTTTGTATATTTTCTTTGGGGACTTTATTGATCTTTGTAATTTGGCATGGAGCAAACTGTGCAAAAATTGTTAGAAAAAAGGCGTTGAAGCAAAACTAATTAAATGGATCATGAAATCAGTTATGACTGCAACAAGTACATATATAATAACTACCTTAAAGGATGAATATTCCTCTTGAATTAAAGTCTTTAGTTTGGCCTGGTACCAGAGTATATTTTGGTGCTACAATGGTATGCTAGGAAGCAGAACCAGAAGAAAGGGGTAGGTTCTAAAAAAGGCAAATGAAGACGACGTCAGGAAAAATTTCCTAGCAATTAAACCTGCCCCAAAGTGGAATGGGTTTCCCTGGGAGGTAACGGTTTTCTCATCAATGAAAGCCTTCAAGTAGAGGCTGAATTACCACTTGTTGGGTATATCATAATGGGTATCAATTGGATTACTTGGCTACTGAGGTATCTCCAGCTCAAAAATTTTGCTTTTCTGGTTAGTATGCCAAACTAAACTGAACTACCAGTTTAATAGTCCATAAATTCCTTATTATGCATAAATTTTATTTTTCTTATTTTTAAAAGTTTTAATAATGCTCCTAGCTTTTCATATCACAGTCATTTTACCATGTAATGGTTCTTCAAGGAAGGGTCTCCTCCCCCCCAAAACCCCCAAACATTCCTCCACTTATCCCTCCCACATAAAATATGAATGAAACACGCACAGAGTTGCCTGCCTGGTCACAGCCTACTACATGTAGCTCAGAGCTAAAGGAATTCACTTGGATATGATTCAGTAGGCCAGGCCAATCCTTTATTCCTCCCCCATCCCTCTCCCTGAGATGGCCTCAGTGGGACAGGGCGCTCCATCTCATCAATAAACTTGTTGCGGAATACAATTTTGGAGCTATACCCCAAAAGCTATTAACTGTGCACATCCTTTGACCCAGTCCCCAAACACATCAAAGAAAGAGGAAAAGAATACATATGTAAAAAAAAATTTATATCAGCTCTTTTCATGGGTTACAAAGAATTAGAAACTGAGGGGATGCCTATTAATTGGGGAATGGCAGACAAGTTATGGTATAGGAATGTGATGGAATGCTACAATGAAACAAGAAATTATGAAGGGGCTGGGAAGACTTGTATGAATTGATATAAAGTGAGTGAGCAGATCCAGAACAATTTATATAACAACAATATGTGTAAAGACAACTTTGAAAGTTTTAAGAACTCTGATCAACATGATAACCAACCATAATTTCAGAGGACTCATGATAAAACATGCTACCCACCTCCAGATAGAGAGGTGATGAATTCAGAGTACAGACTGAGGCATTTTTGTGTATGTTTGTGTGGGAGGGGGGAGGGGTACACAATCAATGTGTGAATTTATTTTCCTTGATCATATATGTTTATAACATATTTGCTTGCTTTCTCAGTATTGGGGGAGGGATGGGGAGACAGGAGGTATAGAATGTAGACCTGAAAATAAGGGGAAAAAATGAATCTTTTTAAAAAAGTAAGCTTCCAGCTCCTTTGACTCTCTAGGATGACTGACAAATAGTTCCCCATTGAAAGAGGGACAGAAGGGCCACCCTTCCTCCATAGATGTCCAGGCTTGAAGGCAATCCTTGAAGATAGGATATCCTGAGTCCATTGGTTGGAACTGACTGGCAGTGGGGGAAGATCCTGAATTTGAGAAGATAATACCAAAAGGAGGACAAGCTCAAGCCTCGTCCTGGCTTGCCAGAACACATAGATGTGGAGGGAATTGTTTGGACAGTGCAGAGGCGAGGTGAAGTATAAATTAAGTATACTAATTTAGCACTACCACAAAACATTCTGATGTCTAAACATCCCAGGAAAACATAACCATTGTTATAAGTATCTTGTTTTAGGTCTCTCTGACAATGCACATTTGTGGGTCTTGTGTATGTTAAGCATTTCCTTTGTATAAAGGAAATAAACAGCTGTCCTATACCTGATTCACATTGAACATTAAGTACCTTTCTAAGTGCCACTGTATTCCTGTTGCATAGCCTTGCTACGTTAAGGATAAATAAATCTCTCTTTTTTAAAACTGTTCAATGACTTACTTATGAATGGTTCATTTCACCCCCAAATTGAACCTGAACCAAGTACTGGTATAAGGCCTGCCCCTAACACATCTGCTCTGAAAAGGTTTGGAGGCAGGGTAAGATGAAGTGTCCCTCGATCACATATCCTCAAGGTAATGAAGCACTGGGAAAAAGCTCTGTGTAGGGTGGGTTTTGAAGTGATGACGAACATATGCAGAACTGCTCATTCTTTATCTGTTCAAAGATACAAGTGAAAATTCTGGAAGAAAGGCTACCTTAATTGAATTTTGCTCTCTATATCCTTTAGAATAAAGCCCAGCAACTAATATAGCAATTCAGAAACCAGAAGATCTGTAAGACTGAAGAGGCAAGACATAAAGTGTCTGATCATGAAAAAAAAAAGCTACAAGTTGGATTTCTCCAAAAGACCTACCTCATCACTGACAATAACAGATAGTAGCTACTGTTTATATTGACAAGAATCTGCTAATTGCTGATCCAGCCTATTGACACCTGAGCAAATATCATTAGATATCTCAAGAAAGTGAAAGGAAAGACCCAGAAAAAGGAAGGAAAACCCACTATATAGGAAGCCTTGTTCAGTCGTCTCCAGAGACACAGTCAAGGGTAATGAACAGGCAATGTTCTAGGGCAATTAGGCTCAAGCATTAACCACAAAGGCACCCAAGAACGGAGGATCTCAGTTTCAGTTCGTATAGAGGGCAAAGGGAACAGGCTAGTGTCTGGCTGGAATTGTGTTACACTTTTGTTTCTGCCAGGGTCAAACAACTATTACATGTGTATAAAGTGTAGGTTTGAATTCTTCCTGGAGGAAAAACAAATACCCTCACCCCCTTTCTTTAACATACAGAAGAAAAAGCAATACAGTTGGAGTCAGGAGAAACCCGGGTTTACGGGTTTAGATTCTGCCTCTGACACTTAATAGTTGTGTGATGATGGCCCTAATCCCTCCTAGTCTCAGTTTCTCTATCTGTAAAATGGGGGATATTAATATCCATAGTACTTACATCATAGAGTTGTTGTGAATAAAGGGAAATAGCACATATAGAGTCCCTTACAAACCTTAAAGTGCTATATAAATTTCAGGTAATAAATTGTTAAATATTTTATAAGGGGGAAACAAAGAAGAAAAATAATCTGAAGAATAAAAATGAATCTTAACCTGTGTCAAAGGGAGGAGGGGTGGTGGGTGGAAGAATATAACAGAGAAGGAAGATAAGGACAATTGAACCTCTGGAACCATGCTGCGGGCATGAGAGTCTTTGCGTAGAGAATGGTCTTCAAATTGTTTTGATTGCATACTCTTTTTAGCAAAAATATTTAGATCTCCAATGTTTATTTATAAATTATATACTTGTATTGCTGTATTAATGTACTTGAACCTTACAAAACATACAAAAATAGAAATTAACAAGGGTGAGATTTACAAACCTTAAAGTGCCATCTATTAAACTGAGAAATACTTTAAGGGGAAAACAAAGAAGAGTAATATGAAGAAACATATATTCCTAAATAAATTAGGTTGAAATAAATTATATTTTAAAAGTTTTTACTAATTATACAAAAACTTTTCTTCTCCCACTCCAAATATTAATAATTATCCTTTTACTTGAACATATAATTGAATATGCTTCATTGTTTTTGAAAAATCCCTCTGTATAGGGTAGGCTTCTAGAAAGCGACTGTTTGTTAGTAATTGTTTATTCATTTTTTTAAGCTACCCAAGCAGGCAAATTTCTCTTTAGATACTCTTTCATTGAAAGATATATAAGACAACAGTCAAATCATGTGTCAGAATAGTCAACGAATATAACAGCTTTTCAGCAGGAGTCATGCTTCTCTGTGTGTAGTTATTCACCATACACAATAAAAAAAAAATACAAAAAGGAATTGTCTCTGATTTCAGTGGAGAAGAAAGTTATCTAACATGAATCCCTTTCTCATGGTTCTACTTAATGGATGGCATAATATCTAATTTTCTTATTTGTATTTGGAGATTTTAGTTGTGTTTTTGCATAAATGTAAGGAACAGAAAGAAAGCCAGGTTGCCTTAACTATAGAATAAAGAAAGGGATGTAATATATGAGGCTTAAAAGGAAGGGGCCAAGTTATGAAGAGCTTTAAAAGCCAGAAACATTTATATTTGATCCTAGAGGCAATAGGGAGCCACTAGAATTTATAGAGTTTATGGAGGTGAAAGGGAGGTAACATATTTATGACTGTATCTTAGGAAAATCTCTTTGGTAGGTGTGTGGGAAATTATAGTGTAGGTGGGGAGAAACTTGAGGCATGAAAGCAATTGTTAGTTACTGCCAAAATCCAAATAAGAGGTAATAAATATTTGATGTAAGATGAAGGCTATTTGAGTGGAAATAAGGGGATAAACATGAGAGATGTTTTGGAGATGAAAACCTAAGACTGGCAACTGACTGGTTACGTGGGGTAAGAGTGAAGAGTCAAGGATGACAGGTTTCAAATCTGTGTGATGAGGAGAGTGGTACCCTTGACAGAAATAGGGAAGTTCAAAAGAGGAATGGTTTGAGAAATATAACGCAATGAGATATGTATAAATAAATAAAGAATTTTTAAAATATTGGCTATGTTTCATGTACTATGTCTCAGATTGAAAAAGGGAGACAATTCCTGCTCCTAACCTCATATTCTAAAAGGGAGAGACAATACATAAATGAAAGTTCAGCTTCAGGGTGAATGGAAAGGACCAAACATACTAAAGATGAAACATAGGAGCAGATGGCAAAGCCCAGGGGTCCTTAGGTTGCGTCACTAGCTCAGATGACACTGCTGAGGGGCAGTAGGGCTAGAGGCAGGACAGATGGTAGGGCCTAAGGGCTTGAGGTGGAAGACTGAAGCCAACCCATGCCACATTATCCTATGTGACAGACATTGTCCCATGCCCAACTAAAAGGGGGAAGGACTGCTCACTGATTACTGCCTTTGGACTGGAGCACAGAGCCTGCCCCCTGCGGGGCACCTGTCACTGATTTTGGAGTTATGCAGCAGGTTTACTGAAGGGGAGGGGCGGATTGTCCCAATAGCACTTGCGTAGTTAACGCTGTGGATGCTCTGGTCACAATTAGATTATAACTACCTTGAGGGCCGACAGAGCATCAAGTGGAAATTGAAGGCTTGCCAAGCTGTGGGAGAAGGCAGAGTGAGAAAGTGTTCAATGATGATGGGTAAAGAGTGGCATGCTTGTATTGGAGAAGAGCCTCATGATTGGCTGTCATGGACAAGGGTAGAATATAATGTTTCTTCCCATCCTCCACTAGGGGTCATGCTACAGGCCCCACCTTGGGGACCGCTGGCTTTAAAGGGACTGCCAATGTTGTGTAATTATGATTCAGCCATTGTGTGTGTGTGTGTGTGTGTGTGTGTGTGTGTGTGTGTGTGAGAGAGAGAGAGAGAGAGAGAGAGAGAGAGTGAGAGGAGGAGGGGTGGGGGCAGAGGGGGAGAGGGAGATGGGGGGGGGGGAGAGAGAGAGAGAGAGAGAGAGAGAGAGAGAGAGGAGAGAACACTTGAGTGCTTAATTAGAAAATTATGAGATTTAACGTTTAGAGATCATCTAGTCCACCCTCAAACCAGGTATCCTAAAACCAATTACATACATTCAACAATTTTTAGCAATTGTGGCGATACTGAAGCTTGAGGATAATGTAAGACAGTAGTCTACTTGTTGGAGGCTGCAACTATAGTTTGTTAATAAAGTACTTAAGTGATATCCCTATCCAGTACTTGTAACCAGCAAGCTTCTTGCTACTCTTGCTAGGGAAAAGTTCCTCACAAACTTGATCTTCCTCACATGACTAAGTGGTTGATTTCTTTCTGGCATCCACATAGTTACAGAATCATAGATTTAGAACTGGGAGGGACATTCATCTATTTCTCTGTGATTGGAATGCACTGCCCCTTATCTCCACCACATGTTGAAATCTTACATATCAAGGCTCAGTTCAAATGCCACTTTCTCCATGAAGTCCTTGCTGATTTACAAAACAGGAATCAACAAGCATCAATCAACCAATAAGAAATTATTAAGTGCTTCCTGTATGTAGGCTCTATGCTAAGTGCTAGGGATAGGAGGAAGAAGAAAAGAAATCCCTGCCTTCAAGAAATATACATTCTAACAGGGGAAATAACACATACAACAGAACATAATATATGCATATGTATACATATATATGAGAGAGGATGTGTGTAGATGGAAAGTATCACATTTTTGCTCTTCTGACCTTTCACAGTATTTCTTTTTGCATGTATCATATACAAGTCATACTTTATTTTGTATTAATGTGTCATCCATCACCTCTACCAGACTGTAAGCTCTATAAGGGCAGATGTCATGTCTTCTCCATAAAAGAAAATGCTTATTATTATTGATAGTATGTCATTGTTTGTGGTGCCTTTAAACAGTAGTATTACACTCAAACAGAAACAGAGGCCCTAAACTACACATAAGGATCCCTGAAGGCTGGATATTGACTGAGAAAACCACATATTAGCACTAGCTATATTCTATTTTTATTTATTTTGGTAAATATTTCCTAATTACATTTTAATCTAGTTCCATTAGGAATGTTGTGGAACAGCCTTTGGGCCTTATGTCTGGTAGCTCTACCTTTAAGTATAATGTAGTTTCCTTGTTTGCCTCTTTTAACCATTTCAATTTTAGGGTTGCCATGTCTGGAATCATGACTGCTAAACCTGATTCTTTTTTTAGTTTTTCTGAAGCATAATAAATTTTTCTCCAGTTCCTCATTGTAACACTGTGTGGATCCTTGTTTCAAATGTTGTTCTTGTAAACAACATATTGTTAGATTCTGCTTGTTCATCCACTTTGCTATCTCCTTCGGTATTATTGATGAATTTACCTCATTTACATTCATAGTTATTGTTTTAATATAGTTATTATTATATTTCTCTTCATTGTATGTACAAAGAAGACAAAAAAAGAAGGAATGTGATCAACACTAGTGATCTGGAATTGAAGCAATGTACTTCCATTCTACTCTCTCTCCTAGCTTCCCCTTATTCAAACCTAGATCACTGGTTCTCTATCTTCTTCCTTCCTCTTTTCTTTCCTTCTTTCCTTTCTTCCTTCCTTTCTTTCTTTCTTTTTTTTTCTTCCTTCCTTCTTTTCCTTCCTGCCCCTCCTTACAACCCATCATTTGAAGGTGAAGATCGTGTGCTTGGCAAGTAGGAAGGGGTCTATTTTAAAAACAGTATCCATGTTCCCAATCCAGAACACTCCTTTAAAGTCTCATGGGAGGCATAAACACTGTCCTTCTACTTGTTTCCTCAGTGCCACAAAGGAAAATATTTGTCAGGTGGGAAGTCTCTCTGATCCATGACCTTCGATTTCATTTCAACATTTTAACATTTTTTAACATATAATATGTGTAAGGCAGTATGCTAACTTAAGAAGCAGTCCTTAGGTGAAAATGTATGTAGAAAAGAAATAGAGGGTGAAAATAATCCAATCTCAGACAAAAACAAACAAACAACTGGATAAGTCATGCATGAACTCCCTTACAATCCACTCACACCCAAGACCAGATAGATTTATAAATGACTTCTACTAAACATTCAAAGAATAATAAATTCCAATACTATATAAGCTGTATGGAAAATAAGAGATCCTACTCAATTCTCCTTTGGGATAAATATGGGCTTGATACCAAAACCAGGAAGAGAGAAAGCAGTGGGGGAAAACTTACATCAACAACACCTTGGTGCAAAAGTATTGTAAAGTAAAACACCAGCAATGAGGATACGGCAACTTATCAGTAATATTATTCATTATGACCAGGTTAATTTTTTTTATCAGGAACGAAAGGTTGATTATTAGGAAAAATATAAAAAATATTAATAACAAAAGTAATTTAAAGTACATGATCATATCAAAAGATACAGAAAAGGCTTTTAAACACAATATCCATTTCAGTAAAAGAAAATATAAAGTTTATATACTGTAAAAGTATAGGAATAAATGGACCTTTCCAATAAGATCAGGGATAAAAGTAAATATATCCATTATCACTACTATTATTTGAAATAGTTCTAGATACTTCCGTCCTTTGCAATTCTCTCATCGTAGAGAACCCTAGAGAGTCAACTAAAAATTAATTGAAATAATTTATAACTTTAGCAAAATAGTAGGATGTAAAACTAGCCTGCAAAAATTATCAGTTTTTCTGAATATTATCAACAAAACCCAGAAGGAAGAAATAGAACAATTCCATTCAAAATTTTGACACAATGTATAAAATATTTGAGAGACTCATTCAGGAATTATATACATACAAAACCAAAGAAATAAAACCAGACTTAAATATGCCAGACTTATTCAGTGCCATATCAATCAAACTACCGAAGGACTACGTAATAGACCTAGGAAAAAAGTCATTTAGAGAAACAAAGATCAAAGTTCTCAAGAGAAAAAATGAAAAAGGTGGGAGAGAGCCTAGAATAGCAGATATAGAACTTTACTATAAAGCTATTAGAACTACTTGAAGCTCATTAAAAAAGAGAAGTTCATCCGTGAAATAGATGAAATACAGTAAATGAAGTATACAGCCTTTGATAAATAAAATGACCCCAACAATTGAGTTTAAGAGTCACTATTCTGTAAAAACTGCTTGAAAAACTAGAAAGCAATATGGCACAAATTAGGTTTAGACTTAAGGACAGCTTTGAGAGACTTTATCATATATTTAAAAAGAAAATCAAGATGTATGTAACAGAGATTTATAGTTTCAAGTGCAGTTCTCTTTTTCATACTTACTCAAGCTCATTTATTCTCATTCGCTAATTCGGGATTAGATAAATATATATTTTTTTCTAAAAAAGACAGTGATGCCCAAGAGAGTGATGGTCGTATGGAACCAATTCCATCTGCCAGGAGAGGGTTGAACAACAGTGAGACCCATTACCCCATTCACAAACTGGAGGTCTTATCTCTAAAATGAGTGGTCGCTGAGAAATTCTATGTGTATAGAACAATTACAAATGCGGACTGACAATAATGCACTGAAATATTCTGGTCAGTGCCAAATTAGGTGTTGTTTGCCAGAGATGGTGGCAGCATCAGCCAACTATGAATTCAGCATACATTAGCCAGGGAAGACTAATATGGATGTGAAGTCCCAGCTCAGAAGGCCCCATAACACCAAAGCAGTGATGATACATAAAAGGGTGAAAGCTGTATGTTATACCCAAGGAGATAGATAACAAACCAATGACAGCATAGGTGAAAGTTTGTGACATCCAACAGACAAGGTGCCAGCAGCATATGGGAATCTTGCTTCATTGAATCAACCTTCGTTGCCTCAGTTATCTGTGAATGACTGGTGATGAGAGCAGATGGTCAATAAAAGACTGCATGGAATATAAGCCAAGAAAGCAAGGTGGTGATGTCAAAGGACTCAAGTGCCAATCCCTTGAAGGTACTTGACTGTCAAAACCATGGCAGAAGTTGGAGCTGTGCAAGGGAGTCCTACTAGACTGTCACTGATTTCACACATTGCACCAAGGAGGAGTTGGCACTACAAAGGACATATTGCTCTATGTCCATGAGAGCTCTACATGTTCATTTTATACATATGGGTGAAAAATTACCCTAGAGCTAGTAAGAAACAGACTTTACAGGCTCATGATGGCCACAGATATCACAAAAAGTGTGACTTGTGCTTAGTATATAAGAACAAAAAGAAAAGAATACCAACTCACGCTGCATATTTGGAAAATAGAAGAAAACTTTTCAAGCTTGTCTTCTCTCTCTTTAATCTCTAGAAGGAAATAGCAAGAACATGTCACACATTGGTGTCAAGTGACCACTTCATGAGGTTGAAGCTTCCATATTTGCTAAAAGGGAGAATTATTTCTTACCATATAGAGGCTTCCTTCTTCTTGTTTTTCAAATGAGATGGAATTTACCCTGGTAATAAGTGCGTCAGCCACTTATGGGCCCAATCTCACTGCTGGTGAGCATGACAATTTTTATCTATTCCATTTCTGTATGTGTGTGATCCTTTCTATCATTTGTTTAGGCATGCACTTTTCACTTATCCATACATCTGAAAGATAATTTCTTCATTGCTTCTCTAATTTACTTATAAATCCTTTTATATGTAAGTCATATACTCTTTTGAAGTTTATCTTGGTGTATGTTGTGAAGTGGCAGTCTTTACCCCGGGGTCTTTGAGTTTATCAAACATGGCACTTTATTTGCTTCTGTGTGTTGTGTACCTAACATGTTCTATCAATCAACCTATTTTTTAACCCAGTAACTAATTATTTTAATGATTTTTGCTTTATAGAATAGTTTGAGATTTATTTCTGATCCTTCTTTCCTTCCTGTGTTGTTCATTATTACCCACTAGATTCTTGATCTTTTGTTCCTCTGGATGAATCGTCATTCTTTTGTTTCTAGTTTTATGAAATATTATTTCAAGAGTTTAATTCAAATATCACTGAACATGTATATTAATTTAGATAGTATTGCGATTTTTATTATATTGGTTTGACCTACTCATGAGCAATGAGTATTTCTCCAATTATTTAGATTTAGCTTTATTTCTGCAAAGTGTTTAATAGTTGGATTCATGTAGTCCCAGAGTCAATTTTGGTAGATATACTCCCTAATATTGTATAGTTTCTCTAGTTATTTTGAATAGAATTTCTCTTTCTATTGGGTTTTATTGGTTATATGTAGGATGATGATTTATGTGGATTTAATTTTATATTCTGCAACCTTACTGAAGCAATTATTTAAATTAATTTTTAGTTGTCTCTCCAGGATTCTCCAAGTATAGCATCATATTATTTGCAAAGAAAAGTAATATTCTTGTCTCCTCTTTGTCTATGCTTATTTTCTCAATTTCTTTTTTTCTTTATCTATTGCTGTAGTTAGCATTTCTGGCACTATGTTAAATAGTAGTGGTGATAATAATCATCCTTATTTTGCCTCTGATCTTATTGAAAAAGCCTCACATTTTTACTTATTATATAAAATGTTTGCTCTTGGATTTATAAAAGTATTTGCTGTGTTAAGGAAAAGTTTATTCATTCCTATGATTTCCAGAGTTTTTAATAGAAATGGGTGTTGGATTTGGTCAAAAGCCTTTCCAGCATCTATTGACACAGACATATGGTTTTTATTATTTTATTAATAGTTTATTATATTTAAGATCTTCCTCATGGTAAACTCTATATTTTTGGCATAAATCCAATATGGTTATAGGTATATGCTTTCTAATATGTTGTAGCCTACTTGCTAATATTTTATTTAATTTTTTTTCATGTCCATATTCATTAGGGATAGTGTTTTTAGGCCTATAGTTTTCTTTCTTTGTTTTGTTTCTCCTTGGCTAAAGTACTGATGCCATATTTGTATTGTAGAAAGAAGACTGGAGGGATGCCTTCTTTTCTTGTTATTACAAACCGTTTATGTAGTATGAAAAGTAATTGTTCTTTGAATTTTTTACAAAATACACTTGTAAATCCATTTGGTTCTGAAGTTTTCTTTCTCTTTGGGAGTTCATTTATAGCTTGTTCTATTTCTTTTTCTTATATTGGGTTATGTAGTCTTTTTCTGTTTTTGCTAGTCTGAGTATTTAATATTTTCATAAATACTAATCTATTTCTTTTATGCTATCAGTTTTGTTAGCATATAATTGATGTTCCATTCTTTAATGGATACACACAGTCTATAAGATACAGACTTAGAAAAAGGAGAAAAGAACTACAAGAGCTGAGAAGTAGCAACAGTAGGGGAGTGGTTTCTAACCCTATCTCGAATTTGTGACCTACCTGGTCACCAAAACTGAGTGGTATGGGAACAACTACATGAAGAAAATAAAGAAGGAAACACTGAAAGAAAGGCTGAGCTACGGAAGTTTGCTTGCGGAAGTTGGCTCATTCATCAGAAGGGTTCCAGCTTGCAAATTATCAAGTGTTATATTTTTCTGTGTTTTTTCTTTTCTTCTTGTTGATGGGACACATACATAAACAAATATAAAATCCCTGTTTAGTTCAAATCTTCCCTAATGTACATCAATTGTGTTTTCAAAACAAGTATTATAGCAGAATTGACTGTAGTTCCTGTCAGCCAGGTGGCACAGTGGATGGAGCATCAGGACTCATCTTCCTGAGTTCAAATCTAGCCTCAGACACTAGCTGTGTGACCCTGGCAAGTCACTTAACCCTTTGCCTCAGTTTCCTCACCTGTAAAATGAGCTGGAGAAGGAAATGGCAAACCACTCCGGTATCTTTGCCAAGAAATTCCAAATAGGTCATGGAAAGCAATTTAGAATTATACAAAGAAAGTGACTTCTTCCAAGTAGCATTTTCCTTGCCATGAGGCTGCCGTGTCCTGAGGTCTAATTAAGGGTAAGTCTGGTGGTGTTGTGGCCCTCCAGGAATCCAGAAACTTAGCAAGGAGGTGGGAAGTTGTAGGCCTCAGTTGCCAGCCACAAGGACCTGTTTGCTAAGTCCTCAGGGCATCCAAAACCCTGCTGAGGATACGAGAGATAGTGTGTTCTGGGTCTCCTTGAGCCAGTTGTTGATAATGATACGTCTATCTAGGTCTCCAATTAATCTGCATAAATGCTCTCCTCCAGGCTTCCTTGCTCTGATTTCTGCATGTAGCCTACAAATGTATCTGTTCTTAACATACAATGCTATCCCTAGCTCCCCAGCTTTTTATCTATCCTGTTTGTTTTGAATAAGCTATATACCCTTTCAGAGTCAATCTAATGAAAGTCTTCTTCCCATTAAAAAAACAACAACAACAAAGAATTCTTCATTTTCCTATTTGATATCCTTGAAAGCAGAGAAGCATTCTTCAAGCCCCTCTTCCTTCTGTTCTAGAAGGGACCTCAGCTTGCACTTAGCACAAACAATAATCATGCAGCAGTAGCAGAAATACAAAAATTGCCCCTGGCACATAATAAGTACTCAGTAAATGCTTTATCTATATTTTATATAGGTTATTTAAGATTCGCCTTTCTTTCCATGCTTTCTGAAGGAACCTTCTAATTAGCCTTTGTCATTCTTCTTAGTACCTCCCATGGAGAAGTGCTGTGTGTGGCAAATTCTTGATTATTCTTCAACTATTGAACTGTCACTCTCCTCCATAAATTTTCTTTTCTTTACCACCTTGGTAGCCATAGCCAGATTCCTTTCCCTTTTCTTAATAACCTCTTACCAACTTTTCTCTTTTTAACCATCTTTTCATTTTACCAACTTTTCTTATTAGCCTGGTTTTACCAACTTGTCTTCCTAACTACTGTATCTTTTTTCTTGGGTCCTTCTGTTTTCTTCAACTACTCAAGTCTTCCAAAATTTCCCTCCCTTAAAACTCAACTTCTAGTCTTTCTCACTACCTCAATGCCCTCCAAACTATGTTAAGTCTCTCTTCCACAAAACCTTCTCTCACAGAAGCCAGATGTAGTTTCTACTAACTTGGAGACTCTGTGATTTTTTTGGTCTATCTGGTGTCAATTTTTTAGGTAGCCTCATGATTTCCATTGGAATTCACCATTAGTTTCCCTATCCACTCAAAGTAAGATACACAGATGAATAGATTATGAGTCGCTCAAAGTCAAGAACTATGATTAGCCTTTTTTCCTGTCCCCAGGGCTTAGCATGATGCCAGACACTTAGAAGGGGATGAGAACAATCATTTATATAGCACCTATTATGTGCCAGGCACAGTGCTAAGTCCTTGATAAATGTTATCTCATTTGATCCTCACAACGACTCTATGAGCTAGGAGCTTTTAACATTCCTATTTTACAGTTGAGGAAACAGGTAAATAGAAGTTAAGAGAACTTGCTCAGAATCACACAGTTAGTGTCTGAGATCTCAGATCTTCCTGACTCTCAGTTCATTGCTCTATCTACTGTACCACCTAGAAGCCTACTAGGCACTTAATAAATTCTTATTGACTAACTGATGCACTCCATCCAAAAAGCAAAGTAAAATCATCAAAACTTCCTGGGGTTACTCAATTTTTATTGCCTTTCTTCCACAAAAGGTAATAATTTCTAAGACATTTCATCATCTCCTGGAAAAAAAAAATAAAGGTGTACGCAGGGTGTGGAGGTGTCACATCGGCTACTGACTTCTGCATCTGTCAGGACATCATGATGAACATAAACTGCTGCTTCTAACCACGGACATTTCACCTTGCAGCATGGGCAAAATGCCAGATGGCCATGAGGCACCAATTGCTGTACTGCTCAAGAACAATGTCATCTACGGGAGAGAGCTTTAGGCAAATTAACAATGAATCCCTTGCTGTTGTTACATGAGTCAAGATATTGCCTAATTTCTTTTCATTAAAATGTACTACTCACAAGCCTCTTATGGGACACTTTCCTAATTACAAGCTTACAACACCCTTAGTGATGTCACCACACATGCAGTGCTATAATCTTTTTGCTCAGTGCTTATTACTTGCTGCGTGGTTTCTACAAGCCTGGAAGAGCTTGTCAAATGCTGATGTCCTAAGCTTCTTGCCACTATAAACCCCAGATGACACTGTGCCACCTCCATTGAAATTTTTTGATATTTGAGGACATGCCTGACTTGGTTCTTCAGACTATTCAGCTTGCACAATTAATCGAATGGGATTGCTGATTGGTATGTGTCTTGAATTGGATGTTGAGGAAGCACCCAGCAGGGAAATTGCCCGAGGAATTGTTCAAAAGCCAGAGATGGGAGTTACCTGAACACAAAAGATTCCTTTTGTGGGAAAAGTACATTATTCCAGGAGGCAGTCCTCATGTTGTCTTGGCCATGCCAACATTTATTAGCAAACCTAATAAATGTTTTCATTAAAGCAACGACCAGAAGCTATTCTTATTAGATTGTGATTGATTCTCATACTGAGAAGACTGTACCTAGACTAGAAGATCAGGGAACTGCTTTAGATATAATTTACCTTGATTTGAGGAAAACAATTCATATTCTATTCTAGTGCAGTGGATAGAGCACCACTCAAAATCAGAAAGACCTGAGTTTTAATCTAGGTCTAGGCACTTAATATTTGTATGACCCTGGACAAGTCACTTCACCTATTTGCCTCAATTTCCTCATCTGTAACATGAGGATAATAATAACACTTATCTCCCAGGGTTGTTGTGAGGATCAAATGAGATAGATAATTGTAGTGTTTAGCACAGTACCTGGAGCATAGTAAGCCCTATGTAATGTTTTTTTTGTTTTTCAGTGGTGTCTGACTCTCTGTAATCCTATTAGTGATTTTCTTGGCAAAGATAACGGAGTGATTCACCATTTCCTTCTCCCACTCTTTTTACAGATGAGAAAACTGAGGCAAACAAGATTAAGTGACTTGCCCAGGAATACACAGCTAGTTACTAAGGCCAAATTTGAACTCAGTTCTTCTTGACTCTAGGCCTAGTGCTCTGTCCACTGCACGACCTAGCTACCAATATAAATGTTAGCTATTATTATTATTATTGTGGAGAAGATAGGATGACATAGACTAGAATTCAGCACTTCTTAAACTGGGCGTTGCAACCTCTCGACCCACAGTTTAAGAAGTGCCAAAGGGGTCTCAAGTGGAAAAAGTTTAAGAAGCCCTGGACTATATAACAGCACTGGGTAAAAGGCTGAACACAAAGAGTAGTCATTAACAGACTGGTGCCCACTTGGAAGGAGGTCTATCATGAAGAACCTCAAGAACCTGTTGTTAGCTCTGTGCTGTTTAATGTGTTTATGAATGACTTGGATAACATACTGGATGACGGAGTAAGGATCTAAAAAGTTTCTGACAGCCTAGAAACACTGGGACATATAAAATATGATATGGTAGGTATGAAGTTTTATACTTCATTTCTAAAATTCAGGTTTACAAGTACAAAATAAGCAAGGGAGGAAAGACAGTAGCTCATCTGAACAATACCTATGAGTTTTGGTGGACTGCAAGATTGATTTGAATCAACAGTGTGATATGGCAGCCAAAAGTATTTCCAGCTTCCATGGGAAAAGGTTATATGAGAAGGAATAGAAGAGAGAAGGACATAAGCTGAAAAGTGGAAGGAAATTACAATGGGTTTGGACTTGTGAAAAAGACCAGAGATTGAGTTGGAGGAGGTTAGGAAATATTAAGGAAAACTTGAAGGTGAACAACCCGCAGGTCCATCTCCTACTTCCAACTTCTGTGAGAAAAGACTGAAAGAGAAAGAGCAGGATCAAGGATGCAAGGGAAATTAAGGAGAAATGGGAGTAAGGCTCTGAAGAGAGATACTCTAGGAGAAAGTAGTTGGCATGGCAAATTTGCTAAATAAAACAAACTGGTAGAGCAAATAAGAAGTTAGTCTATTAAGATGTACTCATGTGAGGAAATCTGGGAACCAGTCTGAAGAAACAAGGCTGAAAGAATTTAAGTGAAGATCAATAGAGGGGTGAAGAGAAAATTTTGTCACCTAGGCTAAATGAAGAAATTGGTAAACAATGGTAAACAAAGTATAAGCCCAGAAGCATGGTACGGTAGTAATGAGAATGTTCAAGTGTCCAAATAGCTGCTGAAGCTAGAACTCTGCCAAAAGCAATTGACTTGCTTTGGTGGGTTCTCACTAATTGGAGGTATTCACAAAGAGGCTAAATGGCTATTTCTTGGATATGTTACAGTGAGAACTTCTTTTTGAGTATGTGGGCTTGTTGGCCACTGAGGTTCCTTCCTACTCTAACATTCTGTCAGTCTGAATAAAGCCAATTTTTTCTTAGGCTGCAGTAAGAGAAAGACATAGTGTCTAGAATGAGAGAGGTGATAGTCTAATTATATATACAAAAAGCTGGAGGAGATTCCTGAAGTTATCAGAGCTTGTTCTAGTCAAAGATCGAGATGAAATGCGTCAGCTTTTATCCTGTTGGCAATCCCCTCATCACAGATTCCAGCCACTCTGGCCTTTGGACAGACATTTTGCTGCATGGTGAACACATAAGGTAGTATAAATCTGCAACACTTCTGTCCCCATGGACACAAATGAAAACAACTCAACAATAACCAGGGTAATCACAGAAGCATAGTTTTGGGGAAGGAATCTTAAAGGCCATGGAGTCCAACTGACTCATTTTAGAAATGAAGAAATTGAGCTCTGTTATCTGCTCAAGGCCAAATAGGTAGTTAAGTTGTCAAGTAGGGAGTCAAATTCAAATTAGGGTTTTCTGACTCTCTCTCTCTTTCTTTCTTTCTTTCTTTCTTCCTTTTTTTTTTTTAAGGCAATTGGGGTTAAGTGACTTGCCCAGGGTCACAGAACTAGTAAGTGTCCAATGTTTGGTCTGAGGCCGAATTTGAACTCAGGTCCTCCTGATTTCAGGGCCAGTGCTCTAGCCACTGCACCACCTAGCTGTCCCAAGGTCTTCTGACTCTCAAGCCAGCACTCTTTCCATTACATGACACCATGCTGACTCCAAGGAGGTGGATAAAACTAAGAAGGAACTAAGTACTCAGTCTTCCCTGACTACAACACATGTACCATAGCAAAGTCACTTTGGTATGTTTTGTGCCTAAGATCTCCTGCTATTTAGCAATACAAGACTGCCAGGGTAACCCTTACACTATAAAGTGAACACACCCTCCAAATACCTAAACACCTGATCCCTACCTTTGCCACAACTGGATCTTTCATGTTCTACAAAGGTGATATTTCTGAAGCCACTCTCACAAACAGAAGCAATAAGCCTTCTTTCTCCTCCCAGGTCAGCGTGGATAAATCTGGTGCAGTCCTCAGGGATGTTGCCTTACTAACCTCACAGCTCAGCAACACTCCCTTCCTTTCTGTGCTAACAAGGTACATTCTCTACCACACATTAATAAATTGACTTTTTTGTTCACAAATTAAGTCTCTTTTGATTTGGGTTAGTGTGAATCAGTGCAATACGGCCTGATCAAATCTGAGTGAGCTGATAATCAAGCTCTTGGAAAAAACAAAATAAAACCAAAAAATGTGCCTAAGCTTCCAGATGAGATTAAAAGTAACAAACTTTGTGGCCCTAAAATCTAAAGTATCAGTCTCATTTTTTTTAAGATCAATGAACGCTTTAATTATAAGGAAGTCAAATTATAATTATGCTGCTTCATTTACATTCTTAATCATCGTATGTAGCTAATTATGAAACCATAACGTTTTATGTTTTTCATGGGAAGCAGTATGGCATAGTGAATAAAGTGCTGAACTTGGATTTAGGCAGACCTTGGTTCAAATCTCACCTTCTTCAACACCTATTGTGTGATAGCCTCTCACAGCCTCAGTTTCCTCATCTGTAAGATGGGGATAATAATATCTATAATACCTATCTCATAAGGTTGTTGAGAGACACAAAAAAGATAAAGCATGTAAAATATGTTGCAAACTTTAATGTGTTGTATAAATGTCAAGTATTAAGACATACTGGGGCAGCTAGGTAGCATAGTGGATAGAGTACTGTGCCTGGAGTTAGGAAAACTCAAATCTAGCTTTAGACACTTATTAGTTGTGTGACCTTGGGCAAATCACTTAACCCTGTTTGCATCAGTTTCCTCATCTGTAAAATGAACTAAAGAAGGAAATGGCAAACCACTCCAGTATCTCTGCCCAGAAAACCCCAAATAGGGTCACAAAAGAGTCAGACAGAACTAAAAAATGACTGAATAACAAAAATTAAGATATAACATAAGGTTCATTTGGTTGAGATGCTGACTATAAGGTCTGCCTCTAGTTAGATAAGATTTGTGTGTTCTAAGTGAGCATTATGTTGAGTCAGGCTAGGGTTTTATCAACTGTTCTATGCCATAATTTCTTATATGCATACTAGTTCTTCATTTTCCAATGCTTCTAGGCAGACATGTTCTTAGTCCCATGATGTTTTCCTTTTTCTGCTGGTATTTAGAAAATCAGTATTTAGAAATCAGTATTTAGAAAACACTTTTAAAAGTAAATCAGGGGCAGCTAGGTGACATAATGCATAGAGCACTGGCCCTGGAGTCAGGAGGACCTGAGTTCAAATCTGGCCTCAGAGACATAACACTTAGTGTGACTCTGGGCAAGTCACTTAACCCCAATTGCCTCAAAAAAAAAAGTAAATCAACAAGCATCAGTTAAGTGCATGCTATGTGCCAGGCACTGTGATAGGTGTTTGCAATACAAATACAGAGAATGACACAATCCCTACTCTCAAGGAGATTACATTCTAGAAATAGAGAGGCACTGCTAGGCACTGGGAGGTACAATAATTCATGTTGATATGGTGCTTTAGGTTAACAAAAGTGCTTTGTTCCAGTGATCTTGACCTTCATACATCTTAATTCCAAGGCCCTACACCATCCTAGTTGCCCTCATCTGGATATCCACTAGTTTATCAGTTACTCCTAAGACATAGTGCCAAAACTTAAAACAATTCTTCATATGTAATGCGGCTAGGGCAGAGTACAATGAGACTATTGCCTTCTTATTCCTAGATGCCATGTCTCACTTAATGGCAGCTATTGACTTATACTGAGGTTATAGTCCCCTAAAACTCCCAAATCTTTGAAGGATGAACAGCTATCTAGCCATGTATCCCCTCATATTATACTTGTAAAGGTGATGGTTTAGGGGCAGTTAGGTGGCACGGTGGATACAGCACCAACCCTAGAGTCAGGAAGACCTGAGTTCAAATGCAGCCTCAGACACATAATACTTCCTAGCTGCGTGCCTCTGGGCAAGTCACTTAACCCAACTGCCTCACAAAAAAGGTGATGTTTTAACTAAAGCATAAGACCAGATTGATTCCTATTCAATTTTATTTTATCAGATTCATTCAGCCCAATGTTATAGCCTGACAAGGATTCTGCCTATCATCAAACTGATGGATATGCCCTCAGTTTCCAGTTCTTTGCCACCACAAAAAGAGGTGCTGAAATTTTGTACATTTAAGTCCCTTTTCTCTTTCTTTGAACTCTTTGGGTGGTACAGACATTAGCAGTGGTATAACAGGATTAAAGGGGATGCATGGTTTAGTAAATTTTTGAGTACAGTTTCAAATTTTTTTTTTAGAACAGGTAAACCAATTCATAGCTCAATGTACCTATTTTCCCACAGCATCTCCACTACTTATCATTTTCCTTTTTTTTTTTAACTCTGCCAATCTGATGGCTGTGAAGTAAAACCCAAGTTGTTTTTTTTTTAAATTGCATTTTTCCAATGAATAATGATCTGGAGCATATTTTCATATAGTTATTTAAACTTTTTATTTCTTCATCTAAAAACTGTTCATATCCTTGGACCATTTGTTGAATGCAGTGTAAAGACAGATTGATCACTGGAAGAAATTAAGTATGCAATATACAGAAGCAAAGGAGCATAGTAGTCTGTTGTTTAATAAATGTTAAGATTCAAGCCACTGTGGTCCCAAGAAGATGTTTAATATTGCTTTTTTCTGCATTTATTTCTGAGGTTTCTCCACCACCACCAATAAATGGGCAATTTTTATTGAGGTCCCATGTACAGCTGAGAATATGTATACTCTATTCTCTTCCCATTCAATTTTCTTCAACGTTCTGTCATATCTAAACCTTCTAGAATTATATTCAGGTCTTTTAAGCTTCTTTCTTATTTTTAGATTTACCTAGGTCTAGATTTATCTAGGTGGAGGTCCTCCACTATTATAGTTTTACTATTTCTCCCTATTTTCTTTAAGAATTTAGATGTTATACCACTTGGTGGACATATATTTAGTATCAATATTAGCTGACTGTCTTTGGCACGTTTTAGCACAATACATAGTTTCTCTGTTTATTTTTTTTTAAGTCTGTTTTGGCTGTTATCTTCTCTGAGATGATTGCTTACCCTTGTCTTTTTTATTTCAAACTGAAGCATAATAGATTTTGCTCCAGGATTTCAATTCTGTGTGAATCTTTATGCTTTCACTGTGGTTCTTTTAAACAACATATTGTCAAATTTTACTTTCTAAGTTATTCAACTACCCTCTTATGTAATGGGTGAGTTCATCCCACTCATATTCATTGTTATAATCATTAATCATGGTCATGATTGTTAATTATAATTATGGCTATGCTCCCATGCTGTTTTTCTTATTGTTCAGTCATTTTAGTCTGACTCTTTGTGACCCCCATTTGGGGTTTTCTTGGCAAAGATCCTGGAGTGGTTTGCCATTTCCTTCTCCAGCTCATTTAACAGATGAAGAAACTGAGGCAAACAGGTTTAAGAGACTAGTAAGTTTCTGAAACCTGATTTGAACTCAGGAAGACAGGTCTTCCTGACTTCAGGTCTGACTCTCTGCGTACTGCGCCATCTAGATGCCCCATGCATATTGATATTGTACTCATGGCTATATAACCTGAAAGTCATCTGTAAGTGAATTGAGGACATCCTAAATGAGAGTTCATTGGGAATAAGCGGGCTTCTTAGCAATAGATCACATCTTTACCATTTCCCAGCTATCTGAAAGACAGAGAGAATATAAGATCTCATTGCTTTTGTTGTTTATAGATTATGAAAAAGCACTTGTTTTGGTAAAACAAAATGCAGGTTTTTAGTTTCACATAGGCACAGGAGACAAGGAGTCTCATCCATATATGAAGAGCCAAGATTTCATAGAAGATTTAATAACAGAAATAACCCTATTCAATAACCTTCTGATAACAAACATCAAGTGAAACGTTAAATGTGGAGATACGTGCCCAGCAAAGATATCTGCCACTCAGATGGAGATCTAGCCCACAGGTAGCTCAGGATAAAGAGGGATTCCCAATGGATGGTGAAGTCCTCCAGATGCTTCTGACATTGTGCTAACATCAAGGCCTAGATCACTGCAGGTCCCACTCAAAGAGATACGTAATTGCTCAAAGGAGTGTGGATTATCTCTCTGCACAAGTTATTAAGTAGATGAAGAATATCTATTGTTTAGATATCAAAATGCATTTGGGTAAACACTCTATAGAGCTTATCCAACAGTATTTCTATCTGGGACACAAAATACAGATGGAAAATGAGCTGGGTCCAGAGTCGAACAGGAGGAAGAGAGAGAGGCTGAATTACTTTTGAAAAACAGCAAAGCTCTTTCACTCACCCCAAGCTCCCCCCAAAAAAGCAAAGGCCCATCTTGTTTCATGCTAATATGTTACTGGTATTGCTATGGAGTAGCAAGTCATGGAACATTACTGCCTCCAAAGAACTAAAGATAAGTTATCACATATAAGGCAATAGAGAGGTGCATGGAAGGTGTGAGCAAGAAGCCGCAAATAGCCAATGAGAAACTCTGAAGAACAGGAGTAAACGATACTGAAGAAGTATACAGCAGGAAAAGAAGAGAAGCTAGTCATGGTCTTGTGACAAGAGTAAGACTCTCCACTGGTTCCCCTGCTTTACTGTGAACCTTTGGTCCCACATGGATAAGCATCATGTAGAATAGATAGGCATAGTTTTAATCTTCATTGCTTCAAAAAAAAAAAACCTGCCAAATTAGTGAGATCACAGACCTATTTGAATTTAAGAATGCTAAGTCCATTATCAACTACTATGTGTATCTTCTTCCCTTTGGGTAACAATATTTTAATTATTTAGCTACTGTCTTCTTTCAGAATGTATAGCTATAGAACAACACTGGTGATTTTAAGAAATGGATTTTTGTTGCAGGGAGAAGCTTGTGGTCAATGAAAACACTGTAATTTCTGAAATGTAATAGAGCCCATTCTTTCCTCCTATTCAAAGCAGGGCCTAGCTCTTTGTCTTTAGTGTTGTCATGTGAGATATAAGTAGCAGATCCTGACTCAATGACCAAAATGTCAACATATTACTAGAAGAACTAAATCATATAAATATTGCCTTTTTTTGCCGCTAAATGGAAAGATGGCTCAAAAGTTCTCCATGGAGAGTCAAATAAAGAAACTTGTGGAAGTACATAGGCAGCAAAATATATCATTTAGTGGGACATTTGGTCATCTCAGTGACCAAGTGCTTATGATGAGCATAAGGAAAAAGACCACCATGAATATAAATCAAGCTTAAACACCAGCATCAGCAGCAGCAGAGGATAAGGATTTGTTAATATATTCCAAATTAAATCAATGCATACTTTAATACTTGGGGAGAGGGGAGGAATGGACATGAGGAATGAAGTGCTCTAAATTAGAGCTCAGGATCAAGAAAAGACAAGGTCAAAGATTTGTAGGCTACACAGAAATCTCACACCTACATATCATGAATGATCTTTTCAAGAAGAAAATCAGGAAACACTGGACATGGAAAGCACTAAAAAACAGCTTATAAGATGAAATGCGCTATAGCTTAACTAGATCTCAGGTAGCTAGAGGGCACGATGGATAGAACACTGAGTCTAGAGTCAGGAAGACCTGAACTCAAATCCAGACTCAGTCACATATTAGCTGTGTGACCCCGGACAAGTCACTTAATCTCAGATTGACTTCGTTTGCTCAACTGCAACACAGGGATAGTAATAGTGCCTACTTCCCAACATTATTGTGAGGCTCAAACACGATAACTGTAAAACACAACAGTATTCAGTAGGTAATAGGTTCTATATAAATGTTAGCTATTATCATTAGCTATTACCTCAATGTATCCAAAATTTTATTCACAATCAATTCTCCCCAAATCATCCTTCTTCTTGAACTTCTCTATCTCTGTTTGGGGTACCCCCATCTTTCAGATCTCTTAGGTTCACAACATTCTCCCTTTCACATTAACCCAATATATTCAGTTAGCTGCCAAATGTTCCATAACATCTCTAATAGCCTGCCTTTCTCTCTGCTTGTACTGCTACCATCCTGCTTCAGATTCTCATCACTTCTTGCTCAGACTAGTACAACAGTTCTGCCTTAAGCATTTCCAGGCTCTATATCTCTCATCCACAGCTGCCAAAATGATCTTCCCAAAGTGCAGGTCTGAAAAGGTCAGTCTCTACTCAGTAAACTTCAAAGGCTTCTTCTCCATTGCTTTTAGGATTAAATACAAATTCTTCTGTTTGGCTTTATTAGTTAACATTCCTAGAGGGTTTACTAAGTGCCAGGCACTGTGTTAAGTGCTTTACAATTATCTCATTTGATTCTTACAAGAACCCTGTTGGTATCCTTTAGGTACATTCTATGGTCCAACCATATTAGACCTTCTTGCTGTTTCTCACACATAATACTTCATATCATGTACCCTAACCTTTGTACAAATTATCTCCCATACCTGGAAGGTTCTCCCTCCTCTCCTCTGCCTCTTAAAATCACTTTATTCCTTCAAAAATCTCCTCAAGAGCCACTTTTTCCATGAAATCTTTGCTGATCTGTCCAGCTGCTAGTGACCTCACCTACCCACCCCAATATATTTTACATATTTTTATTTCATTTTATTCACAGAATATAAACCTCTTGAAAGCAGATATTGTTTCATTTTTGTCTCAGGTCTTACATAGAAGAGTGGTCTTATCTGAATCTATAGGTGCTTTCTCCACCAAAGGTGTGCTAGTATCATCTCAAGTTGATTGTTAAAAATTTTCATTAATAATATTTCATTAAAAATGTGAGCATTTGTACCACAGAAATGGTCAAATTCCAGAAGTCAGGCTTGAATTGTTGTTTTGTTTGTTGCCTAGACTTTAAAAAGTGATAGGAAGTGTTAATAAAGTAGATTAAACTTAAAAATATGTTGTGTGTACATTTTGGGGTTAAACAATTACCAGCACATTACTGGTCTAACTTATCCACACCTTTTCATGCTTTGTGATTATTCTTGTGTCCCTCCTTAAGTCTTCCACAGGAAATCTACCCAATGTGTTGGAGGCGTTTCTTCGAGTCCTTTAACATTTTAACAGGAAGTGTACTATAAGTGGTAGCAGTAGTAGCAAGATCCTGTGATTCAGACCTCGAAAAGACAGTTTAGCAAGTTAGAGCCTGTTCAATAATCTGTAAAATGAGAAAGCTGTATGTACTCCCTACCTCACAGAACTGTGACAAGGAGAATACTTTGTAAGCTGTAAAAGCCCTATAGAATGAATGCTATTATTACTGTCAATCAGAAGCAACATGCCATGATGAATAGAAGTCCAGATGTAAGAACTGTAAAGGAAGGCCCGCGTTCAAGTTCTGTATCTCCATATGCTAGTTATATGACCATGGGGCAAATCACTTAACTTCTCAAAGGCAACTCTCTAAGATTAGAGGTTCCAAATCTGTATTGGCAGAGGGAGTTTCTATACTGGAAGCTTCCCATACCAATAAAATCATAGGTGTGGATGAAATTATTACAGAGGATTTAGTTTCCTATCTATCTCTGAACATCAAACCTGTTTAAAAAAAAAGCACGTTTCTGTAACATTGAAGGAAGGCCTCCCTGCTAAAACCTTTCAGTAGAATACACAAAATCTAAAAAAAATGTTTTGTGACCCCTCAAGGAAAAAGTCTAACGGAGCCCAAGCAGGTGATCAAGGAGGCCAACCCAAGGGCTTATTCCACTGATCCACTGGTCTACCGAGAAAGTATCATTCAGAAATTGGTGAACCTGCAGTGCATGATAGGTTACCTCATTTTGTTGAAATTAAAATTGTATTATCTAAAATTCACAAAAATAAATGTGTAAAAAAAAATTTAAATAATCAAACTTTCAAATAGTACTTTTCTAAGTGTAGCACTTTTGCTTTTGAAGTTATTAAAGCTTTAAAACCTGTACTAAGGCTTTTGTAATATATATCATATATTACAATGTGTAATATACATATACGTGTATATATGTATCATATATACACATACATTATGCACATATAATATATACATATATAAATGTGTATATATACACATATGTATACAGTTTTGAGGAATAATTTATTTAGCTACAAATTTATTATTCACTCTCCAGATACTTGGATTAAGATTCCAATTCTTCCATCAAATGTGAGGATATTGTTCTAAGACGGGACCTTGATAAAACAATTCCCTTTTGTTTACAGACCACTAAATAGACCCCAAGATAATGACACTACATTTATTCCATTGAGAGAGAAGCCAATGCATAGACAAGGAACAATGATCAGGTAAGAAGGCTAGGTCAGTTCCAATTAGAAAAGGCTGTAGGGACAGATTTTTAAATGGACCAATAAGCTAAATCCTGAATTTGGGTGAAATCATGATCTATGAATAGTGTTGGGAAGAAAAAAAAAACCCGTGATTCCTGGTGTGGGGTAGTGATAGGGGAAAAGCTCATGACTGCAGCTCCAGATCCAAATTTACAGATAATGGCCAGAGTGATGTTGACCAATCTGGTAAAGGACAACTAATTAGGAAGACAGTAAACTAAAACTAGGGAAATTACTTTCTTTTAACACTCTAAAGTTCCTTGTATCCTTTGAACTATTTATGGATTATTTCTTTCCTCATGTGTACAAACCACTACAAACTACATGAATTTCAGAGTACATAGTGGGGAATAGGTAAGGCGGGCAGGTGCTAGAATCAGGGTCTCTGGAAGCAGGGGTGGTTTTAGGGTATCTAGGAATCACCATATAGGGCAGAACCTTTGGCTTAGGTTGTCTAGGTTTTAAGTTATTATTGTGTTAGTAAAATAGCTTTGGGCAAATTCATAGAGAATCTATGCTTTCTGGCAGTTCCAGGACTCATGTCCTAACACTGGGAGATGCCTGCTCAATTTAGACATGGCAGAAGTGATTGGTGTGTTAACAATGAATATTGGAAAGATGAGGGACTGAATCTTATCTAAACTTTCTATTTTCTCCAGTGCCTTGGACAGGGAGTAAGGGCTTAATAAATAATTACTGATAATGATGAGGATATAAAAAACAAGCCTACATAGTTCTCCCTGAAATTAAATGGGTATGGATCATTTGAAGAATACCTCTTTTAAAAGAATATATGGTACTGATTTTCTGATTCCTTAAAACCTCTAGGAAGTAACCCGAGAGATTTTCACCCACAGCTTAAGAGCTAAGGCTGTATACATTTATAACAAAGTCAGTGTAACAAATAAGGGTTTCATCAGGGCAAGACAGAATATAAAGAAATCCTAAGGGCTCAGTTGGAGTAACCACCAAGAGTACTCCAGGGACTAAGGGCCTGTCTGGCTTGCAGGACTAGATCTAATACTACAAAACTCAAGGGACAATGAGATAATTAGGAACCATAGGGAGGGCCTCTAGTTGTCCAGCTGTTCCAAACTCAAATGGATTTGTGATTTCATTGATTGGGGATTGAGTTTCCTCCAGTGATGCCGATGACAACCCATCTATGTCTGCCCAGGCTGTTCAACTGTTATCCATGTCCTCCCAAAAATTCATCATAAGGAATCAATCCAACATGGTGGAAGCCCTCCTCTTTTCCCTGACATCCTTAGAGCAACAGTGATAAACTCAAGTTTTTTGTCATCTCTTGCTCTTGCCATATGACCAGCCTTTTCCTTCAATACATGAAACAAAGCTATTTCATATACATACAATTTTATCTCTCAGATTAGATTAGGCAGGGTATTTCTTCCTACAACTGTGCAATAGAATGGGAAACACTAAAAACCACTGACACGTAATACTTCTTTCATAAAGGCATACTTTCCTCTTATAAAACAAAAGCATAAGTTTTATGGGAAATACTGACTACCCAGGCCAATACATATTATAATTGTATGTGGCATCATTGTTGCTCTAAGAATGTCAGTGAGAAGAGGAAGGCCTCTGCCATGTTAGATTGATCCCTCATAGTGAATTTTTGGGAGGACACGGAGAAGAGGTGAACAGCATAGGCACACATGGATGGATTGTCATCTGCATCACTGGGGGAAATTTACTCCCCAATCAATGAAATCACAAATCCATTTGAGTTTGGAACAGCCGGACAACTAGAGGCCCTCCCTGTGGCTCCTAATTATCTTACTGTCTCTTGAGTTTTGTAGAATTAGCTCTAGTTCTGCAAAACAGTTTAAAAAAAAGATTACAAACTTACAATGATGTTTTAAGATTACCATTGATAGCTATTTCCTTGCTTAAAAAAAAAAGCATTAGAGCACCTGAGCCATTGTAAGAATGCAAATACTGGATGTGACGCCTATATTAAAAAATACTAATTCCAGTTGCAAATGCTTACTGTCCTTTTCCCAGCAGGATTCCTCTGCAATTCATGACCAAAAATATTAGATAAGTTCTGAAAATCAGAGCAATCAATTGCCATATTTATGGACTGTTACTTAGGTATTGTCAAATTACAAAACATTCTGTCCTAAAATTATCATGTCATTTTTTATGCAGATGCATTAATTTACAACTTGAAGTGTTCCATTTGAATAGCTGGCAACTTAAATGCTAGCAAATAAAACAAAAACCAGATACCTAATAAATCCATTAAAAAATGTCAAAATGCTTATTTTGTTTAAAATAAGCTATTGGGAAAAAATCTCCCTGGTTTTATTTAAATATAATAATATTTTATTGTGAGGGCCCTTAACAGGGATTTTATTAACAGAGGATGTAGGAGTTATTTATGAGATTTGAATATTGCCCATACTAGTCTTCTGAATGGCTTAAAGAAGAGACAAAGGTCAGGGGGGAAGCCATAAAGATATAGACACAAGGAAGTTTGGTGTATGTGTATGGGTAGAGTCCACTTTATATTTTGCTTTAGCAATGTTGAGAATTCAAAATGTGATTGATACATAGGTGCTTTATTTTAAAGGCAAGTTCCTGTTTCTAGGAAGGAATATGCCTACATTACTCTGATAATTCTCCTACATTAGCAATCACCTCTGGCTAATCTCTGTATATCTGAAATCAACTTCTCTTCATATAATTATAAAGCTATTCAGTGTCATTTTTTCTTCCAGTTTGTTTCTTCATATTTAGTTTGAGTTGGGAAAACCTTCATCATTTGCTACTTCCCCTCTACCTCTCATTTCCCTTTCTAGATCCACACCCTCTGACTCAGAGACTATTTGCAGAAGACACCTGTTTTTAAATGGATCCACAGGAAATACCTGTTGTCTTTTCATGATCTGACCCTGCATTTGGTTGGTTGAAATATGATCCCTTGATTTAAAAAAAAAGATACCAAAAAACTTAACTGATGCCCACAGACTGATGGAATTACATCCTGACAGCATTTACTGGAAACCAGAGTATAACCAGCTATTGCTTTCCTTCCATGAAGAACTAGGATTTTAGTAAAATAATACTATCATAAAACTGTCCCTATTTTATTTTTAATTCAATTTAGTGCTCAGGTTTTACATTTAAACTTTAAATTTAGAATCATTTAAAATTGAAACTCAGAATCATCCTTCTTTTAAGGTGAACAAAATCTAGTCTAAGTATCCTTGACTTTCTGTTCCTAGGTTACATTAGTATTTCTAAATAAATCAGGTCTAAAAGTACCAAGGGGTAGGCTTGTTCAACGGTTATCAGAAGTCAGCATTTATTAAGTGCCTAAATTTTGTCAGTTATCACAACCAGGGCAAAACCTCTATAATCTGCCCAGAAGTTCTCTATCCCTCTAAAAACCACACGGGGTTAGTGAATAATGAACTGTGTCTTGACTTCCATATCCTACACTTTCACACTTCAGCAAACACTATTATGCGGTTCTTGGTCCCCACCCTTTTCATCTTGCTGGAATAACACTCTTTAACCTCAGTTGTTAACCTTTTTTGTGCCACTGACCTGTTTGGCAGTCTGGTGAAGCTTATGGACCCCTTCTTAGATCAACTGAGCGATAGATAGGACAATTGATGATAGACCGGATTGATGAAAACGACAGGACTGAGAGATTATAGATAGGATAGATAGATAATAGAGAGGATAGGATAGATAGAAGATAGGGCAGAAATATTATAGAATAGAAAGCACAGCAGGATAAATGACAAACAGAATGTATAGACAGATGGATGATAGGACAGAGAGATTATAGATACATGATAAACAGGCTAGCCAGATGACGGATAGGATATATAGATGGATAGATGATTGACAAGACAGGACAGACAGACAGGATATAGATAAGAGACACCCTAGACAAAACATACTGCATTTATCAATATATTTAAAAGAAGTTTAATCACCTCCAGGAGATGAACTCCTGCTTTAGGAGATCTGGCCCCAAACCCGCCTCCTCCCCTCCCACTTCCCCGTGTCCAGTGCCGGGGGTCCCGGGTGGTGCGCACGCCCGCCAGCGGGCAGGCTCCTTCCCACGCTGCGCGGCCAGACAGACCAAGGAGAGTTAGGAGGCGTTTTCCCACGCTCTGCCACGTGACCGCCACCCCCTTCCTCAAACGCCTCTGCTCTGGAGAGACCAGAGACAGAGGAAAATGATAATGACGGCGATGACGAAGGAGATGACGCTGCAGCCTCCTGGGCTTGCTCAGGCCCCACGCGCGGTGCATGAGGCATTCGCACACGCGCACAAATCGGTATACATACACACGCGCGTGCGACACGGTCCCTCCCCGTGGGGCAAGCGAAACGCCCCCAGCCCCTGGCCCCTAGCGCGCACCCGCAGCGCACTCGTCACCGCTGCAGCCGCAACCGCGGCCGCCCCCACACGCCCGCCCTCCCCCCTCCACCTACCTGCGCCCCTCCCCCCAGGCCAGGCACCTTCTGGGCCCGGCCTGAGCAACGCCCTCCCACCCTTCGTCCCTTCCCCCTGGGGCCGTGTGCAGGGCTGGCGGCGGAGCCGAGGCCCTTTGCGAACATGGCGCTTATCCCGTGCCAGGTGCTGAGAGTGGCCATCCTGCTGTCCTACTGCTCCATTCTGTGCAACTACAAGGCCATTGAGATGCCCGCGCACAAGACCTACGGAGGCAGCTGGAAATTCCTGACGTTCATAGACTTGGTAAGGCCGCCCACCCCTCTGTGTGCGTGACACTGCGTGTGTATGTGTGTGTATGTGTATGTGTGTGATCACACCCCGCACACACCTCCGAGCCCCTGCTTTCTCAGCTACCATAACATCCAGTGACCCTCTCTCCACCACCTGGTGGGGAAAGTGGAGTGGGAGGGATTTGGGAGGGGGAGACTCCGAAGAGGCGGAGCAGGAGGCTTCCCCTCCCCTCTTCTGCATTTTTCTCCCCTCCCATCTCTTCTTTCCCTTCCATTCCAACTGCGAGATGATTTCATGACCTTGACTGTGAAATTGGCTTCCTGCTGCGTCTGACCCCGCCGCCCCCTAACTGACCTCGAGCGTACAGTCTGAGCGATAACGTGGCTCCGTCTAATCAGCACCTTCTCCAGAAATGAGAGTCAGCGCAGAAGGGAGAGCAGAAAACTCTGTGCAGTCCCCTTTTCCTAGCGTACCTTTCCCTAGCGTACCTTTCCCCCACCCACCACCCCCATCCTCTTGCGGGTGTTTATAAACTCTGCAACTTTTAGAGGGAAACTTTCAAAAAGATTCTTTCCAAATGGTTTAACTTCATATCTTGGACACTTTCACCATCCTTTAAGTTGGAGAAAATTATGTGTATGTAATGGTCTGCAAAAAACTGGATCTCTTTTTTTGTAGTACCTATTGCAGTCTGGTCCATTCGTTCAGAACTGATCCATCTTAGGTGGCTGGGGGCCCCAAGGAAACTGGGCTTTCCCCTGTCAGAAAACTATCTCACCTCTGAATGAAGAAACTTCTGGGTGAAAAGTGAAGTGTGTAAATTTGGTGAGAGTTATGCAGTGTGCCTTCTCTGTATATGTCTTTTTCCCCCCCCTTCTAATCTGGGTGTGTGTGTGTGTGTGTGTGTGTGTGTGTGTGTGTGTGTTTATAAAGTATAAACCAAAAAAGCTAAACCAAATCATAACTTCTTCATGGAGCTCAAATGAGAAAATGCCCAACTCGTGGAATGGAAAATTGGAAAAAAGAAATGAAATTTTTCCAGGTCGTGGAAAAAGTTGGCTATCTAGAGGAGGGTTTGCCTCTGCTTCCATGAGGACTTTGCACTCTTTTGAAAATGTAAGTCATATAATATGTAGTTACTAATAAAAGTAAACAGCAGTCTATCTTCAGTTCTTAAGTAGACTTGAGGAGTCTTTTGGTCTTTAATAATGTTGCCTTAGTATTACACTTTTCTGGAGGGTTTTATGTTTTAAGTGCTTTCAAGTATATTATCTCCTACCCCTAGAAGATTTCAAAGCTTCCTGTGCATTACACTGCATTGTGTCATTCTTGTCTGGGAAGCATACTGAGCTATAGCTACTAAAGAAAACTGGAAGAATCCATCCAAACTTTAAGAAGGCATCTTTCTGGCCTGTTGTCCAGACCCCATTGGCTTAGGGCTCCTGATGTTAAGTGAGGTTGGAACCTGATTGAACATTTAAAGGCTTCAAAAGGCATAAATTATTGTGTGACAAAAGTCATTTAATCTACTCCCATCTTTAGAGTGAGAATGGTTGGACTGGGTGATCTCTGAGATCTCTTCCACCTCTAAGATTCTGGCATAAATCTGGTAGTGGGGAGTAGAGAAAGGAAAAGAATTAGAATAAAGACCCAGGACAGGGTTAGAATGAGAATTCAGCATCAGTTAGGAAAAATTCTTAGAACTCAAGAAAGATCTTTGCATTTAGAATAAGATGACTTGGGTTTGAATTCTGTCTCTTTGAGTTACTATTTGGGCAAATCACTCAACCTCTCCTGGCCTAGTTTCCTCATTTGTAGAATGAGCTGGTTGGACTAGAGGACCTTAGAGAACTCTCCAGGCTCTGTCTGTAATTCTATAAGCTGGTGTAACTACTTTCTTTTAATGATATCCTTCCTCAGCACGTTGCTGGATGTTTCTTCAGAAAATTTTCTCTGCAGATGTAGGCACTGTCTACTTGTCCTCTTATACTTTGGAGAAAATTTAAAGAGTTTGGGCCATCATTGACTTGCCTAGGGTCAAAGAGCTAGCAATTGTGGGAGGCCAGATTTGAACTCACAGTGGGCCCTGAATGATTATATATTCTGCAATATTGGCTATATGGCATAATCACTTCATATCTATTTTTATATAACATACTATCAATCCTTGAATTTGGTCAGATAGGGCTTATTGAAATGAAATTATTCACTTTTTTTGGTGTGTGGCCTTAAGGAAGTTATAGTCTTCCTTCTGTAAACATGTCTTTTTTTTTTTTAAATTTTTTGGCAAGTCAGTTGGGGTTAAGTGACTTGCCCAGACTCACACAGCTAGTAAGTGTCAAGTGTTTGGTCTGAGATGGAATTCGAACTCAGGTCCCCCTGACTCCAGGGTCAGTGTTCTATCCACTGAGCTACCTAGCTGCCCCCACATGTCTTTTTTTTAATTGTAGGGATAATCTTGAACTTCAAGAACTGCTTTGAGAAGGTTCCTCTGAAACTCTTTCAGAAGAAATACATATGTAAAGTGATTTTTTTCTTATTAGAGATTTTGATTAGATTCCTCATTTTCAAAAGGAGGATTAGATCTTTTCAGCTCTGAAATTATGTTATTCAGTAGATCTTAGGAATTCTACAGATATAAACTTGGTTTTATTTAAAACAACAAAAAAACCCCTGTTACATTCCTTAGTACGTTCAAGTGTTCTGAGTACATTAAATTCCTGCCACTTCACTCTTCATTTGTGTGTGTGTGTTTAAATTAACCTTTTCCCTCTGGATTTGAATGGCATTATTCATCTTGACATCTCAGATCAGTTTTAGACTTGATTTTTGTTTCCCAAATCTTCAGTGATAGAGTCACCTTTTGGGCCAATTCTGATGTAAGAGAACCATGAGCTTTATCCTGATTTCAATAATATATGGCATCAGTTTGTGGCTAGGTGGCACAGTGGATACAGTGTCAGGCCTGGAGTCAGGAATACTCTCATCTTTCTGAGTTCAAATCTGGCCTGAGACACTTATTAGCTATATGAACTTGGACGAGTCACTTAACCCTATTTGCCTCAGTTTCTTTATCTGTAAAGTGAGCTGGAGAAGGAAATGACAAACCATGCCAGTATCTTTGCCAAGAAAATCCCAAATGGTGTCACAGAACAACTGAACGACAACAACAAATCAATTTGCAGAAAATTGAATTGACCTTCAAATTTGGTGATTAAGAAATCACCGATAACTGGGGAGAGAGTAGTTTCAGTTGAGTGATGAGGTTGATCAGCCAGTTTATAAGGAATTGAGTAATCAATGAGAGTTCCATGAAAGTGGATCCCTGAATTGTAGATGGCTTTTTCTAGGTGTTTAGCTGTGAAAGGGAGATAAGCCAATGGAAGAGTCTGTTGAAGGTGTTTTTTTTTTATTTTTTTGTTTTTTGTTTTTAAAAGAATGGGGAGGTTGGGCATATTTGAAGAAAGAAAGACCAGATAGATAGGGAAAGGTAGAATCTTTGCTCCAGAGACAGAGAAGATTGAGGATGCAATCTGCTGGAAGAAGATGGGACAGATTAGAATCAAAGGGAGATATAGAGTAGGAAAAAAACAGTGATGCTCTGTTCATTTTTTAAATAATTAATTAATTTTGATTTATCAACAATTACTTCCATATGCTTTTGAGTTTCAAATTTTTCTCCCTTTTCCTCCCCACCACCCTCCCCAAGATGGCACACAATCTGATATAAGCTATATATATATACATATATATATACATTCTTATTAAACATATTTTCGGATTAGTGATGTTGTCAGTAAAAATTAGAACCAATAGGAGGAACCACCAGAAAGAGGAAACAAAACTCAACAGAAGAGGGAAAAAAAATACCAGATAGTATGCTTCTATCTGCATTCGAATTCCATAGTTCTTTCTTTGGATGTGGAAAGTATTTTCCATCACAAGGCCTTTGGAGATGTCTTAGATCCTTGTATTGCTAGGAAGGGTTAAGTTTATCAGTATTAGTCATTGCACAACGTGGCTGTTATTGTGTACAATGTTCTCTTGGTTCTGCTCACTTCGCTCAGCGTCAGACCATACAAGTCTTTCCAGGTTCTTCTGAAGTTAGCCTGTTCATCATTTCTTATAGCACAATAGTATTCCATTACATTCATATACCACAACTTGCTCAGCCATTCCCCAATTGATGGGCATCCTCCTAATTTCCAGTTCTTTGCCACCACAAAAAGATCTGCTATGAATATTTTTGTACATGTGGGTCCTTTTCCCATTTGTATGATCTCTTTGGGATAAAGCCCTAGAAGTGCTACTGCTGGGTCAAAGGGTATGCACATTTTTATAGCCCTTTGGGCATAGTTCGAAATTGCTCTCCAAAATGGTTGGATCGTTTTACAACTCCACCAGCAATGCATTAGTGTTCCAATTTTCCCACATCTTCTCCAACCTTTATCATTTTCCTGTTTTGTCATGTTGGCCAATCTGATAGGTGTGATGTGGTACCCTCAGAGTTGTTTTGATTTGCATTTCTCTAATCAATAGTGATTTAGAGCATTTTTTCATATGACTGTAGATGGCTTTAATCTCTTCATCTGAGAACTGTCTGTTCATATCCTTTGACCATTTATCAATTGGGGAATGACTTGTATTCTTATAAATTTGACTTAATTCTCTCTATATTTTAGAAATGAGGCCCTTATCAGAGATACTGGTTGTAAAAATTCTTTCCCAATTTTCTACCTTCCTTCTAATCTTAGTTGCATTGGCTTTGTTTGTGCAGAAACTTTTCAATTTAATGTAATCAAAGTTATCCATTTTACTTTTTGTAATGTTCTCTATCCCTTGTTTGGTCATGAATTCTTCTGTTCTCCATAGATCTGATAGGTAAACTATTCCTTGCTCTCCCAGTTTGCTCATATTATCAGCCTTTATATCTAAATCATGACCCCATTTTGACTTTATTTTGGTATGTGGTGTGAGATTTGGGTGTATGCCTAGTTTCTGCCATACTCTTTTCCAGTTTTCCCAGCAGTTTTTTTTCAAAGAGTGGGTTCTTATCCCAGAAGCTGGGGTCTTTGGGTTTATCAAATAATAGATTACTATAGTCATTGACCACTGTGTCTTGTGATGCTCTGTACATTTTACCAGAGTAAAATAAAACTAACAACTAGTTTTTGAAAAGTTTACTTTGTGACCCTTTCCAAGTCTAAAGTTCAGTAACCTTTGGTCTTATTCATTCATTCATTCATTCATTCATTCATTCATTCATTCATTCATTTGTTTTTACTGGGGATCCAGGTCAATGTGTATGCTGTTTTCTGATTTGAGGTTGCATTACTCTCTGCACAAGTCTTCATTTTTTTAATATTCTTATTGATTTCCCTTTTTTTATAGTGCAATATTAAAATATTGCATTAAATTAACCGTAATTAATTGAGCCATTCTCCAATTTTAGACATATAGGTTATTTCCAGGTTTTTGTTATTATTACTTTGCTATTTTAAATAAATTATAACTTTTTTGCTTGCCTAGATCCTCTTTTTGCTTTTCATATTATTTTTAGGATAAAATCTTAGTAATGCAATTTGCTGAGTCAAAGGGTAAAGTCAGTTTCTCAGCTTTTAAATAATTATAAAGCTCACAAGAGCATACAACTGAGAGAAGCAGTGTAGAATGATCAGGAATGAAGTTGGCGTCAGTCAGGGAGGTCAGAGTTCAGATACTGACAGATTCTGGCTTTTTGACACTCTTATACTTGTACCTCTCCATATTACTGGCAATTCTCTAAGAGTCCAGGGTGTAGAACATTTGTAGTCTACACAGGCGTCCAGACAAAAAAGCCATCAGCCTTATTAGAATGAAACCAGACGAAGGCAACTGGATTTCCAAGGCTTTGCCACACAGCTATTTTGTAATAATGATAATACTAATTATTATAATGGAAAAAATAAGGCGCATTATACCTGTCATTATTTTGTGAAAGTTGAGTTCAGATTTTTTCTGACACAGACACTTATGAGAGAAAGATTCACATGAATTGTTATTTTATTTCCACTTTCCATTGCCCCATAAATATTGAGGAATGTATCCAGTTCTTCAGTTCCCTCTTTATTCATTCGATTAACAAACACGAGTAATGTGGGGGAATGAGCATTGGATATAAAGCAAAGCACTGGGTTCAAATCCTAACTGCAGCTTGTTAAAGTTTTACCTTAGGTAAGTTATTTCAATTTTCTGTGGACCCCAAGTTCCTCAAGCATAAAATTGAAGGCTTACAACTCCTGAAAAAGAGGTAATGGACTTTTGTTGCAGAAAGAGATATATTTTTGGACAGACCAATGTGGGAATTTGTTTAGCTTGATTGTGCATATTTGTTGTAAGGGTTTTTCCTTCCTCCCCTCCTTCCCCCAAACCCCCTTTAATTTGGGGTAGAGTTGGAAGGCAGAGTGAGGCTAGGATCGTAACTCTGAAAAAGAAAAACAGAGTCATTGCCTAAGGATTAAAAAAAAATCCACAAAATAGAATAGAGCAAGAACAGGACCGCTTTGAATGTTACATGTTACATTTATTATACGCTAAAATGAAACAGGGAGCTGTATCATGTAATAGAGATTTGCAGTTTCACATATAGTCCTCATTTTCTGTTCCACGCTGTGTATGGAAATGCTCATTTTATTTGGTGTTAAGTTCAGAATTAAAAAAAAAATTAAATGAATGGTTTAGACTAACTGATCTTTAAGATGTCTTTTAGCTTGATCCTATGTGCAGAATACTGTGGGGAATACCAAACACATTATTCTTAGACCAGGAGCAGCTGAGTAAAGTTGAATTTAGATTACTTTCTACTCTCTTTCTAAAGGGTAATTTTTCTAAAAGGGTAGTAAAACCATAGCCAGACCATATGATCGTGTGGAAAAAGTGAAGTTACATTCAAATTATTTTATTTTAGGGACTTGAGAAATTGATTTTTAAAATGTTTCTTTGGCCTCTGAAAAATCCCCAGGATGCCATATTTTTCCATTTACAATGATAAATATTCCTAAGAAATAGAATAAAATGCTAAATTTTACATTTGGTTTTTGTTCTGACCATACAGTAAAATACATCTTAAGTAAGAGTTTTTGGCTTAATTTAACATAGGTAATAAAACTTCCCAAGGTGAATTTCTTTATTCCATTATTCCATTATATAGCTGCACTCCTGTTTTACCTAACAAAACAGTAATGTAGTATGTAGAAGAGAAAGAGTTTAAGTAGAAACACCCTGCATTAAAGTTGGCTCACTTTTGTAAGTAGAATACTGATAGATACAGTGGAAGGCTGGTGCTGGATAAGTGCATGTTAATTGATTGGTAGGATCAAATCAATGCATTTATATAGAAAAGGAGAGTCTATCAAGTATTTTACATGGGTTATCTTTTTCGGGAGTATTACTTGTACAGTCTTCTATCAAACAGGTTCCTTGGTATGGAAGAGTTGAGAAAAGAGTTATTGATTCTCTTCTCTGTTTACATATCTTGCTGGAATTACAGAGCGTCCTCTCGGCATTGGCTGAGGTTTCTTTTTTATTTTCCCTTCACTATGTAGTGTTTAGGAAAATTTGTTGGTACATTGTAGGGTTTTCATTTGTTTTTCTATAGTCATCTGAAATGTCTTGTTACTCCTAGAAACGGTAACTGGGAAAGCCTGAACAATGGTTTGATTTTCCATTTTGAATCAGGTGTTCCTGTAACCAAGGCTGACTTTGAAAAAATCCTGCAGTCTGGTATTCTAGGACAGTGTGGAACTCTTGTGAAGCATAAGGCTAAATAGTTTGTAGGGCTTTTCTGTCTGTTAGAGTAGTATTCTCTTTAAAATTAATAAGAGGTTTGGACTTCGGACTCATCTTGAATGGCATGGAACAAGATGAAGAGATCCAACCCTTGACAGACTTCATGAATCACATTATGGTGGGATTCAGCCCAGAAAATGTTTGAAATTTACTAGGTGCTCAGAAACAGTGACTATTTTAAGTTTGTTTTGAGTTGCTTTCATTAAAGTGCTTTGACGTGCATTTATTATTATCCACACTAGAGGAGCAATAACAATAGAAATTTAAGTACTCTAAAAGTAACTTAATCCCTGCCCTTCTGCTTTGTAACTGACCCTTACCTACATTCATTTCAAATTTAAAGGACCTCCTGTCTTTGGAATTCTCCTTATAAAATCCAGTGGGGGTTGTTATTCTACTGTTCACATTTGCTTGTGACAAAACTCTGTTTCCATTTCCATTTGCCCAGTTTCTTATTTTAGAGTAGAGTAGCTCCAAGTATGCAGGGCTTTCTTTGTGATGGTCTTCTTTCTCTATAAGAAAATGTGTCAGTTTTGATGATGAGTGGGTCATGCAGATAGGTAATATCAATTATTTCTATTTAAATGTAGATGAATTACTTGAATATATTAAAAGTTTGATAAGTTATTATTTCCTCTTTATAAATACATGGTAGTAATTATCTACTAAAGATATGTCCCCTTAGAAAATGCAAGTAGAACCCCATTTTAATGAATAGTATTGTAATGTCAAGTTTTATAAAATAGTGCTCTTTCTATGGTCTAATAAACTGTCTATGCTAATTCAATGAATTCTGTTGAATAAAAAAAATACAATAAAATTTTGACTGTTATCAGTCCATTTGATGAAGCTCTTTTCTTGGTAATGCATTTATGTACACTTCCTGTATTGGAGAACCTATATCTAATATTCTTAATAAAATTCATCACATTTTTCAAAATAATACATTGGTGACTTTTTTTTTAGAATTTACTCATAGTGTATATGGTGATCTGTTTGTGGGCTGATGGGAGATATAATAGGAGTCTGGTTGGCTTTAAGTAGAGACTAATCTTGAGGTAATACTGATAATAATAATAAATAATAATAAAACTATTTTTGTTCATATCACAAAGCAAAATGAAGTGTTTTGTAGGTATTTTAGAGAGCATACTATTTGAGGAGATTACAAATCACCCCGCAAAGTTGAATTGTCGTGGTCAAAATAAACTAAAAAGCAGGTATTCATCAGTTACAAGGTAAACTCTATGAGCCTTTTTTTTTTTTAAAGCCAGACCTGTGGTTTCATTGGTATATGGAACCCTGGGTAAGGAAACTCTCAAGTTATTTATATGGGCAAATTGCTGGACTGAGACTTACTTGGTGTGAAGTCAGTAAACATTTATTAAGCACTTACTGTGGGCCAGACTTTGTGTTGGGAGAAAAAGAAGAAAAGGCAAAAACAGTCCTTACCCTCAAGGAATCTACATTCTAATGGTCAAGACATGTATATAACTATGAACTTATAGGTTGCATGAGGAGTAGATAGAAGGTAATGTCAGAAGGTCAGTTCTAGCAGTTTGTAACATGTCTAGGGTCATACAGCCAGTCAGAAATAAGACTTGAATGTGGTCTTCTTAATTTTGAGGCTGATATTCAAATCGCTATACCACTGCACCACACTACATCACACAACCTCTCCTCTATGTGATGTTTCCCAAAGTATTGCTTAATATGAATGCTATCCATCCTCTCTCCATACTCCTTATCCATCCTTTTCCTTGGGGGTGAGGGGGAGAGATGTGTTCCAGAGATATAATCATGAGTTTCATCCCACGAGTCCATGAGAAAAAGTAGTTGGTTCAGTGTCAATGTGACTAGAGGTCTCTAATGGATTACCTCAGGCATATGTGCTTGTCCCTGTGCTGTTTAACCATTTTATCAATGACTTGGACAAAGGGGCAGATGGCATTTTTGCCCAGTTTGCAGATAATACAAATCTGGGAGGGGTGAGCTAATGCAGCGGATAACAATAGAATCAGGATACAAAAAGATCTTCTGGGCAGGCTAGAGCATTGGTCTGAATCTGATAAGATGAAATTCAGGGGAAAATGTAATGTAAATTCTTAAAATTTGGGTATAAAAAAATCAACTCTTAGTGCAAAATGGGGGAAGGAGTGGTTAGACAGCAGTTTGTCTGAAAAAGATTCAGTGATTTTATTGTAATGCAAGCTCAGTATAAGTCAGCAGTCTTGGCCGAAAAAGCTAATATGACCTTGGAATGCATTAAGCAAGGAATAGTGGTAGCTCCACTATACTCTGCTTCATCAGACCTCATCAGCAGTACTGCATTCATTTTGGAGCATTACAATTTAAGAAAGATATTAAGTTGGAGGGCAACCAGGTTTGAGTAAAAGAGTTGGACGTGGTTAGCCTGAAGAAGAGAAGACTGGGGAGGTGCCATAGTAGTTGTCTTCAAATATTTGAAGGGCTTTTATAGGGAGGAAAGATTGGACTTGTTCTAATCTTGGCCCTAGAAGGCAGAACCAGTAGCAATGTGAATAAATTCCAAAGAGGCAAATTTAGGTTAGATTTCAAGAGAAACTTCCTAATAATTAGAACTGTCCAAAAGTGTGAGTGGCTGCCTTAGAAAATGCTCTCTTCCTTGGAAGTCTTCTGTTGTTGTTCTTTGTCCTTTGTTCTTGAAGAAAACCATGACATCAGGAAGGTGATGCCATGACTTGCAAGTGAATTGGATTTAAATGAGGGAGGGCTGGGCCCTGTAGCAAGATATAGATCAGGATGACTGGAGTGGTCCTGGGTGCAGTGGGAGACCTTGGCCATTTTAAGCTAAGGTCTTTTCCAGGTTTTAGTTCCGTAATTAAGGCAATGAGCCAAGGAATGGCTCCTTTTACATAATTTTTTAAAAAAGTCAATTTGGGAGAGGAAGACCCTAAGGGTCTCTGGCCAGAACAGAAACTATTGCTATTTACATTCACTCTGAGCCATGAGGCCCAAACAATTGTTGACCAGTCAGTGAGAGCCAGAGTGAATTGGGTTTAAGGCATGATCTTTATGAAAGAAATCTAGCCAGTAAACCTCAAGATATATTGCCAGATTTCAGCCATCAAAATGTACATTCCTTTGGGCAGAGCAGGAGCAGGTAAGGGTGTGATACCCTATGTCTGGGGTGGGTAACCTGTGGCCTTCTAGGTCCTTGGGTGCAGCCTTTTGACTCAGTCAAGTTTTATAGAACAGATCCTTTTATTAAGGGAATTTGTTCTGTGAAGTTTGGGTTCAGTCAAAGGGCCTTGTGGACAGAGGGAGAAGAACCTGAAGGAGGCTGGAAGACCACTTTTGTATGTTATATTAGGGATTCATTTTATGGATAGGTTGGAATAGGTCACTGAGGTCTCTTCTAACTCTAAAATTCTGTGATTTATGTCACATGCACACACACACACACAGACACACACACACACCACACACACATGCAAACACACTCTTTCCAGGTCAGGTCCTAATAAAGTCTTAAGTAATAATGGGTTGCCAATGTGGATTTAGCGAATTCTATTGAATGAAAACCTCAAAAAGAAATAGATAAGAGATATAGATCTATGTAGGTAGATATAAACATCTGAAAGTTATCAACACAACACTTTGAGAAAATAGCACATTTTATACTGAGATTCTTATATTTAGTAAAGTTACAGTAAAAGGGCATGATTTTAAAGACCGAAAAACAACCTTCCCTAATTTGATCCTGGTTGCAGATCATAGGCAATATGGTACGGTGGAAAGAGTAGTGGAGTCAGAGGACCTTGGTTCACATTCTGCCTGTGATTGTGATGCTTGCTGCTTGTGGAATTTTTTCATCTATAAAATGAAGAGATTGTACTGGATGGCCTGTGAAGTTCCTTCCAGCTGTAAATCTGTTAGCCTATCAACTTTTCTTTCATGTAAATAAATGTAAACATAATATAAATTATAATACAAAATAATGTAAAAATAACAATGCCCCTTCTGGAAATTGTAACAATAAGAATCTTTGACATAGTTTTCTTGTCCCTTTAAGTGTATTAAAACAGGATCCTGCCAATATCTGAAAAAAGGACACTAAGCACTATTTGAATATTTCCCCGTATACATTTTTAATTTTTACAAAAATTCAACGTACATTCAATGCTTTATAAAGAAGCTAAGAAGTAGTATTTCAGAGTGACAGGGACATTGTTTACACAATACCGGATTTTAAGCGAGGAGGGACCGCAGGGGTTATTTCTTCCAACACTCTTAAGTTAGAGAAAGTTAAGTAGGAAGAAGGAAGTTAACTGGATGGATTAAGAGACTTCCCCAAGGTCACATAGGTGGTACGCAGGAACAATCTCTGGTTTTAGGGCTGAGGAAATAGATTCACATCTCTCAAAGTAAACAGAATGACACTTCTCTTGAAAACATTTTGCAGACACATTTTCTCATAATGATCCTATGGTTAAAGATTATACATACTTTACAATTAGAAAGCAGACATCTGGTAGAAAGGTTAAATGATTTGCTAAAGGTCACACAACAAACGAGCTGAATGAGAGTAAGTAAAATGTCACTATTTGGTGGGAATGTCTGTCAGAATTAGTGATTCTAATTTGAATTATAGGTTAAAAAAAAACTTACATGTTCTTAGAATTAGTGTCCCCAACCAAATGTTTCCTAGTAGAGACCCACATGTAATTAATGAATAATTACTTTCAACTAACTTACCAAAATACCAGTTTTATAGAAGGTTGGCTTTTGCTTACATTGCATTTTTATCAGATATAAATGTTTGGCTACTTAGAAAATGCTCGAATTCATGACTTGTGTAGCTATTTGTTTGCTTATCAAGTAAACATTGTAAGCATTTCATCACAGATATTGCAAAGGTAAATTCCAAAATAAGAAAATAATCATTAATGATGCATTACAGTCAGGCAATCTGTTTAGGATCAGAACTAGCTTGTTTTTAATACTGCCCACATTAACCCTCCTTATACCTGACTGTAACTTGCTACTTAATTGTTCCTATGAGAGTCAAAACAATGAAATAAATTCCTATCAATTACTGATTCCAATAGAAACTTTGATTGCTACATTATAACTGGAATTTCCTCTGACTTAGATTTTTACCTCTTCTGTTCCTACTGTGTCACTCACTCAATAAACTCCAGGTTGTCTGGAGGATAAAATATATATATTTTTTTGCTCCTAGGATAAAAGAGAAACCCGTCTATTTAGCCTTTAAAGCCATTTACCACCTGATCCTAAGCTATCTTTCCAGCCTCATTGTACATCCCCAGTCACACAGTGCCTTCCAAGTCTGATCTCCATTCTTTTGCAGTAGCTGTCTCCTGAATGCACTCTCTTCTTAACTTTACCTCATGGAATCTTTTTCCTTTAAGGTGTAGCTCAATCACCACCTTCTACATGAAGCCTTAACTCCAAATTCCTTTCTTCTCAAACTACCTTGTATTTCTGTACTTTATTTTTATTTATTCTCTTTATGCTTATTCTGTACACACTTATATCTGTGCTTCTTGTCTGCATTATTAGAATGTATCTTTTCTGAGAGTAAGGACTGTTTTATTCTTTGTTTTTTATTTCCAGTGCCTTACATAGTGCCTGCCACATAGTAGATGCTTATTAAATGTATGTCAATTGATTTATTCAGTGGTTTTTAATAGTGCAGTGATGTTGCAGAGAAACTATACCCCAGTTTCTTTGGTATAGTGATTTCCCAGAAGAGGGAAATCCTGCCAATGCAGGTCAGCACCTTCTTTTCAGCTTTCAGTCTAGAGCACTGAGGAGGCTGAGTAATATGTCTAGGCTTGCACAGCCAGTATGTGTCAGACATTAGACTTGAACCCAGGTCTTTTTGGCTTCAAGACTGACTCTGTATTTGGTATGGTATGGGTGTTCAGAAAATATTGACCGGTTTTGATTGTAGGTTGGCTCTCCTAGTAATGACCTCTGTGTTTCAAGAAATAATTTTCCATTGAAGAACAGTTAAGGACTTATTTTCCTCTCACTTTCTTATTAGAGCTATAGGCATGATAGAGAAGAACATGTTAGACACTGTAGAACAGCAATAATGAAATAATTTGTTTCTCTTTTTTTTTTTTGGTCTAGGGTTTTTTAGCTAACCTTTGACAAAATGGAAAAATACCTTTTTTTTTAAGGCAGTTGGGGTTAAGTGACTTGCCCAGGGTCACACAGCTGGTGTCAAGTGTTTGATCTGAGGCTGGATTTGAACTCAGGCCTCCTGACTTCAGGGCCTGTGCTCTATCCACTGCACCACTTAGCTGCCCTTGGAAAAATACTTCTAAAACTACCGTAACGTGTAGATTTTACAAGAAAAAATTTGTTTTACCAGGGAAATGTCAGGTGATAATCTCTCTGTGTCAAAAAAGGTGATGTCATTTTAATGGCCCTCTAGGATTCTGTGATTCCAGCTTAGGGGTCAAGAGTATTCACTTCTAATTGTGTCTTAACAAGTTCTTACATCTTTTCTTCCATTTTCTCTTAATTAAAATTGTCAAATTCCATTTGAGTCAGAGTAAAGAGTTCTTCATATGCAGAGACAAAGTTTGCAGGAAATCAATTCCTCTACTTTTTTGAGTTAAAGGATGAAGTTTTAAAACGTGTTTCTAATTTCCCTCTAACCTGGGGGAGGGAGGAGGACAACAACTGTACCAAAATAACCTGTTTGCATACCTCATAATCTTCATTTAACTATATACAATTTGAGATCATCCTAAAAATGTTAGACATGCTCAGTTTTTAGCAGCTGTTTGTTAGTCCTAGAATTCATTTGATAATACTGCCCAGGTTCTCATTTTTCTGCCTATGGGAAATGTGTCAAATTCCATGGAGGTGACAGCATTAGGACTGCCTCCTTTTTTTGAATACTAAACCATTCCCTCATGGACTTTATCTTATTTATGCCCTCTCCCCATTTTTCCCTAGTATTTATCCTCAGCTCTAGATCTTTTGGTATCAAACACCATTGCTCAGTCAAGTCCTCACATGCCCTCAATAAAACCTTCCAACTCTTTTCCTTTTGTTAGGCTAGCTGCCAAATACCAGTTTGATATTTCACCAGGACATTGTATCTTACAAAGAGGCTGTTTGTAATGTTTCCATATTAGGACACTTGGAGGAAGTGAAAAGGAAAGGTTGTAGAATAACTCTACACTTGGGAAAAGGAGTTTTCAGGTGTGCCCTGAGATGGTGAATGTGCATTGGGGTGGAGTACCTGAAGAACTGAAAGATCACCATGATGATTTAGAGTGTTTACTCTGAATATTGTTGATTACAGGCTTAGATTGTTAGTCATGCAATAAGCCATGGTAAAGTGATGTTGATGTAGCTTATGTCCAAAACTGGACTCATCTTTCTCCTCAACTTTCTTCCTCTTCGTGACTTCCTCATTACTGTTGAAAGTACCATCATCTTCCCACTCCCCCAAGTTCCAACTTGAGTGTCATCCTCCACTCACTCTCTCTTACCCCTCACTCCCTATATGTAGTCACTTATCAAGTCTTATTGATTCTACCTCTGTGACATTTCTTGTTTATTCTCTTCTCTCTGCTGCTGCTACCACCTTCATCACTTCACACCTGGATTGTTGCTAGAGCCTGCTGATTGGTCTCCTTGCCTTGATTCTTTCTCCACTTTATTCTACCCTCCACTCAGCTATCAAATTGATCTTCCTAAAGCACAAGTATGAACACGTCATCCCCCCATTCAGTTAACTCAAGTGGCTCCCTATTTCCTCTAGGATCTTGCCTTTTAAAACAACTTGTAACCTGACCTCTCTCTACTTTTCCAATCTTCTTATATCTTACTCCCCTGTATGTATTCTTTGATCCAGTGACACTGGTCTCCTTGCTATTCCTTGTATGAGACATTCCATCTCTGGACTGTGCATTTTCACTGGCTGTACCCCAAACATGAAACCCTTAGCCTCCTAGCTCTTTGGCTTTCTGCGTGTCTCAGCTGAAGCCTCACCTTCTGCAAGAAGCCTTTCTCTGTCTTCTCTAACCTTTGTGTCTTCCCCGTGTTGATTATCTTCAATTTATACTGTATATAACTTATTTGTATTTAGTTTTTGCATGTTGTCTTCCCATTAGATTTTTGAACTCTTAAGAGCAGAAATTGTTGGGGTTTTTTTGCCTTTCTTTGTATCCCCAATGCTTCGCACAGTGCCTGACTCATAGTAGGCACTTAATAAATGTTTATTGGTTTGACCACAACATTTTCCTAATTTACCTGTCTAGTAAACCAGTCAAAAAGTTTAAAAAAGTGAGGTTACTATATGATCTAGCTGTAGGAAAGATCTGGATGTAGGCCACACTCCTGAAGTGAGATTTCTTTGAAAAGAATTTATTTATAGATATACACTTGAAAATAACACCTTATATAGTCTGCATTTTTTACAAGATAGATTTTAGGGGAAAATGCAGCTCATATATTCAGACCAATACAGTATGTTCCAGGAAAACTGGAGTGTTCAGAGAAATTAGTATGCTATGAGTTTGGAGCCTGAAGGGATGTCTAGTCCATAATCCTCATCTGACAAGTGAGGAAAATCAGACCTAGTGATTTGCCTAAGGTCACACAGGTAGTAACAAAATTGAATCTCCTTACTTTCCAAATCCAGTCTTCTTTCCACTACACTTGCTGCCTAAAAAATGGATTAGGACTAAAGGTTTAGGAATATAAATATCTAAGAGGCCTAGATGTTTCTAGGAAATATAAAAAAGAAGAATCTACAAGATAAGTACAGGATAGCTAGATGCCTAGGGTGAGAATCTTTGCTTTAAAGAGAAATGCCTTTATCGCAGAGTTGCAGGAGAACTAAAGGGATTAAGGGGGCCTCTATAAAGAGGAAGAACTCTGTAGCCTGGGGCCAAAGGGGAGATTTCCCCCCCTCCCCAATCCAGAGGAAAAAGCTGTCTCATAAGGATTGAAAACCAGATCTGGAAGTGGTGCTAATCCAAATGTGCCTTGGGCTAGTTTGAATGTTAGAATGTTCCTGCTTGGATGGTGTTAAGGTTAAAGAAAGGAAAGAGGGCAAACTGCCCAGTACACTGTGCCAGCACAGCCAGTCTGGCCAGACACGAAAAGTTAAAATCAGAAATATGCACTCTCTTAACTTATTCATTTATGGTTTTGTTTTGTTTGTTTTCTTTTAGTTCCCTAGTAAAAGTCCCATTTGAAAAATTTCAACCTTTTCTAGGATGAAAAGGGGGGAAAAAAGGCATTCTTTCACGTATCAGTCAGGGGCTACAATCCTGTGAACCCTGCTTTGAATAACCAGTGGAACCGTTGTACCCTAGTGCTTAGGTACGGTTCTAGAAGAGAAGTGAGCCAGCTCCATAGCCTTGGGAGAGCTGATGGAGCCAGGGTGAGTTTAGAATGAGAATTTATAGGATTGTAGAATATTAGAGCCAAAAGAATGTTTAGAGATTATCTAGTCTAACCCACTTATTTTATTAATGTGGACATTGGGGCTTAGATAGGTGCAGTGATTTACCTGAGGCCTAGACTTACCTCTAATCCAAATAGGTGAACCAGTACTGTTCTGTATTTACCATGTGAGGACCTGGGTTTGAATCCTGGTTTTGCTGATTACTACCTCTGTGACCTTGGCAAAGTCACCTAAATTATCTGGCCCTGAGTTTCCTCACCTGTAAATGGGGTAGCTAGGTGGCAAAGTGGATAGAGTGCCAGGCCTGGATTCAGGAAGACTCATCTCTGAAAGTTCAAGTCCAGTTTCAATTACTTAGTAGCTATGTGACCCTGGGCAAGTCACTTAACCTCGTTTGTCCCAGTTTCCTCATCTGTAAAATGAGTTGGAGAAGGAAATGGCAAACCACTCCAGTATCTTTGCCAAGAAAACCCCAAATGGGGTCACAAAGAGTTGGACATGACTGAAAAAATGACTCAACAACAGAAATGGGGGGGAGTGGACTAGATGACAGACAAGGCCTGTTTCAGCTCTAGGTTTATGATACAATGTCTAAACCATGCTCTCTGAGAACTAGAGAAGGATAGATAATAAATTGATTCACAATAAATTTTATAGAAAGCAGGAAGAGAAGGTAGTCAAAACAGAAAGGAAGCTAAAAAATAAGAACAAATAGAATGGCTGGTCCTGATAGAGAGACGATAGACTCGGAATGCAGATAGAGGCCTTTTTTTTTTTTTGATGTGGCGAATGCATGAATTTGTTTTGTTTGATGATAGATGTTTGTAACAAAGTTTTGTTGTTTTTTCCCCCCTTTCTTTCTTACTAGCTTTGCTTTCTTAAGGCACAAGGTGGTACAGTGGATAGAGTTCTATACCAGTCAGGTAGACTTGAATTTAAATGCAGCCTCAGACACTTAACAATAAAAATAATAATAACATTTATATAGTGCTTTCTGTGTGCCAGGAACTGTGCTAGCTTGCTAGTTATGTGACCCTGGGCAAGTCACTTAATCTCTCTCTGCCTCTGAAAATGTGGATGATAATAGCACTTACCTACCAGCATTGTTGTGACAATCATATTTATGAAGTGCTTAGAATGGTACCTAGCACATAGTAGGTGCTTAATAAATGATTGTTTCCTTCTGCCTTTGTTTCACTGGGGAGAGTGATCTGGGAAGGGAAATAGGATTTCTATTGGTAAAAAAAAAATGATTTAATTTAAAAAGGAGACTAGCCTGAAACAGTAATGAAAATAATATGAATAAGGTAAGTGTCAATGATCTATGAGAATGGAATAGAATAATTTACTGTCTGGGCTGTGAGAAACCTGAGATAGGTCCAACCTCTTCATTGTTGTACAGATGGGGAAAATGATGTACACAAATGGTAGAACAACTTGCCCAAGGTTATAAGATCTGTTAATAGCAGAGAACTCTTAAGGATGAGCAGAAGATTCCCAGAGAGAAAGTAAAGACAGAAAGAGAATTATGTGGTTCAACTTAAAGCTACTTATGCAAATCTTGACCTTCAGTGTTTAATTCTCCATTCTTCAAATATCAGTGTTTCTACTACTGCAATTCATGTTGCTAAGTGGACCCTCCTTAATGACAATTTATATGAACAGGGTCTTGGCTTACACTCTTAGAAAAACTCTGTGTAGTTCACAGAATGTGGTTGTTTGTTTTGGTTTAGGTCAGGAGATAGCTGAGGTTTTGTTTTTATTTAAATGTATTATTCATTTTACTGTTTTCTCTCTCAGTGTGATGTGAATGGAAATGCTATCAGTTTTTTTTATTAAGAAGCATCAAGTAAGTGACATCTGATCACAACTTTAATATATTACACAATAGAAATCACCTTAGAAATGGACAAGGGTTAAGATTAAAATATAGTTGTAGAAAACAGATGCAGATCTTAGCAGGGATACCTTAATGTTGCAGTCTGTCTCAATCACCTTTAATATTAAAGGCAAAATTAGAGTTCACAGATCTCTCTTTGGTTATTCACGGAGAAATAGTAAATGATGTGGTAATACTTGAATTGTGTAGGAAATTTTTCGATAACTACTTCGTCTTTTTCTTTAAAAATTTATTTTAAAGGTTATTTTTGTTTCTATGCCATTTCTATTTGTTTTGAGAAATTAGCTTTTTTTCCCCCTTAGGATACCAGAGATTTAATCCCTGCTCAATTACTAGCTTGCTATATGACATAATGCAAGACACTTTATCTCAGATTTTACATCTGAAAAACACGGGGATCGATAATGGTCTCTAAGGTCCTTCCCAACTCTAACAGACTTTGAATCTGTAATCATAATTGTGTAATGGGAATACTGGTTTTGTATTTGGAAAGTCTAGATTTGAGTTCCTGCTTCAACACCTATTAACATTATGATCCTGGACAGGTCCATTCAAGTCTGAACCTAAGGTTTCTCAGCTATAAAACGAGGATCTTAGCCATAATACTTATCTACTTCATAGAGTTATTTATGAGGATCAAATGAAATAATGTACATATAATGCTTTGTAAACCTTACAGTACTATATAAAGTTAGCTATTACCACTTATGTGATTTAGGGCAAGTCATTTAACTGCCTGGGTATCTTTCCAAGGAAGATGAGGGTATTGGGCTAGGTAGATACAGTGTCTCTAAAAATCCTTTCCAACTTTAAAATAATGTGTGGGCCTATGACTTAATGGAGATCAACCTTAGGGATTGTTACTTTTGTTTTGAGAGTAGAAAGTGAACATTTTGGAATGTAGGGTACTTCCCTAGCAGATAAACAGGAGGGGAAAGAGAGGTTAGAGGGTAGTTATTCGTGCACAGGATTCTTGAGTGTTGAACAAGATTGAAATTCAGATATTTAGGAGACTATTATAATGAGGCTTTATGGGTTCAGTCACTATCCTCATCCCTGTGGGTTCAGAGCAGGAGTTTAAAAAAAAAAGGTTACAGCCAGAATATATTAAGTAGGAGAATATTACATATGAGATTTCCTGAATTCACTTTAATATCCAGAATACTTAATATTAAAATATTCCATTTAAAATAATAAACATTGCTATTGTTTTTAAATCACATCCATGCGTTTGTAAAGTGGAAGTAAATCAGTTTGTTTGGGAGGAATTTTTAAAGAGAACGTAAGGACATAATGCTCAAAAGTACCACTTCAGTACATTTCTCACATAGTAACACCTGCCTTGAAAATTATAGAGGACTGGTAGCTACCCTCATTTGATACAGGGAGTTAGTTTGAAACTGTTATGTAGTAGCAGATGCAGAAATATTTAGTAGGTATTTTCTTAGAAATTAAAACTTAATGTTGTGAAAGCGTACTTGACCATAATGTACTTATTGTAGAGTGCAGAGCTATGTATTGGTATACATCACTTTAAGACTTATCAGACATTTTCCTCACAACAGCCCTTCTTTACAAATGAGGAAACTGAGATTCAGAAAAGTTATTTAACTTACCTAGAGTAATAAGATCATTGATTTAGACCTGGAATCCCCTAGGTTGCTAGTGTTCTTCTCTCTGCCATAAAAAAAAATATCTTTTTACTTGTATATGTGTTGTCTCCGCAAAAGAATGTAAGCTATTTGAGGTCAAAGACTGTTTCATTTTTTGTCTCTGTTATTACCAACACCTAGAATAGTACCTGACACATAGATGGCACCTGCTTATTAATTGATCCATTAAAGAGACACTAGAAATCATCTAGTCCAATTTCTTCTTATAAATGAAGAAACTGTGGTCTAGAGAAGATAGATGTGGCAGAGTCAAGACCTGAACCCATGTCCTCTGACCCTGAAATTAGCCCTTTCTCTACTGTACTGTGTTTCCTAATACACCTTAGAACATGTATTTGAACCCAAATATCCTAAATTCAAACCCAGTGCTCATTCTGCTACACTCCAACGCCTCTCTTACACTTAGGAAAAGAGATCTGAAAGCACATTAATTCAATAAATTCAATAAACATTTTTTAGGCACCTTTTATGTTCCAGGAACTTTACTAAATTCTGGAGGTACAAAAAGAGACAAAAATACTCCTTGCCCTTAAGGAGCTTACAGTTTAATGGGGGGAGAAAACTTGCAAACAAATATATGCAAAGCAATCTATATAAAGGATGAATAGGAAATAATTAAGAGAGGGAAAGCACTGGAATTAAGAGGAGTTAGGGAAGGCTTCCTGTAGAAGGTAAGATTTAGTTGGGACTTAAAAGAATCCTGAGAGGTCAGTATTTGGAGTAGAGGAGGGAGAGTGTTCCAGGTAAGGGGGGCAGCCAGAAAAAAAAATGCCTGGGGTCTAGAGATTGTTTTGTTTATGGAACAACCAGGGCAGTGTCACTGGATTGAAAAGTGTGCTTTGGAGAGTAAGGTGTAAGAAGACTAGGAGGGGCTAGGTTATGAAGGGGTTTGAATGACAAAATGAGCATTTTATATTTGATCCTGGGGGCAATAAGGAGCCACTGGAGTTTATCAAATAGGAGGGTGACATGATTAGACCTGCAGTTTAGGAAAATCACTTTGGTGGCTGAATGGAGGATGAATTGGAGTGGGGAAAGACTTGAGACAGGCAAGTTATTGTAATATACAAGGTGTAAGGTAATGAGGGCCATCACTAGAGTGGTGGCAGTGTCAGAGGAGAGAAATATTCCTTCAGAAATGATTATTAAAACACATATGATCACACTTGGCACTTGAAGGCAATGCAAAGCAATTGTGTGTTTTTGATGATGCATAAAACATACATTCCCTCCATAACTATTTGGTAGATAAGGTATTTGAGCATATCTTACATGTTATTGAGGTTAAAAACTGAACTTTTCAAATGAGTTTGAATTGTCATTCATCATACTAATACTTGCTATAAAGAAAATATAGAACACAAATAATGTAACATTGAGTTATAAACTAATTTAAATATACTTTCAATTGAGAAATACCATGGTGGTGTTAGTGGTGCTACTGGTGGTGGTGTGTTACATGCGCGTCATGTATATCTATACGTACTGCTATAAGGAAATGAATTGCTCATTTTTTGAGGTATGTTATTCATTTTAGGCTGTTATAATAGCACAGACAGGTATAATTTACTCAGTACAGTAACTTATTGATGTGGATTCCTATATTCCCTTCTTCCTGGTAGATCAGTCTCCCTCTGCTCTTTTTTGCTTTAAATCCCAAAAGGGATAGTCTTCTCTGGGAAGGAAAATGAATATTTGCTCTATGACCCAATGGAGGTAGACTTCTGGCTGACCTTTCTTTGCAACCTTTCTTCATTTCTCTAAAACAGAGGCAACAGCACAATATAGACCAGCCAAACTTGGCAGTGGAATGAGCTGCCTTGAGAGGTGGTGGGTTTCCCTTCTTTGGAGGTCTTCAAGCAAAGGCTAGATGACCTTGTCATATATCTTATAGTGAAAATTCATTGAAATAGATGGCCTCTGAGGTCCCTATCGACTCTCAGATTCTGTGATTCTTTAAGAAAACCCTATGCATCAACGATTAAATTAGTGTGCTGGGTTAGGAAGTTTAGGTCCTGGAACACTGGAGTGTTTGGGGAGGGGTATGTATGGAGAAGAGGACAGAGGGAGGAAAGAGGGAGAAGGAGGGGAGAGAGAGGATAGATAGGGAAAGGGAGGAGTAGGAGGAATATGAAGGAGGTAGGTGGAAGAGGAGAAGAAAGAGGAAGGAACTAGGAGGGTGAGACAGGATGAAGGACAGAGGTGGAAGTACAAGGAGAGAAAGGAAGAAAGAGAGTTGGCATTTGTGAATGGAAAAAATATTAGCCATTGGATACCGACGAGTGGAGAGGAGTAGGGAGAGACTTAGAGAGGAGATAGACAGAGACTACAGGACCCTCCTCCACTCTAGGGAGCAGGGCAGAAACTGTGATGGATTTATCTGAAAACTAACGTTGGTCTTATGATGGGACTGCTGGGTGAACTCAGGCAGACCCTGGCTGAGTTGAACCTAGCTGTCAACCAGTGGGCTATAGGACCTCAAAATAAAGAAAATGAAGATATTAAAAAGTTTTCCCAGTTACAAAAATGAAAGTGCCCTTGTATTAACCTTTACACATTTATTTGCTCAGGACCATATTAGCTGGATCAATCTTCTCAAACTGGTTATAAATGGCACAAAGTGTAAGTTTCACAGAGACAAAACAGTATGGAAAAGTATCAATATTTCTCCTACGGTCTCAGAAAAATGTGTCCACAAGTCTGTCTTTGAGTTGGCAATGCAAATGAAATAGATAAAATGAAACAGATAATTTAAATAAGAAAGTCAGTATTACGGAACCGTCAACTGAATTTCTGAAAATAATGAAAACTTTGAGTAGGCTGTATTCTGCTATGAGGATTTGCTAGACGTTTGATATGAGACTAGAACAATTAAACACGGAAATTTGAAACCAAGACGGCATTACGTCTTTTAGCTCTTGAAGGAGATGAAAAATTTGGGGGAGATTTGTAGCGGAGTCTGAAGGAAGTGGAGGTAGGTTGCTGGTGCTGCATAGTGGTAACTGTTGTGGGACAAGGAGAAAAGAAATGGATGAATTGGGGGGAGGGTGACAGACTTAATGGACTGCTGGGAGAACATTTGTTGAGTAAATGTACTTAGTGGATGTGCTGGCATTGGTGATGCTGATTTCCAGGCTTACTCCTTATTACCTTCAAACAGATGTTCAGGCTGAAAAAATGGTTTAAACTATTAGCTGAGGCTGTTCTTAAGAATATCAGAAGATTTTTTTTTCAACAGAACTTGCTAGGTTTCTCATCCCTCAGCATATCGTTCTATATTTTTGATAGTAGTCAGTCCTGTTATTAATCTTGCTTTACACATCTCCATTCAAACCTAGAAGACAAGATTATAGTCAGGCCTTCTGAACCTTGGTATACTCATCTACAAAATGGGTATAGTAATCCTTGTAATAATTCACTTTGAAGTATTATTTTGGGCAATGCTGTAACTAGCATAGGATTAGCAGGACTTTGCCTCAGGATGCTGGAGTATGTGTGTGTGTGTGTGTTTACCCACGTGTGATATACTTCTCTGTGAGGAGTTGTGCCCAGGGTGACCACTGTTCCTGAATCTTGACTCATTTTCCACTGGCTGCTACTACTCTTACTGGTTCCTGTCACTATGGAACCACTCTCTCAACTGCCTTTTTGCCCAACCCCACTTGTGTAAGGGATGAATCATCTCCTGTCCTGGGTTTGATTTTTCTACTCTACTCAGGTTTGATTTTTCCTGCCACTTGTCCCCTGCCCCCACCTCCATTCTGGGCTTCTTCCTGCTAGCTTCATTGATAGTATATCCTTTCTTCTCTTAAAGTCTTCTTTTAATGCCTCATCATGGTGTAGTAATAACACACCATCTTAGAGAGTGGCATCTCCATGTTTATCTAGTGTAACCTATACCTGAGTGAAAATCACCAGCCCAAAAAGTAATCCTTTAATCCTTGACTGAAGACCTAAAGTAAGGGAGAACCACACTAGTCGGCCAGGCAGTAAACACTTATGTGTCTGCTCTGTGCCAAGCACTAGTAGACACTTTGCACTGGGAATGTGAAGAAAGGCATAACACAACTCTTGTTTTCAAGGAGCTCACAGTCTCATGGCAGAGACGTTGTGTAAACAACTCTGTACAGACAAGTGAAGATAAATTGGAGATAATCAACAGAGGGAAGGTAGTTCATTTTGCTTTTGCTATTTTTTTTGGAGGCTTTTCCCACCAGTTTCAAACCTAGCTCTGTCTCTTTCCCCTCAGTTTCTATCCATTACTCCCATTTCTGTCCCCTGAGTCACAGTAGACCAAGTCTCCTCCATCTTCCTCATGACGGCTATTATCATCTTGGCCCTATTAGTAACCTGGTGTACACCTGCTCTCAAGCCTGTATCTGTAAAATAAGGCACAGTGATATATTGGGAGTCAGAGGACTTAAGTCATATCCCAGATTAGCCACTTACTACCTCTATGATCTTGGGGCAAGTTACCTTTCAATTACTCAACTCTTTACCTTTAAAATACTCCTAGTGATGGTTCTGGTTGAAAGGAAAGTGCTTGGAAAACATTAAAGCATTATACAAATGGGAGTTATTATATACTGATCCGGCATTTATAATGAGAAAAGCATCAGATGTGCTGTGGACAATGAATAGTGAAGACCAACATTTTATTTAGCAGGGGTATATTCTCCAAATAGACAGAAGGCACAAAGGAACCATGAGAGCCCCATTCCTTCACTTACCATCATATAGAAACATAGCAGTCAGGAGAGAGGTTTCTTTTTAAAATTGGAGAGGAAGTGTCCTTGCATGCTTGAGTAGGAGGTATATTTTATTGGCTAGAGGTAAGTGAGGTGCAGTTATGTTGTGTCCAGATGGAATCTTTGGAATATGCTTAGAAGTGGCAGATGTGTGTGGGCAGGGAAACTTGAAGTGTGTTGAAGAGGAGGCTTATTTACTGTCTTTGTTAACCATGGAGTTGAATGGAGACACTAATGTGTGTTTTTTATATACCTGAAGTATATCCAATCATTGTTAAGACAACTGACTGTTCTAGACAAATATTCTAAACCTGGACTTAAGCAATCAAAGCTTTGCCTCTTGCCCCCCCACCAAAAAAAATTAAAAAAAAAATCCGGCACATTCACAATCGCTCTAGACAAAGTAGAATGTTTAATTTACAAAAAAAAATTCAAAGGTAGCTGAGTTATACTTTATGAAAGACTTTGATTCAACAAACTTTTATCAAATACCTACTTTGTGCAAGATGAGATCAGATGGGTGGTATGGTGGATACAGTGCCAGGCTTCAGGAAGAACTGAGTTCAAATCTGTTCTCAGATACTTAGTAGCTGTGTGACCCTGGGCAAATCACTTAACCCTGTTTGCCTCAGTTTCCTCATCTGTAAAATGAGCTGGAGAAGGAAATGGCAAACCACTCCAGTATCTTTGGCAAGAAAACCCCAAAAGAGGTCACAAAGAACCAGACACGACTGAAAACAATCAAACAACAAAATATATAAGATATTAGGTAATGGATAATTTTGATTAAATTTAAAAGGTCTTGTACAGATAAAACAAAAATAGCCAAGATCAGAAAACTGGGGGGAAGGGGATTTTATAGACAGTTCCTCAGATAAAGCTGTCATATCTCAAATATATAAAGAACTCTGTTAACTCTATACAAATGCAATTCATTCCCCAATTGATAAATGGTCAAAGGATATGAACAGGCAGTTTGCTGATGAAGAAATCAAAACAATTTATAGTCACATGAAAAAATGCTCTAAATCTTTATTGATTAGGGAAATGCAAATTAAAACAACCTTGAGATATCATTTTATACCTATCTGATTGGCTAAAATGATAGAAGGGGAAAGTGACAAATGTTGGAGGTGATGTGGAAAAATTGGGACTTTAACTCGTTGTTGGTGGATCTGTGAGCTGACCCAACCATTTTGGGGAGAGATATTGGAATTATGCCCAAAGAGTTATTAAACTGCCTCTACCCTTTGACCAAGCAATACTACCACTATTAGGTATTTTCCCCAAGATGATTAGGGAAAATGGAAAAGAATCTACATGTTCTAAAATATTTAGAGCAGCTCTCTTTGTGGTGGCAAAGAACTGGAAATTGCGGGAATGCTTGTCAATTAGAGAAGGGCTAAATAAATTGTAGTATATATTCATGATGGAATATTGCTCTACTACAAGAAATGATGAGCTCAATGATTTCAGAAAAGCGTGGAGAGACCTTCACAAAATAACAAAGAGTGAAATGAGCAGAACCAAGAGAACATCGTATATAGTAACAGCAGTATTGTTTTAAGAACGACTTTAAGCAACGAAGTCATTCTGACTATAATAAATACCCAAGTAAACCTCAAAGATCCTGTGGAGGAAAATGCTGTTTGAACCCAGAAAAGTATGTTGCTGTGGTGTAGGAAGTGATGAGCTGGTTGATTTAGAAAAAACATGGAAAGACTTGGACTTATGAAGGAAGATGATATCCACCGTCAAAGAAACATATAATAGAAGGAAGTAAGCATAGTATGGTCTTACATATATATGAGTGTATATGTGTATATAAGTATATGATTGTAGATATCTAGATAGATAGATGTATATATCCACACTTAGTTATAACCTTCTTTAGGGTATCAGGGGAGGAAGAGGAAAAAAAATAAAGTCAAAAATGCACAGCAGAGAGCAAAAGAAAGCCAACAAGGAAGCAAAGAACATCTGGGCACCTTTGAAAACAATGTGTAGTATTTATTATATAGGTTTTCTTGAAATTAAAATGTATTGTTTTATCTTGAATCCTCTCATGGTCTGCTGTGTACATGGCAGCTTTTTTTTTCTTTTCTCATTTTGTATTTAAGTGTAAATTTTTTAAAAAAATTACCAAAAAAAGATACTCTGTTAAATGTTGGGAAATAAAGACAAAAGTGATACACTTCCTTTTCTCAAAAAGCTAAATTGACACAAATTATCTCATTTCATCATGGCAACAACCCTTTGTGGTAGACAGAACAGATTTTATTATCCTCCCTTACAGAGGGGGAAATGTCAGCTCATGAGTTAGGTAATTTGGCTTAGATCATATATCTAGTAAATGAAAGAAATAAACTTGTACCCAAAGCCTTCTTTTTCCTAATTTCTTTTGACTATATCACAAAAAATATAGCTAATTTAACTCTGTAGCATATCCCTATTCAAGATATTCTGTAGTTTCTGTTAAATGTTACATCTTCAGTAAAGCTAGTATGTAAAGATATGATTTCGGTAAGGAAACACTGTTGTAAGAAGAGTACCTAGATGCCATTTCAGATAAGCTTCAGCCAAATAAGACATAGTTAAAGTATCCCTCAAATGTATTGAATGTTAAAGTAACATGAATGAAACGTTTGGTAATGATTTCCCCATTATGGAAGTTTGGTCAAAAGAGCTTTTGATTAAATATTGCAAAAAGAGAGAAATGTATGGGTGCTTAATTGAGCTAAACTAGTTGTTATAGAAAAATACCTATGGCAAAATTTTCAGTAAATTCTATTAATCTTAAGGTTGAAATACAAATATAAATATAAATATTATGCATAAAATAAACACAAAAAAATTTAGATCTTTCATTCAGTACTATGATTGCTGCTCTCCCTATTAAAAAAGTCTCAATGATTATTTTTTAAAATAATTTTTGATGCCTCATTTTCTTACATCATCCTCAGTATCTCTCTACTTTTCCCTCCCAGAGAGCCATCCCATATAATAAATAGCAATAAATAATAAATAAATAAAATGAGATTAATATTTGTAAAACACAGCACAGTGCCTGGTACATAATAGGTACTATATGAATAACTACTAATTGTGGTGTTATTATTATTATAGTATTTTTTAAGATTAAAAGAAAAAAGGAGGGAAAAAATCAGCACAACTGATTAATACTTAAAAAAAAGTCCAAAAACATGTACCATGTATAATATTGTGGACCTCCCTCTACAAAAGAGTGGGTTGGGAGTATCTTTTCATATCTCTTCATTCAAGTCATGCTTGTTCTTTAGATTTTTTTGGGGGGGGTGAGGTAATTGGGGTTAAGTCACTTGCCTGGACTCACACAACTAGTGAGTGTTATGTGTTTGAGGCCAGAGTTGAATTCAGGTCCTCCTAACTGCAGGACCAGTGCTCTATCCATTGCTCTACCTAGCTGCCCCACATTAACTTACTTTTGATTTTTGTGTGTGTGTCTGTGTAGTTATTTCCTTTTACATTGTTGTAGTTACTATGTATATTATTTTCTTGGCTCTTACTTCTCTTGGCATCTGCTCATGCCGAGCGTTCCATGCTCTGTATGTATCATATACATCATTTCTTACAGCACAGTAATGTTTCATTTTATTGTCTATCTCAATTTGTTTAGCCATTTTCCAATCAAGACACATCTACTTTGTTTCCATTTCTTTGCTACCACAATAAGTGCTGCTATAAATGTTTTGATATATATGGGAACTTTCTTTTTATTGATGGCTTTTTTGTGAGTATGAAAGAAATTTTTGGTTCAAAGAATATGGGCATTTTAGTCACTTTATTTGCATAATTCCAAATTTCTTTCCAAAGTGGTTGTACTATTTCATAGCTTCACCAAGAATGTGTTAGTGTACCTATCATTCCATAACCCCACCAACTTTGACCATTGCCATTTTTGTCATTTTTGCAGGGTATAAGGTAAAACCTTGGAGTTGTTTTGATTTGCATTTCTCTTATTATTAGTTATTTGGAACATTCTTTCATGTGGCTGTGGATACTTTGCATTTCTTCTTTTAAGAACTGTTTGTTCATATCCTTTGACCATTTCTCTATTGAGAGATGTGTATATTCAATATACATATTCTGTATATGTAGAGAGATGATCAAAGCATATGAACCAAAAAAATGTATATATGTGTATGTATGTATTATATATAGACATATATCAAGCCCTTACTAGAGGTATTTGATACAAAGACTTCTTCCCATTTTGAGTACTTCCCTTCTTACTCTAGGTGTGTTATTTTGTCTGTGCAAAAGCTTTCTAGTTTCAAGTAATGAAAGTTATCTGTTTTATCTTTTGTAATTACCTGTATCTCCTGTTTGGTTAAGAATATATCTCCTACTCATAGCTGTGAGAAGTATATGATCTGCTTCTCTTCTAATTTTTTTATAGTATGATCTTTAGTTTTAAGATCACATGTCCACTTAGAATGTATTGTGGAATATGGTGTAAGTTTTGGTCTTAGTCTAATTTCTGCCAGACTTCTTTTCAGTTTTCCCAATTGGTTTTTCTCAAGTAAAGAGGTTTTTTTCCCCCTTGGTAATTTATGCTTTCTACTTTATCAAACTCTGGATTATTGTTTTTGTTGTTTCTGATTCTCCCTTATTTAGTCTGTTCCATTGATCTATTTCTCTATTTTTTAACTGATAATAGATGGTTTTGATGACGACTGCTTTATAGTATAGTTTGAGGTCTGGAAGTGCTATTCCTCCTTCATCTTGACTTTTTTTTCATCATTTCCCTTGATACTCTAGATCTTTTGTTTTTCCAAAGGAATTTTGTTATCATTTTTTCAAATTTTATACAGTATTTCTTTGGTAATTTGGTATAGCATTAAAAGTATAAATTATCTTTAGTAATATTGTCATTTTTATTATATTGGCATAGCTTAGCCATGAGCATTGAATATTCCTCCACCTATTTGTTTTATGTTTGTTTTTGTTTTTAAGGAGCACTTTGTACTTAGTGACTCTGTATGTCTTTTATGTGCTTTGGTAGATAAATCTCTAGTTTTTTATTCATTTTGTAAGTATTTAGAATAGCATTTCCTTTTCTGTTATTGCATCTTGAATTTTAGAATTTATTATATAGGAATGATGTTGACTTTTGAGGGTTTATTTTGTAGTCTGCAACTTAACTCAATCTATTAATTGTCTCATTTGGTATATTTGCTGATTCCCTGGGATTTTCCAAGTATACTGTCATATCATGAGCAAACAAGGATATTTTACCTACTCTTTGCCTATCTTTATGCCTTTAATTTCTTTCTCTTATTTCCATTGCTGGTATTTCCAAAAGCATGCCAAATAAGTCGGGAGAATTAGCATCCTTGCTGCAATCCCTTCATTTATTGAAAAAGATTCTAATGTATCCCCATTGCATATGATTCTTGTTTTTGATTTTTGATAGATGCTTTTTATGCTATTAAAAAGGTTCCTCCATGCCTATATTTCTTAGAGTCCTTAGCATAAAAGTGTTGTACTTTTGTCAAAGTATTTTTCTGCATCTATTGAGATTTTCATGTGGTTTGGGATGTTTTGTCCCAAGTGACTTTTGAAGAGACAAAACTGGGCTCAGAATTTCCTTCAGGCTTAGTGGGGATGTAGCTGTATGCCATAATCTGGACGGTAAACATTCTTGAGTGGATAGTTAGGCCAAACTCCTTTGTGTGACTATGGATCTCTTCTAGGAAATTCTGTAGTATGTCAGGGCTTGATATCAGTAAAATAAGCATCAACAAATAAAAGCAGCTGGAGGATCTCACCATCCATAGGGAATATCTTTTCAACTTGGAATAGGTCAGACAAAGTCTTTGCCAGTGGTGAACACTTGGATGAGCACACATCTCTCTATTTTGTGGCTTGCTTGGTGTTTATGAAGAGAGATTTGTTGATTAGAATTTTCTCTATATTATGTCTTTCAAGGAATATTGAATAAATTTGGAATATGGTGAAGACTGAATTGGGCTGGTTTACCCATGGGAGATACTGTTGGAAGAGAGCCTTTTTTTCCTCTGTGAAATCAAATGCTTTTAATAATCAACAAAAAGTACAGTGGGACCTTATATTCTTTACATCTCTTATTCAATAGTGTGATTGTAAAAATATCACCTACTGTGGAATATGGCTTACTAACACCTGTTCCCAACTAATAATGAGGAGGATCTCAAAGTATGTATTCTCAAAAATTTTGTGCTGATCAGATAGTAGCACTTCAGTAGTTTTTGATGCTCTTTTGGTCACTTTTTAAAATAGTATTTTATTTTTTCCCCAATTACATGTCAAGACAATATTTAGCTTTCATTTTTAGAAGATTTTGACTTCCAAATTTTTCTTCCTTCCTTTTCCTAAAATGGTAGGCAATTTGATATAGGTTATACATGTTCTGTCATGTAAAATATATTTCCTTGTTAGTCACAATTGTGAAAGAAGAAACAGATCAAAAGGGAAAAAAAACACCAAAAAGAATAAAGTAAGTGAAAAAATATGTTTCTATCTGTATTCAGAGTCCATCAGTTCTTTATCTGGATGTGAACAGCATTTTTCTTCATGAGTCCTTTGTACTTGTCTTGTATCATTGATACACATGTATCATTGTGTTTCTGAGAAGAACTCAGTCATTCATAGTTGATCGTTACATGATGTTGCTGATACTGTGTACAGTGTTTTTCTGGTTTTGCTCACTTCACTTTGCATCAATTCAGATAAGTCTTTCCAGATTTTTCTGAAATCATCCTGCTTATTTCTTTTTTTGCACAGTAGTATTAGATTACATTCATATACCACTGCTTGTTCAACTGTTCCCCAATTGATGGGCATCCCCTCAATTTCCAATATTTTGCTACCATGAAAAGGTATTTTTTGTACATATAGCTCCTTTTCACTTTTTTATGATTTCTTTGGATTATAGACCTAGTAGTGGTGTTGCTGGGTCAAAGGGTACACACAATTTAGTTGTCCTTTCAGCATAGTTCCAAATTGCTCTCCAGAATGTTGGATCAGTTCATAACTCCACCAGTAGTGCATTAGTGTCTCGATTTTCCCATATCCTCTGCAGTATTTTTCACTTTCCTTTTTTGTGATATTTGCCGATCTGATTGGTGTGAGGTGGCACCTCAGAGTTGTTTTAATTTGCATTTGTCTAATCAAAAGTGATTTAGAGCACTTCTTGATGTGCCTATAGATAGCTTTGATTTCTTCATCTGCCTGTTCATCTCCTTTGACCAGTTGTCAATTGGGAAATGGCTTGTATTCTTCTAAATTTGACTCAGTTCTCTATATATTTGAGATATGAGACTTTTATTACAGACACTTGTAAAGATTGTTTCCCAGCTTTCTGCTTTCCTTCTAATCTTGGTTGATTTGGTTTTGTTTGTGCAAAACCTTTTAAATTTAATATAATCAAAATTATCTATTTTACATTTCAAAATGCTCTCTATCTCTTGTTTGGTCATGAACCTGTAACTCATTTAACTTCTTTAAGAATTTGGAGGCTATACTACTTGGTGCATAGATGCTATTGATATTACCTTGTTGCGTATGGTACCTTTTAGCATGATGTACTTTCCTTTCTTATCTCTTTTAGGTTTATTTTTGCTTTTGCTTTGTCTGAAATCAGGATTGCTACTCCTGCTTTTTTTAAATTTCATCTGAAGCATAATAGGTTCTGCTTCAGCACTTTACTTTTTACTCTGTATGTGTCTCGCTGCTTCATGTGTGTTTCTTGTAAACGACATATTATAAGATTTTGGTTTTTGATCCACCCCACCTGCTTCCATTTTATGGGAGAATTCATATCATTCACATTCACGGTTATGATTACTGCCTGTGTATTTCCCTCCATCCTATTTTTCCTCCTGTTTGTCCTCTGTCTCCTTTCACTGTTTCCCTCCTTGACAGTGTTTTGCTCCTGTCTGCCCTCTCTTCTGTCAGTCTCCCTTCCCCCTTTACTTAATCTCTTCCCCTCCTACTTTCCTGTTGGGTAAGATAGATTTCTATATTTTACTGATTGTGTGTATTATTCCTTCTTTGAGCCCATACTCCACCCTCTTATCTTTCCTCAATTGTAGTAAGTTTTTTGCATTTCTTTGTGTGAAATAATTTATCCCGGAGGCAGAGCCAAGATGGCGGAGTGAAAGCAGTGACTTGCTTAAACTCTCCCCAAACCCCTCCAAATACTTATAAAAAATGGCTCTAAACAAATTCTGAAGCAGCAGAACCCACAAAAAGACAGAGTGAAACAAATTTCCAGCCCAAGACAACCTGGATGATCGATCAGAAAGGTGTATCGCGCGGGGCTGGTAGTGAAGCACAGCGCAGCATGGGTGCACAGGCCTCAGCAAACCTGGAGCAAGCCTCAGAGGACTGAATCATGGGCAGCTGTGGAGGTTTCCAGACTCCTCAATCCACTAATGCCAAAGACAGCTTAGAAGGTCAGTGGGAAAAGTCTGTTTCTGTCCGTGCTGAGAAAGGAAGGCGGGGTCTCAGCTTCAAGAGTGTGGTCCTTGGGGGGGGGCAGCTGCTTCCCGAGCTTCCGGCCCACAGACTGAGGGGGGAATCCAGTGGCTGATCAGAGAGGGATTACAGGGATCTCTTTGCCAGTGCTGAGGCAGGAATCTCTTGCTTTGCCCGTGTTTGGATCTGGGTCACAGTTCTGGGCGGCAGTGCTGGGGTGAGGAGGAATGCTGGCATGGTGGAGCTTGCAGTGGCTGTGGAGAGGAACCACTCCTCACAGTTACAGGACAGAAAGGAATACTTGTGGTCACAGGCCAGGAAAGGAGTAAACACCTCACCCCTTATCATACCACCTTGGAAGAACTGAAAATTTACAGGTCCCTACCAGTATCTCTGAAAACAGCTGTACAAACCCCTGAAGCTTAGGACAGTACATTCTCCACATTGGAAGCAGACTCTTACTTTAACAAAGAGTTTAAAACTCAAGTAATTGGCCGGGATCATGAGCAAGCAGCGCAAAAAGAGTCAGACTATATTATCTTACTTTGGTGAAAAAGAAGATCAAAATATACAACCAGAAGAAGACAACAAAGTCAAAGCTCCTACATCCAAAGCCTCCAAGGAAAATATAGATCAGTCAGGCCTTGGAAGAGCTCAAAAGGGATTTTGAGAAGCAAGTAAGGGAAGTAGAGGAAAAACTGGGAAGAGAAATGAGAGTGATGCAAAAAAATCATGAAAAACAAGTCAACAGCTTGCTAAAGGAGACCCAAAAAAATACTGAAGAAAATAACACCTTAAAAAATAGCCTAACCCAAATGGCAAAAGAGGTCCAAAAAGCCAATGAGGAGAAAAATGCCCTAAAAAGAAAAATTGGCCAAATGGAAAAGGAAGTCCAAAAGACTTACTGAAGAAAATACTTCCTTAAAAATTAGAATAGAGCAATTGGAAGCTAGTGACTTTATGAGAAATCAAGACACTGTAAAACAAATCCAAAAGAATGAAAAATTAGAAAAATGTGAAATATCTCATTGGAAAAAAACTGACCTGGAAAATAGATCCAGGAGAGAGAATTTAAAAATTATTGGACTATCTGAAAGCCATGATCAAAAAAAAGCCTAGACATCATCTTTCAAGAAATTATCAAGGAAAACTGCCCTGATATTTAGAACCAGAGGGCAAAATAGAAATTGAAAGAATCCACCAATCACCTCCTGAAAGAGATCCCCAAAGGAAAACTCCTAGAAATATTATAGCCAAATTCCAGAGTTCCCAGGTCAAGGAGAAAATATTACAAGCTGCCAGAAGGAAACCAATCAATTACTGTGGAAACACAATCAGGATAACACAAGATTTAACAGTTTCTACATTAAAGGACCACAGGGCATGGAATATAATATTCTGGAGGGCAAAGGACATAGGATTACAACTAAGAATCACCTACCCAGCAAAACTGAGTATAATCTTTCAGGGGGAAAAATGGTCATTGAGTGAAATAGAGGACTTTCAAGCATTCTTGATGAAAAGACCAGAGCTGAATAGAAAATTTGACTTTCAAATACAGAACTCCAGTGGAACATGAAGAGGTAAACAGGAAAGAGAAGTCATAAGAGACTTATTAAGGTTGAACTGTTTACATTCCTGCATGGAAAGATGATATTAAAACTCATGAGACCTTTGTCAGTATTAGGGTAGTTGGAGGAAAAAAAATTATATGTATATTTATATATAGAGAGAGATAGATAGATAGAAGGCACAGGGTGAGTTGAAGATTAAGGGGTCGTATCTGGAAAATAAAATTAAGGGATGAGGGAGGATTATACTCAGAGAAGAAGGAAGAGAGAGGTAGAATGGGGTAAATTATCTCACAAAAAAAAACAGAAAAGAAAATCTCTTACAGTGGAGGGGAAATGGGGAAGGTGAGAGGGAATGAGTGAATCTTATTCTCATAGGATTTGGCTTAAGGAGGAATAACATACACATTCAATTGGGTATGGAAATTGTCTTACCCTACAGAAAATAGGGGGAAAGGGGACAAGAGAGCAGGGGGATGACAGAGAGGAGGGCAGATTGGGAAAGGGTAATCAGAAGCAAATACTTCTGAGGAGGGACAGGGTCAAAAGAACAGAATAAATGGGGGGCAGGATAGGATTAAGGGAAATAAAGTTGGTTTTTCACAACATGTCTACTATGGAAGTGTTTTGCATAATTGCACATGTATAACGTATATTGAGTTGCTTGCCTTTTCTGTGAGGGTGGATGGGGAGAGGGGAAGGGAGAAAATTTGGAACCCAAAGTTTTAAAAACACATGTTTAAAAAAATATTTTCACATGCAACTGGGAAATAAGAAATACAGGAAATGGGGTACGGAAGTCTATCCTGCCCTACAGGAAAATAGAAGGGGAAGGGGATAAGAGAAGGGGGGAGAGAAAGAAAAGAGGGCAGACTAGGGGAAGGGATATTCAGAATGCATGCCATCTTGGGGTAGAGGGAGGGTGAGACGGGGTGAAAATTTTTAACTCAAAAACTTGTGGAAATGAATGTTGAAAGCTACAAATAAATAAATTTATATTAAAAAAAATAAAAAAATTTATCCCATTCTACCTCTCCCTTCCTTTCACATCCAGTGTACTCCTCTCACTATTCTCTTAATTATTTTTTAATGTCATTCCTTCAAATTCACCTTATACCCATACCCTCTGTCTATGTATATTCCTTCCAGCTGTGCTATCTGGGTACAGTTTTTAAAAAATTCTAAGTATCTGTTTATGTATATTCCTTGTAGCTGTATTATTAGTGGTACAATTTTTAAAAATTCTAAGTATCATCTTCCTTTGTAGGAGTATAAACAGTTCAGCTCTGTTGAATCCTTTATGTTTCCTTTTCCCCTATTATCTTTTTAGGTTTCTCTTGGGTCTTGATGTTGAAGATCAAGTTTTTTGGCCAGATTTATGACAGTTGAAGTCCTTCTATTTCACTGAATGACTCTTTGTTTTCCCTTGAAGTATTATGCTTAATTTCACCAGATTGGTGATTCTTGGATGTAGTCCTAGCTTTTTTGCCTTCTGGAATATCACGCTCCATAGCCTCTGATCCTTTAATGTTATAGCTGCTAAATCCAATGTAATCCTGATTGTGGCTCCCTAATATTTGAGTTGTTTCTTTCTGGCCACTTGCAGTATTTTTTTTTTCCTTGACCTGATGGTTCTGTAATTTGGCTATAATGTTCCTTGAAGTTTTTATTTTGGGATTTCTTTCCTTAGGTAGTAGGTAGATTCTTTCAATGCCTATTTTGCCCTCTGGTTCCAGGATATCAAGGCAATTTTCTTTAATAATTTCTTGAAAGATGCTGTCCAGGTCCTCCTTTTGATTATGGTTTTCAGGTAGTCTAATGATTCTGACATTATCTCTCCTGGTTCTATTTTCCAGGTCAGTTGTTTTTTCTTTTTTTATAAATTTTATTAATTTATTTTGATTTATCAACAATCACTTCCATATGCGTTTGAGTTTCAAATTTTTCTCCCCCTTTCTCCCCCCTACCCTCCCCAAGATGGCGCACAATCTGATATAGGATTTACATTTACATACCCATTAAACATATTTTCACATTAGTGAAGTTGTAAGTAAAAATTAAAACCAATAGGAGGAACCATCAGAAAGATGAAACAAAACTCAACAGAAGGTAAAAATAAGTGATAGTGATTCGACTTTCATAGTTCTTTCTTTGGGTGTGGACAGCATTTTCCATCCCGAGGCTCTGGAGATGTCTTAGATCCTTGTAATGCTGAGAAGGGTTCGGTTTAACAATCTTAGTCATTGCATAACGTGGCTGTTATTGTGTACAAAGTCCTCTTGGTTCTGCTCACTGCACTCAGCATCAGACCATATAAGTCTTTCCAGGTTTTTCTGAAGTCAGCCTGTTCATCATTTCTTATAACACAATAGTATTCCATTACATTCATATATCACAACTTGCTCAGCCATTCCCCAATTGATGGGCATCCTCTCAATTTCCAATTCTTTGCCACCACTAAAAGAGCTGCTATGAATATTTTTGTACATGCGGGTACTTTTCCCATTTGTTTGATCTCTTTGGGATATAGCCCTAGAAGTGCTATTGCTGGATCAAAGGGTATGCACATTTTTGTAGCCCTTTGGGCATAGTTCCAAATTGTTCTCCAAAATGGTTGGATCATTTCACAACTCCACCAACAATGTATTAGTGTTCTAATTTCCCCACATCTTCTCCAACATTTATCATTTTCCTGTTTTGTCATGTTGGCCAATCTGATAGGTGTGATGTGGTACCTCAGAGTTGTTTTGATTTGCATTTCTCTAATCAATAACGATTTAGAGCATTTTTTCATATGACTATAGATGGCTTTAATTTCTTCATCTGAGAACTGTCTGTTCATATCCTTTGACCATTTATCAATTGGGGAATGGCTTGTGTTCTTATAAATTTGTCTTAATTCTCTATATATTTTAGAAATGAGGCCTTTATCAGAGAGACTGGTTGTAAAAATTCTTTCCCAATTTTCTACCTTCCTTCTAATCTTAGTTGCATTGGCTTTGTTTGTGCAAAAACTTTTCAATTTAATGTAATCAAAATTATCCATTTTGCTTTTCATAATGTTCTCTATCTCCTGTTTGGTCATGAATTCTTCTGTTCTCCATAGATCTGATAGGTAAACTATTTCTTGTTCTCCCAGTTTACTTATGGTATCAGCTTTTATATCTAAGTCATGAACCCATTTTGACTTTATTTTGGTATATGGTGTGAGATTTGGGTCTATGCCTAGTTTCTGCCATACTCTTTTCCAGTTTTCCCAGCAGTTTTTTTTTCAAAGAGTGGGTTCTTATCCCAGAAGCTGGGGTCTTTGGGTTTATCAAATAATAGATTACTATAGTCATTGACTACTGTGTCTTGCATATTTAACCTATTCCACTGATCCACCTCCCTATTTCTTAGCCAGTACCAAGCAGTTTTGATGATTGCTGCTTTATCATACAATTTAAGATCTGGAATTGCTAGGCCACCTTCCCCTGCATTTCCTTTCATTAGTTCCTTTGATATTCTGGACCATTTGTTTTTCCAAATGAATCTTGTTATTATTTTTTCTTGGTAGTTTGATTAGTATGGCACTGAATAAGTAAATTAGCTTAGGTAGGATTGTCATTTTTATTATATTAGCTTGGCCTACCCATGAGCAACTGATGTTTTTCCAATTATTTAGATCTGATTTTATTTGTGTGAAAAGGGTTTTGTAATTGTGTTCATAGAGTTCCTGGGTTTGTTTCAGGAGGTAGACTCCTAAATATTTTATAATGTCTACAGTAAGTTTAAATGGGATTTGTCTTTCTGTCTCTTGCTGCTGGGTTCTGTTGGTAATATATAGAAATGCTAATGATTTATGTGGGTTTATTTTATAGCCTGCAACTTTGCTAAAGTTGTTTATTTCAAGTAGTTTTTTACTTGATTCTCTAGGATTCTCTAAGTATATCATCATGTCATCTGCAAAGAGTGATGGCTTTGTTTCTTCTTTGCCTATTCTAATGCCTTCAATTTCTTTTTCTTCTCTTATTGCTAAGCAAGCTAACGTTTCCAGTACAATATTGAATAACAGTGGTGATAATGGACATCCTTGTTTCCCCCGATCTTATTGGAAATGCTTCTAGCCTGTCCCCATTACATATAATGCTTGCTGAAGGTTTTAGATATATGCTATTTATTATTTTAAGGAAGACTCCATTTATACCTATGCTTTCTAGTGTTTTTAATAGGAATGGGTGTTGTATTTTATCAAAAGCTTTTTCTGCATCTATTGAGATGATCATGTGGTTTCTGTTGGTTTTGTTGATATGCTCAATGATGCTGATAGTTTTCCTAATATTGAACCAACCCTGCATTCCTGGTATAAATCCTACCTGGTCATAGTGTATTATTCTTGTGATAAGTTGCTGCAATCTACTTGCTAGTATTTTGTTTAAAATTTTTGCATCTATATTCATTAGAGAAATTGGTCTATAATTTTCTTTCTCTATTTTGACTCTTCCTGGTTTAGGTATCAACACCATATTTGTATCATAAAAAGAATTTGGTAAGACTCCTTCTTCACCTATTTTCCCAAATAGTCTATATAGTATTGGAATTAATTGTTCTTTAAATGTTTGATAGAATTCGCATGTAAATCCATCTGGCCCTGGAGATTTTTTCCTAGGGAGTTCATCAATGGCTTGTTCAATTTTTTTTCTGAGATGGGGTTATTTAAGTATTTTACTTCCTCTTGTTAATCTGGGCAATTTATATTTTTGTAAATATGTATCCATTTCACTAAGATTGTCAAATTTGTTGGCATATAGTTGGGCAAAATAATTCCTAATTATTGTTTTAATTTCCTCTTCCTTGGTGGTAGCTTCGCCCTTTTCATTCTTGATACTAGTAATTTGGTTTTCTTCTTTCTTTTTTTTAATTAAATTAACCAAAGGCTTATCTATTTTATTGGTTTTTTCATAAAACCAGCTCTTAGTTTTATTTATTAGTTCAATAGTTTTCTTAATTTCAATTTTATTAATTTTTCCTTTGGTTTTCAATATTTCTAATTTGGTGTTTAGTTGAGGATTTTTAATTTGTTCTTTTTCTAGTTTTTTTAGTTGTATGCCCAATTCATTAATCTCCTCTTTTTCTATTTTATTTATGTAAGCATTTAGAGAAACTTTTGCCTGCATCCCATAGGTTTTGGTATGTTGTCTCATTATTGTCATTCTCTTGAATGAAATTATTGATTGTTTCTATGATTTGTTGTTTGACCCAATCATTTTTTAGGATTAGATTATTTAGTTTCCAATTATTTTTTAGTCTATCTTTCCATGGCCCTTTATTACATATAATTTTTATTGCATCATGATCTGAAAAGGATGCATTTAATATTTCTGCCTTTCTGCATTGGATTGTGAGGTTTTTATGCCCTAGTACATGGTCAATTTTTGTGTATGTGCCATGTACTGCTGAGAAAAAAGTATATTCCTTTCTATCCCCATTCAGTTTTCTCCAGAGGTCTATCATACCTAACTTTTCTAATGTTCTATTCACCTCCTTAACTTCTTTCTTGTTTATTTTGTGGTTAGACTTATCTAGTGCAGAGGGGAGGTTCAGGTCCCCCACTAGTATAGTTTTGCTGTCTATTTCTTCCTGTAACTCCCTGAACTTCTCCTGTAAGAATTTGGATGCTATACCATTTGGTGCATATATGTTTAGTAATGATATTACTTCATTGTCTATGGTGCCTTTTAGCAGGATGTAGTTTCCTTCCTTATCTCTTTTGATTAGATCTATTTTTGCTTTTGCTTTGTCTGAGATCAGGATTGCTACCCCTGCTTTTTTACTTCAGCTGACGCATAATATATTCTGCTCCAGCCTTTTACCTTTACCCTGTATGTGTCACTCTTTTTCAAATGTGTTTCCTGTAAACAACATATTGTAGGATTATGGTTTTTAATCCATTCTGCAATCCATTTCCGTTTTATGGGAGAGTTCATCCCATTCACATTCACAGTTATGATTACTATCTGTGTCTTTTTCTCCATCCTTTCCCCCATTTATGCTTTTCTTTCTCCTTTTTCCTTTCCCCCTTCACTAGTGTTTTGCTTTTGACCAGCCTCCTTCAGTCCCTTCCCCCTTTTATTATCCCTTTCCCTTTTCTTCCCCTTTAGTCTTACTGCTTCTTCCTTCTTCCCCCCTTCTTTCCCCCTCCCTTTTCTTTCCCCTTTTCCCTCCTACTGCCTATAGGGCAAGTTAGATTTCTATACCTAACTGATTATATTATGCCCTTCTTGAGCCAAATCTGATGAGAGTAAGGTTCAAACAATGCTCCCCCCCTTCTTTCCCTCTGCTGTAATAGGATTTTGTGTCTTTTCCTGTAATGTAATTTACCCTTGTCTGCCTCCTCCTTTCTCAGTACATTTTCTAAGATCAGATTGATCCACTTATTTGGATCCATTTAACCCACTTGATTAGATTTTTTTTATCATTACATCAAAGTCAACTAATATCCACCCTCTTTATGTATACTCCTTTAACAAGGTGTAATAACAATACAGTTCTCAAGGGTTGCAAGTCTCATATTCCCTTGTAGGGTTTAAACAGCCCCCCCCTTATTAACAACATATTGTATCCTTCTGTCCCATTTACCTTTTTAAGTCCTTCTTGAGTCCTGTACTTGAAGATCAAATTTTTTGTTGAGCTCTGGTCTTTTTATCAGGAAAGTTTGGAAGTCTCCTATTTCTGAATATCCACCTCCTCCCTTAAAAAAAAATGCTCATTTTTGCTGGGTAACTGATCCTTGGCTGCATTCCAAGCTCCTTTGCCTTATGGAATATCATGTTCCACCCTGCGGTCTTTTAATGTAGAAGCTGCAAGGTCTTGCGTAATCCTGACTGTGGTTCCATGATATTTAAATTGTTTCTTTCTGGCTGCTTGCAGCACCTTCTCTTTCATCTGGAATTTTGCTATTATATTCCTTGGTGTTGTCAATTTGGATCTCTTTCAGGTGGTGATCGTTGGATTCTTTCTATGGTTATTTTCCCTTCTGGTTCTAGGACTTCCGGGCAGTTTTCCTTTATGATTTCCTGAAAGATACTGTCCAGGCTCTTTTTTCATCATGATTTTCAGGTAGTCCAATAATTTTTAAATTGTCTCTCCTGAGTCGATTTTCCAGGTCGGTTGTTTTACTGATGAGGTATTTTACATTTTCATCTATTTTTTCATTTTTTTGTTTCTGTTTGACTGATTCTTGCTCTCTCATAGAGACATTAGTTTCCATTTGTCCAATTCTAGTTTTTAACAGATTGTTTTCTTCTGTTAGTTTTTGTACTTCCTTCTTCAACTGGCCAATTGTGTTTTTTAGGGACTTGTTTTCTTCAGTGTATTTTTTTTTCCAATTGGCCAATTGTATTTTTGAAGGACTCTTCTACCTCTCTCATTTGACTATTAAAATCCTTCTTGAGCTCTTCTAAGAAGGCTTTTTGGGCTTCAGACCAGTTCATATTCCCTTTTGTTGTTGCAGATGTGGGTTTGTTGACAATGTTGTCCTCTTCAGAATTTCTGTCTTGATCTTCACTCTTCTCATAATATGAATCTATGGTACGTTTCTTTTTACTCATGGTGTTTCTTTATTCCCTGGCCTTTAAAGAGATTGAGCTCTCCTGCTGGGGAACAGAGGGTACTGACCCAAGCTTCTTGTGTTGGGAGCCTAGGTCTTGGTCACTGGCTTTGTGTGCTGGGGCCTCTTATGCTGGCAATTGGAGGCTGTAGGTTTCTGGCAGCTTACCTCGTGTTGGGCTGGAATCAGCAAGGCTGGAACTTTCAGGCAATTCTAGGTTGCCTGCTTTTCCTTTCCTTTAGCTTTCTTCAGCTCCTTTTAGATGGGTGCTGCAGGGTGTTTATCTGCCTGGGGCCCCCTGCAGTGTTGTCTCCCTCGTTTCTGCTAATGCACTGGGAGATTCCTTTGTAGTGGAGTGCTGAGGCACCTGGTGGTTTTCTGAGCTGGTTTCCACGGGTTTTCCCTGCCCTCACTGAGGCACTCAGAGGTCCAGGTGTTGGTGTTTGCCTGCTCTACCACCTGGGCTTCAGGATTTCTTCACAATTGGAGGCTGCAGGGCTCTGACAGCTCACCTGGTGTTGGGTTGGAATCAGCAAGGCCGGGGCTTTAGGAAGCCTTTAGCTTGTTTTCTTCACCTCCTTTCAGATGAATGCAGGGTACTTTCTGCCTGGGGCCCTTGTAGTTCTGCCTCCCTTATTTTTGCTGAGGCACTGGGAGACCCATTTGCTGGGCTGCTGCACTGCTGCTCCCTGTCTTTCTTCTAGTTCAGGTGTTCCAGGGTTTGTTTGTTTTTTTTTCTGGGGCTGATATTTTCTGGGTTTTCAGAGGTTGATAGGGGAGAGTGAGAGCGACTACCTTTTCACTCTGCCATCTTGGCTCCTGGAAGTGGAAGTCCAGTTGTTTTTTCAATGAGGTATTTAACTCTATTCTTTTCTCATTCTTTTGAATTTGTTTGATTTGTTCTTGATGGCTCATAGAGTCATAAGCTTCCACTTGCCCAATTCTAATTTAAGGAGTTGTTTTCCTCAGTTAGCTTTTGTGCTTCCTTTTCTGTTTGGCCAGTTGTACTTTTTAAGAAGTTGTTTTCTTCAGTGGATTTTTGTATGTCTTTTTCCATTTGGCCAATTCTGCTTTTTAAAGAGTTGTTTTCTTTTTCCAGGCTGTTGACTCTTTTCACAATTCTCTTGCATCACTCTCATTTCCCAATTTTTCTTCTACGTCTCTCTTTTATGACTTCTAAACTCCTTTTTGAGTTCTTCGATGAGTTCTTTCTGGGCATGAGACCACTTCCTGTTTTTCTCTGGGGTTTTGCCCATAGGTGTTTTAACATTTTTGTCCTCTTCTGGGGTTTGTGTCTTGATCTTCCCTATCACCGTAACTTTCTATGGTCAGATTCTTTTTTTGTTGTTTTTTGTTCATTTTTCAAGTTTTTTTTCCATGCCATTATAATCTTCCTCTCCTTCAGATTCACCTTGTTATCCTTCAGTACTCTCACAACTTTCAGATCATTTCTGTATATACTTGGTCTAATTTATCTGCTTTTCCTGTTTTCATTAGTGATATTTCTACCTCTTGTAAGCATATCTGGTACTGAGATATATTAGAGTCTAAGTTTGGTAGGTCTGCTGTCCTTAAATGGTGGAAAAAGTCTATTACAAAAATCTTTGTGGATTTTTTTCATCTTCCCCCCCCCCTTTGTTGTCTTCCTTTCATTTCCATCCTCAAGGGCCCTTGGGATACCTGCTTAGTTGCATTTCTCTGTGATCTTTCTTTTCGCTGGTTTTACTCTCCATTGTTCTCACTGAGTTTTACAATACAACATTGCTTTTAATCTTACATCTGGGCTGCCTAGATCCCATTTGGATTAGCAAAGTGGTGGGAAGATCAGCCACTACTGAACTGAGTGCCCTTCATTCTTACCTTCCCTTTTCCCCTGCCATGGCACTGGACTGCCTAGAATCCATCCAGTCTGCTTGACTGCTCACAGTGTTCAGATGAGATGGATTCACCAAGTCTTTTCTTTTGGGTAAAATGGGATACTAAGGTACTCCAAGCCTTACCATTTACCCTGTCTTTACACCTACCAGACCTCTTGCATTGTTATTCCAGTTGCTGATGCAGCCGGATTTTGGTCAGCCATATCATTACTGTTATTGAGCTTGCAGGTCCGTGTGTCTTTTTTAAGCCTTGTTGCCCCTGTTCTGTACTTTTTGCAATTGATTTTGCCAAGGAACCCTTGTTAGGTGTCACTACACAAGTCAAATATCCTGTTCTCTCTTCATTTCATAACTTTGAATTTCGAGTGATTATATGCTCTATAATTATCCTAAAATACCATCATCCAAAGGCTAAGTTAAAAAAATTTTTTTTAACCTTCTAAAACATTATTAGAGTACTTGTAAAAGAACACATTTTGACAAATTGGATGTGATCAGAGCAACTGGTATAATTAGTGGTAAACTGCCGTTGCAATTCAACACTCTTAAGTGTTTTTAGTATTTGTGCTTCCTACTCTCAAATAACATTTGAGGGTCTCACTCTATGAAGGATACTGCAATTGTTTCACATCCTTTGTAGCCTTAGAAATTTTGCAAAAATTTTTCAATATACAGATCACATAGTCTTTGATTTTCTTAACCAATGGGAAAATAATGGACCAAATTCTTCTAACTATCCGACTCCCTGCAGAAGAACGTCAGGAGCCCACAGATGTTGTAGTGTGCCTCAAGTCAACACTAATGAAATATAAAACCAAATTAGATTTTTCCAGAGTAGTAAATATGTAGTATTTAATAGTATATCACATGACTTTCTTTCATAGGGGGTAAATATGAATACTGTTAAAACTTTTCACAAAAGTTTAGATTCAGTGTTAGGTTTATATTATTAGTGTGGTGTGGGTGTGGCCTTTTGACTGAGTCCAAGTTTTACAGAACAAATTCTTTTATTTAGGGTATTTGTTCTGTGAAGTTTGGATTCAGTCGATGGGCTATACTTGAGGACCTACGTGGCCACATATGGCCTCAAGGCCACAGATTCCCCACCCTGGTATAGACAGTCAAGTCAACAAGCATGTTTTTAAGTTCGTGTTATGTGCCAACCACTGGAGATACACACAAAGACAAAAAGGCAAAAAATCATGTCTGCTTCCAAGAAGCTCACAGTCTAATGAGGGAGACAGTATACAAATAATTATATCCAAACAAGAGATACACAGAACAGATACACATGCATACATACAAACACACACACACACACACGTGTGCATGTGCGTGTATGTGTTTGTGTGTCTGTGTATATAAAAGGAAATAAATTATTGGAGGAAAGGTGGTATTTTAGCTGGGTGATATGGTCAGATCTATGCTTTTGGAAGATAAGTTTGACAGCTGAGTGGATGATGGGCTGGAATGGGGAGAGATGAGACAAGGGAGACCAAGAAGAAGGCAGTCAGATTTTTAGCCTCTCCAAAAATGGCTAGAATTGTTCTTAGCAATGATTTTTCTATACTAGCATTACTTAGTGTTCTCATTGAAATAAATATTCCATCCAGCTATACAAATTACAGACTATCTACTCGTTATCATCTTGTTTAATTCTTTTCCATGGGCTTCCATAGATTCTCTGCAGAGCATATAGCTTATGGACTGGAAGCCACCTCCAAAGTCTTTTAATGTTCTGTGAATATCAGTGCAGAAAGCTTGATAAAAGACCCAGTTAAAGCTGATTATCCTGAGGTCATCTAAAGATAAAACTGGAAGAAGCACAGCAAATAAATAAACGAAAGGAATAGAAAAGATTTCTGTAACAAGCCATTTTCTTTGTTAAGGAATTTGGACTGCTAACTTTACAATCCATGATGTGCTATTTGTGAATTGGAGTCCTGAAAAGAAAACTAAAGGACTTTTCTTTTACTTGGAGATTATGACTTTGAAAGAGAAAGGACAGTAATATGGAGAATAGCTAGGTAGCTCTGTGGAATCAGTAAAAGTCTCGTGTGGAAGATGATATTGGAGCTCAGTTTTGCAGAAATCTGAAAACTATATGTAGAAGATGCTATCAGAATTTACATGGCATTATATTTGGAAAAGATTTAGTATTGATGACTTTCTAGGAACCAGGCCTTTCAGGATCTAGGATATCATTCATTTTGGCTTTGATTTAATATTTATACATATAGGTGTGTGTATATGTATGTATATATGTATATGCATATATATACACTCATACATATATATAGAGAAATATCTTTTCAGCATTTCTATATCAATAAAACTATAGAAATTAGATTGACACCATGACCAAAAATTACCTTTTTTATTGCTATGTTGATGGCTGATAATGGTACATAATAACTGAGAATTTAATGAAAATAGACAGAGTCAGAAGACTAGAGTTTGAATTTCACCGCTGACACTTAACTATCTACGTGACCCTAGCTAAATCACCTTATCTAATCCTCAGGTGTCTCATATCTGTCAAGTATAGGACAGCTAGGTCATATAGTAGGTCTGGAGTAGCTAGAGATCACAATGGATAGATTTCTAGGCCCTGGAGTCAGGAAGACTTGAGTTCAAATCCAGTCTCAGACTCCTCCTAGTTGTGTGACCTTGAGCAAATTCACTTAACCCCTGTTTGCCTCAGTTTCCTCAACTGTAAAATAGGGATAATAATAGCACCAACCTTCCAGGGTTGTTGTGAGGCTCAAATAAGATAGTATTTATAAAGTGCTTAGCCCAGTGCCTAGCACATAATAAGCACTATATAAGTATTGGCTATTATTATTACCATTATTTTTATTTTATTAAGTAAGGATAATATTTACACTACCCATCTCACAGAATTATTGTGAGGAGAGTGATTTTTAAGCCATAATGCACAGTTCAACCATTAACTTCTGTTAATACTTTGAAAAGGTCTTTTATTTCATTTTATTGGGTACTTTGTCTACCAGTACAGATAATCACCTTCCATTCATAACCTTGATTTAGCAAACAGCTTGTCTAGAGTTAGTAATCAGTTGTACCTCTCCCTCCTTTCCATCTCTCAGTTAATTACATGGTGACCAATACTCTCTGATGAGGAGCTTCTTCCAACTTAGACTAGTTTTTAGATAAGAGACATCCAACCCTTCAAAGGGCCTTTCCTAAAGGAAAGTTGTTTGATTTTTAGCTTGGTAGGCAATCATACATAGCTTTGAGACTCTGGAGTTGCTGCCACAGAGGCTTTTGAGTAGGATGTTAGTGGAAAAATATTATTATTAACTAATTGAAAATAATCCTCTCCAGGATTTTGCCATAAATTAAGGGGATTGAACCCCATAGCTTTAGACATTTCCATGGGGTGGTGGGATGGGGTTGGGGGTGGTAAGTAGGTGAAAGGGCAGATCTGGCTTTCCCCACAGCACGGAATGCCGTCTGGGAGAAAAGATTTTCCAGATATACTTAAGGTTTAAAGTGGAGGAGCATTTAGAACACTGAGAGGTACTAGAATTTTGTCATGCTCAATTTAAAATATCCATTCATGATGTGATGGATAGTTCCAAACAAATCAGAAACATTGATAGGTCTTCCCTTGAGATTACAGATTTTAAGAAATAAAATATTCAATACTGTGACCTAGCTTGAAAAGTATGCTGACATTCTGAGAGATAATAGTGGCACAGTACTTAGGCAGTTTGACTATAAGCAATGGCTCCTTATTCTGGCCTTTCTAAACTGCTGGTAACAAACTCGCATCTAAATGTGCCCAGAGAATGTGTTCTGATATTTGTGAGGGGCACTTTGGAAGGGAGTCATGCTGAACTATTAGTTTTATCAAGCACTTTCCAAGCTCAAAAATACTTGAGAGGGCTTTCCAGGAGAGCTGAGTACTGTGGAGCCAATTGACTAGAAAGGCAAAGTGAGCATCTATTACGTGCTTGAACAGTTTATAAGCAACTCTGAACTTATTTTCTTTCCTGAGAGGTTGATCTTTTTTTTTAACTGCTTTACGTGCTTTTGCTTTCATCTAGATAATTGGATAATTTCAAAGGATTCCAAAATATCTAAACACTTTTGTAACACTTATCACTTAGCTGGAGTCATGGGTACATTTAGCAAAAGAAAAAAGGACAAATCCCTTGTCCATGAAAAGGCCAAATTGTTTTGAGTCTAAGCCTCTGTGTATACTTAGGATCCATTTAGAATTATTTGATGTCAAATGTGATATATATTAGCTTGAATACTGTAGTTTTGTAAGCTGAATGGATTGCCATGTGGTATGACTGTTGAGATGACCAATTGGAATGTCTGTCATGATAAAGATAAAGTAATACAGCTATGTTATGATCATATTTGCCTTTTGTATAATTAGCCAAACTAAGCTAATATTTAGCTGCATTCCAAATAATAGACTTTTGCAAAGGAATCATAGAATATGACATATGGAAGTGACCTTAAAAATCATATCATCCAACTCCCTCATTTTCTTGAAGCCTGTGGACCTTAAGTGACTTACCCAAGGACACAGGATGAATTAATGGGTAGGGTTAGAATTCAGATCCTCTGTTGAACCAATGCCTTTTGACAATGTCTGACATTGGGTACAGAATTCTGCCCTAATAGTCCCCTGTCTCTCTGCTGAGAAGAGGGAGGTGTGTTTAATTTTTTTTTTCTCTGTAATCCTTACATCCAAGGCTCTTTCCACTCTACCCTGCTGCCTCTCTCTAAATAATCAATTAGTGTCTTGGGTGTTTTAAAGAAATGATACACACACATTTAATTTTTCAATATGATAGTGTTTAGATTTTACATTTACATACTATATGATAGAGTACTAGACTTGAGTCAAGAAGACTTGGGTTCTAATCCTGCCTTAGACATTTAGTGTTAGTGATTCTGGAGAAGTCGTTTAGCTTTTATAAGCCTCAATTTCCTATTCTGCAAAATAGAGGTAATCTGGGCACATCACAGAGTTGTGATGATCGAATCAGGCATTATGTTTAAAGTGGTTTGTGCACTTTAGCTATAACATGCAATCTATTATTATTGTTATTCCTTCTTTTGAATATCACTGCTCTTTTTTTTTCTGATCCATATGTAAAATGGTTATCAGGTAAGTTGTTTGAGTTCTCCAAACTGTATTACCACATGCACAGAACTCCTTGTATGTATACCCTTGATCTAGTCTGGCTGCTTTTCATTGTTTTGTTTTCTTCATTGCCATTTCTACTTCCTCATACAGCACTTTGGGGAATATAGTATTGAAGTGCAGATGTGTTAGCTCTTCACCGTCATTTATGGGGGAAAAAAGAGTTTGCTTAGAAGGTAGGTTGAGCATGTAGCCAAGAGGGAGGAATAAACTGAAGGACAATGAATGTTTTCCATTGTTCTTCATGAAATATCAAGAGCTCTCAGAAGAAGGTCTACAGCATGTCGAATGGGACCCCTGTGGAGGATGTAGTTGAGGAAAGTGCTATGTGGTATGAGAATCACAGGCTCAGAATCACAGCTAAAGCTGGAAGGGATGTTAAAATGACCAATTTGTTAAGACTATCTTAACAAATATCACCAACAGTCCAACAATAATGACCAATGCCTCTCATGATAAAAGGCAAAATAACATGGCTGTGTTGTGGAGGTCATTTCAACTAATCCCCTCAGTTTTCTGATAAAGAAAGGGAGGTCAAGTGATTTTCCCAGGGTCACACAGGTAATAATAATAGCTAACATTTATATAGTGCTTACTATGTGCCTGGCATTGTGCTAAGTACTTTGCAGTTATTATCTTGTTTGACCTTCACAGCAATCAGGGGGATGGAGGATTGGTGCTATTATTTTCCCCTTTTACAGATGAGGAAATTGAGGCAAACAAGTTAAATGACTTGCCCAGAGTCACATAGCTAGGAAGTATCTGAGACTGGATCTGAACTCAGGTCTTCCTGCCTCCAGGCCCAGTACTCTATCCTCTGTGCCACCTAACTGCTCCAGGTAGTAAGTATCAAAGGTGGGATTTGAACCCTGATCCTTCTGCTCTAGAGCAGGGCTTCTTAAACTTTTTTCGCTTGTGACCCCCTTCAGCGCTTCTTAAACTGTGAGTCACAACCCTGTGTAGGCACTGCTCTAGAGAGTAGATGTGGATAGATTGTGAGATGCTCTTTTGGATGGAATACCCATATTGATGAGCTCAGAGATATATTAAAACAAGCCCTATGAGCATCTTGGAGAAGATATTAAAAATTATCTTCTAGAAACAACCCAGTGTATTTCTTTTTAGCTTAGAAGGAACTTAGTGGCTTCTTACCTGGCATGTGATAGAAACATTCTCCTTTTAGAAAATAAAAAGAAATAGGGATGTGCATTTGACTTAAAGATTCTAGACTTGGGAAGGACTTTGGAGCACTAGTTCCCATCCTGGGGGCCGAGGACCCTTGGGGATCCTTGGAATTATTGTAATTGGTTAGTAAATGTATTTGCTAAGAAAGGTCATTGGTTCTCAGCTAACATACTAATAGCATGACTGTCATGTGGTGATTCATGACATGTTTTGATGTTAAAATCATATCCAAAAATATTATGAACTATTTACTGCCTTGTAAATCAGCCTAATCTAACCCCCTTACTTTATCTACTTGGAAATTGAGGTCACAGAGGTGAAAGTGATTTACCCAAGGTCACACGGGCAGTAACTAGTAGAGCCAGGATTTCAACTTAGGTGCTTTGATGCCAAATCCAGCAGTTTTCCCACACGTCTGCCACATTGCAATTACATGATGCTTATATTCAAGTGTCCCAAATACATTAGCTTCAAGTCTTTCCCCACTCCAAACCATACAGCCGCCTCCAGGATGAAATAGAAAATCCTGTTTGGCGTACAAACCTGGCCTCTTCCTACCTTTCCAGTCTCATCATGCTGCCCCATATTCTGTGATCCAGCAATGCTGGCCTCTTATTCCTTGTATATGGTGCTCCATCTCCTGCATTTTTACTGGATATTCCCCAAGCCTGGTACTCTCTCCCTCCTCATCTCTGCTTCTTGGCTTCCTTAGCTTTCTTTAAATCTGAACTAAAGGCCTACTTTCTTCAAGAAATCTTTCCTGATCCTCATTAATGATTGTTCCTTCCTTCTGTTGATTATCTGTAATTTGTTGTGTGTTTGTGTATGTGTGTATATAAAAGGTGGCTATCTGTTTTTCTCCTCCCTTCCCTCTTTCCTTCCTTCCTTCCTTCCTTCCTTCCTTCCTTCCTTCCTTCCTTCCTTCCTTCCTTCCTTTCCTTCCTCCTTCCTTCCTTCCTTCTTCCTTCCTCCTTCCTTCCTTCCTTCCTTCCTTCCTTCCTCCTTCTCCTTCCTTCCTTCCCTTCCTTCCTTCCTTCCTTCCTTCCTTCCTTCCTTCCTTCCTTCCTTCCTTCCTTCTTCCTTCCTTCCTCCCTTCCTTCCTCCTTCTTCCTCCTCCCTCCCCCTTCCTTCCTTCCTTCCTTCCCTCCTTCCTTCCTCCCTTCCGTCTTCCTTCCTTCCTTCCCTCTTTCCTTCCTTCCTTCCCTCTTTCCTTCCTTCCTTCCTTTCTTCTTTCCCTTCTCTTTTCCTTCCTCCCTCTTCCCTCTCTCCTTTTCTGCCCTGCCCATCCTCTCAGCCTTCTTTTGCTTCCTCCCTACTTTCTTTCCTTCCGTTCTCTCTACCTTCCTTCCTTCTTTGTAAGATTTACCATTTTGGACTCATATTTTTCTCAATGGCCAGTTTCTTTTGTTCTGTTTATTATTCTGTGAGAAGATACATCACCAGTTTTCAGAATTAATTTTTATCTATTATAAAGCAACACAAATGATTATTTTCTCTGCTTTGGGTTCTTAATGTTACTTTTTCCTAAAAAAAAAATCTGGATCATAGCTTAAAGTAAGTAGGTTGAACCGCTTCAGTCATGTCCAACTCTTTGTGACCTTATTTGGGGTTTTCTTGGCAAAAATACTGGAGTGTTTGCCATTTCCTTCTCCAGTTCATTTTATAGATGAAGAAACTGAGGTAAACAGGGTTAAGTGACTTGCCCAGAATCACACAGTCACATTTGAACCCGGGTCTTTTTCACTCCAGGCCTGGTGTTCTATCCACTTTACTTAATTTCTTAAGGTTTGAGTATTGCACTTAGTTGCTCCTTGGGAACTGCTTCTGGATGAATACTGATTTTAGAAGAAAACATGTATCTTTTTATGAGAATTTGGTGGGACTTCTAATAGATTTTGGATTTGGCTTTTTTTTTTCATGCACAGCAAAAGACGAGACAAGATCAATTCCTCTATGTTGCAATGCTCATCTGAACATTTGGCTTTTTCTGCCATTACACAACCTTGCTATTGTCATTTCTTTTGATGGACGTTTAAGTTCACCTTCTGTACTCACTAGAATAGAATGAGATAAGATCAGAAGGTGAGACATTGCTTTCATGTAATGGAAAAGAAAATCGTAGTTTTTTTTTTCTTCCAAGGTATCCCACTATAAATCATGATTTTATAAACATTCATTTGGCATTTGCTTATATCCTTATTTGGTAAGTCTTACTATGTGGTAAAATGATGTTTTAAGATGTCTGGCAGGGAGAGACTTATTCTTTTGTGAGCTTTTTAAAAACTTTGACTTTCATAAATAGTATTAGTGCAGGAAGTGGGGTATAAAAGGAAGCAAGTTGAATTTTCCTCATCTGTTTGTTAGTCATCTGTTGTCTTCTTTAACTTTTTTTTCTTGCTTGGTAGTTCCACTCGTCAATGGTAGGATCCCCACACTCACCGAAAGGTTTAACCCAGGGGAGGGGAACCTGCAGCCTCGAGGCCACATGTGGTCCTCTAGGCCTTGGTGAGGCCTTTTGACTGAGTCCAAGTTTTACACAACAAATCCTTTTTAAGGGGATTTGCTCTGTGAAGTTTTGGATTCAGTCAAAGCACCGCATTAGAGGGCCACATGTGGTCTCAAGCCGCAGGTTCCCCACCCCTGGTTTTAACCTTTCTCCCATTTGTGACTATAATCTGCAAAGAGATCTCCAACTTGGAGGGACCACAACCATGGTGAACAGAGAAAAGAATGGTGGTAATCAAGTCACCCTTGATGGCTTTTTTATTCCAGACAGTTTTACCACACGAGGAAAAGTACAGATATGTTCTTTTGGCCCACCTCCAGGTCTCAGCATAACTGTAAAGGAATATAATAGATTATAAAGAGCATTAACACCCTGGGATTTATGTATCCAGATAGTTTTCCCCTTCAAAATAGCCAACGGAGTAGGTTCTGCGCTTATTCTAGTGATGTCATTGTTGCTTAAAATATTTGTTTGTCTCTAGAGACTGAGACACAACTGTTTTTTATCCTCAATAATGACAAATCTTCATTTGTTAGCAGTAGATGACCAAATCATTCAGAGCCAGGTATTATGAATAATGTGGGTGATCAAGCTGGACAATACCATTTTGGCTAAAAATAAATGTGAATCTTTTAAATAATGACACTGTTGTATGAATGAATGCATGAATTAAAAAAAACACTGTGTGCAAAGCACTGAGGTTACAAATAGAAAAGGAAAGAACTTCCATTTCCTTCTCTCAAGAAGATCACCTTCCTTTTTAAAAATTGTATTTTTTAAAAAAATTATTTATTTATTTTTAGTTTTCAGCATTCACTTTATGAGATTTTGAATTCTAAATTACCCACCTCCTTCCACTCCTCCCTCCCTAAGATGGCATGCAATCTGATATAGGCTATACATGTATGATCATATCAAAACATTAGTCATGTTGCAAAAGAAGTATCAGAACAAAAGGGAAAAACCATGAGAAAGAACAAACAAAAAACAATAAAAAAAGAGAAAATAATATGCTTTGATCTGCATTCAGACTCCATGGTTCTTTCTCTGGATGGGATAGCATTTTCCATTATGCGTGTTTTAGAGATTGTCTTAGATAATTGCATTGCTCAGAAGAACTAAATGTAACAAAGTCGTTCATTGCACAATGTTGCTGTTACTGTGTACAGTGTTCTTCTGGTTCTGTAAAATTTTATTTTTTAAAATTATAAATATTTTCTTTTTTCTTCTTCCTTTATCTCTACCTTTAAAAAAAGAAAAGGAAAAACAAACCATTGTAACAAACATGTATAGTCAAGCAAAACAAATTCCCACACTGTCCAGGTCCCAAAATATGGATCTTATTCTGCATCTTGAGGCCATCATAGAGGGTAGGTGGCATGTATCATTATGCTTCTTCTAGAATCATTAGAGGCAGCTAGGTAATGCAGTAGATAGGGTATTGGACTTGGAGTTAGGAAGACCTGAGTTCAAATTCCTCCTTCAGACATTTCTAGCTGTGTGGCCCTGGCAAGTCACTTAACTTTTCTCAGCCTCAATTTCCTCATCTGCAAAATGGGAATAATAATAACACCTGCCTCACAGAGGTGTTGTAGGATCAAATGAGATGGTATTTATAAAAAGGACCTAGCACAGTGCTTTGCAAGCTTTAAATTACTACATGAATGCTGGTTATCATCATCATCATTATCATCATCGTCATCATCATCATGGTTGGTGATTGTGTTGATCAGAGTTCTTTAGTCATTCATTTTGTCTTTATAATGTTGTTATTGTATAAATTATACTTCTCATTCTGCTCAGTTCATTCTGCCTAAGTTGGTACAAGTCTTCCAGGTTTCTCTGAAACTGTCCCTTCATCATTTCTCACAGCACGTTACTTTCATATGGAGACTTAGTAGTGATATAACTGAGTCAAAGGATGTGCAAAGTTTAGCAGCTTTTAGGGCATAGTCTAAAAGTTGCTTTCAGAGTGGGTGAACCAATTCACAGCTCTACCAGCAATTCCTTTTGTTTCCAGTAGCCCCTCCAACATTTGTAATTTTCTTTTTAAGTTTTCTCAAGCTTTTTGTTCACTTTGCTAATCTTAAGGATGTGAGAACTTCAAAGTTGTTTTAATTTGCCTTTTTGTACTTATTAATGATTTGCATCATTTTAAAAATTGGTTATTGAAAGCCTAGATTTTCCTCCTTTAAAAATTGCCTATTTATAAAGGAGCTCACATTCTAATAGAGATAACTCACATAGGAGGTTTCTGCTGCAAGTCATATAGAAAGACCTGGTGGTCCTTTGTTTATAGCAGCAAAACAGATGGTAATGCATCTTTTAAAATGTCATTTCCACTGATAAAAACTGTATCTATTTCTGATGTTGATCCATTTAACTGTGCCAGAGACCTTGGTATCAGGAATTTTTTTTTCCAGGTCTTCAATGTCTATATTGAGAAGATGGGGGTTACAGCTGTTGTCAGGTCATATCTCCACAAGGGTTGCTCTCTTGATAAAGGCCATTGCAGAGTTCTTTGGCTTGGTTGGGGAGGTGGCATGTAGAGTGTTATTTCCTTTATAGTTTCAAAGGGAATTCCAAAAGAAGAGTTCCAGAAATATTTTTAGCAATGAGAACATGATTGGGATAAGGGTACGGTCTCTGAAGGTAAGAATGGGGACAATATTCATTTGGATGTTTGAATTTTGGTATGTTCCAGTCTCATTACTTTACCAAAAACTCTCAAAGCCCATGCCTGATATGTCCTCCATCACAACTCAAGACTTGAATTATAACTTTACGCAAGCTATTGAGTCATTGTGCTTATTTGCAGACCCAGCTTGGACTAGCTTCTAAAAACTCTGTTACTATAAATGGCACGGTTGCCTTGTGGACTACAGATGAACTGCCTCAGGCCTTAGAGTTCTGTTGCACTGAGTTCTGAGGGCCTCATTAACTCCTATGGGCCTCCCAGATAGAAAATAGCTCTGACTATTGCTAGCTCAGTTTCCTGTAGGTTGAAAGTGAGGCTAGGGAAAAGTGAATCATTGGGAAAGAATAATGGAATGAGGTAAGCGGAGTGGAGAGAAACTCAGTGGGTAGAGAAAATGGTAGAAATAGTGCTGGGAGAAAAGGACAGGAATCACAGATGGCTAATAGGATAAAATGGTAGTAAAGGTACGAACTGAAGGTGGCCTGACATGAACAGAAGGAAGGAAATGGCACAAAGAGACTTGAAAGGCTGATGGAAGGAAGGAATTACAGGAAGAAGGCACAAGGACAGATCAGAGCTCAGTATATAATGCTATTAAGTTTCTACTTCATTAGAAGATGTATTGATGTCTTTTCTTTTTATATCACCTTCATTTCAAAATATGCCTTTCTTCTTCTCATATCCATGCAGCCATCCCTTTTAACAACAAATAAGAGAGAAAAAGGAGAAAAAACCAGGTAGTTCTGTGAAATTATTTCATCAAATCAGATAAAATATGCATTGTTCTGCAATCTTGGCAAAGAAGAGGGGAGAGTTAATGCATTTTGTGACTTCTTCAAAGGCAAGATTTGGTCATTATAATTATATAGTATTTAGTGTTTTTTAATTATTAAAATCTTTGATTTTAGCTTATAGTCTCTATATTTGTTATGGCTTTCCTGGTTCTGCATACATGGTTTTGTAGCAGTCTGTATAAGTCTTTCTATGTTTCTCTGCATTTTTCATATTCATACTTTCTTATGGCTCACTAAGATTCAATTATAGTCATTTGCCAGAATTTGTTTTGCTATTACCCAACTGATGGTCATCTTTTGTTTTCTAGTTCTTTTGAATTATAAAGAATGCTGCTATAAATGTTTTAACATAAACAAGACCTTTTTTGTATCATAAACCTTTTTGGGGCATATGCCACACAATGAGATTTCCCAGTCAAAGACGATAGACAATTTAGTCGGTTTTGTAAAGTAATTCCAAATAGTTTCCCAGAGAATTGGATCAATTCACAGCCCTACTAACACTGTATTACTGTGTCTGTCTTTCTGAAATCCTTCCAACGTAGGCTCCTCTATCTTTTGTTATCTTTTTGGATTCTTCTTCTTACTTTAGGCCCTATGTAGGACTATTTCTACAGTGTGTACCATACCTTTGTCCTAGCTCTGATAAATTTCATTGATTGTCAAGAAATTCTTCCTTACTGCTAAGCTCAGTAGTTCCACTTGCAAGATAAACTCATTTCCTTTGCCTCATTTCATTTCTCTTTTCATTTGCTTTGTTAGTTGTTCAGTGTTCTCCAGAATAAAGCTTACACCTCAAATTAGTATGGCATGTTACAGTTTACCAGGTCTTTTTCTCAGATTCACCTTGAAAGGTATATTCTTTCTCTGCCTTATGACTGATATCCCCATTTTATAGATTAGAAAACATAGACATAGAGTTAAAGTGATTTTTCCTGATCATAACCAGGACCCAGACCTAATCTTCCTACTACTCTTTCTCCTTCTCTTCTCCATATTATAGCTTAGGGATTAGTGGTAACTTCAGGTCAAATCCTCTCCCTCCTCCTCCCGCCCTAGTTAGGGCTGTCTGTGTATGTGTCCATAGGGTCATATCATATTAACAGAGGAAGTACAAATGCCTTGGTGGTATTCATGAAATCAGTTCATTGCTCAGCTAGGCAGCATGGTGGACTTAAAGTCAGGAATACCTGAATTTTAATACTGCCTTAGATACTTAGTAGCTGTGTAACCCTGGGCAAACCACTTCTCCTTTTGTGCCTCAGTTCTTTCATCTGTAAAATGAGGGAGTTGAACCTAATGGCCTTTATTGCTGTAAAACTGATCCTGTGATCCCTTCCAAATAAGTTCTCTTATCATAATAATAGCTGGTGTACTTAAAGATGGCTAAAAAGTGCCCATCTACGCATTCTCTAACTAAATAAGCAAGGTTTCTGTAGCTTTTGGCATTAATTTGGGCATATGAACAATCTGAACACATTATAGAAACATTCATATTACAGAAGGAAGCAAAAGAAAGGTTCTTTTGACCACATAGAGATAGAAGGAATTGAAGTAAGTGCTTTGAGGAGAACAGAGAGGTGAAAGAACAGTGCTACTAAAGAGCAGCGAAGAAAATAAACCACAAATTTGTTATGATGAGAGAGAAAGAGAGACAGAGACAGAGAGACAGAGACAGAGAGAGATACAGAGAGAGAGAGAGAGAGATACAGAGAGAGAGAGAGAGAGAAGTGTAGTGAATATAGCAATTGGATTGGAGCCAGGAAGACCTATGTTCAAATCCTGTTTTTCACACTTACTATGTGACCCTAAGGACTCTTTCTACCCATGATTTTATATTCTATTACCATGATCAGAGCCTCAGCTTCTTCATCTGTAAAATAAGTGGAGTTGGCTTGATGGCCTGTAAGATTCCTGCCAGCTCTAATGGTGGCTTTCAAATTTGATTCTTACAAAATCATGGTGTTCTAGGATTTGTACCCATGTATTTGTACCCATATATTTCCTTGGAAAGTAGGGCTGTCAAAGAGGTAGCCTTTTGTAATATTAAGCACTTTGAAATAATTGAAATTAATGCACAATTTCCCAAATTTGATCTGTGTCAACTCTGGGCCTGTCACTTTGTCCTATTATAGGACCTGTCCAAGATACATGTGCATAACATATGCATCTGTTCATCTAACCATATATCATAATGTAGGCAGTATGCATTTTTCAGATATTTTTCTGAGGCAGCTGGTGGTACAGTAGATAGAGTGCTAGGCTTGGAGTCAGAAAGACCTAAGTTCAAATACAGCCTCAGACTCTTACTAGCTGTGTGACTCTGGGCAAGTTACTTCTGTTTACCTCAGTTTCCTCATCAATAAGATGGGAATAATAATAGCAACTGCTTCACAGGGTTGTTGTGAATATCAAATGAGATAATATTTCTAAAAAGTACTTAGCACAGTGCCTGGCACTTAGTAGGTGATATATAAATGCTTATTTCCTCCCTTATCCACATTGGTTTTCAGGTATAGCTGGTCAATCTAGTCTCTTTCAAATTATTGTGGATTTCATTGATAAAATTTCATAATAGTTGTTGGATTCAGCTCAGTTAGTGCAGTGTTATTTGTGAAAAAGAGCACTTGGGGGAGGTGGTGCCAAAAGTCACAGTGAGTCATTTTTCCAGCCCAGATTTTCACAGAAAGTCAGATTGAAATGTCTGTGGAAACTGAGGACAGGATTTGGCCAGAAACACTAAGAGCATTCCATTACAGGGAGAAATGTGTATCAGGGCAAGAAAGAGGTCCTAGATCCAGCACAGAAAGACCTGAGCTTATACAGATTGCAGGAATAGGTGCTAATTGGTAGCTGTCTTTCTCACTATCCAGTTCCAAATCAAGATCCAGGACAGACTGAGAGGGAACCTGCACTTAAGTGTGTTGCTCCAGAGTGAAGGGATAGTCATGAGTCCTAGGCTACATACCAAGAAGGGACCAAATTCAGCAATAAGCAGCAGTTGTATGGTTCTGACCCCAGGAGCAGTGTGGGAACTCAGTTACAGCTTCTAGCCCAGCCTGAAGCTAGTTGCACAATAATCAGGTAGGAATTCCAGAGCAAAGCGGTTTGCAGTTCTGTCACTGAATAACCAGGGCTTCCCATCTGGATAATTGTGGCTGAGTTCAGCAGCAAGCTGCTGGAACTCCATAAGGATAAGCCCACAGGTATGTTGCTCAGATTGAAATGCAGGTCAGGGACTTGAAGTGATCAGAGCAAGAGGGCAAAAATCAGACTTTGCCCTGGGAGCACTGAAAGCTTACAGATCCTCATCCTGTACTAAACAGTTTCCTGAGATCCTGAAGTAACACAACTTTCAGTACCCCAAGAAAGCAACAATGGACCAGCCCAGACATTCCTCCAGAAGTGCACAGAGCCCATCTCTGTAACAAAAGTCTAAAGTTAGGAAGTAGGTTGGAAGAATGAGCAGACAAGCAAACAAGAAAGAATCTTACCATAACCCTTTGACCCAGCAACAGCACTTCCAGGGCTATATCCCAAAGAGATCATAAAAATGGGAAAAAAGGACCCCATGTACAAAAATATTTATAGCAGCTCTTTTTGTGGTGGCAAAGAATTGGAAATTGAGAGGATGCCTGTTAAATGGGGAATGGCTGAGCAAGTTGTGGTATATGAATGTAGTGGAATACTATTGTGCTATAAGAAATGATGAACAGGCTGACTTATGAAAAACCTGGAAAGATTTGTATGGTCTGATGCTGAATGAAGTGAGCAAGAGAACAAGAGAATGTTGTACACAACAACAGCCATGTTGTGCGATGACTAATATTGATAAATTTAACCCTTCCCAGCAATATAAGGATCTAAGACATCTCCAAAGGCCTCATGATGGAAAATGCTATCCACATCCAAAGAAGTATAGAGTTTGAATGCAGATTGAAGCATACTATTTGCTATTTTTTTTCCTGTTGAGTTTTGTGTCTTCTTTCTAGTGGTTCCTCCTATTGGTTCTAATTCTTCCTTACAACATGACTAATATGAAAATATGTTTAATAGGAATGTATATGCATAGCCTACATCAGATTGTGCGCTGTCTTGGGGAGAGTGGTGGGGAGGAAGGGGGAGAAAAATTTTAAACTCAAAAGCATATGGAAGTGATTGTTGATAAATCAAAATAAATTAATTTTAAAAATTTAAAGAATCTTACCATAAAACAATTTTTGATGATGAAGACTTGAGATACAAACCTAGAAAAAAGAGAATGACTCCAAAACATTTACAAGCAAAGCCTCAAAGAAAAACTTTAAGAATCTTTGAATCAATTAAAGCAGTGACCAAAAAAAGATCCTAGACATCACATTTCAAGAAATTGTAAAGAAAATAGCCTAGATTTCTTAGAACTAAAGGGCAAAATGAAAATAAAAATTCCACCAGTGACCTCTTAAAAGCAACTGCCAAATGAAAACTCCCAGAAATATTATAACTAAAATCTAGAGCTTCCAGGTCAGAGGAAAAATACTGCAAGCAGTCAGAAGTACTGAGTAGCCACAGTCAGGATCTCACACTATTTAGTAGTCACCACTGTGAAGGAGCAGGGAATTGAGAATATGATATTCTAGAAAGCAAAAGTTATAGGCTTATGGCCAAGAGTAACTTACCTAGAAAAACTGATCATCATCCCAGAGGGGGAAAGTAGATCTTTAATAAAATAGAGGATTTCCAAGCATTCCTGATGAAAAGACCAGAGCTGTGTAGAAAATAGAGGGGCAAACATATGAGTCAAGAGAAATACATATAAAAAATAAAAATAAGAGAACAACCAAAAGAGACTAAATACATAATAACTTTAATAAGGAGATGATACTATAAACCTTATTATCATTAGGGGTTATAGAGTAAGTTTAATTAGGCACAAGGGAGTACTATGTTGAAAGAGAGGGGAAGAAGAATGTACTAGGGAGGAAAGGGAGATGAAGGTTAGGGGAAATTATCTCATATAATTAGTGTGTGTAATTAGAATTGTATACTAGCAAGGAAGAAGAATGAGGAGGTACAGCTGACAAATTTCATTCTCATCTTAATTGGTCAAAGGAAAGGGGAATATACGTTTGGGTAGAGATACATTTCTCTAAATAAGGAAACAGGAAGAAAGGGGGAGAAGGTAGAGGAGACAATAAAGTGAAAGGTTGACTAAGAGAGGGAATAATGCAAGGCTGCATAAAAGTATATGTACACAGACACACACACACACACACACACACACACACACACACACACACACACACACTTTTTACAATGTCCAAGAGTTGGAACTATCAGTTGAGGAATGGCTGAACAAGTTGTGGTATATAAACATGATGGATTAGTATTGTGTTATAAGAAATGACAAGGGGAATGTTTTCAGGGAAACCTAGGAAGATTTGTTTGAACTGATGCTAAGTGATATGAGCAGACCTAGGAGAACAACTTTTGAAACGATGGCAATTTTGGAAAGACAAACAACTTTGAAAGACTTGGGAACTCTAAACAAAATAATGTTCTAGAGTACCTGATCAAGAAGTGAAACCAGAATGATACATATTTATATAACATGGCCAGTGTGGAAATTTGTATTGCTTGACTATGTATTTTTGTAATGGAGGTTTTGTTTTTCTTTCTCTTTAAATTGAGAGGAAAAGGAAAAATAGGAAGTACTTAAGGCAGATTTTTGCTGTTTAAGAAAATTAAAAATAAATTTTTTTTATAGTTAAGGCACTTGTACTGTGTTTTAAATGATTCAAGGAACAGTATTATTTTTATAACTAACAATTTTTGTTAAATAAGACTTTTCATTTTTCTTTTTAAGTATTCCCACTGCCACCCCAGGAATAATTGTCTTCTTACAAGTTTTCCAAGTAAGAAAATTCTTGTTTCATTCTTAAGATTCAATTGAATTTTTGTCATGATAAATTATTAAACTGACAGAGATCTGATAATAAAGGAAAGTGAACTGTTGCAGCTTGCTTGTCTAAAAAAAAATGCTGCTAATGCTATAGAGGTGACATAGTGGACTGCACATTAGTTTTGAAATAGCTAGGCTCCTGGGAACCTCAGGTTCACATCTCAGCAGGAATCAAACAGCTGTTTAACTTCGCCATATAAATGCACAGAATACTGAGTAGCTATAGACATATTCTGTGTCAAAATAAGCTGGATATGCAGTTGCCTGAGGTTTTATTCATGTTCGTAAATATGGCCAATGGCACCAGGGCAGATGCCTAATTAAGAAATGCATTGAGATTTCTCACATCCTCAAGGAAGTTAAGATTTCATCCAGAAAGCTTTTGTACCATTGTTAAAATTCTAGTTTACTACAGAAGCTTGTTTATTCTGTATGGGTTTTTTTTACATTGTTTTGTTAAACTATCAGGACTATAGAGAAAGAAGCTTCAAGGCTAGACTCTTAGCTTCTAGCACTTTATGCTTTCTGAAATGCATCTTTCTAAAAATCAAAATTTTATATAAAATGTCCTCAACCAAGAGATAAATTTTTCTTAGCCATTTTTTGGATTGGCTAAATGTAAAAAAAAAAATCCTAATATTTGTTTAATCTTCTCTGTAATAGTTTAAATAGAAAACACTCAATTACAAAATGCAACAGCAATATTAATAACAGAGTAGACAGCCTACAAGAGGCAAGTATTTTCACATAATGCAACTATCAGTGTGTCAGACTATCTGTAGACTTTTGTCTGGAAAATGTCCCTCAAGAAGCATAAAGGCGGAAATAAGCCTTTGGAAATAGGGTTTAAACAGAACAAAACACAGAGGTTTTGTCTTTATCCAATGCTAAAATGTTTACTTACTATTATTATGTGAGCAAAATGATTATCAGTTTGGCATCTGTATGTTTATAAATATTTCAAAGTATCGTAGATTTGAACTGGAAGGGACTTTAGAGCCTGTGAAATCCAGCACCTTCTTTTATAGATGAGGAAACTGAGTATAGTAAGGTTAAGTGACTGTCAAAGGTCACACAGATGTCTGAGTGAGGTTTCTTGCTGATGCTCAGTCAAGCTTCCTCTCTTCTGTGTCATCTACTTGCCTCATAGTTAATAGAAGCTTATTGAGGGCAAGATCTTTATAATTTTAATTTGCTTGACTTGATATTAGCACATCTCTCTGGACACAGAAACTTAAGTTTTATTTGTTGTTTTACAGAAAGTATCCTGGAACATCTGAGTTAATTAAGTTCTTTTAGATCTCAGAATTGTCCAGTTTTTCATGTTTTAGTTAACCAATGACTAGATTATTCTTTTAACTCTTTCCCCCAAACCTCTCAAATATTGACATGGCTCCATGATTTCGTTGATGTTGTGGGTATTTCTTACAATGATATAGCTCGAAAGTTATCCATGGTTATCTATCCATGAAACTCTACTCCATGTCTTGCCATGAGTTAACTACAAGAGGTCCATACAACATTGTTGGGGCATTCTGTTCTTTTTCCTCTTTATTTCTTGGATACCATTAAAACACATGCTAACCAATAGTTACTCTCCACTTTCCCCATGTGTCCAGCCTATGTTCTCTTTCAGTCATACATTTCTTTGACAACATCTTTCACTCTACTCCTGCTTCATAATTTCTTTCTTGTAATGTGATGCACCATTCTAATTTTTCCTTTCTTTTTTTTTTTTGTGAGGCATTTGGAGTTAAGTGACTTTCCCAGAGTCACACAGCTAGTGAGTGTTATGTGTCTGAGGCTGGATTTAAACTCAGGTCCTCCTGACTCCAGAGCCGGTGCTCTATCCATTGCGACACCTAACTGTGCCCCCGTTCTAATTTTTTTTATTAATTTATTTTAATTTATTAACAATCACTTCCATAAGCTTTTGAGTTTAAAATTTTTCTTTCCCTGCTCCCCAAAATGGGGCGCAATCTGATATAGGCTATACATATACATTCCTGTTAAGCACACATTAGTGATATTTTAAAGAGGAATTAGAACCATGGAGGAACCACAAGAAAGAGAAAAACAAAACAGAAAGAAAAAAATAGCAAATAGTATGCTTCGATCTACATTCAAGCTCCACAGTTCTTTCTTTGGAAGTAGATAGCATTTTCTATCATGAGACTTGGAGATGTCTTAGATTCTTGCAATTGCTAAGTCTATCAATGTAGTCATCATACAACATGGCTGTTACTGTGTACAACATTCTCCTCTACCATTCTAATTTTTAAGGAAATATTTTCTTCAGTGAGCTTTTGGACTTCCTTTTCATTTGGCCAATTCTGCTTTTGAAGGCATTCTTTTCCTCTGGCTTTTTGGATCTCTTTTGCCATTTGGGTTAGGCTATTTTTTAAGGTGTTATTTTCTTCAGTATTTTTTGGGGTCTCCTTTAGCAAGCTGTTGACTTGTTTTTCATGATTTTCTTCTATCACTTTCATTTCTCTTCCCAGTTTTTCCTCTACTTCTGTTACTTGCTTCTCAAAATCCTTTTTGAGCTCTTCCATGGCCTGGGACTGATTCATATTTTTCTTGTAGGCTTTGGATGTAGGAACTTTGACTTTGTTGACTTCTTCTGGTTATATGTTTTAATCTTCTTTGTCACCAAATAAGATTCTACAGAATATTGCACTGTTTGCTCATGATCCTAGCCAATTATTTGACTTTTAAACTCTTTGTTAAAGTAGGGGTCTGCTTCCAGTGTGGAGAATGTGCTGTCCCAAGCTTCAGGGGTTTTGGGCGGCTATTTTAAGAGGTACTTCTAGGGACCTGTAAATTTCAGTTCTTCCAAAGTGGTATGATCAAAGATGAGGTGTTTACTCCTTTCCTGGCCTATACTCTGATCTATGAGTGATCACAAGCTCTTTTCTGCCTTGAAACTGTGAGAAGGATTCCTTCTCTACCTCTACCATAAGTTCCACTATGCCAATGCTCCTCCTCGCCCCAGGACTACCTCCCAGAGCTGTGACCCAGATCCAAGCCAGGCAAATCAAGAGGATTCTGCTTCAGCATCAGCAAAGAGATCTCTGCAATCCCCTCTGATCAGCCACTTGATTCCCCCTCAGTCTGTGGGCCAGGAGCTCCTGAAGCAGCCACTGCCCTGGGGCTCCCCCAGGACCGGTGTTGGACTGAGCTTCTCTCTCACCAGGGTCTGACAGACCTTTCCTACTGACCTTCTAATTTGTCTTTGGTGTTTGTGGGTTGAGAAGTCTGGAAATTGCCACAGCAGCCTGTGATTCAGTCCCCTTAGGCCTGCTTCAGAATTGCTGAGGCCTGGTCTTTGCTGGTGCGGCCCATGCTGAACTGTGCTCTTCTCCCAGACCAGTACAAGAGACCTTCTCTGCCAACCTTCCAGGTTGTCTTGGGCTAGAAATTTGTTTCACTTTATCTTTTTTGTGGGTTCTATTACTCTAGAATTTATTTAGAGTCATTTTTTACAGGTATTTGGGTTTGGGGGAGAGCTCAAGCAAGTCGCTGCTTTTACTCCACCATCTTGGCTCTACCTCTCTTGTAATGTGATGAAGTCTGTCCATGGCCCATGTTTTTCTCCATCACTGCGTGGCCCTTAATTTCATTTTTTTGGAGAATGTAGCTACTGTGCCTCACAGCCATATGATAAATCTACTGCTGTGAAATAAATTTTTCTTGAAAAGTTACTAGAATAAAATATATAAGAAATTTGGTTTTTACTTTTTAAAATAAAATATATTAATAGAGATACAATGCCCTTTATTGATTATTACTTATTCTATATTATTGAACCTGAATCTAAACACAGGAATTTTTTACCTTTTTTGTGTCATGGACCCTTTCTCAGAATAATGTTTTCAAGTTGCATAAAAATATATATTATTATATAGGAAACCCAATTATGTTGAAATACAGTTATGAAAAAGAAATTTTTTTTTGGTTCATGGACCCCAGGTTAAGTAATCATGTTATAGAGGCATCACTTTTTAGTTGAAATAAAACTAGTCTAGAATTAAGAAGTTGTGAATTCTAGTCCCAGTTTTACCTCTTTCTTAGCTGGATGACCTTGCACAAGTTTCTTAATTTCTTTGAAAATTATTTTCATCATTTGTGGAATTGGACTAATAATATTTACCTATATTAGCTCACTATAGTAGCAGTCAGGAGTATGGTGTTGCAGAAAGAGCTTTGGATTTGGAGTTAGAAGGCCTGGGTTCAAATATGTTACCTTGGGCAGTTTATTTAATCTCTCTGTCTCCATTTCTCATCTGAAAAATGAGTGGTTTATACTAAATGACCTCCAAAGTCTGCCAGATCTTAATCTGTTATCCTAAAGGTCCATATGGGCCTTAGCTCTGATACACATGAGGTTAATTAAGGTAGCCTGGGATCACTACATGCCTGTAAGTTTTGTGAGGATCCACACCAGCTAGGCTATGGTGAAAATGTACATACTAGTCACATACTAGAAATTGCCTTTTTTTTTAATTTTAAAAAATGTTTAATTCATTTTGAGTTATCAACAATCACTTCCATAAACTTTTGAGCTTTAAATTTTTCTGCCCCTTTCTCCCCACTTCTCTCCTCAAGACGGCTTGCAGTCTGATATAGGCTATACATATACATTCCTATTAACCGTATTTTCACATTAGTGTTGTTGTAAGAATTAGAACCAATAAGAGGAACCACCAGAAAGAGGAAACAAAACACAACAGAAGAAAAAAAATAGCAAATAGAATGCTTCAATCTGCATTCAAACTCCATAGTTCTTTCTTCTTTGTGGATATCATTTTCCATCATGAGGCCTTTGGAGATGTCTTAGATCCTTGTATTGTTGAGAAGGGTTAAATCTGTCAATATTAGTCATCGCACAACGTGGCTGTTGCTGTGTACAACGTTCTCCTGGTTCTGCTCACTTCATTCAGCATCAGACCATACAAGTCTTTCCAGGTTTTTCTTAAGTCAGCCTGTTGTTCATCATTTCTCACAGCACAATAGTATTCCATTACATTCATATACCACAAGTTGTTCAGCCATTCCCCAATTGATGGGCATCCTTCAATTTCCAATTTTTTGCTACCACAAAAAGAGCTGCTATAAATATTTTTGTATATGGGGTCCTTTTCCCATTTGTATGATCTCTTTGGGATATAGCCCTAGAAGTGCTATTGCTGAGTTAAAAGGTATGTACATTTTTATAGTCTTTTGGGCATAGTTCCAAATTGCTCTCCAGAATGGTTGGATCAGTTCACAACTCCACCAACAATGCATTAGTGTTCCAGTTTTCCCACATCTTCTCCAACCTTTATCATTTTCCTGTTTTGTCATGTTGGCCAATCTGATAGGTGTAATGTGGTACCTCAGAGTTGTTTTGATTTGCATTTCTCTAATCAATAGTGATTTAGAGTATTTTTTCATAGACTATAGATGGCTTTCATTTCTTCATCTGAGGACTGCCTTTTCATATCATTTGACCATTTATCAATTGGGGAATGACTTGTGTTCTTATAAATTTGACTTAATTCTCTATGTATTTTAGAAATGAGACACTTATTAGAGAGACTGGTTATAAAAATTCTTTCCCAATTTTCTACTTTCCTTCTGATCTAGTTGCATTGGCTTTGTGCAAAAACTTTTCAATTTAATGTAATAAACGTTATCCATTTTGCTTTTTGTAATTTCTCTATCTCCTGTTTGGTCATGAATTCTGTTTTGTTTTTGCTTTTGCTTTGTCTGAGATCAGGATTGCTACCTCTGCTTTTTTTTTTACTTCAGCTGAAGCATAATATGTTCTGTTCCAGTCTTTTACCTTTACCCTGTGTATGTCGCTCTTTTTCAAATGTGTTTCCTGTAAACAACATATTGTAGGATTATGATTTTTAATCCATTCTGCTGTTGGCTTCCATGTTATGGGAGAGTTCATCCCATTCACATTCACAGTTATGATTACTATCTGTGTCTTTCTCTCCATCCTTCCCCACCCCTGTTTATGTTTTTCTTTCTCCTTTTTCCTTTTCTCTCCTCACTAGTGTTTTGCTTTTGCCTCCCTTCTATTAGCCCCTTACCTTTTTCCCCCTTTGCCCTTACTACTTCTTCCCTCCTTTCTATCTCCCCTCCCTTTTATTTCCCCTTTTCCCTCCTACTGCCTATACAGCAAGTTAGATTTCTCACTCTATACATTTTCATGGTCACTCTACTCCCACCCTCGTACCTTACATTCTCTCCTTTCCTTTTCCTCCTGGGTTCTCTTGGTTTCTTTAGGTCCAAGCTAAGATTCTACCTTCTACACAAAGCCTTTCCTCAACTCCTTTAATGCTAGTGCTTTCTCTTTATTATCTCTTGCCCAGTGTGTGTGTGTGTGTGTGTGTGTGTGTGTGTGTGTGTGTGTGTGTGTGTGTGTGTGTGTATGTGTGTATTATTTCTATGTAGTTGTTTTCTTGTTGCTCCTCCATTTAGACCTAGCTCCTTGAGAATGGGAACTTGTTTTTCCTTTCTTTGGTGTATCTCCAGAATTTAACACTCAGTGTCCAGCACATAGTAGGCACTTTAAAGCTTATTGACTAAGTGATTTGACCTTGCTGTCATCCGTTTCCTCGTCTGTAAAGTAAAGGGTTGAACCAGATGCTCTTCTAGGTCCTTTCCAGGTTTAAATCTATGAAGCTTCTAGGTACAAAGTATGCAATAAAATATCTGTTGCATGAAAGAAGTTGTACCCTGTACTCTGAATGCGGTATTGCTCATTAATACTACTATGCTCAGGAAGTCGTGAGACCTGCAACTTTTTTTTAGAATAAGCCCTGCCCACACAGATATATTCAGCCATAATGATACAGTTAGACCAACACCCAAAGGAAAGTCTGTCATTGTTTGCCGATTAGGATGGAGTCTTTTTAAAGGGCCCCACTGTACTGTGTCAGTTTATTTGATTGAACATGGCATGATTGTACCCATTACCTCCTGAAGCAAATACAGAAGCCTTCTTTTGATGACTGTTCTTCTGGCTAATTATATATTGAAAACTATTATGTGGAATTGTAAAGAATTTGGTTGACAACCTCTCCTTCCCAAAGCTGCTTATCTAAGTGCATTATTTCTGACTGAAAGCTCATTTTTCTTGATCTCCCTGTCTGTGTGGATTGCTTGCCAGCAGTGACTTATGGCTTACTTTATTGATTTTTCAGTAATGAGATGGAGCAGTATAAGGCAAATGTCTATGCATCCTGGTGTGGAGTCTAAATTGTGTTTTGAAAATCATTGACTTGATGCTGTAATTAGTCCTTGTTCACAGGTTTTCTGCAGTGAAGTTTTCTTGTAGGGAGCTTGGTATTGTAGCATGTAACGACATCACTTAAGTGTCACATTTAGAAAAATCAAGCCATGGGCATTAGAGAGAGACCACCACATTCATTTGTCCAATCTAACCCCTCTAAGGGCAATGCAAGGTAATTCACTAGCTGGCGGTATCTAAAAAGGTAAAGTCTCAGTAGGGGAGAGAGAGAGACAGAGTGAGTCTGGTAGATTTTAAGCACCTTGATTTCTCCACAGAATAAGGAGCCTAATACCAAACTGGCTGCATGCCCTCCTGAGGGCAGAATTTGTACAGAATGTTCAGCTGTCATTCAGGGAAGGGAGGGCCAGAGTAGAAGGGCAGAGGAAATCCTGACAGAATCTACTCAGGTTAATCTGATACCCTGAGTCACTGTCCCATGGTGCTGAAAGTACCTTTGACATATATCAATAAGCTGGGAGAATGAAATCTACAGGAGTAAAAAAAAAGTAAGACATTTGTGGGCAAGGGGTAGGGGAATCCTTCTCATCTCCTTCTGATTGTGGTACTGTAGCATTATTACTCTCTTCTTGTTTCCATTCTTTCTTCCTGTAACATATTCTAATACACTGACATTGATTGAAAATTGGTATTTAAAAGGGCTAAGGATGGCATTGATATTTTTATGACATGAATTAAAGTGGCTTTTAAAAATATTTTCATTAATAGGTAATTAATGAATTAATAGTAAATTAATAATTAAAATATATACATTAATTAATAATTGAGTCTTTCCTTAAGTCCTACTCTGATGGCTAATGGTGACATGGAGGTAACCAGGGGTTATCAGTGTAGCTCAAACCCTGCCATGTTCTAAAAGTTGGAAGGGCTTTGAAGATGAGCGCAGTACACACTATATCTGTTGTCTAAGGGAAGTGCAGAGCAGTTTAGCTAAATACAAAATGTCCATGATCTTCCTTTTTTTCACCCTTCTTTTTAGACACAGTGGCTTTCATCTGCTTCTGTCCTAATGATAGAAAAAAAAGCAGAGTATGTATATGAAGAGCTTGATTTAAAAAAAAAACTTCAGGCTTATCAGTATAGTTCTTGGCACTCATCAATTTCTGTACAAAAGTGGATCCTTGGAAAGCTAGTGAAAACTGATGGAAAAATGTTTCAGGATGAAAAAATTAAAGATGCCAAATGTTTGCAGAAACCTCATGCTTATATGCATTATGAATACTTAACCCAAGAAGAGTTAGAAGAAACTATATAGTGAATAACAAATGGAATTATTAAAAATGAAAGTGATTATCCATAACATAGGAAGTGAACCAATTAACACACAATGTATTCATTTCATAATTTGTTGTCTCTGTCAATTAGAGGTAGCACCAAATTAGAAAGATAAAGATGAGAAGCCAGCAGCTGTAATTATGACAATTCTAACACGAACTGGTTAAACAAGCCGACAGCCATCTAAGTAGAAAATGGACAAAAGTAAAGACATTGACTCTGATTTTCACTATTCTTAGAGAAGCTTTAGCCTATTAAAAAGTTACCATAGTAAAGAGGCCAAAAGAACCCAGGTACTTACTCAGACAAACTGTTTCAAGCACTGAGTCATGGAAGCTGAGGTCAGCACTACTTCAGAGTTCAAATTTATGTGAAGAACACTACAGAAGAGGATGATGGGAAACTATAAGGAGTATTGCCTCACAAAACAGTGAAAAGTATTTGAAGAAGAAATAAGCCTGCAAAATGATTGATATGAGATCCAATTAAGATAGGTCATCCAGCAAAGATTTGTAGATAGAATTGTAAGAACAATAAATGAATAATTAATAGTAATAGCAGGTAACATTTTAATTTTTGCAAAGTGCTTTAGATATTATCAATTGGTCCTCACAACAGTTTTTTGAGGTAGATACCATTATGATCCCCAATTTATAGAACAGAAAACTGAGGCAAGAAAGGTCAAGTGATTTGCCCTGAGTCTACACAGCTAGTTGGTGTCTGAAGCAGGACTTGAAATCAGGTTTTCTTAATTCCATGTCCAGCCTTTAGGGGAAATATATCTTCTAGCATTTTTATAGAGATCTACTCTTTTTGATATGTTTGTGGAGCCTTTAGACTCTTAACTTCTTAGTACTTGAGTTTCTAAAATATGAGCAAGTAGCAATGATGAGGTCAGGAAGAGTAGCTGAGCCTGATTAAATACATATAAAAGAAATCTGTGCTAGACATGTCATAGTTTTAAAGCCACTTGAGCCATGCTTTTCATATCTCAAATAGCTGACATTTTAAAAATAGTTTTTGTTTTTTATTTTTCTGAACTTGACACATACTAACAAAAATGGATATTTCCATATATGAAGAACTATAGAATAAAGTATTATATATGAAACCATGACTATAACTTACACCTTTAAAATGTACATAATAAATTCAGCATGTCGATTCCAATTCTTTGCTTCTTTCTAAAATTCCTTCTGATCTCTCATATATGTTTAAAAATGTTTCAATAATTCTTTTTCCTTTCTCTCTTTTTTTGTTGCTGTTACTATCACCATTATGCTCTCTGCTCCTTAGTATACCCCCTCTGTGTTTTAAACTCTGCCTTGTAACAAATAAACATATAATTAAGCCAAAAACCAAAGCAAAGCAAAGCAAAAGCATCAGTCAGGGTAATTAAGTCTTCCAAAGTTTTCTTTATAGTGCTGTCATATAAAGTGTTATCCTGGTTCTGCTCACTTCACTCTACATCAGTTCATACAAGTCTTTGCAGGTTTCTTTGAACCCACCCCTTTGTCATTTCATATGATACAATACATTTATTTATCCATTACATTTATGTACCATAATTTGCTCATGGTCACAAATTGGATCTTCACATTAAATGTTCCACTCCTTACTTAGAAACTCTGCCATCCTCCTGTCTGGCCATAAGCTGTCTGCACCTGTACCTCCTGGCTTCCTTGCCTTCTAAGCATCAGCTAAAATCCCACCTTTTGCAAGAAACCTTTCCTTATCCTCTTTAATTCTAGTTGTTGTTCAGTGAGTCATTTTTCAATCGTGTCCGACTCGTCATGACCCTATTTCGGGTTTTCTTGGCAAAGATACTGGAGTAATTTGCCATTTCCTTGTCCAGCTCATTTTTTTGATGAATAAACTGAGGCAAACTGAATTAAGTGACTTGCCTAGGATCACACAGCTAGTAAATGTCTGAGACCAAATTTGAACTCAGGAAGATGAATCTTCTCTACTCTAGACCCAGCGCTCTATCCACTGTGTCACCTCCCTACCCGCTAATGCTGGTGGCTTCCCTCTAAGATTGTCTCCAGTTTATCATGTGTATATCTTGTTTGTACATAGTTGCTTACATGTCATCTCTCATATTACGTTGTGAGCTCCTGGAGGACAAGAACTGTTTTTGCTTTTTTTTTTTTTGTATCCTCAGGGCTTAGTAGTGTGTGTGTGACAATTAGTAGGTGCTTAATGAGTGCTTGTTACTGTCATTCACCTTTCCCCATGCTTCTTTCTTCCCTTCTAAACTATTTTTCACCCTCATTGAAATCACCAATTGCTATACCCCTCAGTACTTTCTTATACTGTGATCCCTGTTCAACTCTGTTGGGTCCTCTGCTCTTGAATTTCTTCCCCTTTGTCTTATTGCCACTCTTCTCTTGCCAGACTTCATTTTTGGATTCACTATCCTCCACTCTTACTCAGGAACTGCTGAACACAGCTATAGAGTCTTAGAACTGTGTAATGTACCATGGATACACTGTTGTCGGGCTCAACTGGGCCTTCATTGTAACCAGACATTTCTCTTTTTTCTCTTTAATTAGCTGTCTCAATCTTTAATAAGCTATTCCAAATTTTTTGCTCCCTCTTCAAGACTTCAGGCATTTCTTTCCTCATCCCCTCTCATCTGAGGACTTTGACTCTTATTTTACTGAGAAAATTGAGACCACTTGATATGATTTCCTTCTTTGCCTTTCCCTTCATCTCAATTCCTCTTGACATCATCTCCCAATCTCTTTTTTCCCCAGTCTCTGACAAAAAAAATGGACCTTTTCTTTGCCAAGGCCAATACATCCATATTCTGTCATCTCCATCAAATTCCATCCTTATTCATTTTCCTCTCTTTCAGATTTTCAGTGTCTCCCTATCTACAGCAGTTCCTTTGTTACTGTCTTCAAACAGGCCCAGATCTTCTCCGGTCTTTAAAACACAAAACAAAACTATCACTAATCCCTACTATCCCCTCAAGCTGTTATCCTGTATCTCTTCTTCATTTCTCCACTGAACTCCTTGAAAAAACTCTATAGTCTCATTGCTTCTACTACTTTTCTCACATACTTCTCAACCACTTAGAATCTGATTTTCAGCCTCATCACTCATCTGAAACTGCTCTCTCCAAAGTCGACAATGATCTCTTAGTCGCCAAATCCTATGATACTTTCTCAGTCTAATACCTTTCCACCTATTTTCTTCAGTTGACTCCATTTATTACCTTCTCCTCCTAGATACTCTCTCCTTTTTCCTCTCTCCTCTCTGTTTTGCCTTCTGCCTGTCTGACTACTTTTTATCTTTCTTCTTTGCTAGCTGATCATATCACTTTTCTTACCTAGGTGAGTAAACTTCTCCAAGGTTCTTGTCTTTAGCCATCTCCTTACCTTCTACACACACTCTGTTTCCTGTTAAACTTATTAGCTCGCATTACTTTAATGATAATCTCCAAGCAAATTACTCCCAGATCTATATTTATCTATCTATCTATATCTATCTAGCATTAGTCTCTCCTCTGAGTTCCAGTCCTGCATCACCAATTGCCTATTAGACGTTTCAGACTAGATGGCTGAAGAGACATTTCAACTTGTACAAAACTGAACTCATCACATAATCTTTCCTTCCTTTCAAATTCTCTTTTCTTCCAGATATCCTATTTCTGTTGAAGGCATCACCATCCTTCCAGTCTCCCAGCTATGTAATTTGGTATTTATCTTGGACTCCTCACTTACCCTTATTCCACACAGCCAATCAATTTCCAGAATTTATTGTTTCTACCTCTGCAACATCTCTTACATCTGACTTCTCACCATTAACATAGCTACTACCTTAATTCATGCCTTCATCACTTCTTTCCTAAATTATCCTAACAGCCTCTTGATTGGCTTCCGTGCCTCAAGTTTTCTACCACTCCAGTATATCCTACATACTCCAGCCAAAATAATTTTCCTTGAATATGGATGTGGCCATGTTACTTTCCTGTTCAATCAATTACAGTAGCCCCCTATAGCCTTCAGGATAAAATACAAATTTTACTGTTACACTTTAAAGTCATGTAGAATCTGTGCCCAACCTCTTTCTAGTCTTATCAGACTTTCTTTTCCATTCCCATTCTGTAATCCAGCCAGACTGGCTTTCTCTTTGTTTCTCATACAGGAGATGCTTTTTTTCCTATCTCCTTGCCTTTGCACTGGCTGTTCCACTTGCCTGGAACGCATTCCCTCTTCACTTCTGCCTCCTAGGGTCTCTCTTATCTTTTAAGATGCAGCTCAAGTGCCATCTAATACATGAAAGTTTTTTCTCTGCTAGTGCCCTCTACCAAACTACCTTGTATTTTTAAATACTTTAAATACATTTACTTTGTATATTACCTGTATTTGTTTATATTTATGCTACATAAATATTCAAATTTATATATGCTTGTTTTCACCATAAGTGTAAACTCCCTTAGAGTAGAGATTCATTCTTTGTTCATGTATCCCAAGTGCCCAGCTTAATGCCTCACACATTGTAGATATATATATTTGTTGATCGATGTACTGCTCTCTCATCCATGTCTCCCCCTGTTCCATTTCTGCAATTGATTTTTCAAACCTAAATGCAGAATTTTACATTTAACTCTATTAAATGTATCCCCTACCTAGGCAAGATTTTTTTTTTTGGTCCTCATTTATGTCATCTCATGTATTAACCTTCCCAGTCTTGTGTTATCTGTATGTCTGAGAAGTAAGCTGTCTGTGTACTTCATCCAATTCAGTGATAAAGGTGTGGGGCTAAGACCAAGGAGATACAAGATATTTTTTAACATTCTACCAAGAGACTTTGCTTCAGGTTAACATGGATTCACTAATCACTTCTAGTTCTGAATCCTCTTTTCCCAATCCACATTTTTTCACCTTTTCTATAAAGATGACAGAAGACTTTTTCAAGTGCCTTGCTACAAGGACCCTGTGACAAGTGTCCTTTTCTCCAAGTCTGTTAATCTTCTTGTGTTTTTTTTTCCCCATGGAAATGGGTTAACTTTAAAATAATTTTTGTTATTCTATACTTGATACGCACCAATTCATATAAACAAATTGTAAATCTCTTACAAGCCATTTTTTAAAAGCACAAATTCACCATGTTTTAAATCTGTATGTCCCTCTGGATCTCCTTCTGTTCTTTTGTTTGTATATTTTTAAAATACTTCAATGAATTTCTTTTCTTTTTATTTTGACATCACTCTCGTTTTCCCTGCACTCTTCTCCCAATTAAAAAACAGACTGTCATTTGTGACAAATAAACTTAATAAAGCAAAACAAATCCACACACTGCTCATATAATAGATTCATTTTTTTTGAAGAACTCATATTTACTTGTAGTGATTCCATAGGGGGATAAGACATGCAAAGGTAGGTAAAAATAAGTAGCAAAGAAAACCTTCTGATAAGTAGAAGTATCATAAAAGCTTCCTCATCTTATCACTTATAGTGGGTTTCAATTCTCTGGTAACCATTTTTATCCTAACCTTCACATTCTGTTGAACATTTTCTTTGGTTGAAAAAAACTTCAATACATCAATCAGTCAACATTTATTAAGTGCCTCTTATGTGCTAGATACTGTGCTAAACACTGGATATACAAAAAGAGACCAAAGACCATCCCTGCCCTCAAGGAGTTTCCAATCCACTGGAGAGACAGCAAGAAAACAAATATATTTGAAGCAAACTATATACAGGATAAGTAGGAAATAAGACACTAGAAATAAGAAGAATTCCTGCCATTTTAGTTGGGACTTAAAGGAAGGGAGGGAGGTCATTTGATGTCACTGATATAGACATTCCCTCCACAATTTCAGACTAGAACCTCTTCTTATCCTAAGTTATTCTTGTCCATATCCTTGTGTAAATTGTCAGTGGAGGATCTCTTCCTATATGTCAGGCGTTCTTAACCTGAGGTTTACCAACTTAGTTTAAAAAAATATTTTGATAATTGTATTTTAGTATAATTGATTTCCTTTGTGAGTCTACATATTTCTGAGAAGAGGTCCATAGGCTGCCAGAAGTGGTCCATGACACAAAAATGGTTAAGACACCCTGCTCTAGATTGTGTGACATTTCATGAGTACCAATGCAGCACTTGGGCTATCAGTGTATTAGTTCTTGCTCTGAATATATGACTGGACCACCTCTTTTTCCAATTTACACATTTTTTGAATGATAAGCCTTCATACCATGCTTTCCAAACATGTCATCATTGGGAATGTGTTCCAGCCTCTTGTTGCTCACTGTATATTTCTCCATTGACCTTTGGAACACATCCAATGATAACTCTAGAGAGTGTGATGTTGAATGGTTTGAGGCCATTCTGTATCATTAAGAGATTATTGTTATTATTTAAAAAAAAAACCCAAACCTTTTTTTCCTGTCTTCACTCCAGCCTTCATTCCTGCTAGAAACTTGGATCTGGCTCATGGTACCACCCAAAATTAGGAAGTGCTGAGTTTGAATTCTGCCTCACATTCTAGTTGCATGACTCTGGGCAAGTCACTTGATCCCTCTCAGCCTAACTTTCTTCATCTCTAAAATGGAGATAATACTAGCACCTATTTCATAGAGTTGTCATGAAATAATAATAACATATGTTGCTCTTAGAGCTTCTATTTTGAAAAAGACCCAGAGCTGTCTTCTTCATTCCCCTCCCATTTCTGATTCTGACTCTTCAGACTTCACTACCGTGCTTCCCTGACCTTCTGACCCTATGGCCTGTTCTCCCATTGATGAGTTCTTCCCCAGAGTGCCTTTTGGAAGGGTTCAGACCATCTATCCTTAATTCTTCTCCTAGCTCTGGTTCTTCTCCTTCACACCCTGACACAGATACCTTCTTCTTCACTTACCGTTTTAAATTTTACTTTTATGTGTGTCTTCCTCTATTAAAATAAAAAGTCAAAGATCATCTTTTTTGTTGTATTTGTATCCTCAGTGCTTATCACAGTACTTGGTACACAGTGAGTGCTTAATAAATGCTTGTTGACTTGACTAAAGCATTTTACAAACCTTAAAGTGCTATATAAATGCTATCTGTTATTATTATTATTATTATTACTCTTATTATTGATCCATTTAGTTTTTACTTTGTGGGCTATTAGGACCATACTTTTATGATGATATATTTAAATGAAAAGGACCTGTAGTCATAATGACTACATAATATCATTGTCAAGTAGGAGCATCTGGTGGACCTCACCACCTATGGGGACTCTCCCCTCTATTTGAATTTTAGATAGGCCATTTTCTGTGACACTGGTGAATACTTTTGGCAGCATATTTGTTTTATGCCTTTTCTTGATAATTGTAATTAGAGGATTGTTAGACATGTTATCTTTGTAATTGTGTCCATTAAGGAATTTTTTATAATTTTAATACCATCTTTGTGACTTTGGGCAATTCACTTAACATCTCTGTACTTTTGCTTCCTCTTCTGTAAAATGGACCTAAAAATAATTTCACTATGTATTTCATAGAGTTGTTAGTAAAGTGCTATGTAATTCTTAAAGCCATATGTGAATATGAGCTATTATTGTCATCTTTCTGCTCTCTTCCTTCACTTCTTTAAATTTGCCTCACTCTGCCTATTCACTGATGCTCTTCTAATTTTTATTTTTCAGTCTTGTAGCTCTTTATCCTGGCCATTTCTCCCTTACCTTTCCTGACAAAATCAAGACCATTTTGTAGGGGTACATCATGCTAGATTTATAAAGTTGTATTATAGTAATAAAAAGGTGCATTTCCAAATAGATGCCAAAATATGGTAATCCATATGTCCATATTTAGGGACTTTCCAGTTACTGGAAATTTTGCTCTCAAAGCCCAGATTAGGATAAGCAACTGCAATGGATTTGGAGAAAAAAAATCTCAGCTGCCCCCATTCCTTCCCCAATGTGTTGCCTTCCCTTTTTTTGTTTATTTTTTCCAAATTACATGTAAAAACAATTTTTAACATTTTTTAAATTGTGTATTCCAAATTTTTTCTCTCTCTCTCCCTCTCCTTTCCCTTCCTGAGATGGTAAGCAATTTGATATAGGTTATACATGGGCAGTCATGCAAAATGTAATTCCATATTAGTCATGTGTGAAAGAAAACACAGACCAAAAAAATACAAAAACTGTGAAAAAATAAAGTGAAAAATAGTATGCTTTGATCTGCATTCAGACTCCATGAGTTCTTTCTTTGGAGGTGGATAGCATTTTTCATCATGAGTCCTTTGGAATACTCTTGGATCACTTTATTGCTGAGAATAGCTAAGTCATTCACAGTTGATCATCATACAGCATTGCTGTTGCTGTTGTCCAGTGATCTCCTGGTTTTTCTCACTTCACTTTGTGTTGGTTCATGTAAGTCTTTCCAGGTTTTTCTGAAAGCATCCTGCTTGTCACCTGTTATAGAACAATATAATTCCATTATAATCATATACCACAACTTGTTTATCCATTCCCCAATTGATGGACATCTCCATAATCTCCAATTCTTTATCATTACAAAAAGAGCTGCTATAAATATTTTTGTTATGTATAGGTCCTTGCCCTGCCTCCGCCCCTCCTTTTTCTGCCTCTTTGGGATGTAGAGCTAGTAGTGGTATTGCTGGATTAAAGGCTATATACACAGTTTGGTTGCCCTTTGGGCATAGTTCCAAATTGCTCTCCAGAATGGTTGGATCAGCTTGTAACTCCATTAGCAGTGCATTAGTGTCCCAATTTTCCCACATCTTCTCCAACATTTATAAGTTTCCTTTTTTGTCGTATTAGTCAATCTGATAGGTGTGAGGTGGTACCTCAGTTGTTTTAATTTGTATTTCTCTAATCAATAGAGATCTAGAGCATTTTTTCATATGACTATAGATAGATTTAATTTCTCCATCTGAAAACTGCCTGTTCAAATCCTTTGACCATTTATCAATTGGAGAATGATTTGCACTCTTATAAATGACTCAGTTCTCTATATATTGAGATATGAGGCCTTTATCAGAAATAATCATAAAAAAATTCCCCAGTTTTCTGCTTTCCTTCTAATCTTGGTTGCATTGGTTTTGTTTGTTCAAAACGTTTTAAATTTAATATAATTAAAATTATACATTTTATATCTCATAATGTTCTCTGTATCTTGTTTGGCTCTAAATTCTTCCTTTATCCATAGATCGGACAGGTATACTATTCCATGCTCCCCTAATTTGTTTATGGTATCACCCTTTACGGCCAAATCATGTACCCATTTTGACCTTATCTTGGTATACAGTTTAAGATATTGTTCTATACTTAATTCTGCCATACTATTTTCCAGTTTTCTGTCTTTCCCTTTCTAGGACATTCCTTTACTTCTACTGAAGAAACATAGACACTCATGCAGCAATAAGGAAATGGGGAACAAAAAAAGTGGCAGAACTTGATAGTACAGAATATAGCTTTGGTACCATAATTCTTAATAAAGAAAACACTAAAGTTTTAATCCAATAAGATTACAGCCTATTTCAAATGAACTGTGTTATGCATTTATTAAATGGCAAGGAAAAGTATAATAAAATTGCATTTCCTTGTAACTGGGATAGAGAAAGTTGTAATGGTTTCTTGAATTCTGGAGAGCAACAGAAAATGCCAGCAATAACATAAAATGAACTTAATCAAAATTGCCCAAGTATGAAATTATAATAATGTGGATGACACTTTAGTGCTTCTCTATTGGGTAAGTGAATCTCCAACCTCAAAGCATATTGTAAATGGGCTCTAATTTCTTAGTGCAAGTGAACATGATGGTAGTAGTGGTGGTGGTAGTGGGTGGGGTGAAGGGAGAGCAATTAGAAGGAGTTGTTCTTTTCCTTCATTCTCCAAGAGGACCAAAATGACATCACTGTGTTGGAATCAAGGTACAATGAGTCTCACTGGCTGATCAGACCAGTATGAGCTTGAACATTCTACCACAAGACAGGCACAAATAGTCCACATGAACATTTGGAATGGAATTAGAAGGAGTAATGCAATGAAATAAGAAACCCTAAAATAAAAAGAATCAAAATGATCCCACAAAGGGCAGTGTTTTCAATTCTCACCATCTAGTCAACCTTTATTTATAATTCTGTGAGAAATTCTGTACCTTAGATTTTTCCATCTCTCCATGTAATACATAGTAAGAGATTTCAGGCTGTTAACACTTCAGAGACAGATGGTATATATATGTCTGTCAAGCTGAGCTCATGGCTGGAAATTCCATCTCTGCAAAACAGCTGAGGTGGAGCTGTGTTTAAAGTTAATGTCTCAGTGGAGATGTAGGGCCCCTGCTTGGGATATTCCTTCATATTTTTCAATTAATTTAGTTGCCACTCTGAGTATTTGTGGAGGCCATACATAGATGCAGTAAAGAGCATAGTCAGTAACTCTCTTTCTCATATCTAGCTCAAAGTAAACCCTGATGACAGTAGGTCCAAAGTGAAACTGACCTGACGGTGTCATGTATGTCTGTCTGCCAGAAGGCGCTGTGACTGCAAGTTAGTTGTTATTTCCTTTAAGCTTGATTCCTTTTGGGTTCCCATGGTGTGTGTGTGTGTGGGGGGGTGCACATGTGCCTATGTCTGCTACATTATTTTATAACAATGACAACAGACATTTATATTAGTATTTTAAAGTTCACCAACTGCCTTGCTTATGTTTACCCAAGTAAGAGATACCCCTGTTCACATCAAAGCTTGAGAGCCGGAAGAGATGTTAGAGGTCATTGACTCTAAACCCCTTCATTTTGCAGATGAGGAGGGTGAGGCACCAAGTTTGAGTAACTAGCCCCATGTCATACAGCTAATAAATATCTGGGGTGGGATTTGAACTCAGGTCTTCCTGACCCCAAGTCTTATCCACCACATATGTGAAGACCAGCTTCTACTTTGACTGTTTACACCCATTCCAGTGGCAAGAATGAGATTCTTTTAAGGCTTGAAGACAGGCAGGGTAAATTTACCTTCTTTTTTTTTTTTTAAGATCAGTGAGGTCTCCCCTTTTTTGTCCCCTCTAATACAGGGTCTGCTTATCTATCTGTCTATCATCCATCTATCTGTCTATCTATCTATGTCCCTTCTTAACCATATCAAGGACTTCCTCAACCTTTCTTCTATTCCTTCACTCTGATTTCAAAGAATTGAAGGCAGACCTTGAGTCAGTCACATTTATTAAGCACTTACTATGTGCCAGGCAGTGTTCTTAGTGTTGCTGAGTGCTTAGGGCACTTGTATAAAGGGAGTTTTGGAAAATATCCCTTTGCCTGGTATGAGAGTGATGACCATTAGCCTCCAGATATCTGAGCTGATTTGTCTACTAGTTTATTTTTAAGGAGAGGTAAATTGATCAATTTGTCAAACACAGAGATAACTGGAATGCTTTTATAGCCCCTGGACCAGGAAAGAGTTGATTCTTGGGGAAGACTTAATTTGGCCCCCGAGGACAGAACAATGAGAGTGAAAGTTGCAAAGAAGCCAATTTAGGAAAACTTCTTAGCTATCTAGGGGCTTCTAGGCAAAGCAGGTTCTCCCCTCCCTCCTTGTCGTCAAACAAAGATGCCCAGTTTTCAGATGTAGTGGGGTGATGTAAAGGTAAAATGTGCTTCCAAATACTTTGGTAAGAATTTGGACACAATCACTGTGGAGCCTGTGAAAACTGCTTAAAATCACTGTTTTGGGATACACTGAAGTGTTTGATGTCAATTAGTCCATTTTCTAGGATTTCTCTATGGAGAGAATGGCCTTGTGCTTTGAAGCACATCAAAACAGAGGAAGCTAAACAGCAATATGCCAGTAATATGCCAATATGTTGTTTTTAGTTTGTAGGAATGCTGATGATTAGTATGGATTTATTTTCTATTCTGCAACTTTGATGAAGTTGTTTCAATGGGTTTTTAGTTGACTCTGGGATTTTCTAAGTAAATCATCTTATTATCTGCAAAAACACGATAGTTTTTAGGGGCAGTTAGGTGGAGCAGTGGATAGAGCACTGGCCCTGAAGTCAGGAGGACCTGAGTTCAAATCTGACCTCAGACCAAACACTTGACACTTATTAGCTGAGTGACCCTGCGCAAATCACTTAACCCCAATTGCCTTAAAAACAAACAACAACAACAACAAAGTGATAGTTTTGTTTCCTTGTCTATGCTTATTCCCTTACTTTCTTTTCCTTTTTCTTATTGCTATAGGTATCATTTCTGACCATATATTAAATGAAAATAGTAATATTTTGTGTCTTTGCTTTTGTCCAGGTCTTATTGATAAGATCTTATTGATAATACTAACATTTTTTTTATTCCATATGATAGTTACTCTTGGATTTAATTATTGTTTACTATATTAAGAAAAGGCCCATTTATTCCTATGATTTCTAGAGTTTTTAAAGAAACAGGTGTCAAATTTTGTGGTTGATTTTATTTATAGACTTACTTATACTGAACAAGCTTTGTATTCCTGATATAAATCTGACCTGGCCATAGTGTATAATCTTTCAAATATATATATATATATATATACACACACACATATATATATATATATATATATATATATACATACACACATACACATACATACATACAATATATTAAATTACATATTATATATATTATATATTAGTAAGTTAGCCAACTTGCTAATATTTTATTTGGAGTTTTTGTATCAATATTCGTTAGGAATTTGGTCTATCGTTTTTTTTCTGCATTGTTTCTCCTTGGTTTAGGTATCATGACCTTATATGTATCATAGAAAAAGATAAGAAGAGTACCTTCTTTTATTTTAAATACTTTATATAGTATTGGAATTGTTCTTTGAATATTTGATAGAATTCTCTTATAAATCCATGTAGTCATGGAGCCTCTTTAAGAGTTCACATATGGCCTGTTCAGTTTCTTTTTCTGATATTAGGCTACTTAAGTAATTTATTGCTTCTTTTGTTAATCTAGGTATATTTATTTTTATATGTTTTTATATTTTGTGAATATTCATCTATTTCCTCTAAGATTCAGTTTTGTTAGCCTATAATTGAGCAAAATAATTTTCTGTTAACTTCCTTTATTTCCTCATTAGAGTTGTTTTTTTTTTAACTTTGGTTTCCCTGTCTTTTAAAAGTGAGATTAACTAACTTTATCTGTTTTATTAATTTTTGAAAGCTTTTATTTTTATCAGTCATCTTTTTGCTTTTAATATCATTAGTCTCTTTAATTTTCAGAATTTCTACTTTATTACATGGTTGAATTAAATTTGTTATTCAAGCTTTAAAAAACTATATGCCCAATTCATTGATTTGTTCTTTTTCTGTTTTGTTAATGAAAGCATTTAGAAATATAAATTTCCTTTCAGTATTGTTTTAGCTGCATCACATAAATTTTAGTATAGTGTCTCATTATTATCATTTTCTTTGATGAAATTTTTTAGTGTTTCTATAATTTGTTCTGTGACCCACCTGTTCTTTACAATTGTTATTATTCTCTAATTTTTTAATTCTTTCTTTAAAGGGCCCATTGTTAAATATAATTTTTATTGCTTCATGATCAGTAGATCATGTGTTTAACTTTATAGTTTTTAGAGAAGTCATGCGGTAGAGGGAATGAAAGTAATTTATAGGATTTTCTGTCCTCTTTCCACATTTCCATATTAGTGAAAACCTTTCTTTGCCGGTGATTTCCAAGGTGTAACCAGGCATTAAGACAACCATTTAGTTGCCCGAGGTGGGGGCAGAATGGCACCTATAGAACGTTGCATATTGTGAATGTCTAATAGATGTTGATGCTTTCTAGGTGCCAAGTGTTGAGGATATGAAGATAAAAGTGGAACAATCCCTTCTATCAAAGAGCTTACATTCTGTAACAACAAGAAATTGAAGGCTCAGATTCTTAAGATCTGGCCCCCACTTGCATTAGCGGTACAAATGCTTAGATTCCTTAAGAGTCTGGCCAATATGGCTGATGTCCTAATAAACCTTGTCTTTGGCTGAAAGAAGGCTTGGGTCAAATTCTTTTGGGCAGGACCGGCATGTTGTGATTTTGCGGTCCCAGCATCCCAGAACCTCGACATTTTGTTGGCTGGTATGGGGAAGTTGCCTAACCCCAACCTCTTCTCCAGCCAAGACTGGAAGGTATGTAAGCTACCCCCTCCTCTTTCTTGGCCTGCAGTTGGGGTCACTCTCTAAGCACCTAGGAAGGCTTGGAGGTGCTTTTTGGGTAGAAAGTTGTGAAGCTCTCTCGCACTTGGCCTGATACTGTCAGGCTCTTGGTCCCCTGGTTCAGGGGACCTGGGCACGCTTTCTGCAAAGAGAGGACAAGGATGTTCGCCCTCTCTGGAAGTACGTGCCGAATTCTACCAATTCTTTTGGCGCTAGGGAATTGGGAAAACTGCAGGTGCTTTTTGGTTCCTGAGGCTTACTTACTCCCTCCTCTTTACACCCCTGAATCTTCCTTCCTGGGGGTTACAGGGAAAAGTTAGAATAGCTAAAAACATCTTAGCAGATTCTAGAGGTTTTGTGATTGATCATTAAGGAGTTTTGAAACATCTCCTTACAACCCTGGTCACTTCTTTCTCCTACTCCCTTCCCTTGAGTCAAGGGGGTATCTGTTAATCCCTCTCAGGGGAGAAGAGAGTTTCACCCTCCCCCCCACCTTTGAATCTACCCTCCTCCCCCTGGCGAAAGGAAGGAGGGGGGAGGAAGGGGGAGGGGCAGCAGCTACAGTGTGGGGCCCTATTGGCTGTGGCCTTGGGCCCTGAGGCAACCTTTGCCTGAAGGCATCACCCAGGTTCTGCACATCCTGCCCACCCCCACCTCAACTCCCAGCAGTGGTGAAGAGAGAGGGAAGGGGGATGGGTCAAGAAGCTAGCCTCTGAACTTGGGTAAGCATGTTCTTTTAAAGTTGTAGTTTTAAATGTTAATAATGAGATGTTGATTCTCTGTGTAAAGTAATTTGGAAATGCATTTAACAAAATCGAAGTCAGCTGATAGGTATGTTTCAGATTGGTGAACTTTTTGTATCAGTTATGTCAAGCAACTTTTCATAATTTGGTTACTGCTAACACAATTTGGCTATTGTTGGTTATTGTTTTAATGTATAAGCTCACCAAAAAGCTTGTTTGGGGTATGGCTTGCTGAGAATTTGCAAGTATATAGAAATAACCTCTAACGATTGGTTTTTTTATACCAGGACAAATGTAAATTTGAGATGTAAATTCTGGAAAAGTTTTCCTAAGCTGTGATTAATGAAATGTTTGAGATAAAAGCTCATGGGACCATAAATTATTTTATTTTGAGTAGTCTAATGGGTCAGAATAATCCATCAATAATCAATAATCCACCATCTCTGAGAGAAATGGTACAAGCTACTCAGAGAGAATGTGATACTGGTGGGAAGTCAGGAAAAGCTGAGAGGACAATTTTAGTGTCAATCTAAGATGGGATCCTCCTGGCTCAGTTTCCCCATTATTTTTCTTTGAAAAGGAATGTTACCCACCTGGCTATTTCTGAGTCTGGCTTTGAGGTGGATTGAATACTGCGTGATTAGAAAACTGAATTATCTGAATCCAAACAGCTAAGGATGTTTTGTCCTGAAATATTTGGGCCCTATAGCAAATTTCTATAATCAGGGCAAGTGATCAGTAAAAGATCAAATGTGAGTGTGTGAGATCTTGCTGTTTTGACCTAAATGTGTAGTCATTCAGTACCCCTAAACAACTGAAATTAAGTCAGAAACATCTTCAGTTTGGTTTGGGGAGGAAAATTTCGGTGATAATTGAAGTAAAAGTCAAGTCTCTAGCAAATTCATTCATGTAACTATTGAATCCAGGGGTGGAAAACCTGCAAAAGTGTTCCTTAGACTTTTGAAAAAGTAACAAGATCAGATAATCCTGCCTGTCAAAAGTAAATGATTTTAATGGAAATCTTATACTATCACTTCTCCGTATATCTGGGCTCTGTAGGCTTTTTGTCAGATTTGTGTCTTCCAGGCTACAGGCTATTCACCTACAGTTGGTAGCAAACAGTGGGTACCAGCCAGTGTCCCCCCACCGTCCCCTGGATGCAGCCTTTGTTCAGTTCCAGTCAACCTCCTCTTTGGGATGCCCTTGAGACAGGGACAGCTCTACACCCCTTGCCACAGGAAGCAGTTTCAGATCGCCTCAAAAGAACGAGGGTCGCATTTGTTTGAGGGGGAATGATTAGGATGGGATCTGAACCCCTAAAAGGAAAAGACCATGTCTTTGGAATCTGGACCCCAAAAAAGAAAATCCCTGGACTTTCCCAAAGTCCATTTGCCTGAAGCTGTAATTCACTTAACTGGCCTTTCATTGTGGCTATACAGGATCTCCCTGTTCTGTTCTGTTCTGTTACCTCCAGATTGCCCCTGGCCACTTCCCACCCTTAATCCTATCTAGACTCAGTGGTCCAGGTCCCTGGTGTTCTATTCAGCCCAGTTTACTGACTGCTTCTATCCAGATCCTCCTTAGACCCTTCTCCAGTCACCCCAAACCACTTGGCCACTCCTAGATCCCTCCCATAGTCTTTTCAGTATGTAAGGTCCATCTTGTCTCCATTAAGGTGCTCAGATTCTTAAGGTCTGGCCTGCTTACATTAGTGATACAAATGCTTAGATTCTTTAAGAGTCTGGCCAAGATGGTGGATCTTTAATATATCTTGTCTTTGGCTGAAAGATTAAAAAAAAAAGAAATTGAAAAAATGGATGCGATAAGTCTAGGAGGACACAGATTACTAACTAATAATATAAAGTAACATATCTTCCAAGAACTGGTAGCTAAATGAAAATCCATCAAAAACTTGGAAATGCACTGCTATAGATCTCTATCCCCTTCCTCTGTCCCACGCTTTCAGCATTTCTATGAGTGACTTGAATGAAGTGATGAATGAATAAATGAAGTTTGTGGATGACAAAGCTGGGATAGATAGCTGATATACTGGATTATATTATCAGGATCCAACAGCAGAAATAATGTATTGGATCTTAACAAGAGGAAACATGTCAGTGGTTCTGTCCTTTCACTGGTGTGCATACTACCTTTACTGATGCAGGTTACAACTGCAGCTCCTTTTTCTGTGTAATTCTATGAATCTAACATAAAACCTCACTCCCCAACTAAGATGAAATACAATCTCCTCTGCTCTGATTTAATGAAACAATAGCATGAGTACATGATCAAGTCAATATGGCAATATAACAAAAAATGTTATATTGAAACCTCAGATAAACTAGTGGTGTCACATGGTTGACAAAAATTTGCGTGATATGGGATTGTATTCATAAGAGTATGCTTAGAACAAGATTAAGATGATAATCACTGTACACTGTCTTTCTTATATCACTCCAGTTTAGTTCTAGGCACCACATTTTAAAAGGGACCTTGACAAGCCACAGTATATATAGAGGGGGGCAACCGGGATGGTAAGAGTACTTAACATGGTGTCACATGAGAAACTGTTGAAGAATTGGGTGAGTTTGGGGGCGGGGGGGAGTTAGGAGACAGCATCTTATACTTAATAATATTTTATTTTTCCAATTATATGTAAAGATAGTTTTCAACAATCTTTTTTATAAGATCTTTAGTTCTGAATTTTTCTGTCTCCCTCCTTTCCTTGTGCCCTCTGCAAGAGGGCAAGCAATCTGATATAGGTTATACACACACAATCATGTTAAACATATTTCCACATTAGTCATGTTGTGAATGAAGAATCAGAACAAGAGGGGAAAACCATGAGAAAGGAAAAAAAAAAGAAAAAAAAGTGAAAATAGTATGTTTTGATCTGCATTCAGACTGAGACAGGATCTTACAGTAGAATGAACATTGAACCTCAAGTTAGGAGAAAGCTGAATTCAAATATTGGTTTTGACATAAGTTGAAAGACCATAGTGAAGACACTTAACTTTTCTGGACTGAGTTCAGTTTGCTTGTATATAAAATGTAGATAACAATATTTGTGGTATCTGCCTCACAAGATTGTTAGGATCAAATAAATGATACATGTAAAATATTTTATAAACAACAAAGTAGTTTATAAAAGTTATTGAGTTCAGCCTAGAAAATACTGACTCATATATATATACATATATATGTATGTGTATATGTATGTGTATATATATATATATATATATATATATATATATACACATATATATATGTATGTGTATATGTATGTGTGTATGTATATGTGTATACATATAGTCACAAGCAGCTAGGTGGCACAGTGGTTATAGTTCTGGTCCTGAAGTCAGAAGACTCAACTTCCTGAGTTCAAATCTGGCCTCAGACATGTACTAGCTATGTGACCCTGAGCAAGTCACTTAACCCTATTTGCTTCAGTTTCTTCCTCTGTAAAATGAGCTGGAGAAGGAAATGGCAAACTACTTCAGTACCTTTGCCACGAAAACCCCAAAAGGGTCAAGAAGAGTCAGACATGATTGAAATGACTGAACAATAACAAAATATATAGTCAATCCTCAACTTTTGTGGAAGTGACATTCCTAGAAAATAGCATGAAAGTAAACAACGTGAATGTTGATACATTGAACCTATAGGAAATTGAAGGTTAGATTTCTGTGACCACCAAAAACTGTAATTTTTCACTAGAGATCGCTGAAAATACACTTTTCTGAATACAATTATTTATAACAAAACATTAATTCTGATAATATGTACTTTTCCTAATACCGTTACCATGAAATAATCCATAAAATGCAGAGAAGAGGCCTCCTTGGGGAAGGATTGGGGTAGTGGTGTTAGAAGAACCCTGAGGTAAAAAAGAGAAAGGGGCAACCTCTACCATCTCCAGTGGTTGAATTGTTCTCTGAAGAAAAGCAGATGCCTCAGGGTGAGTCTTCAGCTCCCCACCCCAGGCTGGAGCTCAGAATTCCCACTCCTTGCTGGACCACCTATGAAAGGATGAGGGTGACCACCATCTCATTTAACTCACGTAATTTAGCCTCTCTTCCGTTTTTTTCGGTTCCCTTATTGAACAGTTGAGAAGTTACTTTAGCATTTTCTGGAGTGGATTCACAAACAGTTTTACAAATACTTTCTTCCTTTTTGTGGATATAAACTTGCACATTGCACCTCTCATTTTTTTCTCTACTGTGCATAGTTGCAAATGTGTTACATTGCCAATGTTAAAGTGAAAATGAGGTTACTAATAAAATCATGCGAATACTTGAAGTTGAAAAGATTAAATGCACAAATGTTGAGGATTGACTGTACATATGTATACACATATATCTATATCTGTACATACTGTATAGAGATCATTGTATGGGATAAAACTCATACATAAATATGTGTGTGTGTGTGTGTGTGTGTGTGTATAAAACTATGTAGGATGAAACATACATATATGAAATGAACACATGCATATATACAAAAGGTATCCCAAGAGTTTTTTGAAACATCCTGTATAATATTAGTAGGGACCATAAAGATCATCAGATAAATTAAATAGTTGTCCTGACCTCTGAAGGTCTTTCCCAGGTCAAAGATCTCCAATTTCTTCAGCTGTTTCTCGTGACATGCATCTTAGATCCCTCATCATTCTGGCCATGCTGTGTTAGATACTTCATAGTTTGTCGATATCACAGTATAGCACAGTGTAGTGTAGCATACACTACTTCAGATTACGTCTGAGTAGTGCAGGATACAGTGGAACTATCACATAAAGTCATCCAGACCAGGAGCTCTTAATCTTTTTTGTGTCATGGACCTCTGATTGTCTGGTAAAGCCTATGGATCCCTTCTTAGAATAATGTTTGCAAATGCACGACATAAAATGCAGAGGATTACAAAGGATACTAATTACACTGAAATGTAGTTATTGGAATATTAAAAAAATAAGTTTATTGATCCTAAGTGAAGAACCCCTGACTTAAATACTACTTTGGGGAGGGGGGACTAGGCAATGGGGTTAAATGACTTTCCTATGGTCACACAGCTATTAAGTGTCAAGTGTCTAAGGCCACATTTGAACTCAGGTCCTCCTGACTGTAGGGCTGGTGCTCTATCCCCTGCACCACCTAGCTGCCCCTTTTAGCACCAGCCCTGTAGTCAGGAGGACCTGAGTTCAAATGTGGCCTCAGACACTTGATATTAGCTGTGTGACCCTGGGCAAGTCACTTAACCCTGATTGCCTCACCAAAAAAAAAAAAAGAGTGCATATGGAAAGGTGGTTGGAGTACCTACACCATGAAGTCACAGATCATTTGAAGTATTAAAGTAAAGTAAGATTTTATTGTCTTTTTTTAACTGCCACCTTACTACACAATAAAAGGTCATTTCTCTAATCTTATCTTTATCTGTCTTGACCTTTGCACTGCCAGGGGTAACATGGGACCAATACTTTCTACTGACTAGGCACATATAATCCTTATCAAGTTTACCTCTTACCCCTCTGAGAAGCTTCTTTGGCAGTTCTTTTGTTAACTATCTTTTGACAGAATGGGCTGTAAAACAAATCTTATTTTTAAAAATTTTTTATTGGTATCTGTAGTTTTTATGTCTTCATCCATTTCTAGTATATCCTTTTCCCAACTAGAGAACTGTTCTTTAGAACAAAGAATAAAAAAGAATGAGTGGGCAAAGCATGACTCCTGGTTTTTCATTGTGTATCTGGATATAGGACAATATTATTTACTCTCATGGATTTTTATCATATTTCTACATGCAAAAATTAAGTAATTATTTAAACTATGTAGGATGATCTTCATTAAGAATAAATGCAACACATGATTTAGGAAGGATTAATACATTCCACAAATGGAAAATAAGAATTCACATTTACACAGAGCTTGAAGGTTTGTAATTTGCTTTCCTTACAATAGCCTTGTTAAGCAGGCAAATATTATTTTTTTTACAGAATAGGAAACTAAGGTTATGACAAATTAAGTGATTTGCCCATGATCACATAGCTAGTGAGGATCTGAGGCATAATTAGAACCCAAGTCTTCAGACTCTAGGTCCAGCACTCTGTACTACCTCTCAAAAAATATTGACTCAGTGAAAACAGCAAAAGAACAGCATTGGGGAGAGGAGAAAAGAGGAGAGGAGAAAAAGGAAGCCACAAGCAGCCCTTTTGTTGACTTTAGAACATGGAGTGGTGTAGCTGTGTGACCCTGGGCAAGTCACTTAACCCCAACTGCCTAAAAATTAAAAAAAAAATTTAATAAAAAAAAAAAGAACATGGAGTGGGTACAAAAAAGGCAAGTTATTTTCTGTGAAATATAACTTGGAAGTAATGTATAGCCATACTTTTTGCAGTAACAGATAACATCAGTGGTTTTCTATTTCCTGGAGGATAAAATATGTCATTGAAATCTGCAAATAAGAGAAACTGAAGCAACAAAGTTTTGAGCATGATCAATTTATTAGCAGAGCTTTATTATGTTGTTTTGTCATTTTGTTAGTCATAACCAACTATTTGTGACCCCATTTGGTGTTTTCTTGGCAAAGATACCAGAGTGGTTTGCCATTTCCTTCTCCAGCCAATTTTATAGATGAGGACACTGAAGCAAATGGGTAAGTGACTTGCCCAGGATCACACAGCTAGTAAGTGTCTGAGGCTGGATTTGAATGCAAGATGATGAGTTTTCCTGGCTTCAGACCTGGCATTCTATCCACTGTGCCACCTAGCTGCCCCTATTATCAGAGCTAGTAATTGCTGATAAATGGGGTCCAAGGCTCCTCAGTAACCAAAGACACGCCTGACAGCCAAGGAAGTTCTTTTATAGTCAAGTGACACAATCTATTTTTAGGAATATGGGCATTATTGAGTTATGATTGGCTAGAATGGGGACTTTCCGTAGTCCGTGGCATGGGGATTTTATAGAACTTGAGGATTTTTACGTAGCTTAGAATATCTGACATAAGTCCTTCATGGGATGCATTTCACTTTTATCTTAAGTTTCTCCCAAAAGTGGGTGGCAGGTGACTTACAAAAGGGAAATAGGGGACTAAATTTGAAGACTCAAGGAGTTTTAACCTTCTATGGTGAGGGAGAAGAGTAACTTGATCAAAATTTAGTATCATAAATATAAACTCTTCTTTTTTAGCTTTTAAATACAGGCTGGCCTCAGTCTAGCTTTTCAGCCTCATCAGACATTATTCTAGCTCCTTCACTTTGTAATCCAGCCAAACTAGCCTTCTCTCTATTCCCCACATAGAACATTGCCTTTTCTATCTCTGTGCCTCTTGGACTGGCTGTCCTACTTGCCTGGCATGTACTGCTTCCTCACATTCACTTGATAACTTCTCCTTCTTCCTTTAAGATGCCATTTAAGCCTATCTTTTGCAAGAAACTCTTCTGGTCCCTATCAATTGCTAGTACCTTTCCTTCCAAACAACTTTATATTTAGTGTGTGTGTGTGTGTGTGTGTATGTGTGTGTGTGTGTGTATTTGTGTGTGTGATATTTATTCATTATATATGTATGTGTATATATATATATATAGTGCCTTTGCCATTAGAATGTAAGCTCCTTGGGAACTTTGTACGTGGGTGCTTAATTAATAATAACAATAATAGGGAGCCAAGATGGCAGAGTGAAAAGGTAGTCTCTGTCACCCTCCCCTATCAACCTCTGAAAACCCAGAAAATATCACCCCAGAAAAAAAAAAACCCTGGAACAGCTGAACTGGAAGAAAGACGGAACAGCAGGGCAGCAGCCCAGCAAATGGGTCTCCCAGCGCCTTAGCAAAAATAAGGGAAGCAGCACTACAAAGTGCCCCAGGTGGATAAGCACCCTGCAGCACTTGTTGGAAAGGAGCTGTAGAAAACAACCTAGAGTCTTCCTAAAGTCCCAGCCTTGTTAATTCCAACCCAACCCCAGGTAAGCTGTCAGAACCCTACTGCCTCCAACTGTCAGCCAGGAGGAGATCCTGAAGCCCAGGTGGTAGAGCAGGCAAACACCAACACCTGGACCTCCAAGTGCCTCAGTGAGGGCGGAAGGAACAGGTGGAAACCAGCTTAGAAGACCACCAGGTGCCTTGGCACTCTACCACAAAGGAATCTCCCAGTGCCTTAGCAGAAACGAGGGAGGCAGCATTGCAAGGGGCCCTAGGCAGCACGCATCTAAAAGGAGCTGAAGAAAGCTAAAGGAAAGGAAAAACAGGCAACCTAGAATTGCATGAAAGTTTCAGCCTTGCTGATTCCAGCCCAGCACAAGGTAAGCTGCCAAAAACCTACAGCCTCCAATTGCCAACATAAGAGGCCCCAGCACACAAAGCCAGTGACCAAGACCTAGGCTCCCAACACAAGAAGCTTGGGTCAGTGCCCTCTGTTCCCCAGCAGGAGAGCTCAATCTCTTTAAAGGCCAGGGAATAAAGAAACACCATGAGTAAAAAGAAATGCACCATTGATTCATATTATGAGAAGAGTGAAGATCAAGACAGAAATTCTGAAGAGGACAACATTGTCAACAAACCCACATCTGCAACATCAAAAGGGAATATGAACTGGTCTGAAGCCCAAAAAGCCTTCTTAGAAGAGCTCAAGAAGGATTTTAAAAGTCTAATGAGAGAGGTAGAAGAGTCCTTAAAAAATACAATTGGCCAATTGGAAAAAAAGTACACTGAAGAAAACAAGTCCCTAAAAAACACAATTGGCAAACTGGAAAAAAAGTACACTGAAGAAAACAAATCCCTTAAAAATACAATTGGCCAATTGAAGAAGGAAGTACAAAAACTAACAGAAGAAAACAATCTGTTAAAAACTAGAATTGGACAAATGGAAACTAATGACTCTATGAGAGAGCAAGAATCAGTCAAACAGAAACAAAAAAATGAAAAAATAGATGAAAACATAAAATACCTCATCAGTAAAACAACCGACCTGGAAAATCGATCCAGGAGAGACAATTTAAAAATCATTGGACTACCTGAAAATCATGATGAAAAAAAGAGCCTGGACAGTATCTTTCAGGAAATCATAAAGGAAAACTGCCTGGAAGTCCTAGAACCAGAAGGTAAAATAACCATAGAAAGAATACACTGCTCACCACCTGAAAGAGATCCCAAATTGACAATGCCAAGGAATATAATAGCAAAATTCCAAAATTACCAGATGAAAGAGTGCTGCAAGCAGCCAGAAAGAAACAGTTTAAATATCACAGAACCACAGTCAGGATTACACAGGACCTTGCAGCTTCTACATTAAAAGACCAGGGCATGGAACATGATATTCCATAAGGCAAAGGAGCTTGGATTGCAGCCAAGGATCAACTACCCTGCAAAAATGAGCATGATTTTTCAAGGGAGGAGATGGATATTCAACGAAATAGGGGACTTCCAAACCTTCCTCATAAAAAGACCAGAGCTCAACAAAAAATTTGATCTTCAAGTACAAGATTCAAGAAAGACATAAAAAGGTAAATGGGACAGAAAGATACAAAATGTTGTTAATAAGTGGACTGTTTACATCCCTACAAGAGAAGATGACACTTGCAACACTTGAGAACTGTATTGTTATTACACCTTGTTAAAGGAGTATACATAAAGGGTGTGGATATTAGTTGACTTTGATGTAATGATAAAAAAAAATCTAATCAAGTGGTTTAAATGGATCCAAGTAAGTGGATTAGTCTGATCTTAGAAGATGTACTGAGAAAGGAGGAGGCAGACAAGGGTAAATTACATTACAGGAAAAGACAGAAAATCCTATTACAGCAGAGGGAAAGAAGGGAGGGGGTGAGCATTGTTTGAACCTTACTTCATCAGATTTGGCTCAAGAAGGGAATAACATAATCAGTTAGGTATAGAAATCTAACTTGCCCTATAGGCAGTAGGAGGGAAAAGGGGAAAGAAAAGGGAGGGGGATAGAAGGGAGGGAAGAAGCAGTAAGGGCAAAGGGGAAGAAAAGGGAAAGGGATAATAGAAGGGAGGAGAGACTGAAGGAGGCAGTGGTCAAAAGCAAAAAGGAGAAAGAAAGTATAAATGGGGGAAAAAGGATGGAGAAAAAGACACAGATAGTAATCGTAACTGTGAAAGTTGAATTGCTATCTTTTTTTTTCTGTTCTATTGATTTTTGTTTCTTCTTTCTGATGGTTATTCGTATTGGTTTTAATTTTTACTTACAACTTCACTAATGTGAAAATATGTTTAATAGGAATGTAAATGTATAGCCTATATCAGATTGTGTGCCACCTTGGGTAGGGTGGTGGGGAGGAACAGGGAGAAAATTTTTAAACTTAAAACCATATGGAAGTGATTGTTGATAAATTAATAAAATAAATTTTAAAAAATAACAATAATAATAGTTAACATTTATATAGTTATTACTATGTGCCAGACACTTTGCTAAGTACGTTATAACTAATAGTTTATTTGATCCTCACAACAACTCTAGGAAGTACATGCTGTTATTATCCCATTTTGCAGATGAGAAAACTGAGGCAACTTGCCTAGGGTCACACCGCTACTAAGTATCTGAGGCTGGATTGGAATTCAGATCTTTCTGACTTCAGGCCCAGTGCTCTCTCCTCTGTGCCACCTAGGTGTCCCAAATATTTGTTGATTGAGTGATGCTATCAGACACAATTGATGTATTTATTAGTTTTGTTGAACTGCTTTTCTATTTTTTCATCTTTGTTATTAGGTAAGAAGGGTGGGAAATGTACTTGGAAATAAAGGTGATGGGAAAACAAGAGATATCAGTAATTTTTTTCTAAAAAATAAACACATCTTGGAACATTTAATTTGTGTAAAGGGAATTTCCATTTCTGTTTTCCCTGATGCAGCTTCAAATAGAATAGTATCTGTGATTGAATAAGCCAAAGCTGTCTTTCATATTGCATTTATAAGTCTGGAAAAGGTGGTCTGTGAGGGAGGATTAATATACCTTAGTTCAATTAGACCAGGAGTTTTTAACCTGAAGTCTAAGGAAGAATTTCAAGGTGTCTGTGAATTTGGATGAGAAATATGACATTTTTTTTCACTGATCTTTAATTTTCTTTGTAATACTATGTATTTTATTTTATGCTTTTAAAAACATTGTTCTGAGAATGACATTTATAGGTTTTGCCAGACTGTCAAAGGAATCTCTCTCTCTCTCTCTCCCCCCCTTCCCCATCAAACACACACACACACACACACACACACACAAGAATTTCTGAGTTAGACTAAGGAGAAAACTGTTGAAGTGAGAAATAGAATCTTAAGGCACTAAAGTGGAAAAGGATCTTAGAGAGCATATGGTCTGACACATTTATTTTATACATTAGAAATCTGAATCCAAGAGAAGTGAAGTTGTTTGCCCAAGGTCATATAGCTGATTAATGCCAGAACCAAAACTTGAGCCATGTTTCCTCATTCATAATCCACCATTCTTTCCATTGTACCATGCTGTCTCTGAAAGCAAACTGACTTTTACAGATCCCAGCAACATGCCATATATACTTGCTCATTTGCCCAAGTATTTGAGGGTAATATAGGTCATGGGGTTGATAATAATGAATATCACGTGGTCATTTTGAGGACAAAGACAGTGGCCTTTTCATAGCATTTAGCTTTCTCTTTTTGAGGAGCCTCAGCTAGGAATCAGGTTGGCAACTTTCCCAACATTACCGTCTACTCTCCACTCACTCCTTTGCATTCAAAGGAAGGAATTCACATCTAAGGAATCTCTTCTGTGTATTTCATTCTTATTCCTTTCACTTGTAATCTATGACTTAGTGGTTTTATTAAACAGAATCTCAAAGGATAAACAAAAGGGCCAATTGGCAATGGTTTAACCTCTCCTTGGTAAACATTAGCATTATGATGAACAGAACACCTTGGCTAGTAGTCTCTAGATGAGGGGTCCTCAAACCTTTTCTACTCATGACTACCACCCAGATATTCCTGTGATATGTATCAAGTCCTACATAATGTCTTCCTTATTTAAAAAAGAAAATCCTCATTTTTCTTGTAGATGCTACAAACTCCAAACTACTTTTGAATTTTGTCAGATTCATTCTACCTTTTTGGTAGCACAACAGAGCTTTAAGATTGAGATAGAAAGGAAAAGACAGGAAATGAAAGGGCTTAGAGGCCTCTTCCATGAAGACTACCTTTTATCATGAGTATCATCTATTAATTGAAGTACTATACTAATTAGCATTATGCTTAGGATTACATGGAAGTCTCTTGGGATAATCCTACTAATTTCAGAAAATATTGATCTAGAAAAATCATCCCTCCCTTTCTAGATATATGAAACAATTCCCATGGTCAGTAAAGGTATTGGTTATCAAAAAGTGAGTCTTGCCATCCGTTCAATTGTCTCACCTCAGGCAGCTGGATTAGTTGTTGCCAACCTTGAAGATAGTAAGCCTAAATTGTACTGCCCCAATTTTGTGACCACTGAAGAAGGCACAAAGGAGTATTAAAAGTCTAGCTGGAATAGAGAAAGTTTGTTAAAATACTAGGAGAAATGATCAGGTCAGTTAAACTCTGGGTAATTTGACTCAGGGGGTTTGTGGAATCTCCTTTACTAGGGATTTTCTATTAAATAATCTGAACAGACTGGTTTAGATTATGGAAATGCACTTCTACAGTACTAAAAGGTAGAACAAGGTAGGTGACCTTGAAGTCCCTTTATACCCTTTCTTATATTATTCAGTGGGACACCCATATAGTAACTCATATATCAACCTCTTGCTTCCTAATAGATGACCATATATGACTTCTGCTTCCTAATCCCCAGTCCCCTTCTTTTCCCAGCCTCTACCCAAGATTTGTTTTCAGAGGATTTTCTATTGTGTATAGGGGCAAAAGAGAACTGTATCTCATGCAAGTTCACCAGCAGTGATTTATTTCAAGTAAAAGGAGCCAGGAAAATTCCCCTGTATTTAAGCCCTGGCTCTGAAAATGGTATGACTTCAAGCCAAGGGAATGTATTTTCCTTCCTTCTCTATACTTTCTGTAACTTGCATTATCATTTGCTGGGCTATATTACAACATGTTGTTTACCTCAGCTCATAGAGTCATCTGTGCTTTTAGCCCCTTTAGGAATTTCTTAAATATGATAAATCATAGTGTTATAATGTCACTGAATTCTTCTCTGCATGAGATTGTCCAAAAAAAAAACCATAGATGATACGAGCAATTCAATTTATGATTGATTAGGGAGGCTTTGACTTGGAGTTTTTTCAGAAAATGGTGTGGGGGTTATCTAAGGCAATGCAACTTTCGATAGGTTTTTGCTTCATGAAAGCTGAGAACCTGGGAAGGCTTACTAGGTTATTTAATCTGTACCTTACCAGGGGTGGGGAACCTGCAACCTTGAGTCCACATGTGGCCTTCCAGGTCCTTGGGTATGGCCTTTTAACTGAGTCTAATTTTTACAAAACAAATCCTTTTGTGAAGGGCATTTGTTCTGTGAAGTTATGTTAAGTAAGGAGGACTTGAGCTCAAATGTGATCTGATCAAATGTGATATTTACTAGCTATGTGACCCTGCACAAGTCACTTAACCTCTGTCTGCCCCAGTCTCTTCAGGTGTAAAATGAGGTCTATAATAGTACCTACCTCACAGGGTTGTTATGAGAATTAAATGATAGTAATTGTAAACCACCTAGCACAGTGCCTTTGTGCATTGTAGGTGCTGTATAAATGCATATTACTTTCCCCTCTTTGACCACTAAACTTTCAAGTACCACTTTTGAGGAACTAACTCTATAGTTGAACAGGTTTCAACTTTAGAATAGGTTTCCCACATTTACCATAAATTTTTCTCTTCTCTATTTTATATAAATGTTTATTTATCCCTTGAAGCATCTTCAGTAGCTTTTCTTCACTTCTTAGATATTTGTCTTAGTTGGCTAAAGGATGGAATCAGATTATACATGCTGATGATATGCATTAAGTCTGTGCCTACTCCAATTTCTTTAGTTTCCGTCCAAACCATTCAGTCTTTTTTTTTCTTCTATTAGTCCTTAGACTTCCAAAAATGAAACCCATATTTTAAGATGAATTTTTCCTTAAGTGATACAAAACTATAAATTAACTAACTCTTTTTATATAAAAATTGTAGGTCCTTTAACTTTATTTCTGATTTTCTATGCTCCTATATCTCATTATAGTTGTGTATCTAATTTGTTGTCCCAAGAGAGAGGAAAGGGACTTGTGTAGAAAAATGTTTTCTTTTTCTTGTGGCAAAGAACTGGAAACTAAGGAGGGGTGCCCATAAATTGAGAAATGTATGAATAATTTAAAATATATGAATGTAATGAAATATTATTGGCCCATGAGAAATGAAAGGGATGGTTTTAGGGAAACCTGGGAAGAATTGTGTGAACTATGTAAAATTAAGTGAACAAAACCAGGAGGAAAATTTATACAATAACAACATTTTAAAGGCAGATAACTTTGAAAGACTTTAAGAACTCTAATTATACAATGGTCAGTACAATTCCAGAGGAACAACAATGAAACATGTTCTCCATCTCTTGACAGCGAGGTGGTGAATTCACGATGCAGAGTGAGGCATACATTTGTGGACATGGCCAATGAAAGAATTTGTTTTTTTCTTGAAAGTGCATATTTATTACAAGGATTTTTCGTTTTGTTTTGTTTTTCATATTTGGGAGAAGGCAGAGAAGTTTTAGGAATAGGACAACTCTCTCCCATCCCTGCTCCCCAGATGAGAAGAAAACAGAAAGAAGGCCAGAAGGAAATACAGACAAGCAGGATAGCTTTGAAGGTTACCTGTAATAAAGTTATTCATAATGCCTGTTATGTATCTGCAGTTTCATGTACAACTGTATATGGAAATACTCATTTTATTTGGTGTTTGTTAAGTTCAGAATAAAAAAAATTGATTTAAAAAATGAAAATATTTCAAAAAGAAAGGAAGGAAGGAAAGTAGGTGGTGTTGAATCTGATTTCAATCTCAATGGGCCTACGGCAGCAGCTAGTGTCTTTGTCTACCAGGTAGTGGGATAGCAGTCTTCAGTCACATAGGGTGAGCTATCACAGTTGTACTTTCCCTTGGCTGAAAAATCAGGTGGGAAATGCTGCTTTACCTCTTCTTTTCCATCTGAGGGGATGGATATTTAAGTAGAGAGTTTTCTGTTCTTTAAGTCTTCATTTGCTATTTTAATCAATCCATTTGACATAAAGTATCAATCTTTAACAATAATAATAATAATAATGATTTGCTGTCCCATTGCATCATTCTTTTTGTCTGTTATATCAGTGTTGACATGAGATGTTATTGCTTTATAGGTCATCCAGGCTGTCTTTTTTGGAATTTGTGTACTGACTGACCTTTCCAGTCTCCTGACCAGAGGGAGCAGTAACCAAGAGCAAGAAAGACAGTTAAAGAAGCTCATCTCTCTCCGTGACTGGATGTTGGCTGTGTTGGCTTTTCCAGTTGGCGTAGTAAGTGTGATAATAAGTAATTAATTTAACCATGGAAGTGATGTGTGTCTTATTTTCAGACCTCTTAGAAATAAGTTGCAATTTTTTTTTTATCGAAAGGTTTCCGTGATTGCCTCATAATGAGGGAGCTTATGATCAGTTAAAACCCGAAGCTTATGATTCTCTCCTCCCAGGCAATTCCTAGGTATTCTTAAAGCTGGTAAGACTCCCCTCCCATCCCTTATTCCACTCTCCAAACTGTGTCATTAGTTAATATCATTTTAGGCAGCGCTACTTAACAACTAGGGCTGAACTCTTTCTTTTCAGTTAGGTTCCCTTCCTAATTTAATTACCTTGGCAAGTAGGAAAGCCCTACTGTCAACACACAGAGACCATATCACCCTTTAAATGGCTTCGTCCAAGTTGCCACAAGATATTGTAAATTTCATCCTGGCTAGACCTACGCGTGGAAATAGCATTTCAAGTACACCTCAGATTGTGTTTGTGGGACTGTGTGAGTAAAAGTGTGCTAACCTCGGCCCAACTTTGTCAACCGGCATGTGGTTGCATGAGTCAAAGAAGAGCCGAAATGGCCTATGCCAGTGTCTGAAAGGACTGCATGTTGAGAGTGCCAGAAGGCTGTCCCTGAAAGCCATCCTTTGGCTCTTCTTGTACCCATCTGTCAGTTTCTAAACCAGCAGATGCCTCCTGATACTGGCATTGATTTCCTAAATGGAGGGAAAGTGAGAGTTTGGTAGGCATTCTGGCTGTCACTTGAGAGGTTCCTGCCTTTCCCATCCATTTGTCCTCTTCATTGTGGCAGAAAGCTGATGAGACAGATACTCCAGGGATTTAATTCTCTGTGAGATGAGGAATGTCAGAATTTTGTGAACTAGACCTCGCTTCCAGATCTTGAGGACAATGCCAAAGACAGATGAAACTGGGCAAGTTGGTTTGAAAATGTCCAGGCCCATCTCCACTCCTCACTCCCTCAACCTTTGTCTCTTAGTCACCAGTGGTCAGGAGAGCTAGTGGATAGAGTGCTGGGCCTGGGCTCAGGCCAATCTTCAGATCCAGCCTCAGACACTATATGACCCTGGGCAAATCACTTAACCTCAGTTTGCTTCAGTTTCCTTATCTGTAAAATGAGGATAATAATAGCAACTACCTCCTGCATGGGTGGGGACCCTGTGGCCTTAAGGCCACATGTGGCCCTGGGTCCTCAAGTGTGGCCCTTTGACTGAATCCAAACTTCATAGAACAAATCCCATTAGTAAAAGGATTTGTTCTGTAAAACTTGGACTCAGTCAAAAGGCTGCACCCAAGGACCCAGAAGGCCACATGTGGCCTTGAGGCCACAGGTTCCCCACTCCAGTCCTAGGGATGTTGTGAGGATCAAATGAGATAATAATTGTGAAGTGCTGAGCACAGGGCCTGACACTTTAGTAAGTGATATATAAGTGTTAGTTATTAATTATTATTATTATTGTTATTGTTATTATAGTGGCCTGGATGGCTATAAGAGTGTGAGTATATGGAGTCAAATGCCTTAAGTATTAGCTAAGATTTCCTCCTATGGACTTATCTTATAAATTTAAAACCAGTTCTATGAGGACAGGCTTCAAAGTTAGCTTCACCTTCAGCATGGAGAAATCACCTATCACATTAAGCAACTTAGGGTGGGAAGCTGTAAGAAAAACAAGCTATTTGAGGTGCTTGTTGTAATGTTAATTCACATATTTCAGTTCTGTACATTTACCGTGTCCTGCCTCTGCTGCTTCCTTTGTGAGTTTTTTTTTGTTTTGTTTTGATATAAGGAAATCCAGAAAAAGCATTTTATAATAAAAAGTTAGCAAAACTACCCCCCTTCCCAAGGATCACAGCCTTATTTACAAAGCTTTAATATTGGCACCAAGAATAATTATGAGTTGTGGCAGCTGTCCTTTGGTTGTCCAATGTCCCCTTTGTTTAGTCATGGTTAGGCATGAGACAGAAAATCAAAGATTCTGGCAATGTATTTGGCAACATTCTTGCCTGCCTGGCTGCCAGGTCTTGTTATGTTCAAAGGTAAGATTAAGTGACTTGTGGCTCATGATCATATAGCTAGTAAAATGAGAGAGCCAGTATTCCAATTTAACTCTTCTGATTTAGAGTGCAAATATTCCTTAAATTCATACTGTGGTGTAAGTGACATCAGGACGTTACCTGAGGACATTGTTTTGATAGGAGAGGGGTCATTAAGTGCTTGAAGCAAGGAGAATTAGGGAGGGTGGGAAAAAAAAGGAGCCAAATTCAAACTTCTCCTACTTTAAAGTTTTGTCTAGGACTAGCTATGTAGGTAATCATCAGCAAAGGGTTCATTCTAACTAACTCCTACATATCATGGGTATACACAGACTTGTTAAGATGGAGAATGGGGTGGAAAGTGAGTCTTCTCAGCTTTAAGAATACCTAGGAATTATCGTTGATCAAGTAGAATTGAGGTGATCTGTTATTAAGTATATATACTACTGAGTCCACTTCACGCCATTGTCCATCTGTTGCTAGGGATAATTAAGTAGCAGCCTCTGACCCTATTTTCTCTTAATGGGCAATCTTGCAGCTGCTACAGTAGCCATAAATTACAAATAAAGGTGCTGCCATTCACTGGTAATAGGAGTTTCTTCAGCTAGGGAGTTCCCTGTACCAATGAAATCATTGGTCCCATCCCCATCTCTGTCCTATCAACTTATATCCTACAGTATAATGTATAATATCCCCTGATTCTAAAGAGGAAGCTATTTTGGTTATGAAGTCAGTATATGAAGTATATATAAGTTAAAAGATATCGAAAAATTTATTTTAAAAATTCAGCGTGCAGTAAATTTACAGACTCATTTTATTTTAAAGGTATTCAACCAAAACATTTTTTCTGGATGACACTCCACTAAAATAAATTAAAAGTTACAGAATATAAGCCAGTTTGAAAATGTGTATTAACATGGCAGACAAAACTACAAATAGGTCAACATCAGCTCCTTTGAATGTTGTCATGAAACAAATAGAAAAACAAAACACTTGCTGAATTTACTTTGTTCATCAATAGTTGTTATATATGTCACCATTGAGTCAATGACCTTGGTTGGTTTAAAGTTAGTTTAACTTACCTGTGAACTCACACAAAAATGGATAATGGGTAGAATGTTATCATCTTGAGGGCAGGGAATGTTGTTTCACTTTTATCTTTATAGCCTCAGCTCCTAAGTATAGTGCCTTGAATATAAATATTTGCTTAATCAGTTAACAAGCGTTTATTAAGTTCTTCCTTTGTGTGCTATTCTTTCCCATGCAGGAGATTTAGAAGATAAAATGAAACAGTCCCTGCCCTCAAATAGCTTACATTCTAAAAGAGGAAACAACATGTATACATATAAGAATATACAAAGCTTGCTTTGGAAGGGAGGCACGAAACAACCTCATGGAAGAGTTAGTATTTGACCTGAGCTTTGAAGGAAGTCAGGGATGGTTGAATTGAATGATATAGAAATTTTCATCCTTTTGTTACTAGGGTTTCTGTAAACTTTAGGCCTAGGTGAAATCACATAAAATTTGCCCATTTGAAAATTTTATAAGATGCTTCTTAGTTTCTAGATAAAACGAATGCAGAAATAAAGCTTAAAATATGTCTTGATACCTATTGATAGCTGCAAAATTTGGCCAAGGTCAGTCAACTTCTTTAAAACCAATCATGGAATATACAGTCAAAGGCACAAATATGAAATGGTAAGTGGTTCAGTTTGGGACTTCTTAAACTCTTTCTACACATGACCCCATCTTGTGTTTAGGCAGCATTCTTTGGCAGTACATGGCCTGAGGGCATGCACAATGCAAAATGCACATGCTTTGTTCAAAACCAAGGCTACAGTGAAGTTGCCCCATGCAACATGGGCAAGCTCTGCCAGAAATACCTCAGATTCATTATGTGTTTTGATTTGCATTAATTTTTGGTCATTGTACTTTCAGAAACCTTTTACTGCTGCCAGATTTTTCTGCAACCCCTTACCCATAGTATAAGTGCTGCCTAGTTGACTGAGCAATCTCATTTTGGGAGGAGGGATCAAATATAACGGTTAACTTGGAAGAGGCAGGGTAATTATTTGTGACACTGAACCAAGATTCCTGTTCTAACTTTAAAAAACTCTCTATCACTTTAAATGCACATAGCCTTTTGGTCTCTTATAGTCACAGATACAGTTTAAGTATAGGCATTCAGTTCCTAATGTACAAATGAGTTCTCTTCCAAATGTTCATTTATGAACTATTTGGAATTCAAAATTATTTTTGCATGGAGACAATGCTGGTTTTTTGGTTAAGGTTTCCAGGCAAATCCATCAAAAGCTGTTTAATCTCTGTAATGTATGCCTAAACTAGTGGCATTGTGGTGTAGTGGCTAGAGAACTGATAGTGAAGCCAGAAGAATTCCCTCTTTTAACACATGATGACTGTGTGGCACTAAGTAAGTTAACTTGGGATCTAGGCAACTAAGAATAGAGTTCTTAAACTTGAGTTTGTGAACTTCTTTTTTCTTTAAATTTTTTTTATGTATGTATGTGTGTGTGTGTATTTGTGTATATGTGTATTTATGTACGTCCAGGATATTGAGGCAACTAGGTGGTGCGGTGGATAGAGAGCTGGACCTGTAATCAGGAAGCCCTGAGTTCAAATATGGCCTCGGACATAGCTGTGTGACCCTGGGCAAGCCACTTAACTTCGGTCTACTTCAGTTTCTTCATCTGTAAAAAGTAGATGATAATATTATTTAGTTCTAGGATTGTTGTGAAGATAAAATGAGATAATATTTGTAAAGTACTTTGCAAACCTTAAAACATTATTTTAGTTTACATTAAGATATTTTAGAGCCTTAGAATCAGGAAGACCTATTTTCATGAATTCAAATCTTGCCTCAGACACTTAATAGCTATGTGATCCTGGGCAAGTCACTCGACCCTGTTTGCCTCAATTCCTTATCTGTAAAATGAGCGGGAGAAGGAGATGACAATCCCAAATGAGGCCATAAAGAGTTAGACGCGACTGAAAAAACGACTGAACTGAAAATGTTTTAAGTTTTTTTATTTACTAAACTAAGCTATTTATTTAGCCTATGCTAAAATTAAGCCATTTATTTCCATATTTTCAGGGTAACAATAAAACCATAATGAACTTTTAATACCTTTTACTAATGCAAATTACAAACCCATTTGACCAAGGAATGATCACAAAAAGGCAAAAATTTCATTTAAATGGTTTTCAGGGCAATACTGCTGCTAATTAGAACCTACACTTTTATTTCAGTATATATATGCACATGTGTGTATATATATATATCCATGGTGTGGAAAACTCTTCCCACACAGGAGTTACAATCTGAAAATCTGAGCTTGATCCTGGCTCTGTCATGTACTAGTTGTGGGACATTGGACAAATCATATATAAAATGAGGGGTTAGTTTAGATGGTCTCTGAGATCCCTTCTAGCAAAGGAATTGGCATATAGTAAGCACTTAATAAATACCTCTCCCTCTCCCTTTCCCTTTCCTCTAGGTAGAAGTTAGTGAAAGTCAAGATATCTTTTTTTTTTCTTTTTCTCATCTAAATTCACAGATTCCTTGAAATTTGTTTTCAGGTCAAGAATCGATATCCTGGTGGACAAAATCCTAGAAGCTTTTTATCCATGTGTTAGATGTTAGTAAACCAGATTTGGTAATTCTAATAATTCTAACCACTGTGTCACCCACTAAAGGAATATACAGACTTCTGGTGACATCTCCCAGTGAGCGTCCTCTGGTACCTTCTACTTTTCTTCCTCTGCTAAAATTTTAATTTTTTGTTTTCGTTTTTCCTATTAAAACATGGCTAGGAATAATTATCTATTTTATAAAATGGGTAGGGATAAATACATGAATTCATTACCTTTGCTTTAGATTTCTTTCTGAATACAACAATCTTAGTTTCTTGCCTTTCAGGATTTTCTCCTGCTCCCTCTCCTCCAGGAAAGCCCTGGCTAGATAATCCAGGATTTGTATTATCTGCCCTAAAGCTCCTGGAAGTAATGAGGTTAATTGAGAGTTTACAATAATCTCTTTATGTGGACAGGAATTTCTAATTATGATTATTTGACTGGTCGACCTAGAGTTTACTTCACAAGACTCTATCCCAAGGACATTTAAAAAGAAAAGTATTCAAATTGTGTTTTCAGCATAACCTTGAAGATAGTGTTCATTGTTTGAACGAACATAACATTTAGCATTTTGATTTGCATTGTTGCATCTACCTGAAAAGTTGGCCTTGATTAGTGATGCTAATGACCAGAAACCACCCTAGCTACTAATACCTTTCAACTTGTTTTTCAGGGGTAACCCCTGGAGTGTGTCCCTTGGCATTTGATATTTGTTTCTGACTCTGTTGTCATTTTAAAGAAGTATTTTAAAATGTTCCTGTGATGTTATATGCCTCCAAGCACTGAACTTAGTTAGAAGCAAAGGAAAACCTAACAGTTTTTGTATCCTATGAGTTTATTGATAACCATGTTGCCCGGTGAGATTTTCATAGCTATTAGATTTATAGACATGGGCGTCCCCAAAACACACAAAAATGACAAAATACGTACACTCATAATCAATGATAGCAAGATAAAAGTGATTATACTCCTTTCACAGAAATAATATGTCTTCTCTTGACCTAAAGAGCCCTTTCATATATGAAGAACTAAGAACACATGTACACATTAACACACATATGCATACGTTGTTCATAAACACAAGTCTGCATGCCTGTGTCATACCATGGAGGGCACAGCATGGCTGAAGAGTGAGGCATACTACTTTGACCCATTTGAACCATGAGTCAGCCCTAGTTTGGAGGATTTTGACAACAAGAGAGTAACATTCCAGCACTTACTGAAGCAGCCAGAAGTTAAGTGACTTGTCCTGGGTCACATAGCTAGTACATGTCTATCTGGATTTGAACTCAAGTCTTTTTGACTCCAGGGTACACTATCCACTACGCCATCTAGCTGCCAATATATAACAAGTATAATAACATGTACCTGGATCAATTATTTTGAAAAGTATTATATACTTAATTGATTTCAGTTTCAAAATTCTCTCTGTTGACAACATCCAATTCTAGTTGTCTGTTTTCACAGTTATGAAATTTGAGTTCTCATAAGTTCCTAAAGATTTTATGTACTAGTCAGGGACAGAATTCATTAAAATTCATTTTTTTCACTTCATGTGGGTTAAATGTACCTGTTTCACTTAGTGCTATATAGAAATCTTATATGTTAAGTAAACAATAAGTATTTACAAAAAGTATGCTGAATAGATTTTGTTACTGTGAAGTATGGAGATCATTGCATTTGGAGTCAACCTGGGTTCAAATCATGGCTTTGCTACTCACTCCCTGTGTTATTGTGCACAAGCTGTTTATCTTCTTGGCTGGGCAAGTCACTTAACCACTGTCTGCCGTAATTTCCTCATCTGTAAAATGGGGATGATAATAGCTCTTACTTCCCAGGGTTGTTGTAAGGCTAAAATTAGGCAAAATTTATAAATTTCTGTATGAATGTTCATGATTTTTTACTATTATTATTATAGAGATAGCAAAGGGAGTAGTGATTTCAAAGAGCAAGTTTGACTTTATTAGGAACAGGTCTTGCCAGTTTAAATTTATTTCCTTTTTTGTCAGGCTTATTAAACTAGGAAACGACAATGCTATAAGTATAGTTTACCAGTTTTTGATGAAGCATTGGATAAAGTATCTCATACTATTCTTGTATGGGGAGGCATGGACTAGACAATAATATAATCCGATAGTTTTAGAACTGATTGAATGGTTGGACTCAAAGATCAATATAATCTTGGAAGAGGTTCACTGCAGTGCCCGAGGGATCTGGACTTGGCCATGTAGCCATTGATGAGATATTTTTATCAATGACTTGGATAAAGGCATAGATAGAATAGCTAACATACTGGATGACTGAGTCAGTATGCAAAAAGATTTCAATAGGCTAACCTATTGGACAAACTAATAAAATGAAATTCAGGAGGGAATAAATGTAAACTCTTTAAAGGGTTCCAAAAAATCAACAAGTTCAAGATGGGGGAGGTGTGGGCTAGTAAGCAATTTGTCTGAATAATGTCGGGGGTGGTGGTGGTGATGGTGTTTGACTGTTTTGCCAGCTCAATTTGAGTCATTCCTGTGATGTGGTAGCCTAAAAAGTTTATGTAACCATAGTTTGAATTAACAGAGATGTAGCTTCCAGGATTAAGGAAACAATAGTGACCCGGGTCAGACTAAATTGAAATTGTTGTGTTCAGTTCTGAGCACCACAGTTTATGAATATTGGTAAGTTGGAGAATGTCCTGCAGAGGGCAGCTACAATGTTGAAATACCTCTGAGTTCATGTCATATAAGGATTGGTTGGAAGAATTCAGGATGTTAAACCTAAATGTTTTTAAATAGAATAGAATAGAATAGAATAGAATAGAATAGAATAGAATAGAATAGAATAGAATAGAATAGAATAGAATAGAATAGATGATCAGGGAAGACATGATACCTCTTATGTTCGAATATTTGAAGAATTGTCATATTCAGAGGGGTTGAGCTTATTCTATTTGGGCAGAATTAATAGCAAAGAATGGGTAGAAGTTTCAAAGAGTCAAATTTAGGCTTGATGTCAAGAAAAACTTCTTAACAATTAGAGCTATCCAAAATTGGAATGAGCTGCCCAGGAGGTAGTGCTTTTGAGATCTTCAGTTAGAGATTGGTTTTCCACTTTAGGAGCTTTTATAGTGGGAATTCCTTTTGGAGTATGGCTTGAACTAGGTGGCTTTTTCAACTCTAAAATTCTGTGATTCTGTAATCCAATGAATTTGACACATCAACTAGTTTGAAATTATCCTTAGGGTAATTTTTGGTATATACATGGATTTAGAGCAGTAGTTCTTAACCTTTCTTTTGTCATGGACCCCTTTGGAAATCTGATGAAGTCTATGGACTCATTTTCAGGATAGTGTTTTTTACATAATCTGAAGTTGTTTTCAGTTTTAGAAGTCAGTGAGGATGAAGAAGTAATTTTTTTCTTGTCCAAGTTCATGGACCTCCTGAAATCTCTCCATTGGCCCCACCCCTAACCCTAGATAAGAGCCCCTGACTTAGAATCTTATATTTAAAATCTATAGAATGGGAAAAGGAAATTCAAATCTGGCCCCCTAATTTAAGAAGAATATACATATTTTGATTGTTGTATTTAAATAAGTAAATATAATAATTGATTTCAAATGGAAAACAGACAAATTAATGCATGTTTTAAATCTGTGAACAAATATTCTGTAAATATAATGAGAAAGGATGGGAATTTGATAGTATTTATGATTGTAAAAGGAAGCAGATTTGTGAAGGAAAAAAAAAGAACCACATGACTTTTTTCACCACTGAAAACTTGTGACTGACTCAAGATATATAATCACCATCTTTTATTCTTGTCTTGATTTCAGTCACACTCTCACCTGCAAAGCAGTCTTCTTTCTGCTCTTTTTCAACTGGATGCTGAATAGATCAGCATCTTCATTGCCTGCTAAACTGATTTCTTAAGCACAGGAAATAATCCTGACTTAGTATATTTGATCTATAAATGGATGTCATTGTTTTAAATTTCACTACTTCAAAGGACTGTGAAAAAGTGCTTATAGAAACATTAGATTGTTATTATAAACTATTAAATGTGATGCCTTTCTACAGTCACCAAAAGCCAGAAATTAACATCCATACAATCCAAAAGGCAGGAAGCAAAAGACATCAGATTTTGAGAGGAACGAAAGTAAAATGTAGAAGAAATAAAAACCGAGAGATTATGTAAAAAATAGATGCAGAAAGTTCTTCTTATAACTACTTTTTAGTTCTCAACATAAAAATGATTTCTGCTGTTTATCTAAGGTTCTGTTGATACCAATTTGTACTTCCCTCTCAAGAAATGGCAAGGCCAGCTATTTGAAAAAGTAGGTGTTTCCCAGAGCAAGTCAGAATTTTTATTTGACCAGCTCAGTGGCATAATGCTAATTTGTGGATTCCTAAGCAAAGCTTTAGAAAGAGATAATTAGTTTAGTCCTCCAACCCAAGCTTTCTCACCATATTCTCAAAGATACACATTTAACAGGTCTCTCAGCATTACAGGGGATATGTGAATGATAACTATGCTTATTATACCAACTATACATGTCATTTCCCAGAGTTTATATTCTCTTAGACTAGGAATACTTAATCATTTTTGTGTGTTATAGACTCTTCTGGCAGTCTGGTTAAGTTTATGGACTCCTCAGAATAATGTTTCTAAATTTTTAAAAGAAAATATATAGGATTAAGAAGAAATAATATTGAAATAACTGTATAATTTTTCCCATCCTTGTTAAAGGACTCTTTGAAATCTTTCTTGATCATTGTTCAGTCATTTCAGTTAAGTCTGACTCTTTGTGATTCCATTTAGGGTTTTCTTGGGAAAGATACTGCAGTGGTTTACCATTTCCTTTTCCAGCTCCTTTTATAAATGAGGAAACTGAGGCAAACACAGTTAAGTGACTTGCCCAGAGTCTCACAGTTAATATCTGAGGCTGGATTTGAACTCAGGAAGATGTCTTCCCAACTCTAAGCCCAGCACTTCATCTACTGCACCACCATTCTACTAGGTTGAAAACTCCTGCTGTACATGAAAAAGGTGATAAAAGATTTTTAAAAGAACAGTGTAGATGTTCTTTCCCTGTGATCTATACCAAACAAGATCATTTGTAGTTCATTCAACAAGCATTTGTCAGGCATCAACAATGTGCTAGTCACTGGGCTTGCAAACACACACACACACACACACACACACACAAGTTCACTTATGTTCTGTGGGATTCATCATCAGGAAAATACAAAAACAGAGAGGATTGATACCACTGACACAAATAGTTTGATGTTCATTATAAAATAGAGATAAAAGCTTTCCTCCAAAAATATCAATACATATGTATCCCACTATTGAGGACCGACAAAGAAACTGAGTGCTGATATTAAGTCTTTAAAAAAAGAAAAGAAATCCAATTAGCCCCAGACTGACTCCCATTAGACAACAGTCTCTTCTACCTACTCTTGTCTTCTCTTTCCCTTCTCTACCTCCACTGCCTATTGTCCTTTTCCAGGTTGAAAAGAAAACAATGTCTTCCTGTGTGGCTCTATGTGATAGTAAAATATTCTGGTTTTGTTGGTGGTTTTAGAAGAAATACATTGTATCTATTACCTAGTTTAAATGTGGATCAAAGTTTGCCATCTTAGTTGGCCAGAATCCAAACTTAACATATTTCCCCCCCACCAAGAAACCATGTCCCTGGACTCCATCCGTGGACAGTTTCTGAACTTGTTGTTGTTTCTGAGAATTGACCATGCTTGTCATTGGCTTATTCTATGGCAGGTAGTCAGCATTGGCAAGATACAGAATACTCTCATTCATCATCTTTGTTTTCTTCCAAGCATATCAAATGCAAAAATCAAGACACAAATCTGACTTGAGGAGATGAGAGAGACCTGACGTAGACTGTCTAGCTATTCTGACTTACTCTCTTCCCAGTATCTTGGAAGAACAGGTTTTTAAAGGGCCTTCCGAAATGTTTCTTTTCTTGTGCAAAAAGTTCCTTCGCTCTGTATCTCTTGGCCCTTAAAATGGTTTGTAGATGTGGGCACGTTTTTCCATGTACCTGAGAAGTTAGGTTTGATAGAAATTGTAATGAATGAAAAAGTTTATATTAAGCACTTAGGTGCAAAAAACAATGTGATAAGCTTTGAGGACACAGATAGAAGAGCAACTGAGTCTTTGTTCTCAGAAAACGCATATTCAAATAAAGGAAAACAATACATGTAGGAAGAGACTTCTGCAAACCAGGTGGAAAGGCCCTATGGTCCTTGGGTGCAGTGGCAAAGCAGATGGTAATGCATTTTCTTTAATGTCATTTCTGCTGATAAAACCATATCTCTTTCTAATGTTGAATCATTTGACAATGCCAAAGTCATTGGTGTCAAGAACTTTCATTCATGGATCTTCAGTAGCAGTGATGGAAGACGAGGCAGGGGCTTCAGTACCAGCAGAAGTTGCCAGGTCACATCTCCCCAAGAAGCAGTGAGGTGGTGTACAGCGTGCTAGACTTGAGGTCAGACAGAACTGAGTTCAAATATTACCCCAGACTTGATGAGAGTTTCCATATGTAAAGTAGAACAGAAAAAGAAACTGCCCATCTGTAGTACATACAGCCGGCCTCTCCTTCCAAGTGTATAATAAATCCAACAGGTTGCTTTCAAAGCTGTCCTGCTTGTCTGTTTCCTACTGACCTTCCTTCTGTTCTATGCACTTTAAAAAATGCTTAAATGACCTTCTTTTCTTACTTTTTTTTAAAACTTGGTCACTATCAGTAACCTTTCTTCTCCCCTGAAATCCTTCCTTCCAAAAAAAATGGAAAGAAAAACACACCCTTGTATCAAATATGCAGTCAAGCAAAACAAATGCCTACATTAGCCATGTCCAAAATGACACTATATCGGTGGATAGTGTTTTAAAACAAAAACTACCTCATTCTGCACCTTGATTTCATTACCTCCCTGGCAGAAGGTGAATAATATGTTTGATTATGGTCCTCTGGAGTCACCATTAGCCATTGATCGGAATTCCTAAGTGTGTTTCAAAGTTGTTTTTCTTAATGTAGTTGTTGTTTAAATTGTTCTGGTTCTGCTCTCACTTCATCTGTATCAGTTCATACAAGTCTTCTCAGGTTCATGTGAAGTCATCCCTCTCTTCATTTCTTACAGTACGATAAACATTCAATTATATTTACATACTATAATTTGTTTATCCATTCCCCAATTGAAGGATACCCCCTTAGTTTCCAGTTCTTATACACTGGGGAAAAAAAGGGCTCCAAATCTTTTTGTACAAGTGGTCCTTTTCCTCTTTATTTGATCTTTTTGGTCAATAAGCTTAGTAGTGGTATCATGCAGTCAAAGGCTATGAACAGTTAGTTTAGTGAATTCGGTAGGGCATAGTTCCGAATTACTTTTCAGAATAGCTGGACAATTCACTAAAATTTCACTTTTAATCTGAATATTCAGAAAACCACCCAAGAAAAATCCTCTTAGGAAGTTCCAGAGATGATAAAACAGTATATACTATATTAAAGATCATTTGTGATTCACAAAAATACAGGCTTCTTGGGCTTTCTGATTCCCTTCTTTTACCCCCACACCAAAAGCTGAATAATAATAACCCAAGGGCAAATGAAATATACTTGGGTGCCTCTATGACAAATCAACCCTAACTTTACTTTCTTTTACTAACATATTGCATATTGTGTATATCCAGCTGCTCAAATAAAGCATGAGCTGACTTAAGACTTTCATTTAGGAGCCTATAAAAAATATAAAATATTTATATAAAAAATAAATATGGGGTTTTGAGCAAAGCCTGGAACTGTAAATGAATGCTTTATCCTTTTTTCCCCTATGGGTCCATAGCCATCAGATTTTTTTTTCCCCAGCTAAAATCCTAGGGATCAAAACTTCTTGCTTATTCCTTTGCTCAGAAATTTTCCTCACAGCTGAAGGTTCGATGAGTTGGTACAAATCTTCAATATTTCTTGCTAAGCAAGCTTAGCTTTGTATGCAAAAAAGAAAAGAAAAGAATAATAATAGCCTCATTCTTTTCCCCTGCCCTTTCTCCTCATTTCAGTAATTGTGTACAGAATTGAGCCATCATGCATTAACATGATAAACTTGTTCTTGATATGTGAACACAAGGTCTTATCATAAAGAGGATTAACTACTTTTGTCAGGTGATTACTAAACTTACCAACATTCTTCAGTTCAGTGTTTCCCCAGCTCATTTAACCAGGAAACCTTTTGGGGTCTGAAATATTTTGACAAATAGTACAGATTTGGGCCTAGGGCTTTGGGAGTATGGAATACCTTTGAGATAAAGGAGGGGAATGAAAAGTGTTGGAACAAGATACAGAATTAAACCCATTTTCATCCTGGAAAAATGCCACCCAATATTTGTGATAGTTGTATAATTTCATGTTTAATATTTTAGGAGAGACAATTTTCCTAACATTAACGTTTTCTCGTTGAACCTTTTTCATTCTATACAGAGTGCCCAGGGCTCTTTGGCCACAGTTTGGAAAATATTGCCTCAGTTAATAGTCTCTGTGCTTTTAGAAAGGTATTATGTAAAGTCAAAGACTATGGGGGTTTTTTGTTTGTTTGTTTGTTTGTTTGTTTGTTTCGCCAAGGAGCAGAGGCCAATACATTAGGTAGAGTCAGCAATGTCTTAATTAAGCAGAGCAGAGCCACCCAATGAAGGATTTTATGAAACTAGTTTGTGGTCAATTTATTCTGTTCTATCAAAGGGAAACTTTCCAGGCAAATTGGTTAATCAGACAAAATAGTCTATTGTCCTGTCTCTCACCCTAAGATTTGGGGACCTCAGAATTGACCACTGGAGGCTTTCCGTAAAGGAATTGCATTTAGTTGACAGCCATTTTCTGCCCAGAGATTATGTATAGAATAGTGCACAAGTTATTCTTCTAACCATAGTTCAGAAGGGGGAAAAGTCTTTCAAAATGCCTTTTGGCAAGAAGGACTTAAAAAAGTTTTAGTCCTCTAGTAAATTTTGACTCTGATGCCTTATAATGGGTTAGAGGTGGCCTTGTCTTTTCCGGGGCTGTGCTAGCATCCTGCAAGCCATGACAAGTCCTGCCAAGCCAGAAAAACTTCATGCATGGATGTGGTGATGGACAAACCCATATATGTATGCCTTATGTATCCAAGGACCATCTAATTTTGCTCTGAGAGGCCCATTTCAAGAAAGTGGGCTAATAAATAGCTCATGAGTAAGTAAGCAAGCAAGCAAATAAATAGATATAAATATATAGATGATGAGGTGGGGTTTTTGGCCAGTGAAATTGAAGAAGATAGTCTAATGAAATATGGAGGATTAAAAGGAAGGAGGACCTATGGATTCTTAAAGTATTGAATTAATACAGCCTCTACCAGGAATCAGTTGCAAGGATTCAAATGGTTATGGATTTCACAGAGGCATGGGCAGTAAGAAAAGAATTCTTGATGCCAGGCAACTCTCCTACTTATATCTTCTTATCTCATCTTTATCTGGAAGAATGGAGCTTAATGTAAATCAAAGCCTGAAACTGAATGTATGATCCATCCATCATTGGTTTTATAGAGTCCTGATAAGTGATTGCATTGATCAGAATTCCCAAATTATTCACACTTGTCTCCTTTTATAGTGTTATAGTCATTTATAGTATTTATATGTAAATATAGTATATACAGTATAGTCATTATAGTATTTATAGTATTATAGTTATTGTACAAATAGTTCTTCTGTTTCCATTCGCTTTGTATCTTCATTCAAATCTTCACAGGTTTAGATCATCATTTCTTAGGTGGAAATAATATTCAGTTATATTCATATACTACAATTTGTTTATCTCTTGGTATCCACTTTTCCCCAGTTCTTTGCTGTAACAAAAAATGTTACTATCTCTTTTATTATACGCATAAGTAGGTCTCTTCCCAATTTCTTTCATATCTTTGGGGGTAGAGACCCAGTAGTGGAATCACTGGGCTAAAGCGTCTGCAGTAATAATTTGGGAGGTATAGTCCCAAATTGCTTTCCAAAATGGTTTGGACCAATTCTTAGCTTTACCTCCAATGAAGAATGCCTAACCATGCCTGATTTCCCACAGCCCCTCCAAAAATGTTTTTTTCCTGTTTTGTCATATTTGTCAATCTAATCGGCATGAAATGGAAACTTAGAATTGTTTTAATTTGCCATTCTCCTATTATTAATGATCTGGAATATTCTTCCTATGGCTATTGATATTTTGGATTTCTTTCTTGTAATATCTACTGGCTGTATGATTCTAGGAGAGTCACATGACTTCTCACTGATCTAGACCAGCACTTCTTAAACTGTGACTCTAATTTAGCAGTAGTAAAAGGTTTCTGAACACACAACAGCCAAAAATTAATTCAGAATCAAAAATTGATATCAAAATCAAAAATCAAAATGAATCCAAGGTGTTTCTGGCAGTGCTTACCCATGTTGTATTGGGCAGATTTACTACAGCCTTGGTTCTGAACCCAAAGTATGCTCGCTGCTCACTGTGCACGCCCTCGGGCCATGCGGCACCAACAAATGCTGCCGAACCATGAAAAGGAGTCACTGGTGAAAAAAGTTTAAGCAGTCCTGAATTGTAGGCCACTCTTCAAAACTGTAAGCAGACAGAGAAGGTGCCAACTTGCATTAATAGATTTTTTCCTTTTACTAATATAGTCATAGGTCCATTCTCTCTCCTCTACTATAAGTAAACAATTTGCCTAATTTCAGACCCACAGAATTATAAGACTCATTAGTTTTATATAAATTTTAAAGACTTGAACTTTAGGAATCTTTAGAGTGGAGAATATGTTTTCTGTTGACAACACCTGCTGGTGAAGCTTAATATTGCAACTCACCTATAGAAAACCCGGTAAATATAAATACCTGAACAAACAAAAAAAGCAAGGTTTTAAGGGAGACAGATGTGGTACTTGGGGATCTTACAGTCAAAATTGGAAGGTAGGATATGTAGAGAAGAAAAGCAAGATTTTAGAATCATGAAAATGCTATTTAAGTTCTCTTTAAAAACAAAACAACTGAATCACTGAAAGGGGCATGACAACTCTTTGTGCTAGGGAGCCACAATTTCTTGTAAACCATCTTGACTCCAGCAAAGATGTTCAGCTCTGTTTGTTTTTCATGAAACGTTATCTGAAATTCATTTTACAGAAATTCACAACCACTGGCTTTGCTGGAATGTTGCCTAAAATGAGGGATGCTCTTAGCCTAGCTCAACATCTCAAATAGTACACTAATTGAAAAAAAAATCTATTGTCTTATTTTTTTTTCTTTTGGCATCCTTCAAATTGTTTACCTGTCTTAACATTCCAAGAGTATTCTTTAGTGGTGATAGCATTATATTGTTGTGCCAGTTCACTGGTTTGTGTTGTTACTTTTTGTTAATTCATTTGCCCATGGTTGCAGTTCTTAGGAAGCAGTAGGTGTAGAAAGAGTACTACACTTGGAGCCAAGAGATCTGGGTTTGAGTGCCACCTCTACTGATAATTTGTTGTGACCTCAGGCAAATCACTTCATTTTCTGGGTCTGAGTTTCTTCTTTAAAATTAATTATTTTGGGAGGCAATGTGGTATAGAGGAAGGGAAGTCAGAGGATTGGGTTCTTGGTTACCTTTCTACCTGTATAAGCTTGTGGTAGGGGGTTAACTTCCCTGGCCTTCAGTTTACTTATCTGTCAAACAAGGGGTTGGACTATATAGCCTCCCAGCTCTGACTCTATGACCAATCAACAGTATGTATTTTTTTACTATTCATGTCGTGCTTTAATATTTGCAAAGTGCTTTACAATTATTACCTCATTTTGTCCTCACAACAACCCTGTGGTTAGGTGCTATAATTATTCTCATTTTACCAGTGAGGAAACAGAGGCAGTCAGGGGTTAAGTGACTTGCCCAAGGTCACACAGCTAGTAAATGTGTAAGGTTGAATTTGGACTAGTCTTTCTTACTCCAGGTCCAGTGCTTCATCTGCTGCACACCCTGTAAGTTCATACTTTTTAAGCTGTAAGAGAACCTAAGGGCCTTCTGGTCCAATCCATTCATTTTACACATTTTGAAAGCAAGGCCCATATGGATTAAGTGATTTACCCAAGGTCATGCAATCAACAACACTTATTATGAATTAGTTCTGATCCTTGACAAGTCAATGTCTAACCAGCTCTGAAATTGTTTAAATCTGGCTAATTTCATTCAGGACCTATATCATGCTGATTTTCAAGGTTGTTTCAGTATCTAATGGTTAACCTATGACTGTCTTTTGGAGGAAATTACTTATCTGTTTCCCATTGTATACCTCATGTCACACCTTCCTCCTGTTGAATCAGCCTTTTATCATAATTAGACTTTATCTTTACTTTATATTCTCTAGGAAATTGTGGAGCAAAATTTGTCTAGGTTAGCCAAAACCATGGATATAGTTAAAGGGGGGAAAAAATGGAGTTTCCATTACATTCACTGCTCATCTAACTATTGTTGTGTTTCTTATTAGGGTCTTTGATTGTCCTTCTTTCCACTTGTGTTACTTGCTTTAGCCTTTTGTTGTTTTCCATCCAAGTCATAATTGATTCACCCTCAGAGTATAAGTGAAGTATTGATATTGGATATTCTTTGTTCTTAGAGTGTTTATAGTTAAACTGAGGGTGTGGTACCCATCAATTGGGGAAAAAAGCTGAATAAGTTATGATATATGAAGGTGATAGAATGCTATTATGCTGTAGGAAATTACAAAGAAGACGGTTTCAGAGGAACCTAGGAAAACTTGTATGAACTGATGCATAGTAAAGTAAGCAGAATCAGGAGAACAATTTATACGAAGACAACAATATCATAAAGACAGATAACTTTGACAGGCTTTCAGTAGTGTCCAACTAACTCTTCATGACTCCATTTGGGATTTTCTTCACAAAGGTACTGGAATGGTTTGCCATTTCCTTCTCTAGCTCATTTTACAGATGAGGAAACTGAGGCACACAGGGTTAAGTGACTTGTCCTGGGTTACACAGCTAGTAAGTATCTGAGACTGGATTTGAAGTCTGGAAGATGAGTCTTCTTGACTATAGACATGGCACTCAATCCACTGTGCCACCTAACTGCCCATTGACAGACTTAGGAACTCTAACACAATAACCAACACAATTCCAGAAGATTCCAGATGTAACATGCTGCCCACTTCCTCTGAGAGAGATAATGGACTCAGATTGCAGATTGAGACATATGTTTTTCAACATGGCCCATACAGGAGCTTGTTTTTCTTGACTATACATGATTTCAATAGGGATTTTGTTTTTCTTGCCTTTCTCAGTGTGCAGGGAGGGAGAGGTGAAATGGGAGCAAGATAAGCACATCTTCATTTGAAAATCATTTTAGTTTAAAAAATCACTTTATAGGTGATTTTGAACGGGCAAACTCCAGCCCACCTCCCAAACAAGAGAAGGAGGTGGTTTCTTGGCTTTCAGATGGCAATGCTGCTGGCACCGGCCCGTGCTGAGTAATGTTACAGTGCTTATTTTGCTCAACTGTTTCATCTCCTGACACAGCGCCCGGGGCCCACTTAGAAATGGGAATGCCCACTTGCCTGAAGTGGGATGTGAAAAGGATTGAGAATGTGTCAGGTTGACTGTTACAGAAGTAAGGCCCAATCACCCTAACACACACATCCCCCATCTCCTTCTCCCCCTGCTTCACCACAGATGTGTGCACATGCTCCCTTTTCCAGTTTAATTCTCTTGAATGTTAGTCACGTTCCGAGTGAGCACATGGACTGTTCCCAAGAGGAGCTGCTACAGGAACAGCCTTAAGTACCTCTGGGTGAGTGAGAAGGGCAGCAAGAAGAAGCAATACAAATGGCCCCAACCCCTGCCCTTTAATTGGCTTCTTAAAACATAATGTTTTCAATTCTTTCCTGGATTCATAGTAAGTCTTTATTCCATTGGGTCTAGCATTCAACACCAGGACTAACTATACCACTCTCAGACATAATAATCTATTCTAAAGGTGCTACTCATGTCTTGTTATAGGGCTTGTTATTGTCTGAGAGCAGAAGAGGAGGAGGGAACACCTGGACCTTATTTAGTACTATTATAAATCTCAGCGTTGTATCAAAACAATGGTCTTTGATGAGGTACTGTTGTGTGTCTCTTTTTGGTCTCTTAGAATATAGACTCCTTCAAGGAACTGACAGCACTTACTAGCATTAATAAGGATTAACTGACTATCATTACAAAGTTGGGGAGGAGGGAGAGTGGCCAATTATTTTACAATTTAGATACTGAAATAAAAGTGGGAAGTGATAAAGGGAGAATCTGGGGAGGATAGAAACTGATAGCAAGGCAGCTAATGTGGGTAGTAGCAATTTATCCATCAAAATAGAGGGATCTTTCTGAAGGTGCCAAATATGAAAAGCAGGCTTTTTGGTAGGGGGGTAAAAGAAGATTAAGTCACATCTCCCCTGAAGCACATCAGTTACAAGGAAAAGGCATTGCATCAGGATGCCAAAAAATAAACCCCTTTTCTCCTCATTTTAATGTTTCTTTGTTTAATCTACCATCTGAAAACCTTTTTGGAAGCAGGTAAGGTATTAATCCTTCATAAATAAACTAATATATAAATAAAATAGTCTAGACAATGCATTTTCTGTCCTCCCTTGATTCATAAGAAATGCTTCTCATCTCTCACCTCATGACCTCTGCTCCCCATTCTTTTTAGGTAGCTTAAAAATAACTGGGATTGGTACAGAGCTTAATGTTTACAAAGCACTTTACCTACATGGCCTCACTTGATCCTCACAACAACTTTGTGAAATAGGTTGTTATTATAGGTATTAATATTATTATTATTCATTTAGTGTTCATTAGTATTAGTATTATTCATTTAGTATTCATTAGTGTTATTCATTATTCATCTTACAATGAAGAAACTGAGTTTCAGAGAGGTTAAATGTTTTGTCCAGAGTCACACAGACTTAAGTGTCAGGTGCTGGATTTGAATCTACATCTTCTCCATGCCACCTTCAGTGCTCTCTCCCTTGGGCCATTTTACCTCAGAATTAGTTGGGTTCTCAAGCCTTTAAGATTAGACGATTCAGGCCATGATAGAGCACCACTGGAGTCAGGAGAACCTGAGTTCAAATCCGGCCTCAGACACTTGCCACTTACTAACTGTGTGACCCTGGCAGTCACTTAACCCTGATTGCCTTCCTCCCCTCAACCCAAAAAAAAAAAAAAGATGATTCAGAAATTAGCTGCCTCAGTTTCAACATTGGGAGGTACCTTAGATTGGGGGCAGTCCTATGTGTGTATACATATATATGTGTATATATGTATACAATACACTATTACATATATAATGTATATGTATATGTAACATACATATATATAGATATAGATATATATACACCCACATATATACGCATGTACATAAATAATGTGTATTCTGGAATCTATAATTTCTTATCTTGCCCATCTTAGCTCTCACAGGTTTTCCATGTGTAGAGAAATAGATATTGCAGTTGGAAATATTCCCCAGTTTTATACAACAGAAATAGGACCAACATGGGAAGAATTGACCTTGAGTAAGGGTACAAAAAGATCAGGAGCCAAAGTAACAAAGCCAAAAATACAGTTTAAATTTTGTCCCCATAGGCATCAAGCCTGACAGTTGGCATCGCATGAACTCTGTGAGTATTTCAGATAAAGAAGAGAAATCGTTTTCTTTTCTCATTTTAAAAAAAAATTTCTTCAGGCAGACCAGTAGGCTTCAGTTTAAGCATACCTGTGATTTGAATTTTACATTAGAACTTTAGCTGTTCTAGAACTTTGGGCTTCAGAGACACAATACTATTAAGTCTACCCTTTCCTTCTTATCTCTCTAAATGACATTTACTGATTTAAACTGTAGATAGTGCAGTTTTCTTTAGCCTTTTTAATGGCAAAAATCTCTTCTCTCTCCCCCTTCCCTCCTTCTCTTTCCTCTTTTCCCTTTCCCCTCTCCCGTCCTTTCTCTTTCCTCTTTTCTTCTTCTTTCTCCCTTTTCCCTCTTTCCCTTCAATTCTCTTTCTCCTTTTTCTCTACCCCTCTTTCCCTCTTTCTTTTTTCTCCATCTCTCTCTGTGTGCATCTATCTCTGTCTCTATCTCTGTTTCTCTTGTCTCTCCCTCTTTTTCTCTTCTTCCTTCCCTCCTCTCATTTCCCCCCCTTTTTCTCTTCTCCCTTTCTCATCCTTCTTCTCCCTTACCTTCTTCCCTTCCACCCTAACCCTAGATGGGGGTAGTAACAAAGCTGCTTTTGGGGGGGAATCCACAGCTAGTTTGCATCAATCTTTTAGGTTCATATCTTATTGATCACATTAAAATTCAAATGGCATGTCCATAAATGAGATTTCCTGCCAAAAGAGAAATGGTGAATTTAGCCTTCCTGTAGTATTCTGTGGTCTCAGAGATTCAGATGGGTTTTCAGTAGACACAGCATTTCATCTAGGGAGCCTCAATAGCCCAAGAATGACTGTGCTTTTTCTTTCACTGACCCTTCAAGTACAGTATACCACTCTGGCTACTGAGAGGGAACAGGTGCATGATAAGAACTGGATGGCCATCCCCTCTTGGCAGACACAAGGGACTTCTTTACAAAGTAGTGTACTCTTTCAAAATCACTCAGCCTGTCCAACACAACTTATTTTTGTCACATACCCATCCATGCCCTCATAATAGGGTTCAAATTTATTTTGAGTAAGGACCATTCCATCAAGAGGACAAGCATATAGGAGGGCCAAGAGCTATGTACTATGTGTTTATCGAGGGAACAATTTAGTCACCAGGGTTATTTGGTAGCTGTGTCTCCTGACAGTTTAGTGTTATGGTTCAGATGGTGGGACCTTGCTTTCTTGACAGTCGTCTTCATTTTTACCAGTCTTTAATATTTCTAAAACAATTTATGCCTCCATTTATGCTGGCAATTCACTTATCTAATAAGTTGATGTAAATGTCACTGTTAAATCCTGACCCTACACATAGTAAGCACTCAAAATTATGATGATGGTGATGTCACTAATTATTCTCAGCTTTTAGTTTAAAAGCATTACTATTATTGGACAGAATTGTCCAACTCCACAGCAAATTGGACCTACCTAATTGACAAAAACATATGTGACCCTTATAATTTATAATGGAGCCATACATGGTGATGAGCACCTGTAACCCTTGCTTGTGATGAGGATGAGGTTGAGGGATCACTTGAACTGAGGATAGTTGCTAAGTCCAACACCAATATGGTGAGCTTCAGACAATGGAGACCCTCTAGGTTGCTTAAGGAGGAGCAAACAAACATAGGACAGAAATATTAGATTGAAATTCCCATGCTGATCAGTGAGATAGGGAGACCCAGTCTCAAAATACTACAACAACTACTACTACTGCTAGTACTACTGTTACTAGTATTACTACTACTACTACTACTACTACTACTTCATAGTGGAAAAGCCAAAGCCACATGTCTTGACTATATCGCAGATAACAGGGCCTCCCTATATATTCCTAGCTATAGGTATATACATATATATATATGTATATATATGTGTATATATGTGTATATATATGTATATATATGTATATATGTGTATATATATATATCTATATCTATCTATCTATCTCTTAAGGAATCCCCTTGATTATGTAGGAATGCAAATTTAAATGGGCACACACAACCAATTCAGTATTTCATTATCTGGTTAGTTCTGCAAACAATTAGAATAACAAAATAATGCCACTTCAGTATTCATCAACCCTCTATCAATAATACAACCCTCCATTCTTCCTCTCTGCCTTTTACCCTATTTGCCGTCCTAGGTACCAATGCTATCATCTCCTATGTTCTCTTCCCTATTGAATTCACTTCTATTAGTCTGTAGGCCTGTTCTGACCCTGTCTACCCCTCTAGTAACTCCTTCCACAGAACTCCATTATATCCTAGGCAAACTTCCCCACATCTTCCATCATCTTTAGAAGTACTCCTTTCCACTTTAACGGAAATCTGGCTTTTTCCTAACAGTATCACTTCCCTCACAACACATCTCCAATGAATGTCTCTCCTAATTGCTCAGCTCATGGGATGAAGAGGAAAGACAGATATACTTCTTAATCCTCATTGCATTTTCCAGATTGTAACATCACTCAACTGCCTATTCTGAAACTCCTCAACTCCCACCCTGTAACCTGCTACCCATACCTTCCAAAATGATTTCACTACCTGAATTATCATCTTCCTTCCATCTTGTGCACTTTTATTACCCTCATTGTATTTAGCATCCATCCTGATTGTCCTTCTTATACCTCACCTCTTGATTTCTCTGCCTTGTGAATGTCAGTAGTCTTTATTTACTTGAGGACGTAAGCACTAACCACCATTATTCAGAACTGTCCCTCCTCCAAAATCTAAAGTACTGACATTAACTCCTTCTTGACCTCCATTTCTTCTATTCCTGTAAGCCTCTGACCTATTTTTCCTCATTGTGCCTTTCAGTTCTTTGACTTTTCCCTGATTTTCCCATCTGTTATCCCTTTATGGTATCATCCAGTTCATGTTCCATAGTCAACCTTTTCCTCAATGCTTTCACTATTGTCAAAAGGTATGCATAGTTTAGTAACTTTGGGGAATTGCTTTCCAAAATTGCTGGACCAATCTACAACTCCCATCTTTCTCTTTCCCTTCTTACTATCATAATTTTTGAAGGAATACTTTATACTTACACTTCTATTTCATCATCCACCTACACCTCAGACTCCTGGTAATATGGATTTGATCTTGCCATTCTACTGGGAGTGATAGCTTGAATATTTCCAGTGAACTCTTAATCACCATATACAATCACAAAACCTTAATCACCTCAGCATCCTTTACTTATCTGCATAATGTGACGCTGTTGATTCTCTCTTTCTTGTTAAAATCCTTTCATCGTGTGAGTGGATTGCCCTGTTGTTCCACTTAGCATCTTTGTGATTTCCCAAACCAAAACTCCCTCCCTTGTTACTGGTACCCTTTTTGTGTTTTCTCCTCTGTTAGAATGACCAGTGATTCCCTGACTATACTTTTTCCTTTCTGTGAAATGGCATACTCTCTCATCTTTGCTGTTTAAAATCCTACCCATTCTTCAAGTCCCAATTCAAATGCCACCACCTCCCTTATAAAGTCTTCTTTTGTTTCTAACCAGATATCATTTGTCTGTACCTATAGATTACTTTGCTTTAACCTTATTGTACTTATTACATGTCTTACTATATCTTTCTCACCTTTATATCCATTGCTGTACCAAGTATGATGTCATATACATTATAGTTACTCAATTAATATCTGTTAAGTGAATGAATGAATACGTGTTCCATGGGTAAATACACATACTGGCCATGTGACCCTGAGCAAGCCACCTCTCAGTGCTCTAGGCAACTCTTTAAGGCTTAAGTAGCAGAGAAGGATCCCTACCTGAACTAGTAAAGTGAGTTGCCTCTCCCAGGAATTTCCTATACTACCGCAATCACAAATCCAGTCCCTATCCCTGAGTCCACTTCCCAAGACAGTCACTAGGGAAAAGAAGAAACAAATGTGTATTATGTTCATGAACACAGCAAATGTGTTTGTTGCGCAAATTTCCTGATGAGCCCTTATAAGAAGTGGTTTTCCTGTAGCAAATGGATTCTAAAATAAGGATTTTATAAGATGAATAAACTTCTAAAAATCCCTGCAAAAGAAGACAGCTTTTCAGTTGAGAAGCTGACATTAGTAGCATGAAATTTAAGGTTAAACCTCCTAATTAAGAATTAGGGGGAGTGAGGGAGTGGGAAATGCTGTCTGACTTGTGGAAATGTCCAAATTATAGTCTTTTCCCCCAACCCAAGAAATATAGCTTTATTGCATCCTCCCACCTACGGTAAAACAAGCATTCCCAAATAGAGGTTCATAGGATTTAGAGCTAGAAGGGAACTTAGAAGTCTGTTCCTTCATTTTGCACATTACAAAAACAAAAACTAAGGCCCCAGAAAGGTTGTCACTTGCTTAAGGTCACGCTGGTTAGCAGAGCTGGAATTTCAACCTATGTTTTTGGACTGTAAATCCGGGTGATCTTTCCACTATGGTTCCTGTGGCACTTGCTTTAACTAAAACGTAAAAATAACATATTTGTTATAAAATGTTAATGAAAAATTGTTTGGAATTTTTAAAAGCAATTTTTGCTAAATACTTCTCCTTTGGCCTATTTTCCCCTCTGTTAGCATATCCAAACGTAATCCTCTGTCCTCAAACACTCAACTCCTCTCTCTCTCTCAGGCAATGACCTAACCCCCTACTTTATTGAAAACATTGAAGCCGTCTGTTGTGAAATCCCTGGTTTTCCTTCCTCTATATCTGAAAACTTTTCACAATTTTCTCTCACTCTTTGCCCTTTTTTTTTCTTGTCGTTGCAGTCTCAGAGTTATCTGATAAGGTGCTCCTTCTCTTTGCTAAGGCTAACTCTTCCATGTATGGCCTCGATCTATCCCCTCTTCCTCATTTTTTTAATTTAATTTTTAATTTTTGTGTACTTGTCCCATTGATTATTCTCTCTCTTTTTTCATTTTCCGCATTTTACCATCTACTGCCTTTTTCTCTCTAGCAGTAAACATGTTCAGATCTCCTCTAGTTTATTTAATTTTTATTTTATGTTTTTCTCAATTACATGTAAACAAAAATTTTTAACATTCATTTTTAAAATTTTGAATTCCAAATTTTCTCCTTCCCTCTGCTGCCTCCTTAAGAAGGCAAGCAATTTGATATAGATTATACATGTGTAATCAAGTAAAACATTTTCATGTTAGCCATGTTGCAAAAGAAAACACAGATCAAAAAAGCAGGAATAATAGAGAAAGTTTAAAAAAGCATGCTTCAATCTGCATTCATCAGTTCTTTCTTTGGAGGTGAATAGCATTTTTCGTCATAGTCCTTTGGAATTGTTTTGTATCATTGTACTGCTAAGAATAGCTAAATCAGTCACAGTTGATCATCATACAATACAACTGTTACTGTGTACAGTGGTCTCCTGTTTCTGCTTATTTCACTTTGCATCAATAAATCCTCCCAGGTTTTTCTGAAAGCATCTTGTTCAACATATCTTATAGCATTTTAGTATGCTGTCACATTCATGTACCACAACTTGTTCAGCCATTCCCTGATTGATGGGTATCCCCACAATTTCCAGTACTTTACCACCACAAAAAAGAGCTAATATAAGCATTTTTGTACATCCATAGGTCCTTTTCTTTTTTCTTTGATTCCTTTGGGGTATAGAATCTCCTCTAGCTTAGTAACAGAAGTTCTTTCCTTTTGACCCTGCCATTCCCTCAAGCTGTTCTATATTTCTCTTCTGTTATCCTATGTTTTCACCCCTTCACTATTAAATCCTAGAAAGGGGTACAGTAGATAGAGCACTGGGCCTGGAGTCAGGAAGATCTGAGTTCAAATGCAGCTTCAGACACTGACTAGTTATGTGACCCTGGGCAAAAAGGAACATCTAGAAGATCTTACCTGGACAGCCTCCATGACAGTGAAAAACACTTTGGTGAGTATACAAGCTAGGTGGTTCAGCAGATAGAGTGCTGAGTCTGGAGTCAGGAAGACTTGAGTTTGAATCTAGCCCCAGACACTTACTATCTGTACGACCCTGGGGAAGTCACTTTAACCTCTGTTTACCTCAATTTCCTCAGCTATAAAATGGGGATAATAATAATGCCTACTTTCCAGGGTTATTGCGAGGATCAAATGAGATAATATTTGTAAAGCACTTAGCATAATGCCTGGCACATAATGGGTACTATATAAATCCTTATTCCTTTCCCTTCCCTTCCCTTCCCCCAATAAACCTTTTTTATGTGACTTTTGGCCCCAGCCTGCTGGGGTTGGTCATAAAGATCAAATGAAGTATTTGTGAAGTGTTTAGCACGGTGCCTAGAACACGGTAGGTACTTAATAGATTCTCATTCCTTTCTCCACCCCACTGCCAGTGCTCTAGCAACACTCTTGAGCGGCGGAGAGTGTTCCCTCACCCTTACGCTGAGCTGACTTGCACTGGTAAAGTGAGTTGCTTCTCCCCGAAGTACCTTAGACCAGTGAAATAACAGGGCCAGTCCCCATCTCTAGTCTTATCCTTTCTGTGTGCTGGCCTAAGGATATAAAGTAAAAAACCGAATGGTATAATATGAGGATAGAGAAGCACTAAAACCCAAGGCATTCAGAAATCACATTCCACAATACATGTCATATAATGAATAAAGTCACAGAATGAATACTACTTATCTATGTACATGCCATGTCGCCCCCTCCAGGTCAGAGTCTTTTGGCATCTTTGTCTTTTCAGCATTCAAAACAGAGCTTTGTATCTTGTAAGTCTTTCAATTGGATTGAAGTACACGTTTCAGAATTGAAATGAACTGGGAGTATGCTTATACTTGGCAGCATTGAATCAATTTTCTTAGAAACCTCCCACCCCACCCCCTTCATATAATACAAAGATAATGTTTAGCCTAATCTCTAATCATATTCTTGAATTATTAGGATTAATATTAATGACATTATGTTATAATTACATTTATGGTCTACACCTGAAACCTGACATAGCTAAGGAGTGAAAAAGGAACAGAAAGAATAATAACTTCTTTATCAAAAGAATGGAGGTTGGTGTGAAGATAATCTCTATGCTTATGTGAATTGAAGGATTAATGTTATGGGGGTTAAATTTTGACCAAAAAAATGTTCTTTATAAATGCAGTTAACATTAATTCTCAATCGTCTACAATATTCAAAGAAAGTAATTGCATGGATAATCCAAAGGTAATTTCCATTCATATTTAGAATGCACTTTTCTTAGCGAGCTGCTTTCCTGATTAATTTCCTTAAAATAATATTAATGTGCTTACATGTCTTGAGCAAATGCCAATTGGCAGTGGGATAAAATTGACTTAAAATCATGTTGACAATAAAAACATGTTGAATTAGTTGTGCACGCCAATCAGATATTAAAAATCTTGACCCAAGTCAGTTACAAGGCGGTTAACATATAATATAAGTAATTGAGGTTTGATTATAAATGGATTATAATGAGCATACTTTGTACATTGACAATAAGTGTTCATGAAATCCTCCTTTGTTAAGGAGAGGAAACTAAATTATTTGCCTAAGCTTATGTAAGTTATAACCAACATTATTGGGAGAGAACCATTTGGACCTGACTTGACCCTGTGCCATAACTCCTCAACCATGCTTTGTAAAAAGAGTCATGAAACAAAGTGTTTGTTGATATCATGGCAGGTGAGGTGGGGAAAAAAGTGGTGGATTACTGGCTCATTTGATTTACATTTGTGAAAAGATGCAAACAAACAAACAAAAAAGGGTATTGGTGGACCTGTGAATTGATCCAGTCATTCTGGAAGGCAGTTTGGCAGTAGGCAGCTAGGTGTTGCAACATTTGCTTTTTTTTTTTTTTTGGTAACTAGTTCTAATAATTTTTCATTATTCGAGCTTCATAAAATAGTTTTAGATCTGGAAATACTATTTGCTTTTCAACCCTACTCTTATATCATTCCCAATGATTTGCTATATCTTTTGTGCCTTCAAATGAATTTTGTTTCTTAGTTTATCAAATTGGATGCAGTATCTAGAGCTTTGGACTTAGAGTCAGGAAGACCTGAGTTCAAATCCAGCCTTAGACACATATAACTCTGTAACTCTGAGCAAGTCACTGCATTCTGCTGGCCTCAGTTTCCTCATCTGTAAAGTGGGGATAATAATAGCACCCACCTCCCAGGGATATTGTGAGGATTAAATGAGTTTATGATAGTAAAGGGCTCAGACCCTGGTAAATAGTAGATAGTGTAAATGTTAGCTATCATTATTATTATTATTTTTGCTTTTTTTTTTTGGTGAGGTAATCAGGGTTAAGTGACTTGCCCAGGGTCACACAGCTAGTAAGTGTTAAGTGTCTGAGGCTGGATTTGAACTCAGGTCCTCCTGACTCCAAAGCCAGAGCTCTATTCACTGCGCCACCTAGCTGCCCCAGCTATCATTATTATTATTAGCTACTATATTACGTGTAACGTTTGATCCGATGATACCACCATTAGGCATATACTCCAAAGATATCAAAGAAAGAGGGAAAGGACTCATCTGTACAACAGTATTCACAGAAATCCCAAAGAGATCATAAAAAAGGGAGAAGGACCTACATGTACAAAAATATTTATAGCAGCTCTTTTTGTGGTGGCAAAGAATTGGAAATTGAGAGGATGCCCATCAGTCGGTGATTGGCTGAACAAGTTGTGCTCTATGAATGTAGTAGAATACTGTTGTACTATGAGAAATGACAAGAAAAGTGATTTTAGAAAAACCAGGAAAGGCTCACATGAAGTGATGCAAAGTGAAGTAAGTAAAATCAGGAGAACATGGTACCTAGTATCAGCAACATTATGCGATGATCAACTATGAATGACTTATCTCTTCTCAGCAGCACGGTGATCCAAGACCATTCCAAAGGACTCATGATGGAAAATGCTATTCACATCCAGAGAAAGCACTGATGGAATCTGAATGCAGAATGAAGCATACAGTTTATTTCGGTTTTTTTCCCTTTGGTGTGTTTCTTTTTCACAGCATGACCAGTATGGAAATATGTTTTACATGATTGCACATACATAACGTATATCAAATTGCTTACCATCTTAGAGATGGGGAAGTAAGAGAGGGAGGAAGAAAATTTGGAATTTAAATTTTTTTAAAAGAATGTTAAAAATTATCTTGACATGAAATTGGAAAACAATAAAATACCATTTTAAAATATTCATAGAAGCACTTTTAAAGGAACAAATAACTGGAAATTCAGGAGAGGTTTCACATCAATTGGGGAACTGCTGAACAAATTAATGGTGTATGAATATATGATATATAATAGTATGTGAATATTATTATGTTGAAATAAATGATAAAAATTACAAGTTCAAAGAAACCTGAGAAGAAGTGAGTAGAAACAGGAGAGTAATTTATACAGTGACTACAGTGTTATAAGTAAAAATGTCTTTGGAAGACTTAAAAGCTGATGCAGTGACCAACAGCAACTCTTATGTTAAGCAGTCCACCTCCTGACAGAAGGATGATGAGCCATGTGGATATACGTCTGTAAGCCATCCTCTTAGAGTCCTGCTGAAATACGGGCTGTAGTTGTCCAGTATTGTTTGAGTGGACAGGCCAAACTCCTTTGAGAAATTATAGATCTCTTTCAGGAGGTTCTGCAATGTCCTGGGACTTACCCAGTCTCGACCAGGCTTCTTAAACTGTGGGTTGCGACTCCATATGGGGTCGCAAAAAATTTGGCAACAGTAAAAGGATTCTGAATGGGTAACAACCAAAAGTTAATTAATAGTCAAACGTGTAATGAATGGGAAGTGTTTCTGGCAGCGCTTGCCTGTGTTGCATCTAGCAACTTTACTGCAGCCTTGGTTCTGAGCACAAAGCACTCGCACTTTGCACTGAGCATGCCCTCAGGCCACGCAACACCAGCAGACGCTGGGGTAAAGTGAAAAGGGGTCTCCAGTGGAAAAAGTTTAGAAGCCCTGGTCTGGACAGTGTTATCCACGAATAAGAGCACATAAAGGACCACACCATTCACAGGGAATCCTTCCTTAACCTGGACGCTGTGCCAGATCTTCTCTATAATATTAAATTTTTTGGCAAGCATAAAGTTTAGTTTATTATGTACTTTAAAAAAGACATATGTAATAAAAAAGAAATATTCATTTAGCATTTGTAGGAAATACCTATTTGCCTAAAGAATTTCTTGATAACAAATGCTAGATGGAAAGATGAGGAAAGAATTCAACAGTTTTTCATATTTATTTAAACCTTATCTTACTCATAATTTGGAGGAAAGTTAAGGTAGCAACTTGAAACACTCCTGTCCTTGGGTTCTCATGTAGTTTTAGGGCCAAAATAAGCTTCTGGAACCAAGATTAACTTCTTATGAATGAAAGTCAAAAGAATATTAGGAACCTATCCATGGCCCTTAATGCCCTGTATTCCTTTAAGTAAATAGAACCCTTATATTGATGAGACTTTCTGAAATTTTATAAGCTGCAGTTTAATTGCTGTTAGTGGTGAAATGGAATAACTTGGGAATGGGAAGATTGATTCAAACCAAATGAAAGTGTCCAGGAAAAGCAACTTTCTGCTTTAGTTTCTTGTCCATTGGCTAATTTTTCAAAGTGGGAAGTGACATCAGAACAAACTGACCTTAGAACTTTTAAACTTCAGGTGAGAGGGAGAAATTCAGCAGAGATGGCATTGGAATTGAGTCAAGAGCCACTAGCCAACAGCTACCATTTTTCCCCTTCAGACAGTAGATTTTCTCACCACAGCCAATCTGCAGTGAACACAGGTGAGAGAAGAGAGAAAGAGGAGAGACCAGCAGTTGCATCCTGTCTGAAGGCACTCTTTTTTATCACTGATTTACTTGTTTGTCTTGCCCTTCCCTTGTCATGGTGGCTAAGCTCCATTAGGTGATATTCTTGTCTTTTGTACTAGTCTGTGAATCTCTCTAAACAGTATGCCTCCACCATTCTCAGCATCCACTCTCGCCTCCATCCTTGCACTGCCCACACAATTGAAATTCTTCTCAAAGGTCACCAACCATCAAATCATAGGGTCATAGATATGGAACTGAAAGGGGCTTTAGACATCATCTAACCCAGGGATCAGCAAACTATAGCTGGTAGACCAAACCCACCTGTTCCCTGTTTCTTTATGACCAGCATACTAAGCATGGTTTTTACATTATGAAATAGTTGCATTGTATTTTAAAATAAAAAAGCCGTGTTTAACTTTCTCGCTATATAACAACAGGCAGAGGCTTGGGCTTAGCCTTTGAGCCATAGTTTGACAACCCCTGATCTAACTTGACCAAATTACTTTTCACAGAATCTGAGTTAAAAGGGATCTATCTCAAAGGCCATCCAATTCAACTTGTATTCAATGGATAAAGCCCTCTACAACAAATAGCTTTTGTTTGAGGACTAAAGGAAACTACTTCTTGGGTAATCCAATTTACTTTTAGTTCAAATTATTAAGAAGGTCCAACCTCACATTAATTTCTTTGCAACTTCTCCACATTGCCTTGCTCAGCTCTTTAGGACCCAGAAGAATAGGGCAAATCCCTCTTCACCCCTTGAAATACTTGAAGACAGTTATCATGTTCCCTCTGAGTCTTCTCTTGTATAGGCCAGACATCTTCTACATATTACATTTATTTGGGCCAGTGTTTTCTACCGTCCTATTGATCTTTATGTAGCATTAACTTGAGACCCTTCACTGTCCTCATTGCTGTCTTCTAGATAATCCTTCACCCTCTAATTTATCAGTGCCCTTCTTAAAATGTGGTACTCAGAATTGAACTCCAGATTTGGTTTGACCAGGACAAAACAGAGTTGGACTATGACCTCTTTACTTCTAGATAGTATGCTTTTTTTTTTTTGGTGAGGCATTTGGGGTTAAATGACTTGCCCACAGTCACATAGCTAGTGAGCGTAATGTGTCTGAGGCCAGATTTGAACTGAGGTCCTTCTGACTCCAGGGCCCTTGCTGTATCCACTGTGCCATCTAACTGCCCCCAGTATGCTTGTCTTAATGCGGCCTTATATTACAATAGCTCTCTTGGCTGCCACTTTACAGAGTTGACGCATATTGAGTCCCAGTCACCTGATCTCTTTCAGGTAAACTGATGTCTAAACATTCTTCCTTTCCTTCTACTTTTCTAGATGAACATGTGTCTAACCCAGGAATTCTTAACCTCTGGTAAAGACAGTAGACCCCTTTTTATAGTGATATTTTTAAGTAATGGAAGAAAATACTCAATTCTAGTTAAAGATTAGTGAAAATAAAGATGTAATGGTTTTTTTCCATCCAAAATAGTGGACTGGGGGCAGAGCCAAGATGGTGGAGTAAAAGCAGTGACTTGCTTGAGCTCTTCCCCAAACCTCTTCAAATACCTGTAAAAGATGGCTCTAAAATTCTAAAGAAGTAGAACCCACAAAAAGATAAGAGCAAAACAAATTTCTAGCCCAGGACAATCTGGATGGTTGATCAGAAAGGTATAGCATGCCAGATTGGGAGAGGAATACAGTTCAGCGTGGGTGCACAGTCAAAACAGGCCTCAGTGAACCCAGAGTAGGCCTTAGGAGATTGAATCAAGAGGAGCAGTGGAAGTTTCCAGACTTCTCAACCCACAAAGGTCAAAGACAACTTAGAAGGTCAGTAGGAAAACTCTGTGACTGTGGTGAGAGAGAAGCTCTTCCCCAGCCCCAGTCCTGGCTGTAACCCTGGGGCAGCAGCTGCTTCCAGAGCTCTCAGCTTACAGACTGAGGGGGGATTGAGTGGCTGATCAGAGGGGGATTGCAGGTATCTCTTTGCTGGTGCTGAGGCAGGATTCTCTTGCTTTACCCCTGCTTGGAGTGCTGGCATAGTGGAGCTTGTAGTAGCTGTGAAGAGAGAATCCTCCTCACAATTTCAAGACAGAAAAGAGTGCTTGTGGTCACTCACAGACCAGAACACAGGCCAGGAAAGGAGTAAACACCTCACCCTTGATCATAGCACCTTGGAAGAACTGAAAATTTACAGGTCCCTAGAAGTATCTCTGAAAACAGCTGCACGAAACCCCCAAAGCTTGGAACAGTACATTCTCTATACTGGAAGCAGATCCCTACCTTAACAAAAAGTTTGTAACTCGGGTAATTGGCTAGGATCATGAGCAAACTGCACAAAAAAAAGTCAGACCATAGAATCTTTCTTTGGTGACAAAGAAAATTAAAACATACAAGAGGAGGATAGGTTTCTGGTACCAGAAGGTGCACTTATCTCTTTTTGGGTGGTCCTGCTTGCCAAAATGAAGTTAAATCAATTTGTGGTGTGGGACCAAAGGAAGAACTGCAAGAGACACTTCAATGTTCCCATGCACATCTGGTGCAAGATCATATCATCCCTGGTCTCCAAGGAGCTGAGGCAGAAATACAACATCTACTTGATGCCCATCCAAAAGGACAGCAAGGTCCAGGTGGTACGTGGACACTACAAAGGCCAGCAAATTGGCAAAGTAGTGCAGGTTTATAGAAAAAAAATACATCATCTACACTGAGCATGTGCAGCATGAAAAAGCTAATGACACAACTGTTCATGTGGGCATTCACCCTAGTAAGGTAGTTATCACCAGACCAAAACTGGATAAAAGTCGCAAAAAGATTCTTGAGTGTAAAGCCAAATCTCAACAAGTTGGAAAGGAGAAGGGCAGATATAAAGAAGAAACCACTGAAAAGATGCAAGAATAAAATGGTCAGTTATACAGTTGTAATTAAAAATTAAAAAAAAGATTAAAATATGCAACAAGAAGAAGACAGCAAAGTCAAAGCTCCTATATCCAAAGCCTCCAAGAAAAATATGAATCAGTCCTAGGCCATGGAAGAGCTCAAGAAGGATTTTGAGAAGCAAGTAAGAGAAGCAGAGGAAAAACTGGCAAGAGAAATGAAAGTGATGCAAGAAAATCATGAAAAACAAGTCAACAGCTTGCTAAAGGAGACCCCAAAAAATACTGAAGAAAATAACACCTTAAAAAAATAGCCTAACCCAAATGGCAAAAGAGTCCAAAAACCATGAGGAAAATAATGCCTAAAAAGCAGAATTGGCCAAATGGAAAAGGAAGTCCAAAAGCTCACTGAAGAAAATACTTCCTTAAAAATCAGAATAGAGCAATTGGAAGCTAGTGACTTTATGAGAAATCAAGACATTGTAAAACAAAATGAAAAGAATGAAAAAATAGAAGACAATTTGAAATATCTCATTGGAAAAACAACTGACCTAGAAAAATAGATCTGGGAGAGAGAATTAAAAAATTGTTGGACTATCTGAAAACCGTGATCAAAAAAGGAGCCTAGATATCATCTTTCAAGAAATTATCAAGGAAAACTACCCTGATATTCTAGAACCAGAGGGTAAAATAGAAATTGAAAGAATCCACCAATCACCTCTTGACAGAGATCCCCAAAGGAAAACTCCTAGGAATATTGTAGCCAAATTCCAGATTTCCCAGGTCAAGGAGAAAATATTGCAAGCAGCCAGAAAGAAACAGTTCAAGTATTGTGGAAACACAATCAGGATAACACAAGATTTGGCAGCTTCTACATTAAGGGACTGGAGGGCTTGGAATATGGTATTCTAGAGGTCAAGTGAGATAGGATTACAACCAAGATTCACCCACCCAGCTTAACTGAGTATAATCCTCGGGGGATGGATATTCAATGAAATAGAGGACTTTCAAGCATTCTTGATGAAAAGACCAGAGTTGAATAGAAAATTCGACTTGCAAATACAAGTCTCAAGAGAAGCATGAAGAGGTAAACAGGAAAGAAAAATCATAAGAGACTCATTGAGGTTGAACTATTCGCATTCCTGCATGGAAACATGTTATTTGTAACTCATGAGACCTTTGTCAGTATTATGGTAGTTGGAGGGGAAAAAATATATGTATGTATGGATAGATAGATAGATGGATAGATGGATAGATGGCACAGAGTGAGTTGAAGATGAAGGGATGATATCTGGAGAATAAAATTAAGGGGTGAGAGAGGATTATACTGGGAGAAGGAGAAAGGGAGAGGTAGAATGGGGTAAATTATCTCACATAAAACAGACAAGAAAAGGCTTTTAGAGTGGAGGGGAAACTGGGGAAGATGAGAAGGAATGAGTGAATCTTATTCTCATCAGATTTGGCTTAAGGAGGGAATAACTTACACACTCAGTTGGGTTTGGAAATCTATCTTACCCTACAGGAAAATAGGGCACAAGAAGACAAAAGAGCAGGGGGATGATAGAGGAGAGGGCAGATTGGGGGAGGGGTTAATCAGAAGCAAACACTTCTGAGGAGAGACAGGGTCAAAACACAGAATAGAATAAATGGGGCGGGGGTGGGATAGGATGAAGGGAAATATGCTTAGTTTTTCACAACATGACTACTATGGAAGTGTTTTGCATGACTACACATCATACTACCTGTATCAAATTACTTGCCTTCTCAGTGAGAGTGGTTGGGGAGGGAGGAAGGGAGAAAATTTGGAACCCAAAGTTTTAAAAACAAATGTGAAAAATTGTTTTGACCTGCAACTGGGAAATAAGATATACAGGCATTGGGGTATAGAAATCTATCCTGTCCTACAGGAAAATTATAGGGAAAGGGGATGAGAGAAGGAGGGGCATAGATAGAAAGGAGGGCAGATTAGGGGAAGGGGTATTCAGAATGCATGCTGTCTTGGTGTAGGGGGAGGGATGAGATGGAGAGAAAATTTGAAACTCAAAGTCTTGTGGAAGTGAATGTTGAAAACTAAAAATAAATTAATAAAATCTGAAAAAAAAGAAAAAAACCAAAACAATAAAATAGTGGATTCCCTAAAATCTGTCCTTGGAGATCTGTGGATCCCAGGTGAAAAAGCTTTGGTCTAATTTTATCTTTTCCCATTTTTTTAGATGCAGGAGACTTTTTAAAAACTCAGATGTAAGACTTTACATATTACCCTATGAAATTTCATTTGATTTGATTTGACCCATCCAGATAATTTTGAATACTTTTATCCTGTGTGTTAGCTATCCCTCTAGTTTTGTATCATCAATTTCTAGGTTCCTAGTGCTCTGTCCGTGTCTTGAAGATTTAGTGCTCTGAATCTTAAAGTTTCAGAAGGGTCTAACCTGGAGGTGGGAGTCAATGAAAGAGCCAAAGTGACTCAGTTTAAAAGCAACAGGAACCACTACCTCTACCTAAAAGTGCATCAGGATGCAGTACCTATCACCAAGAATAAATGAAGCAAGAGATAAAAAGTAAAATAAAAATCTCTGTGAGAAAGAAATGGAAGGAAAATGATTAGCTGAGAACAGAAAATAATAAATGTTAGCTGACTATTCACCTCCTTGAAAATTAGAATGGACCATAATGAAATCAGTGACTTCATTGGACAACAAGAAATATTAGAATAAAATAAAGATTAACAAAAAAAAGGAAAAAGGATAAAAAAACCCCCACAAACGTATCTTCAATGAAAACACCTGACTTAAAAAATAGGTTGAGATGATCAAAGAATCACTACACTCAATGAAAACCATGATTAAAAAATAGCCTAGACATTACATTTCCTTAACCACCAAAAGACACTTATGTAATCCATAGAATATCATAATCAAAATCTAAAGTTTCTACATCAAAGAAAAAAATATTGTGAGGAGCCTAGAGAAGCAAGTACTGAGAAGTTACACTTAGAATCATACAAGAACTGACAACTTCAACTAAATGAGAAATTTTGAAATGTAATATTCTAAAAGCAGAGGAAAAGGGCTTGCAGCATTGAATGCCTTAACCTGGAAAAGTGGGCATAATCCTGTTGGAGAAAGAATGTCTTTAATAGAATAGAATGCTATAATGATAATAACTAGCATTTATATTGGTTACTCTGTTGTGCCGCTGGGAGACTGGCATTTTTAGGATGGTTCTGGAGTGGAAGAAGTCACTTTGTTTTATCACTATATTTTTAATGTTTCAGTTTGGTGAAAATTTTAAGTTTTTGCTAGAATGGGTTGCCTTCCTCATTTCAGGCAGTCATTCTGGCCAGAAAGTTTGAACTATCCTTTTCTGCATATCAGCTTTTCTGCCCTTGGTTTCAGTAAATTCTCTTTCTTTTCCTCTTACCTCTTTAACTATTCCTTCTATCTTCTTCACTAGCTCTTCTTCCTCTCCCCAGTTCCTTAGCAAGTGTTCCCCAAAACTCTGCTCTTGCCCTTATTCTTTACTCCTAAATTTGCTTTTTTCCTACTTCCCTCTTTCAGTGTATTTCAAGAAATAAATTAAAATCTCCCAGATCTTTTAGAACCAGAAAATGGCATCCCCATTTACTCAGTGTCCCATATTTTAAAACTTGATACATTGTTTTATTCTTGGTGAATCTCTAGCCTAGCATTCATCTCTATCCCTTCCCCTTTGTCACTGCTGCCACTACCATCTTCTTATAAGCCTCATTGCTATCTGCCTAGACTATTACAATAACCTCCTAACAAATCTGCCTGTTTCCTATGTCTTTCTTCTCCAACTCATGCATTAACAAGATAATCTTCCTAAAATGTGAGTAAAGTCATGACATTCCCAACATTCAAGAATCTTTAGTGGCACCCTATTGCCTATCAACTAGTCTTTAAGCTTCATACGTGATATTGAAATCCTTTCACACTCTAGTGTTTCTCTTCTTTTTTGGTATTATCTCCTTTCTCTTTCCACATATACATTAAGATCCAGGCAAATTAAACCACTGTTTTGTTCAGTGTACTCCTGTTCCTCTTTGTCTACAGATCTTGTCTTTTTAAAATTCACTTTTATTTTCAGTTCCAAATTATCTCCCTCTCACCTCCCACTCCCTTACCCATTGAGAAAAAAAGTAAAACAAAACTGGTTACAAATATATGTCATTAAACAAAACAAATTCCTACATTCGCCAACTTTATATCCTTTAAGCCCAGCATAAACACCACCTCTCCTTTCTGAAACTTTGCCTGATACCACCAGTTTACAATGATCTTTTCCCCATATATCTCCCATATTATTTGGTTCTGCACCTTTCTAAAATGTTTTGCTGCTTTATATTTGTATCACTGTATGTTATTTTGTATTATAGTTATCTCTGTATCTGACATCTGTCAGAAAGAAAGCTCCATGAAGACAGATATCCTATTTTTGTTTCCCCTAGTGCCCAGTACAATGTTGTTCAATACTTTTATTGAAATTTATTGAACTGTAGCTTGTACTTAAGTATTTTTTTTTTGTCCCTCTCCTAGTTTGTCGTGACTGTGTTTTGGAGTATCTACATCTATGATAGAGAGATGGTTTACCCGAAGTTACTTGATAATTTTATTCCTGCTTGGCTGAACCATGGAATGGTGAGTAGAGCAAAACAGATTATATTCTTTTTTTTTTAATATGGTAATAAGTATATTTTCTGGTGCTTGAATTGCTATTGTGCCTTCATGGATTATTGTTAAATGCATGCAAAAGAATGGATGACCATTAAGGAAGAAAGATGTAAGTAATTAAAACCTCTTCTCTTTTAATGACCAAATTGAATTAGTATTAGGCCTATTAAGTAAATTGACCCACTATATATACTAACATAGGGCTGCTGTTATTTGTTTTGTAGTGAAACCACATTTAATAAAATGCTAGTTAATCAGTTCAGCTTCTGAGAGAAAAAATTAAATTATTATTTTACGTTGAATTGTCTCCTCCCATCTTACAGATTGAATACTAGTCCATGCCTCATCTTCTTTCTATCCCTTTATTTTCCAACCCTTCTCTACCCTCACCCAGAAATATTAATAAGACCCCTTTGGAAGCAGAATTGTATTGGATAATTTCTCAAAACTAATTGCAACTTTGGAAACATTTCTATTTTTTCCTTTAAATGCTGAAGAAATATGTCCTTGCCTATTCTTTGTTAATAGAACTCTTTTCCTTTCCAATCCCTGTTTGTTGAGTTCTTCTTTGGTCTTTTCTGATTGGAGAAGCTTATAGCCATTGAGATTTTGGCTTTTTTTCCCAATCTCATCCCTCTTGATGCCTTAGATATTATAATGCCTTCCCAGACTTCCAGTCTGATGATTTTTAATGCTTTATCAGTCTCTGAATGAGGGAAATTGTTTGCAGAGGAACTTAGTATTATCTTATTGCTTCAGTTTCTGAGGCTGAAAATTGTCTGTTTTTGTTCTTGTATTAAATTTATTTGGAGGCCTGCATTTTGGTCATAGCCATTTTTAGAAAATGTCACAGGATGCTTCTGGTGAAAAGGGCAGTGCATCACAGAAATTATAGGGGAAAGGAAGAGCTCTAAATGCTACGACCAAAATAAAATTCCCCTTCCCCACTTTGGTATATTTTAAGAAAAGTAGTGCGTAATAACAAATGTACATATGATTGTGCTAGACTGACTTTACCAAGTCTTTCTAAAACAAAATATAATGACTGGTATGTTTCTATGCTTTCCTGAGCATCCAGGAGGTGGCATGGTGTAGGGGAAAAGGGCTTTGGATGATGAGTTAGGAGAGGGGTTTTGGCTCTATCATTAACCAGCTATGTGACCTTTAGTAGTCTATTTAAACTCTCTGAACCTCATTCTCCCTACCCATAAAATGAAGGAGTTGTACTAAGTCACTTCATTTGTTTCTTCTCTTTGTAAAATCCTGTGAATTTTCACAAGTCACAATTTTCTGATGTCATTCTAGAACTGCCATATGTAATGACTGAAAAAACACCACTGAGCCAACCAATAATGAAATTGTACCTGCTTTATAACTATGATTTGGATAATGGGTTTTTTTTGTCCTCAGAGGGTGTTTTAGACATATGCATACCCATTCTCATTCTTTCTTAATGGGACAAGTTGAACTTTTACTGCTACAAATATGGAGGGCAGAAGAAATATGTTAAGGATATTCTGAAGGAGAGTTTCTACATTAAAGTTGTAAACTTCTGGAAAGCATCATTTGGGATGTTTCATCTGAGAGTTAGATGTTCTTTCTCAGAAAAGATTTCAGGTCAAACTTGAGCCTCAGACACAGAGTTGCAGTGAGTGTTAGATTTTGTACATGGCTGCTGCAGCCACAAATCAAAGAACAATCTTTCCATGTTTTCAGTGAGGAAAGAACTATGGCTCACAAATTAGTCATTTCAGCTCTGTCCAGGTGCAGTCATCATCAATAGCTTTATCTTCACTGTCTACAAGTGAACAAAGTATACAACCTAGTGAAGTGAGGGCATTCTTGAAGCCCTTGTCTGCTGTATTACTGTTTAGAACTAGGAGCTACTTTCTTGGGGGTGATGGGGGTGATTAGCAGAGAACAATGGAATTACATCATAGGGTAGAACATTCTAACTACTTAACCACTTGGCTCCTTTTCTGCATCTCTAAACTGTATGTAATACCATCAGTCTGAAGAGTTGATCACAACCTCTGTTGGTTCCAGTTTTACATTTTTCTGAGGCTGAATGTTTCCAGCAGGCAGTTTATTAACCAAATTTCCAGCCTTCAGACCTTAAGTCTGTGTCTGCTTTCAGGATTGTCCTTCAGACAACTTTGATAACTAAGTTAAGGAACACAACTCGCACCTTGCTTGATCCTTTGGACAGACTTCCTCTGCACCATTGTTCCAGAGATCACAAGTGAACCTTTTGAGTATACTCTCTGTTGAGAGCCAAAATATCATGTCACTACAGCTAATTAAGTCTTTTGCTCCTTAAGATGCCTTAGTCTATTGTAGAGGGCCTAATCTTTACACCTAATAGTAAAAAGGGGGCTGATTTAGCCCCTTTGTAAAGTCCTGTGTCAAGTACACTGTCCAGTGCTTGGAGGTCCCTTTGTTGTCTAAGAGGGTTCACATGCCTCCAGGAGAACGTTAATTTTCTTCTCAGATGCAGAACCAGACATTGTTTGTGTGGGCTCAACATTGTTTGTTACCAATCTGGAGTCTCGGACCACAAAACTGAAATTCAATTCATAATATGTCATTATGACACCCTCTTCGAAGGCTTCATGAAACCAACCTTGAATTTACAAAGCTGGAACTTTTTTAGAATTGGAGCAGTAAGTAAGCTGCCGTAGTAGAAAGAACACTGGATTTAGAATCAAAGGACCTGGTTCCAAATCTGATTGCTTCTTCCTACCTTGAGAAAATTTTTTTTCTTTTCTGGGCCTTGACTTCCTCATCTGTAAAATGAAGAGGCTGAAATAAAGTGTCAATTTCGGCTCTAAATTCTATAGTCTTACAAAAGCATGCAGAAACAACAAAATAAAACCCGGTTTAGATTGAATACAAAGCTGCTAAAAACTGGATCTCATTTGTTTGCAAGGAGAGAGAAAGGGCTGGGGAATTAGAAGTTAGAGCAGTGATTTCTTAATCCTAGTTTTATAACCCTACCATGGGGGCTAATGACATTAAAAACTGTCCAAATAAAGAATATTGAACTAGGAGTGAGAAACCTGGGTTGTGGTCCTGATCTGGCGCTTATTAGTCAAAAGAATGGCCAAATCATTTACCCTTTCTAAGATCCATCTGTAATTTCTTATTCTGTAAATAGGAATGTTGATAACTTCTCTGCCCATCTCATTACTGTGCTCAGAGCGTCTGGTGAGATAACACATGAGAAAACAATGAAATACAGTACATCTAAAAGGTATCATTTAATTTTTTAAAAAAATCAATATTTTCCATATACTGCTTTTAAGGGAAGTTGCAAAATCAAGCTGCCATAGTAGAAAGAACACTGGATTTAGAATCAAAGGACCTGGGTTCCAAATCTGATTGCTTCTTACTACCTTGGGAATATTACTTTTCTTCTCAAGGTTTGTCACAAGTTCAAAAAGTTTAGGAACTCCTGCAAATGTGTCCTTTCTTTCCCTCTCAAGAATAGTGGAAGGTCATCTAGGAATTTGTCCAAGTGGCTAGCAAGCACTCCACATGCAGACATAATGTGTCTGTTTGCCCTGTCCCCCTTGGCTGATCACACACATACACACATGTGCACGCACGCGCACACACACACACACACACAGTTGATAGCAGCTGCCAACAATTGTACCTTCCAAGGTTGATGGTGGTACAGTGGTACAAGTAATGCAAAACTGTGGCAGTGTTCTGGGGAGAGAATGAGTGGGGGTACTACAGTCAGCCTGGGCATCTTAATGATGAAGAAGACCTAGCCAGGAAGGTATAAGAAGGCTGGCCAGCAGAAGAGATATTTCAGAGAGCTAATGCAGGAGCTACAAAGGGATTGTTTTCTGATAAGAAGCATGGTTTTTATCACCACTCTCCTGCCTTGTTACTGAGCTCAGTTCTTGTTGCAAAAATAGAACCCTAGGCCCCTCCACTTCTGCTGACCATAATTTTAAAGCACTGTCAGGGGAGCAAATAAGCATTTTAAAGACAAATACCCATAAATATTTAAACTCAGAAAAGATTGTAGACAATTAGCACTGCTGTGTCAGGAAGCACTCAACATGATACAATGTTTCTGCTTATTGAGAGAACTAATTAATGTTGATGAGTGCTTTGAGATCTTGAATGAAAGACACTACAGATGAGTAGGCTGTTATTATTATTGTTGTTATTATAGAGCTGTGAACAGCCATGACATAGATAGTCTGAAAATCACAGCATGAATTATCCATTCTCCGTATAATTTCTGAAGGAGAAAGAAAGGAATTGGGCCCCACCACTGAGCATACTCAATGTGCCATTGTTTCTTATGTGCAATTGAAAATCAAACTAACCTTAATTTAGATGAATATTTAGTCTTTTCAAAATTATTTTGACATTTAATAATTACTAAAGGCAGCTGTAGTTTTTGTACATCTGCCTTTTTAAAGAAGAAAGGAGTGTTAAATGTGTCTGGATGATCATGGGTTTAGTGGAAATACAGAGATGAAGTTATCCTCTTGGAGTATAACATGACTTGTGGAAACTGTCCAAATCTGGGTAACACATTTCATGCATTTGATTCCAGGAGGAGCTTGGGTCCCTCTATCCTCTCACCCTTATGAACTCTGGCTAAAAGAATACCAATGAAAACATTATACTTAAAGAGCCTGGCCTTGTGCTTTATTTTTCTTTTACTAAGAGTTCTCCCTCTAAAGCTGCTCTGAGGTACCTGAGAAAACTCAACAATAAAACTCATAAACTGTAATAGAGGGTAGAAATTCCTTGGGAGCATCTGGCTAGATGGGGTTCACACTTGAAAGGGACTCCCACAGAAAACTCAAAAAGGGCATAGGAATCCAGCAAAAGTAACTATGTTAAATTCATACTGACAGGGGATTTTTGTAATATTTCAAGTTGGTTTTTTACATTTCTAATTTAGTGAAGTACCTTCATTCCCTCATCTTCTACCACTCCTCAGCTGGACCCAAATTTGCCATGTGCATTCCTGCCTTTGAACCCTTCTACAAGCCATTTTTCTTGACTGGAATGACTTTCTCTACGATCCTTTTTTCTCCTCCTTCCCATCTGAATCTCATCCATCCTTTGAGGCCCCACACAACTCTAGCCTTTTCCATGAAGCCTTCCTTGACTGCCCCAGGCTTCTGTGACTTTTTCCTTATTCTGGACTCTTACAAAACTTATTGTCTGTATGTTAGACACTTACATATTGTACACTGGTTTCTGCCATGAGTTTTATCTCCCCAGGTACTCTATGCTGTTAAGAATGTCTTCATTCTTTATATCCCCCATAATATCTAGCACTGTAGCACACATTTGAAAATGGTTGCTTGATTTTTTGATTTCTGATTGAGAATGAATTAAAAAAAGAGACTTCCTTATTGGAACTCAGAAAGTACCAAATAATAATAGTGGGAAGAAGATAAAACTTCAAATAATTCACTTCTTTCCTACCTTTAATGTGTCTTTTCTCTCCAACTTCAGCTACACTATGAGGAAAGTGGGGTAGATGCATACATGCCAGATCTCTCCCACTGCACATGTTACATACTGGTATATGTCAACTACATAATGACAATAATAATAGCAGCTAATATTTATATGGCACTTTAAGGTCTGCAAAGTACTTTGCCATTGTCATCTAATTTTATCCCCACAACAACCCTGGGAGGTAAGTGCATTATGCACATTTTATGAATAAGGAAACTGAGGCAGACAGGTGTGTGCCCATGGTCACACACCTAGGAAGTACATGAATCAGGATTAGAACTCAGGTCTTTAGGATACTAAGTAGAGGGGTCCCTAATTGTTCCCCAAAGAATGCACTGTGTCTCTGTCCTCATATAAATGTGGAGTTCTGGACAATCTAGGAGTAGTGATAGCAGGTGAATAATGGACCAAATTAAGTACAACGAGTAGCTCTCCTGTGTATGGATTATTCTATTTATATCAATTATTTTCTTTCAAGGGCTATGTAAAAAGGTGACTTTTAAATATATTTTCTAGGTACTGCACATTTCTGTAGACTTCTAAGCTGGTTTAAAATTCAAGACTGAAATTGTTATTTGGCTTAAACTCTGAATCTTTTTTTTTTCTTACTAAACACTAAAGATGGGCAAGCCCAGCAATATTTTGAGTTCATCAGAAGGTCTGTAACTCATATTCAAATGTTTTGGGGTCAGCAAAACCCAAAACATGGTTTGCTCAGTACTTTTCTCCTAATCCTTAGACCCATACATATGTCAAAGTAAACCTGTTCCATATGTTTTTAATTCATTTACCCTTAGCTCTTCAAAATGTTCTTTTTTAAGAGCTGTGTGAAGCCCCAAGAGGCTTTTGATAGGGTTTTGGACTAGCAGGAATGCAATTTCTTGGGGATTGACTCCCTTTGATACCACAGACACATCTTTTGGTAGCCACCAAAATTGGCTCTGTGGCAGAAGGCCTTGCTCACATCCTTTCATAAGGTCTTTCATAAATGCCATGTAAACCCATATCCTTTGAATCAGGCAATCACCAGTGTTAAACATGTAAGTTAAATTCAAAGCTTAGTGTTTTTGAACTTCTGGGGGCTCTGTATTTAAGGAAGCATAATTTCCTATTCTCTTTCACCAACAGTGAAAAAGCCAAAAGGTTACACTGAGTAAAATAACAATTTAATAAAATATTCCTTAAAAAATGAAAGATTTTTTTAAAGAAGTTCCATAGGCCTCTTTAAAAATACATCTAACTAATATAAAGTTTTCAGAGCATAATTTTTGTTAATTGGAAAACCTGAGTAGTAAAACCTCAAGAAAACAAATGGTAGCAGTAGAAAAAAAAATAAACTGTTGTAGGATGTCAGCTCCTTGAGATAGAGGACTGATGAATTCTTGGTCTTTTTATCCATGAGTTCAGTATGGTCCCTGGCATACAGCAAGTGCTTACTCAGTGCTTGTTGATGCATTGATAAGAGTGTTGGCTTCTAATTATATAGTGCTCTTTTATGTGTGTTATCTCACAGGAGTCTCGCGACCATCCTGGGAGGTAGATAAGTGTATTCTTAAAAAAAGAAAGTTAAAAAAAGAAAAAAAACTTTCCATGGCAACCTTTAAAAATGCATCTAGCCTTCCCTTTTTTAGAAGTAAGGAAACAGAGGTTCAGAGAGGGTAAGTGAGCCCAAGGTCACAAAGGAAGTCAGTGGAACTTCAATGAGTCTTCTGACTTCAAGGTTCATGCTTTTCCTACTATAGGTATGGCTCTGTGAGGTGACTCATTAAGCAAAGATGTGAAACTGATGACAAGCCTAAGAGAATCATAAATAGTAATGGTAGGTAGCAAATGCAGCAAAGAGAACAAAACATAAGGTAGGGACTGCCCTTAGTTTTCTGTAGCTGGTTGATAGTCATTATTCCCAGAGGCAGCTGGATGGTACAGTGGATAGCAGGCTGGGCTTGGAGTCAGGATTCTGCCTTAGACACTTGTTAGCTGTGTGACCCTTAGCAAGTCCCTTAACCTCTGTTGACCTCAGTTTCCTCAACTGAAAAATGGGGAGAAATAATAGCACTTACCTCCCAGTGCTATTGTGAAGATCAAGTGAGATAAGAATTGTAAAGCACTTAGCACAGCATTTGGCACATAGTGGCCGCTTAGTAAATGCTTGTTTCTTTCTTTCCTTCCTCGGTGTGAATATAACTTAAGTGACTCACAGGTTAATTTTCTGCATTTTTCTTGGTGCTGCTTGTAATCTTTTTAAAGTAAACTGCAATCATGTCCCTCTTGCTCCCAAACCCTTAGTGCCTCTCCATTAGCAACCAAGAAATGCCAAACTCTTTTTGCCTAGTATTCAGTACTTGCCACCACTGGGCACAACCTACATTTTTAGACTTACCTCCCACTGCTTCCTTTCATGCGCATGACACTGTGGCCAAAAAGGACAATTTTATATTCCCTGAATGGGCTCTGTGGTTTCCTTACTCTGAGTTTTTGTTAGAATTGTACCCTTCTAATGCCCTCTTCCATTAACATTCTGTCAAATTCCTATGTATCATTCAAGGCTAAGCTCAAATTCTTTCTTTTGTGTGGTTTACCTGATCCACCCTGCCGGAAGTATTTCCTCCTGTCTCTGACCTAACATAGCATTTTTGCACCCGACTTTCTTATTGCCCTTCTGTATTACAGATTATGTTGTAGTTATTTGTTTATGTGCCTTATCTCCCAGCCATCTTCAAACTGTGCAGCAGGCATTCTGTCCTACTCCTCTCCTCCCACTAGAACCTCTTAGACTCTGGGCTTTGAAAAGAGAGCTTTTCACTTTATCTCAAAGGGTTCTGCATGAATTCTCTACACAGAGAGAAGAAGGGCTTCACTTTACTTAGCCTGGAATCAGGCCACCAAGCAGCTAGGCATGTACCTGCAGCAACCTCTTTGCCAGCCCTAGCTCTCCTGTATGTATTGTCTTCCCATATTTAGGATGTAAACTTTTCAGTGCATGGATAGTCTTACTTGCTTATATTTGTATCCCCCATGCTTGGCTCAGTGTATGGCATGTAGTAAGTCCTTAACAAATGGCTTTGTATTCAGTTGTTCATATTAGAGGAGGACAAGAAGCATCTCATATTCTTGTTTGGGGCTCCTCAATACCTGATAAAGAGCCTTACAATATAAGTGCTCAATAATATTTACTCAATTGGATTAAATGATGTACAACTCAGGATGATTTTGAAGCTATGGACACCAAGTAGACAATCTGTTGGCTGCTTAAGACTGCTCATAAGAGTTATGGTGGGCCTCAACCTTGGCTGACAACATAATGTATCATTCCTTCCATTCTTTCATTTCAATAACTAATTTTTTTGTTAAGTGCCTTCTTTGTATAATGTACTCAGAGATAGAAAAATCATTTAGATGTGTTTCTTGCCCTCACAAAGCATACAATCTTGAAAAGAAGAAATGACAAAAATATGCAGTACTATAGTGCAGAATTAAATATAAAAAGACTTAAGATATAGGGTTGGATCATGGAAATATTATTATGTTGACTGAGGAGAATAAGTGAGGGCTTAGGGGTGGGGTAGGTAAAGGATGAATAGGATTTCAGAAAGCAGAAATGTGGGAGGCCACTCCAAGCATAAGCAAAGGGCTGAATACCTGCCTTCTTTACTTGCAATTCTCCCATGAGAGGCAATATATCTTAGTGGAAATAATGAATTGGGTCTGACTTGACCTGGGTTTGAATACTGCCTCATTTACTTACTATTTAAGTGCATTTTGGAAATGAACTTCACTTTTATGGACCTCAGTTTCCTCATCTGTACAATGAAGAGGCACAATACAGCCACAACCGCAGAGCACCTTAAAGGCTAAAGCTAATTGTCATGTTCCACTCATCCTTTACTAGTCACTTGGGCTTAAAGAGTGTCATGGTGGAATATCCTCAGGCATATTGTCAGTTCACAGAGCTGAGTCAACTCCAAAAAGAACTCTAGTCAGTTTTGACAACCTAGTCATCCACATACAACCCTTTCTGGATGATTTTATGTAGTGCTTTTGATGACCTATTAAGTTGTATTACAGATGTATTACAAAAGAATATTCTGACATTTCTCAAATAATTACAAGTTGAATCTAACCCTCCTGTTGCATCAGGAAGCAGTCTGATATAGTAGAAAAAATACTGCCCTTTGAGTCAGAAGACTTTGAGTCAATCATAACTGTGGGTGAATCACATAACTTCTCTGATCATTCTTTTCTTTATCTATAAAATAGGGCTATAATACTTGCAGTAACTGGGTAATTGTAAGAGCATCAAAGCCTATATAAATGTAAGCTAACATTGTCCTCTATAATGGCTACATAAAATGGGTTGAATAATGCTGTAACTAATATGGAATACATTTGGATTCTGGCTTCTGACAAGTCTATCCATTATGCTGATATCTATCCATCTTATTTTGATCTATTTATCTATCTATCATCTCTGTCTCTGTCTCTTTATCTGTCAATTATGAATTGAAACAACATGAACATTTGTCTATCATTTTTTAATTTATCTTCTGTTTCTCTTTCTCTACCTATCTGTAACAGCAATTTCTATATGTCCTTACATGCCTTTAGTGTCTCCTGCTGCTACACTCCCATTGTTCTGCCCTCAAAACAAAGAGGAACAGATGACCAAAAACAAATGCCTTGACTTCCTCCAAGAAAGTATGCAACTTTTTGCTCCTGCAGGCCCTACCTCTCTGCCAGAGGAGGAATCTGTTCCCTGGCCCAAGCATCATGACTGGAGTTATTTAGAGTTTGTCTCCCTTTCAGTGTTCTCTCCATTTGCCTTATGTTAGACACTCCATATTTTCCTGGTTTTATTCAGGCCTACACTTTTAAGAGGCAGAAAGCAGGCCAGCTGAATTGATAGGATGCTGTCTCCTCTGATATAAGATGACACTCTGTGCTGAGCAGAATTCATCCTCTGATGGACTTGTGTTCTCCCACCCGGTCTCTGTTACGTGTTGACCTCAGGCACACCTTTAATCTCCATGTCTTCCCACCATTTTGTCCAGTGATCCTAGCATTTAAACCCATTTGGTTTCCCTTACTCTCTGGCTGGATGAGAATCAAATGATCTTCTTTCCTCCTTTCCCAGTTTGAACCACTGCTTGCTATTTCTAGCTGTTGTTCAACTTCTAATCTTGGTTTTGATGCTTGCCTCTGTCCCTTTCCTCATTGGACTGTAGCGGTTTCTCGGCCAACAAGCAAGGCCCAGCCCCTTTGGACATAACTATAGGTCCACAACATAACTCTCTTTTATTCCACAGTAACTGGGCGTAAGTCAAAAATGACATTGTCTATTCTGATATGACCAGCAGTCACATACCATCTTTTAGTAGTCTTCGGATGTTATTGAATTGTGTTGTACATTTCAAATTGCTTGATAATGGTGTCAGATGTGGTGAATGAATGCAGTATAAAAATCTTAATAAAGTTTCCTAGTCTCTTCCTATGTCAGACATGCAGCAGAAAGTGTGCCTGATATGTAAAATTCTAAAGCCACAGTGGCATTCTAGGCATCCACAATTGTCATTTATTAATGGATGCAAACCGCCACTAAATCTCTCTTCCAGTGCCTTGTTGTGGGATGGAGGTGACCTTAGGCTTTTGAGGCTGCCAACAAGAACACATGTTTTGGCAGGATCTACCAACTTGGCAAGGCTTCAAGCATGGACCAGTGAAGGACTGATGATGTCTTTTGTCTAAAGACTATCCTCTCCCTAAGTTCAGAAAGGCTCATCCCATAGGATGACCACAGAGTGATAAATTTGTTGGCTACAGCAAAGTCCCAAAGACCATGCCAAGTCATAGAGGAGGAATTGCTATTTGCATTGGGGAGGGAGGGTACCCACATCACAAAATCATAGACCCTTGAAATATTGAAGTATAATGGACACAGATGGATTTAGGCTAGCCTCTTGCCACAATGGAAAACACTGGGAAGCTAGGATAGGTCCAAAATCAACTTTCTTGCAAAAAATGCTAATGGTGGTAGTGATTTTGAGATCTCAGATTTCTTCAGGCTGCCACATACTGAAAGAGCCTGTGGATGGTCTGAACATTAGTACTGCCTTTCCTTTTTTTCCTGCCTGAAATTCTATGCCCTGAAGCTTTATATTCTTCCTATTTTTTAGGGTGGCAGCAGTGACTTATTAAGAAGTTGGGATAGACAGTATCTCAATGCTGATTGACTGACTGACTTTATGTTATTTTGCAAGGCCTTGTCTTTGATAGGAGAAGGTAAATTAAGAAGGTGATTGCAATGTTTTGCAAGATTCCCTCTTGATGTGAGTGAAGTCTTCCTTGCTTCCTTCCTTGCTACAGAAATGTTTATCTGGAATTATGGGCATATGTAGTAATTATAGTAATATTCCAACCCAGAATATTTCATTAGAATACTGATAAAATTTCTTGCATCTTAGATTGTTTTCATTTTTACCTTAATAGTGATACTTAATTTTTTTCTATCTCCCATGTTGACCCCTTTCTATTGTGTCTCATTTATATTGTTTGTAAAATGGAAAGACTGGCACTTGTTAATAATTTGTTTCTTGGACAACGGCCTAAAAGATATTCCAAAGGATCATATCTTGGTTCCTTTCATGGGAGGCAAAAATACAACCAAATCATCCCACTTAAACTTTTTTTTTGAAAGACATCTTGTGAAAAGGCATTTATAGGCTTTCCCTAAAAATTCACCCCTACTTTGTTACCCACTGAGTATTTAACTAGTTACTCTACATTTAGGAAGGAATGTAAATCAAAACAGCCCTCTGACGTTTCACCTCACGGAGCCCTTGCAAACTGACAAAGGTAACAAAAGATGGGAAGGGTCAGCATTGGAGGGGTCAAGAGAAGACAGACACATTAATGTATTTTTGGCGAAATGTGAATCAGTACAACCATTTTGGAATTATGCAAATAAGGCGACTAAAATTTCCATATTCTCTGACCTAGAGATTCCCCTATTAAGCTTATACTCCAAGAATTTCATTGATAAGAAGAAAGTCTCCATGTACATCAGAATATTTGTAACAGCATTTTTTATGATAGGAAAGAATTAGAAACAAATTAGTTGCCTATCATTTGGGGAATGACTAAATGATTGTAGTACATAACTATAATGGAATCTTAGTATACTGTAAGAAATGATTAATGTGATAGATATTGAGAAGCATAGAAAGATTTACAAGAACTGAGGCAGAGTGAAGTAAACAGAGCCAACAATATACATGTCTACAACAATGTAAATGGAAAGAACAATCAATCAAAAGCAAATATTGCAAATGTACAAAGAGCAAGCATGGCTTGAAAGAAGAGATATGAGAAGACGCTTCCACCACACCCCTTTTGCAGAGGTGGGAAGCCTGTGGTCGTGGTACGTTGAATATATTTTCAGACATTTTAAACATATTCATTGATTTTCTGATTTTTTTCTCTTTTTTTCTTTAAAATATTATTTATTATAGAGATAAAAGGGCAGATATTGGGGGGAAATTTGGTGACATATGAAAATTAAGCTATCAATATATTTCTAAGTATACTATTTCATCTCTAAAAGGGAATATACCTCTCACTTATACTCTGCAATGTATAATAGTAACAATAACTGTCCCTAAATATTATTCTGAAATATTTATTCAATAAACTTTTATCAAATATGTATCATGTGGAAAGTTACTTTGAGCAAGCCATTTAGCCTTCCCAGCCCTCAGAGTCCTCATCTGTAAATTGAGGAAGGTAGATTAAATGACCTTTAAGGCCCTTCCCAGCCTTTAAAAATCTATGTGACTATCTTGAGTACTATATAGGATGCTAGAGAGGAAAACTACAAACACAAAAACTTTTCATGAGGGTTTTTACTTGTGTTGACTCAGTGATGAGTGTCAGGGTTGTAGTCTACAACTTAGACATTTGAAGAATCCATCAAATATTAATGGGTCATTGAGAATAATAACCAGTTTGTCCCTAACCAAGAATCTCTTCTATAAAATCTCTAACAAGTGGTCACCCAGATATTGTTTGAGGACCTTTAGTGATGGGGAATACACTGCCTACACAGATTCACTTTTGGAATGGCCTAATTATTAATGCTTTGAGCTGACATTTATTCCTCAATATGAATCATCTTTGATAATTATGATCTGGGGGTAACCAGGAGGTGATCCTCTAAAATATCTTTTAGGCCATTGTCCAAGAAGCAAGTTATAAACAAGTATCACTATTTCTTTCCATTTTGCAGATCATATATCACCATGTAGTTCTTTTATTCTAGAAATAATATAAAGTATTCCTTCTCTTTTAGAGAAATGTGAAATAATTTAGAATTATGGCAATTCTTTCTTGGAATAGCTACAGAATCAATTTTTACGTTAATATACTTCCTGTCTACAAAGGCCAAAAGATTACACTTAGTGATTTAATTAAGATAAATTGTACTTAGGCACAATTGGTTATTCTAATTTAACTGTTATTTTTGATTGACCTTCTTGCTGTTATGTTTGTGAACAACTTTCTACTTAATCCAATTTCCTTCATCAAATAAATTAATTCACTTGGTTTGGCACCATATTGAATTGTCCTTTGTATTTAGGTTGCTACTGCTGCTGCTGCTATTGTTACTATCTCTGTGTGAGACTGAAAAGAGTGATTCAGTTCAATTTAATAAGCATTATTTAAGTACCTATGATATTTGATATGATGGTGTACATCTGTAATCCTAGCCACCTGGGAGATGGAATATCTCTTGAGCTTGAGAGCTCTGAGCTGCAGTGGGCTATTCAGTCTGAGAATCTGCAATATGTTTGACATCAATATGGTGAGTCCCTGGTAGAGTGAGGCCACTAGATTGCCCAAGGAGGGGTGAACTAGCCTTGGTCAGAAACAACAGATAGAAGCTCCTGTGCTAGTTACTGGTGGAATTGAGCCTATGAGTAGCTTCTGCTCTTCCAGAGCTAGGTGAGATGACAAGACCCAGTCTTAAAAAAATATTATAAAAACAAATAGATGAATGAATTTCATGTACAATGCATTGTACTGTGTTATAGTAATGCAAAGATGAAATAGCATGTAATTCTTGCCCTCAAGAAATTTACAGATTAATCAAGGAGAACAAAAAAATATAGAGAGATAAATGTAATACAAATCAAAATGTGATAAGTGTAAAGAAGTGGTCAGAACAAAGTAGCAGGATAGATATCAAGGAAAAAGATTGCTTATGGCTGTGGAGTCATGGAAGTCTTCAAGGAGGAGGTGATACTTGACTAGGATTGTAGAAAAGGAAGGATTTTAGCAGCGAGGGGCATGAAAAGATCCCATTCAGCAATGGAGGGTGGTGTGTGCAAAGGCCAGGAAGTAGGAAAGGACAAAAGGAGCTTAGGAATAATCTAGTTAGACCAAAATATAGAGGATGTGGAGAGAAGTGATATGAAATAGGACTAGAAATGTGCAATCAAAAAATCTCAGGTCTGAACAGGATGGCAGAGGCCATATAGTCCAAGCTGTACAACAATCCCTTCTATAACCCCAAGGACAAGGACATGGAGTCATTTGGCCCTTGTTTAAAACCCTGTAGTGAGCAGGAATCATTTAATTTCTGGAGCAACCTACTCAGGGATAGTTATTGTTAGGAATTTTTCCTTACATTGAGCTTAAATCTGCTTCTTTGGAGGTAAGTGCAGCTAGAATGACATGGGTACATTTAATGTGGAAAGTTCCAGACTTGGGAGCTGCTCTTCTGTCTTGGTCCAGTCCTGCCATGAGCACCCCGGATTGAGGTAGCAGATGCTTCTAATAAATTTGTACTTTATATAATAACAGGATAGATTTATAAATCTGCTTCTCTGTGGCTTCCACCTATTGCTCCTACTTCTGTCTTCTGGGGCCAGTTCAAGCAAAAAAGTTCTATTCCCTCTTCTATATAATGTCTCTTTCTCTGAAGACTTCTTTTCTCTAGCTTACCATCCCCAGTTTCTTCAGTTGATCATCACATGACACCAGTTACATTCTCATCGTTATTAGAGTCATCTTTCCTTTGGATGCACCCAAATTTGTCAGTGTCCATCCAAAAAATGGGTCCCAGAACTGAGCACAGTGTTCCAGGTGTGACTTGACAAGTGAAGGAAGTAGCAGGAGTATATGGGTTCATGAGATCATTGGAGGTATAAGGGACATTAGAAATCATGAAGGCTAGCCTCCTTTTTCATATATAGAAGAGAAAGCTGAGGCCCAGAAAAGTGCCTGTTCCAAATTCTTATGACTCCAAATCCAGTGCTCTTTCTACTATCGTATGGGTTCTCTAGATACCTTGCTTCTTTTACTGCTAGGATCACCAAGCTTATATGAGGATAGCATTACCTCTTTTGATTGTCATCTCATATGGTTGAGTGATATTGAACTTGGAGTCCAGAAAACCCCTGTGATCCTTTCCCTGATAATCCTTGCAAAAAAGGAAATGCGGTTAATTGGGCATGACTTGTTCTCCTTGATGGAGACATATTAGTTCTCAGTAATCCCTGCTTCCCTTTGCAAATGCATATAAACTTCATTTATCTTGACTTTCAACATATTAGCAATGATTTTTCATTTTGTTTCTTATTCTAAGATCACATAAATTGGAGCCACATTGTAGAGGACCTTGAAAGTCTATCTAAGGATTTTATTTTGTTCAGTAAGCAATGAGGAGCCTTAGAAATTTTTCAGTGACACTAGTTGACCTTCATGTTTGTGAAGTGGTGGTAGTAGTAATGTGAGGTATAGAACAGAGAAGAGAGAGACCAGAAGCAAGGAAGCAGTTAGGAGGCCAGTGAAGATTACTAAAGCATCAAACGGGCCTTTCCACATCATACATCACTACTCCCCCACCCCTACATATACATACATACATACATACATATATGCACTCACAAAGTTCTCTATGCTTTGCTCCTGGCCAGCTACATAGTGTGGTAGGAACTCCACCTGCCTCGGCAGACGTGGGACTGAATCCTAGCTCTATAACTTCTTAACTATGGGACTTTCAGTACATCATTATACGGGCCCCCATGTCCTTGTCTATAGAAAGGATAATAATATCTATACCACCACAATCACCAGGGTCTTATGAGGGCAGCATGAGATAAAGAATGCAGTAATTTTTTCAGTTATGAAGTTATCATCATCATCATCATCATCATCATCATCATCATCATTCCCTTTGCTCAAAAGATGCCACTTTTTTTAAACACTCCTAGAAGATGCAGGCTCTAAGCTTCCTAAGGGCAGTGTACTAATCCACATGATCTCCTGTGCCTTTTTCCAGTTCTGTGATTTTGTGAAAACAGCCTGTGTAAATCAGAAGAGGAGTCTTAGTTTAATAGTCTACTTTTACATTTTTCTTTAACTATCCCATTACCAAATCATATAGGGATCTTAGGATTTAGAGAAGGTAGAGATGAGCTAGTCCATACCCCTTATTTTATAGATAAGGAAACTGGGTCTAGAGAGGTTAAGTGGCTTGTCCAAAGTCACACAGTAAGTAATTGAGCCAGGATCAAACCCAGATTTTGTCTGACTCCAAAATTAATTTTTCCCTACCGTATTACATTGGCTCCTCACACTTAATTTTAAGTGGCTAACATGTCAACTTTTGCATAAAGCTCAAGGGGAAATTGAAAGAGAAATACAAACATTCAATTTTATGTATTTTTCTATCATTCTAATACAAATCTAATACTTTTGAATTTTGGGGGGAGATGTCAAATTCAGGACATCTACCTTTGAAAAAAATCAAAATTTCTTCATTTTTAACCAAAAAAAAGATTGCTTTCCCCCTACCCCCAAAAGGTGTAATTGTACCCATTGCAATGAGTTCTGCTTAGCGAACCAGAATTTTGTTGCTAATATTCACACATATGGGAAATATGACCTAATCAGACCACAAATATTTTGCTGCATTCCATGGTGTCTCATTTATTTGTTTAATTTGAAACTATGGCAACTGGATTCCAGCACTTTAGGGGTTTGCACAGACCTACAGTAGGATCTGCGTGGTTTCAGTTTGGCATCCAGTACCACGTTCAATTGAAGACATATGCACAGACTCACTGACTAGATTTGTTACCTGGCTTTCCACATTGGATTGATATTTAATATATGCAACAGCAGCATCCAAAGCAATTTTCAGCAGACATTTGGGTAGATGATTAGCATGTTTTTCTTTTTTCTTTTTTTCCCATTACCTTTCTTTAAGTTTTGTTGGCATGTCTTTTAAAGGCTGTTCAATTTTAAAACAGGCTGTATCTCCACACAAAGCACACCCTTCAAATGACTAATATATTGACCTACTGCCATAGCCATGCTGTTCCAAGCCTGCTACTCTGCAGATGGCAAGGCTTTGGAAATGACCTCGGAGCTTAACCTCTGCCAAGTTAATGAAATATGGACGTCCAAAAAGTAATGTTTTCAAATCAGTTCGGGGGAGTATTAGTGGACTGAGCCGCTTGACTTGGCACTTGATTGTCATTATTTTTAGTCATATCTAGCACTATTGAATGTAACATTTTATTTATTTGTTTGTGTGTTTATTTATTTATTACAAATTACTCTTTAACACCCTTATGAACTAAGGTAATTACATTGCATGATTGCATAGTATATTTCATTGCCCATCCTGCTATTTGCCTTACTTTATTTCCTTCTTTTGCTAATGGAAAGAATAGGAGTGGAGAGTAATGGAGTGACATTGAGTTAATAAATATGGGAGGAATGGCATCAAAGACAAAAGAATGAGATAGTCTTTTTAGAGTGGGGCTGTAAGTAGTAGAAAAAATAGATTTAAGAAGGGAAAGGAATTCTAACTTACCAGTAAACTCATCACATTACAATAATAATAATATTATTATTAGCATTTATATAGTGCCTTCTTCTTTGCAAAGAACTTTATGTATATCAGTTCTCTCTTTTGAGTCTCACAGCAACCTTCTGAAATCGCTTATTATAATAATTATTAGTTATTATAATTAGTTATTATTATGGGTTATCGTGGTTATTATTATCATCTCCATTTACAGATGAATAAACTGAAACCAAGAGAGACTAAGTGACTTGGCCAAGGTCACACAGTTAGTAAGTGTATGGGGTAGAATTTGAGCACAGGTGTTACTGACTTTAGCATTTTATTCACTCTGCCACCTAATATCTGTCATTCCTTGCCTACCAGGTTGTAAATTCTGTAAATATGGAAGGTGCCTTTTTCATCTCAATGTAGAAATGGTTAGAATAATCAAATAGGGCACTTAGTTGATGCTAAAAATAGATAAAGGTTGATGTGGATGATATCAGTGCATATTATAGGTATTTCTATAACATCTTGATGAATGAGCCAACGTAGTGCACACTAGCTACCCGCATCAGACTGTTTTCTCTATTTTGCTTAAGTGATTTTCTCTATTTGGGTAGAATAAATTCATGATTTAAGCCTTCATTGGGAGTCAGCAATCGTATCTCTTCTTCAGTGGGTTGTATGACTTTGGAAAAGTCCACAGAGGAAAGGAAACTAAATCAGACTTCTAGGGTCATCATAGACCATAATGAGACAAAATAGATAACATTTTGAGCTGCTTTTCATTGAATTAAAAAATGGCTTAAATTTGATATATTCTCTTAGGCCCGTTCAAGGCTACTTCTATGAAATCAAATTATAATATTTAATTAAAGAAAAGGAATTTAGGTCTCATTGTACTGAGTGAACAGCCTTTAATATTCTGTCATTTATTTTTAAAAACAATAATTAGCATTTAGTATTTAGATGTTTTATCTCATCGGATCTTCATAATCACCCTGCAAGGCAGGTCCTATTATTAATTCTATTTTATATATGAGGAAACTGAGACTGATAAAGGTTAAGTTCCTTGGCTAAGGTCACACAGCTAGTAAATGTATAAGGTAGGACTTGAACTCGGGTCTTCCTGATCTCAAGTCTGGCACTCTACCCACTCACTACACAACCTACATGCCTCTAAATGTTAGTAATCCTTACTGTTGGATCGAAGGGTACAGTGTAATAAAGCCAGCTTTATTGTCAATATCAATTTATTTTTGCTTTATGAGAGATTTTCCAGTATATTTAGATTGTTACTCTTCAGCTTGAACTAAAATGACCAAAATGGACAAACTTTTTTCTTTAAAATTAAATCGTTGCTTTTGTTTCCAAAACCATAGTTTTATAGTGTTACCAAGGGCACCTACAAATATGAAATTTACAATACACTTTGCATTTGATGTGACGGTTTCCGTTGAAAATTAGCTTGATGATTTTTCTTTAGATATTGATGAGTTTCACCTGTAATTGAAAAGGTAGCATTAAACTATGGTGATGCAGCATCTGAGGTAGTCTTGAGTCAGGAAAAAATAGGTTCTAGGTCCACCCATGACACATAGTGATTCAGTGACCCTGGAAAAGTTACTTAATCTTCAGTATTCAATCAACTCTCTAAGACTTTAACATGTAGAACAGTTACTGATCTTCATATTTAGAATGAATTTTCTTCCTGGGACTTTCCTATATTGACAAAATTACTACTACTAATAAGCACTAACATTTATATAGCACTTAACACTGTTCCAGGCACCGTGCTAAGCACTTTACGACCATTATCTCATTTGATCCTTATAACAACCCTGGGAGGTAGGTGCTGTTATTATCCCCATTTTACAGATGAGAAAAAGGAAAAGGAAATCACAGGTCTGGATGAAAAATAAACTAAATAAAAGGATGTTGATTTGCTAAAGGGGAAATAAACACTTTTTTTCCAGTAGCTATTATTTGGGGAAATCATTTCACTCTAGACTGTTAGCTCCTTAAGAGCAAGGATGGTATAATTTTTATTTTCCTGCCCCTAGCACAGGGGTTGACAATAGTGAGTAGGTGCTTAGTAAATGGTTAGTTGGTTGAATCATTGATATCACCACTCAGACCTTTTTATCTCTTCTCTCAGTGTTATGTTTTGGAATATTTGTGCTTCAGCCATAATATACTTTTTAAAAATATCTAAAATGTCATTGGACATAACTTCTAAAATATTGAGTCCTTAGTCCTTATTTAAAAGATAGCTCTATTTCAGGTCAGCTCCTAAAGTCTTGTCTTTCTTTCTGAAGTAAAGCTTTTGCAACTAAATGTAATAAAGAACAGCAAGTATGTTTCTTGTATCAGTGAACATTAACCATGAATAGTATAAAGGTCTATCCTCAAACCAAAGAGTTAAATGGTAGTGAGGTAGTCTGATTAAGGCAGTCTTTGACTTGGGACAACCACTAATGTCTACAAAAAGGTCCAACTTTCACTGGAGCATTCAGTCTGCCTGAAACTCTGTTTTTCTCTCCAATCAGGTGTGGCTCATTGAGTCCAGGATTAAGTTCTGGGGAATTTTGAAAGTTTTGGAATAGCTATTTTGACCAGCGTGATAGGGAACAAACAGGGAATTACTAAAAGAATTGTCAAGTAAGAGTAAGGATGCAGCTGATGTGAGAGGATTCATTTGTCATGGACCCATGTAGCATAATATGATGACTGTCTCTAGCAAAGGTCACCATTCTCAGAGTTGTAGCACAGCCAGGCTTACCACGTGTTGGTTGTTTGCAAGGCAGAAATGTGAAAAGGTCAAGGGGACAGAGATGCTAAGGTGTTAGTGAGAGAATCATTGAAAGGGTTTATCACAGAATTTGGAATGGTTGGGGAGGTGAGAGAACTCAAATGAAGACGATTATAGTAGATTTTGAATGCTCATTATGAGAATGAACAATAGGCCAGCGAGAATGATAGAAGAGGAATGGGTGAAAGTTGAAGAGTTTGTACTTAGAGAGGAGATTTTGAGTTTGACGTCTTGGAAGTGGAGTAGTTATGAAGAATGATGATGATATCCAGGCTATGCCATATTGGTGGATAGCTGAAATTGGAGGGATATGCGGATCATTTGAATTGTAGTTTCTTCATCACAATTCGTCTTCTATGAACAGTTCATCATTGTTCATCACAGTTTCTTCATCTTTGATGCCAGGGTTTTAGAAGAGTCATTAACATAGCTGTTGAAGTTGTAGACACATACAGTGATAGCAGTAGGCTTAGGAGCTAATGTTTAGATAGCTACAAATGAGAATAGAGAGAAGAGTTTTGTTCTGTTTTGTTTTTAAATAAAATAGTATGTATTGAAGACATTCTTGGTAAATATTAATAGGATAGGATAGGATAGATTGGATAAGCAGTAGTGGGAGGTAAAAAATTCTAAAAAAAACTGTAACTTCCCTGCCTCAGTTTCCATAGCAATGCTAGGAATCATTTTGTGTAAGAAATAATATTGATGCATTGCTTCTAAAGATAAAAGGCATATAGCACATACCAGGATTCATAATTTTATAAGTTTTTGTGAATATGTCTATAGTGTTTAACAGTCTGCAAATGATTGGAAACCGAGAGTAATAGGAATATGAGTTTCCTTTGGGTTAAAATGTAATAAAATGTAATTCACATTTTTAACTTTATTTCCCATAGAAAGGATTTTTAGCTGTCTAACTTTCAGATTTTTTAAAGTTTTATTTTGTTTTCTTGGACTTGAACAGTTTCTCATAAATCCTATAAGCAGAAGGCAGTGAGCTGAATCATGATCTTATACATTTTTGTGGCTGCTTCTGCAAGAACACTGTGGAAATATAGGATTGTTTTTTTTAACTGTCTTTGAGAAACACAGAAAATGCATTTCTACCTTAAGAGAAAAATGAAGTTAAAAATATCATGCTTTTGATTAAAAGTTCTTACTTGAAGGCATAATTTTAGCATATCATCATAATACTTTGATAAAAATTGTTATAGGAAATTCTCATCTTACAAACCAGTTTTTCTCCCTAAAGGTCATTAGTAAGCTGGTTGTTTGCAACTTGAAGCACATTTCCCCAAGGGAACAGATAGAGAGACTAGATTCTGAGGCTATCCCAGGCTGAATTCAGTTCAGCAAAATCAGCAAAAATGTATTAAACATCTACTGTGCTAAGCTCTGGAGGATATACAAATTTATGGAGTCTGTTTGAAATATTGTACATTTTCTGTGATAGATAATGCTATTGAAATTCTAGTAAATTTTTATTTAAAAAAAACACGCTTGCTTTATTATTTGTAGTGATTGAATCAGTGTGGATGTGTCTTCCACTAACACAGAACCAATACTTCCATCCCTTTATGAATTCTTGTGAACAAAAACAGATAAGATTATCCTGCAGCCAGCTTTCTGGTGAAAAGCTTCCCTGAACTTTGCTAGTCTGAAACAATAGACATAAGATCCGCTGCTGGGTTGGCATGTTAAGCCTTTCCAGTTTCATTGGACCTGCCAGGGGTTTGGCTTCAGGGCTATAGCCAACAAGAATATAGAATCAGCTATTCTATATTAATGCCACATTGAGGCATCAGGGTTGGCTCTGAGTGGAAAGAGCAAATCATGAAAGACAATAAGACAAAATTAAGAGTTTTTAAAGTGTTCTTTATTGCTGGTGCTTTAGAAAAGCAGTTATAATTTGAAGATGAGGAAGTAGATGGAGACTACCAGATCGTGAGCTCCTTGACAGAACCAGTAGACTCTGTCTTGTACTTCTCTATGTTCCCCACAGTGCCCAGTATAGAGCCTGGACATAATAGTAAATATTGTTAGGTGATTATTAGATGGTTATCAAAATGCTGAAGGACCTTCTGGACACCCTCAAGGACTACAGAGATCTTCCTGATTCTAAGTCTAATGGTTTGCCCATTACTCCACACTGCCTCTCCTTCCAAAATCGTAGAGGTAGGAGGTGGAATATCAACTTTGGGGAACAGCTGGTAGATCGGTTTAGCCAAAACACAGAGCACTTAAAGAGGAATAAGATGAAATGTCTAGAAAAATGGGTGGGAACCAGATTGTACACCAGTCCCATACTGGAAAAATAAATGAGTTTGTTGGTAGATGAAGAAATTCTAGTGAGGAAATTCAAAAAGTTGCCTGGGACTCTAAGAGGGTAAGTCACTTGTCCGGGGTCACATTGCCAGTCCGTCACCAAAACAGTACTTGAAAATCTTCGTCTTCTTGATGCCTGATTGGCTTTCTCAAACCCTAGGGGTCCCCTGAGACCCTTTTTACTGAATGAGATATATGAAGTCAAAGTTATTTTCACAATAATAATGGCATTTTGATTCCTAATGTGGTAAATAGCCATAGAAAACACGTAACAAAAGCTCTTTGGGATTCTTGATAATTTTTCAGAATGTAAAGGGGTCCTGAGACCAAAAAGTTTGAGAATTGCTGCTCTGAGCCATCCCACAACTCCAGTAAAAGAGTTTTATAAACACATGCACCCAATAGGATATACTGAGAAATTGATTTCTAATTTCTCAAAGCCAAAATGGAGAGTTTTAGGTAGGCACCTTGTGAATAGCTATCATCTCTGGAGTCATCTCTCACCTTCAACTCAAGTCTTTGGCTGAAGTGTCAATCTTTTAGGAGCAAAGTTAGTGTAATTTTTCCCCTTTGATGGTTAGCTCATTTTATTCCTCACCACTTCCCTGCCTGCAGTAACACCACTTTCCCTACAGACCCTGAACCCCTTCATTTTCCTCCTTCCACATGGCATCAAGAGGAATAGCATTCCCCAAAACACTTTACTATCATCACTGCCTTCAGAAACAGTGCTCCAAGCCACCTGGGACACATCAGTGCTTCTCCAGGAAGCAGGGCAAGTAAACAGGCTCATCTCTGCCAATTCACACAGGGAGTCAGAACACAGAAGACCAGGGACATGGAATCAGGTGTATTTGGAACCAAAGAGGTCAGGTATCATGAAGAGCTAGTGAGGGTTTGGGAGTTACCAAGAGATTAACTCTGTTGGTGAGTATGAGGGCTAAGTTGGGCAGGTCTTGAATAGACACAAACTATAGTGGTTTTAATTTAAAAAAATAACATTTCTATAGGTTTGAGATATATACAAAGTGCTTTTTCCTTACAATTGCCTGTGAAAATAACATTATTTATCTTTGAAAGATGTGGAAACTGAGGCTAAGAGATTACTTGCCCAAGGTTACACAGCTTGATAGGTTACATTCCTTGATAGTTGAGAAAAGGATGGACGATGAAACTCAATAGATAAAATCCCCGAACTCATTTTAACTGCGAGTTTTGTTCTCTCTTATCCTTGTTAAACCCTTACCAAAAGCTGCAGGTGGTAAACAAAATTGTCTTGTTCAAGGTTCATCTTTCATTATCTTCACTTCCCTCTGATCCTAGTGCTTCTGAGTAATGAAGCAACTGAATGTGGAATAGGAGGCAGAAAGAAGAAAGCTGGGGACTTAAGAATGTGTCTTCTCCCAAATTCCCAAATCACTTCCTTAAATATTCAGATTTGACTAGATATTCCATATAGTGTTCTTGTTGTTTTTAGGCTATCAGTTGAGCAAGAAAATCAGAAAAGATTAAGTAAGACTATTTGAGAGAAAAGTAATTTCCAAGTTATTCGGTTAGCCTCATGAATCCAGACTCATGATGCCTATATTTTCTTTGTTTTAAGGGAATGCTATACTGTCATGAGGCCATAAGCACCAGCCTAGGCTACTTCTAGATGCTGGTTTTGGCCCTTGGAGCTCTTTCTATGACTTTCTGCATATACAGTTATTTGGAACAACCCTTTTCTGTATTGGTCTACATTTATGAAGGAGAAGGAATCAAAACGAATATGAGAACAATGATATAAAATGTTACTTTTGCCTTTTTTCAATACTTTTTTGTTTAAATGGTATGCCTTATTACTGAAGTCTGCTTTGAGCAGGGTAGCTAGATTAAAGAAAAAAAAAGTAGTGTCTTGGTCAAAGGAAAGACCATGGAGACATTCATGCCTTTCCTTAAATAGTTCTGATTCACATCTTCAGGAATCTCTTCAAAAGTTTTGTGAAAGTCAGTTAGAAATAAATCATTTGTCTCTACAGGGATTCATAAAGGATGTATAATTTATAAAATGGATGAAACAATGGCCTTGGAAAAGTGATTCTCCAATGAAATGTCATTAAAACCATCAGGTTCCTAAGTTCTGAGTTTTTATTATTTTTCAAGATTAACTTGAAAGTTGGAATAAGCAACGGGATGTTTTTAGGAGATGCATTAAAGTTTTAGTGTATTATAATAGTGTCAGGAGGACTGTGGCACCTTTGAAGGTGCCAGCCTTCAGATGGGAGAGTAATGCTTACCCGTCCTTCCTCAAATAAGATCTCTCAGATCTTACTGGCAGTAATTCTTAAAAAAAAATATTCACAGCTGTATAAAATGTTGAGTTCACAACAGTAGTCATGGTTACATACATATTTTTATTGCTTTATTAATGTGTAATTCTTTTTATTTCTGGAAATATCATTACAATGCAATATAATGTAGTGTCACTTTCATAGCCAGTATTGCTATGTATCCCACAGAAAATATAAGGTCATTTTGCTGAAACTATGTTGTACCTATGCCGTAAGGGACCATTGATATAGCAAATCCTACATCATTAATGAGGAAAAGACAAGATGAAATGAAATGACTCTTGAGAACAGTTACCAAAATGAAAGTATCCATCTTTTGTTTTTTACCCCGTCTGGTAGAGAAGACTGAACTTGAAGCTTCATTGATCTAAGAAACTCCTGGTGAGGAAACTGATTCTACCAGTACAGACTGGCACCTGCTTAGCAAGGTGTAGACTTGAGAGAGTTGCCTAAGGTGCAGAAAAATTAATTGCTCAGTATCACATGACATGATTTTGTTAGAGGCAGGACTTGAACCTAGCTAGTGTTAGTGACTTCAAAGCAGCATTTTTTAATGGAAAAAAAATCTTTCATAAGCTCCTTTGGGTCTTCTGAAATTAACATATTTGGTTTGTTGATTTAGATTATGTTTGTAGAGATTGTTTTTCCTGATGATGGTCTCCATCTTTGTCTTCCAGCTTCTTTGTCCTTCAGTTTTTCTTATAACACAGGAAATTCTTATAAGATATTAATGCTGCTTTTTCAACCCACTTTGTGAAAAGATTAGTTCTTAAACTAATCCCAAAGTCAGTATGTAACATAGGTCCTGTATTTTTTGTGATCTGCAAAGAGTACCTGGCAGCTTTTTCCTAGCTATTGCTTTAACTCAGTTGACTCTAAAGGAGCTGTAGTTTCATTGGTTTGGTTGCTTTCTCTGACATAAATCATAGCTCCTCCATGTATAAGTGAATGATTTCATGAGTTGCTATAGCAAAACAATACAAAACAATTATTCAGTGGCCTATGTTCTACTTGCAGTCCTGTTCACAGTGGGCTTGGCTAGAGCCTGGGCTGCTTGGTTGCTCACATGGTTTGGATAAGATGCCATCATCAACTCTATTCCATCCAATGCAATGGAGGACCACTAGGCCTTACCATTTAGCCTGACATTGTACTCTTAGGCCTTACAGGTCTTTTTATCCACTCTGAAGCTGAACTTTCTTTTATATGTTGTTCTACCCAATTAGAGTGTGAGCTCCTAGAAAGCAGAAACTATTTCACTTTTTCCTATTAGTATCTCTGAGGCCTACCAGAGTGATTGGCATATAGTAAGAGCTTCATATGATTTTTCCCTTTTATTTATTTCAAGATTATATCTTTGATGTGTATCATACTCTTTCAACTTGTCCCCTGGAGTAGGCACTCTGAACATGTGCTCTGGTCAGAGTAATGACCAATAATCTCCAAAAACAAGCCCCATCAAATTCAGCAATCTTTTCCTTGTTAATTATAGAGAGTTGAAAGGGAAGATGAAATCCTAAGTTTAATTTAAAAACTCAGTAATTTATTCCAGTCTTATCACCTGTTGAGCTTTTCATCAAAGTTGTTCACAGATAGAAACATCGACATAATTTGGTTTTGTCTCCTTTCCCTTCCTACAATATGGTAAAGGTGTTCATGGGAAATAAAAAGGCTAATAACAGAGGCCACTTAAAAGGGAAGAAGACCAAGAAAGCTAGGAAATCCACAAACTGGAATCTCTTCTTGCATAATCAATAATTTGAGGTATTATAGCAGGAAGTCTGCATTTTATAAATTATACCTCAGAGACAATGCTTCTTTCAAGAAAAAAACAAATACCTTATTTGGAAGTCTGTTAATGAACCATGTTAAAAAACATTATTTTAGTGCTGTGACTGAATGAAATGTTTATTTCAGAACTGAAACTCTGTCCCTGGAAGACACTATCCAGTCACTCCATCACACCAACTTTCTCATTAGAAACCCGGGCCTTTTTTTTTTTTAGGCAATTGGGGGTAAGTGACTTGCCTATGGTCACACAGCTAGTAGTGTCAAGTATTTGGTCTGAGGCCGCATTTGAACTCAGATTCTCCTGACTTCAGGGCCGGTGCTGTATCCACTGAGCCACCTAGCTGCCCCACTCATTCTGTACCCTAAAAACCTCAGAGGCATTTTGACTTTTCTCTTTCACTTCAATCTCCAGTCAGTTGCCAAACCCTGTAGGTTGTACTTCCCTGGCATTTCTTTCATCCATCCTCTTCTCTCCACACACACTGCCACCTTTGGAGTTCAGGCTCACATCAGCTTTCACTTGGAGTGATATAATGAGAGCCTCTGAACTTGCCTCCCTGCCTCCGTTCTCTCCTTGTCTAGTCTATCACACAGCTATCAAAATTGTCTTTGTAAAGTACTAATCTGATCATGTCACTTCCCACCCCTTCCTGCCACCCCAAAAACAACTTTCAAGAGATTCCTTTTACCTTTATGATTCAATTCAGTTCAACAAACATTAAGTGACTATTATGAGCAAGGCACCATGCTGTAAATATAAAAATAAAACAAAATAGTCACCTCTCTCAAAGTGCTTGCATTCTATCACTGGTGAAATATGACAAATATATTCATGAACAAGGCAGCACCTGAGCCTTAAGTGAAGGCAATGATTTTGAGACATAGAGGTTGGAAAGGGGTGAATATGAGACATGGGGAACTATTTGTAAAAGTACATAGAAATGGGAGATGAAGTATTAAGTTTGGGAAAACAATTGGTAGTTCATTTTGGCTCGAATGCGGAATTTCAAAAGTGTACTAGTAGGAAGTAATACTGGGAAGACAGGTAGGACCAATCTTATGGAGGGTCTTAAATGCCACAATTTGCATTTTATCCAATAGGAAATGGGGAGCCACTAAAGGTTTTTGAACCATCAATCAACAAGCATTTATTAAACAAGGCAAGGCAGTAATTATTTACTGTGCTAAACACTAAGGATAAAAATATGAATAAAGACTCTGCCTTCAAGGAACTTATATTCTAGTGAGGTAAGGTATGTGGCTTTCAGGTCACATCAAAGGGAATTAAACAGGGGGCACAGTCTGAGAAACACAGATGAGAAGGGAATGAAGCATGGCCACTTAGGTCATTTCCCAAAATGGAGTCCCCAGAAATAACTCGCCAATGGGAGAGGGGATGTGGCATGGCAGAGGAATGTTCCAGGGTAAGGAGACCCTAGGCACTGAGGAAGTCCCTGAGTGAGAAGAAAGCTGAGGCATAGTGGCAAAGTCCAGAGAGTCAAAAGCACAACCAGGAGAGTAATGAAGTATGACTGGCTTGGGCCTATCCAAAAAAAATGGAAACCCCTGGAAGGAATTCACCAGTGGGAAAAGAGGGTCAGCTTGGTGGGATGATGATCCAATTTGAGAAGTCCCAGGTGCTTTGAAGCACTGTCCTAGGCACTGGGGATACAAATTCTTAGCCAAAACCCTAATGTAACATTATCTTGGTTACACCTCCCCCAGGCTAAGGAGATCAGGACACAGGATATGGATGCCTTACTGATTTTAGCTGTAAGTCTTTCAGTGCACTCCTCTTCAATTTCTTGGAGAGTCTTCACCTCATCTTCAGACTTACAAAGGTACTTAGGGGACTCATAGACGTTACCCTCTCATCCTAAGAAGTGTTGTAAGAAAAAGAAAAGTCACAGGGAACATGGAAAGGGGAAGCTGAAAAGGCCATCATAGAAGCTATGTAGTGAGTATGGCATGTGACAGCAGATCTTGTATCACTGAAACCCTTCAAACTGCAGACCCCAAGGTGACGATTATTAATTTTCCTACCCAGTTTCCAAAGAGAGTGAGACCTCAGGAAACTTTAACAACTCAAATTGTTTAACTGTGTTTTTATTTAAATGAAGAAGGGAGAGGAAAATTGTAGAGCACTGGGAAGGAGAGAGAACGATTTGAAGTGGTGATAGTATGCCAGAACATGGTCTTAGGCTAGAGGCTCAGAGCTATGAAAGAGAATTAATTATTCATTTCTGTAACTTCCCAATACTTTTACTGATATTCTCCCAGGCAAGCGAGTTTGTAGCAGTGACTACTTTGACTGGTTGTACTGGGGTGCCAGGTGTTGGTACCCAGAAGGGAGGGACCAAGGGAGCAACTAAAGAAAAGTAATCCTTGGACTGGAGGAATAGCCTAGTTTCCCAAAAGGATTTTGATCCCAGGTCCTTTAATACCAACTCTTCTGTTCTTTCTACTATATGATGCCACTTCATACTTTTATTGGAAAATGAAAAACAATTGCACAAAACATTTGAACCATTAGTATGGTGAACATTTTCTCAGTATCTTTTGTATAAAACTATACTTGTATTCTAACCAAAAGAGTTACAATGTAAAATTAATAAAAAGTATCATTGTAAGAGTGAATAAAACTGATCACAAAATTAAAGTTCTTTGATCTTCTCCACAGAGAAGTTCTACAAAAATATAAAGTAATATTATTAAGCTTTTAAAAGATGAAGTCATAGATGGAAAAACACTTTGACCAGATAAAATCATAATGAAAGGTTGCACTAAAATGGAAGCTTGTTATCTTGCACCTAAACCATAGTATGGTTAAAATTAGGACTGCATTCCTAGGGAGAGAGTGGCATTTAGGAAGGGGTTCTTCCTTTTAGAGTAGGATGGCCTCAAAGTGTCGTCATAGTAATCTTTAGGCTCAACTTTTTGTCATTCTGAATAACTCAGAGCCTCTCTTGTCTTTTTAAGTAGAAGAATTATAGAGCAGTTATTCTGGAAATGGGGAAATATTAAGATGAAAAAAATAGACCTTTACAATTCTACCCACTATCCAAGTACAAGGTTCAATTCAATCCAACACTCATTGTCTACCATGTGCAAGGCACTCTGTTAACCTCTGTATATACTCAGCATTTTTAAAATGGCTTGTCTCTGCCCTCCAAGAATTTGAATTTTCATAATAAAACATATCTAGGGCACTATTGGCTATGATGATGCATACTTTTAAAAATACATGCCTGTTTCAATGAATTCATATAATAATGTGCTGTCCTTCAGATGTGAGGGTGATGTAACTGTTCACGGTCTGTAAGGCATTTTCTCTAAGTTCTTTATATAGTGGTGGCAATGGAGTTGCAGTGATTAGACCACACCTTTTCAGCCATTTGTGATTAGGTCCTCCCAGCTGGATTTGACATCTAGCTAGTTGATAGTCAGGTAGAGTGAAACTAAAATGGACCCTCATAGAATTCTGACCTCATTAGTACCAGCTCTTAATGGTCTAGGCAAACATTAGCCTCAGACCAGTGTAGCGTACTGAAATGTGGGAAATATGTGCATGTGTATGTGTATTCTCACTGATCTGTTCCAAGTCCCACGTGGGTGAAAAGCAAAACAGCATTAGGAGGACAATTTGGCATGAAGGCAAAGCTGCAGTGACCGTGTCTTGGCTCCTGTTGTGTCTACAGAGATGTTGGTTCAGATTTATTTGTAGTAGTCTGCCTGCGTGTGTATCCACTTGATAAGTATCTTAGAGGCCTGGCAATTTATTTTAAGGGAATGGTTCTTTGGCCTCATCTCCCATTCTTTGGTAATTATGTACTCTGAACTACAGGGAGGTGATGAATGATGTATGCAAAGATCCATTGCTCAACTACTTTTCTGCTGTTTTATAAAGTATACAAATAAGATTTGTTTCATTTGGGTTTAATATTGGACCCTGACATTTGGCCAAGTTGCGATCAAGTTGCCAGTCATCCATGTGCATTTTTTTTCCTCTTGTCTTTTCTTGTAACAATTGCAGTTATCTCAGGTGTCATTGATTCATATAAATGCATGAACTTACAGTCATGCTACAAGGCCTTCCATTCTGTGACACTTGGGAACTTATAAACTAGTGACAAAGAATTCCCCAAACAAAATGTTTTAAGTTAAATACAGATTGATATTATTACAGTGGGCAAAAGCATCAACTCTGAGAATTTGTGCGTAGTACCACTGTGTGATCATTTTTTAATGGGTTTGTCAACTGCAGCTGGAAATAAAATCATCACATGGTTCCATTAAAATTGTTAGAAGCTATTGAAAGCTGTCAATTTTGTTGACTCTATATTTTTAAATGGTTTAAATATTATGAATGTGTTGTTCCAGGACTTTTTTTTTTAAGTTTGCACTTGTATCTAGTGTTCTGCCTGCCACATTGTCAAGTCCCAAGCTTCCCCAAAACCTGATGGGCTGACAGAGCTATATGTGTGACATCACTCAGGAGCTCACCGAAGCAAAGGTTGAGTTCAACACCATCCACTGTAAATAGCAGTCAGTCAAGCTGTCTGCAACTTAAGGCAGATAGAAATGTGACATGAAGTCATTTGGGATCTACTTTGGTTCTATTTTAAGTAATCAGACTTTTTTCATTTCTCAAAATATTTTTAGCTTTAACCCTCTCATTTTTCTCCACCAGATATACCTTGAATTCCAAGGTCAATTAAGTAGCATAAAATGTAGCTGAAAAATATATTTTGATGCAGTATGCTCTCTCTTGTACACTGAGATATTGATGACTCACCACAATGAGGGTTTGCAATGAATGCAGAATATATTCCTTGTCAAACTCTGTGGGTGTTAGAGGAAAAAAAGTAAATCCTTATTTTATGAAAGGAATACAGACAAATGACTTTCATATCATAAACCAGACTTGGCTTTGGAACTGATTTATAGTGATGAAGAGCAATATTTCTCCTTTCATCTCTCTAACCATCTTTTCATGTGTCTAACTTTCCAAGACCCACAAGGAAGCAAGGGATACCAAAAACATAGTACATTTAACCAAGGTAAGAAGCATTTTATATTACCTTGGTCCCATGAGTCATTACTTTTGATGTAAATAATTCATGACTTTGGTAGTAAGATCATCAGGTATACACCAGCAGAAAAGTATTTCATGTTCTTTGCAAAGAATGCTAAATTACTAACAATGTAAGAATACTAAAAGGCCCTCTTTGGAACATACCCACCCCAGACCTAACTATGCTGATATTCAGAGCCTTGATGAAGATGAAGGCTCATAAGCCTGTTGCCCATTTCCTTTGCAGAACTAGGGATATTGCAACAAATACATGAAAACTAATGCCAGTTTTAAATTGGGGCATTATATTTCAAAGCATTTCCCAGAATGAAAAAGGTTGAGGGGAGAACATGGTTCGTAACTTGCTAAATCACCAGATAATTTCAGCGTAGACTAAAATGAGTATAGATAGCAATGTGACTCTTTGGTCCATAAAAAGGGGGAAAAGGCTGAGAATTATGTCTGACCTAGGTCCATGCGGACATATGGAAAAGCCCATACGAGTTTTATAAGCGAATATTTCTGCATGTGTGTGTAAGTTCCAGGCTACATTGTAGATATTCCTCTTTGTAATTAACTAAATCTTAGATCTTACCCTGTGAATTCCTTCCTCTAAACTTAGCTATTGACTATTTTAATTTTATCACTTTTCATTGTCTTTAAAGTCGAAAATCATCAGCTTCTTAATGCTGCTCCCCATCCTTTCCTTTCAACATTGTTTTTCTTTGACTCTTATTTTCTCATACTTGTAAGTTTTATATATGTGCATGTGTATATGCATATATATAATTACAAATACAAATTTATATATGAATTATTAAAGTTGTATATGTATATTTTTTTCTTTTCCTGAAGATAAATCCCTAATGATTTGAGATAGCATTTTGATTTATCTTGATGTCATTCCTTCTCTAAATGAAGAAACAGTGATGACTAAAAACCACTATCCAAGTAGAATTTGTAGCTATACAGGAGACTCAAAGTTATTTTCTTTAGGACATCTCTGTGCTGATACATTCAGAAAAGATGTTTACATGCACATAAACCAATATATGGTATATATATAGTAACTACAACTTAAGTGGCCAGACTTTCTTGCCCAAATGCCTACAATGAGAGAATAGCTTTCTCTGAGGTTATATGGGTGGTGGGAGACTTAGGTTCCTCACTGTGGTATATAAGCAATGGATGCCATGGTTTTTTTCCATTTTATGAAATTATAAGATTTAGAGCTGGAAGGGACCTTAGAGAACATCTACACCAAATCCCGCATTTAACAGCTGAGGAGACTGAGGCCCAGAAAAGTTAAATGGCTTACCTAAGTCATAGATCTAGGAAGTGGCAAAACAAGATTTGAAACCAGTGGTCTTTTTATAACACCGGCACCTTTGATTCTAAAGGCCTTATGTTTCTACCTTGTGGACCTGGGGGGTTGAAAAAGTAGACCAAAAGAGTTTGCTATTTTTTCTTAGGATAAATTTAAGGCTCACTGGAGAGGGGAAAAAATTTTTGCCCAGTTCATATTATTAAGCACAAATCTTCATTCAGTAATCCTATACATATTTACCATACCTAGAAAGCCTTTCCCTTTCAAACTTTTTAGTTGGTAAAACCATGCCTAAATACTGTGATATTTGAGTTTCACTTTGTGGCCTGCAAAGTCAATGATTTGAAAGGATGCCCTAGGGTGAAATGAAAAACCTCCTTCATGAAGTTGTGGTCAAGATTAGTTTTAAAATAAATCCAGCTATAACATAAAATAAGACTACTGTGCAGCAGGAATGGAGAAAGAGCAAGTTATGCTCAAGACAGAAAAAAATATTTAAAATTACATAAGAATTCATCCAAGAAATTCCACCAGTTTCTTCCAAAGAGCCTGAGCAAGAAACCATTGTTAGGAATATAGAGCTTACTGCTTGATGCATGCTTTATTTTACAGAAATGTTTTCAAGTATTTTCTTGAATTCACGAATTCACATTTTTTTTTCCATGAATGTTCTTGGATAAAACCTTTTATTATTAAAATTTAACAAGTTTACCCTGTCTGTAAGACCTATCAGTAGGTATGTTGTGATGACACACAGGAAGTAAAAGACACAGAATCCTTCCCTCAAAAGAGTTTACAATATAATGGAGGACGTGGAAGATCATGGGATCATAGATCCAGAGCTAGAAGAGGCCATAGTGACCATGTAGTGCAGCCCCTTCATTTTGTAATCAGGAAACTCAGGCTTGAGGAGGACTTTTGTTCAGAATTATGAAAGTAAGAAAGAAAATAAGAGGTGGAATTGAGCCCATCTCTTCTGAGTCCAGAGCCAGTGCTCTTTCTGCTATAACAAAATGCTTTTTTACTAACTCAAGTGAAAGAACAAATTTACACAGAGGAGCTGGCTTATCTGATTTAGTGAAAAGAATGCTAGAATGAGGAAAGATATGGGTTCGAAACCTCCTCTGATACAATCTGTGTATATAACAGGCAAGTCACTTAAACCTTCTCAACCTCAGTGTCATCTATAAAATGGTGGTATAATATTATTAGTCTTAGTATCTGTCTCAGAAGGTTGTGAAGATCAAGTGAGGTCTTGTATGTAAAGTACTTTGTGTTCTATCTTATAATGCCAATCACAATAATTAACTTTTTAGAAAAGTTATTTAAAAGTGTTAAGAAATCTGATGTTCTATGACAGTAATAATGGCAATAATAATAATAATAATAATACATGTAACTAATTAGAGAAGTTATTTAAATTTTGGGAGGTATAAAAAGTATTGGGGCACTTTCTCTGGTTGTCTCCCATGCCTGGGATTCTCTCCTTCTTCATCTTTCCTCCGGGCTTCCTTCTGGTCCCAGCTAAAAATCTCACCTTCTACAACACGTCTTTCCCAGTCATACTTAATTCTAATGCCTCCCCTCTGTAAATTATTTATATGTGTATATATATGTATATATACAAATATATGTAGCTGTATGTAGCTTGACTGTACATATATCTTTGCTTATTGTCCTCCTCATTAGTTTGTGAGCTCTTTGAGACAAGGGATTGTCTTTTGCCTTTCTTTGTTATCTCCAGTGCCTAGCACATAGTAGGTGCTTAATAAATGCTTATTGACTGATAGGGGTTAGGTTAGCCAGGTCATTCGCCACTGCCTACAGAAGATCTTTTTTGATCCCCAGAGTTATTAGTGCTCCCCCTAAAATATTTTATATTTATTTTGTATCTCATGTCTATTTATTTACTTATCTGTGTTCGTGTTCTTTCCTTCAATGGACTATAAGTTCCTTGAGAGCAGGGCCTTTTTTTCCCCCCATTTTTGTCTTTGTATCCCCGATCAATCCATCAACTGGCCCATAGTTAGTCTCTTTATGAATGCTTACTGAATTGAATCTAACTGTAATCCCCTTTCCTCAAAATGAAAATAAAATTACATAATAATTAATCAAGAAGCAAGTGTTGCCTACTTATAATTTATTTAGGAAATATTTAATAGTTTCTTTGTGTTAGGTTTAGGTACTAAATGGGATATAAAATAAACATATGATATCAATCCTACCCCTCTAGGAGCTTACAGTCTAGTGGTAGAAATGAGACAAATACACATGAAGAAGATAAGTAATATTACAATCACTAAAATATTACAATCCCAGAATCCTGACTGATGCTGAAATGTGTAGGGAAGGGAGAGATAAATCATCAAAAAAACTGAAGATATATACAGTGGAATGGTGTAAATTATCCTGTATTTGAGAGAAGAACACTTGAATGCCAAAGATTTAAAAATTCAGAAAGGAACCTCTATAGGAAAACAAGTAGTATCCTTCAGCCATGGAAAACCACTTAGTTGGGGTTTTTTTTGTGTTTAGTCTTTTTTTTTTAACTTAGCTTACTTAATGACTAAAGGATAATGCCACAATTAGTTTTTAACATGAGACAAAAATGAAATTTAGCTATGGCAATAAATATTGCAAAAAGTAGGCACAGTGAAATTGGTTAAAAGTTTTATTATAAAATTAAATCAATACAGTAGAGATGCTCATCCTGCTGAGGTTTCAAATGTATTTTTACTCTTCTTTGTCTATACATATGCACAACTTTCTGAGTTGTCCTCTGTCCTACAAACACAGTGTTTTGTGGACCTCTAATACCCTAATAATCACATTGTATGTTTTAACTATTAGATTGTAAGCTCCATGAGGGTAGACTTTATGGATTATCTAAATTTCACACATTCCCCAGTGTCTGGCATTATGCTCTGACACAGTAGATATTTTCTGTTGTTCTCAAAGAAGGAAACCAAAGCCTCTTGAGATTATGAGGTTCTTGAAGGCGGAAACTTTAGATATTATCTTTCCTACCAACTAACATCCTCTGCCAATCTTTCATCATGGTGTGGAGGAGACACCTGGTGCTCAAGGTATGGTAAATCTTACCATGGCTCAGGCATAGAGATACACTCTCTATCTGTCATCATGAGCCCAGACTAGCTATACTGGAGAAGATTCCACCAAGTTGGCCTCAGGGTGCTAAATTTTTTGCTGCAGCAACTTTCAGAGACAATCTGTTTAATAGTCAGTCAATTGAGAAGCATGTATTAAGTACGTACGATATTTCCTGCACTGTGCATTGGGGATATAAAGACAAAAATGTTTTGGATGATAATGAACCTCGTATATTACAGATGAAAATTCAAATAAGTACATATAGACTTTGTATGTGAATATCTTTTGAAGTGAATAACTGATAGAAAATAATTGCAAGTTATCTGAAGATCTTAGAATTTACTTTTTGAATAGAAAGTTTTATCCTCAGTGATCCTGACTTCCTTTAATATCCATGTCAGGTGAAGTGAATCTTTTCAGTAGTGGAAGGAATTTTTAAAGACATTATTTGGTTGGGTTTTTTTCTGGTAATTTTTCAAAAATCTTTGTACCCGTTTACAGTTTGCCAAGTTCTAACATTTCTATGAGGCCAGACCCTTTTGGCTCTTTAAAAAAAAAAAAAAAGGAAAAAAAAGCAAGCTGAATCAGAGCCAGGGCCTTTCTTAGTTTACCTCAATTCAAGTTCATTCACTTTGGAGATTTCCAGCTGAAAACAAATAGGACATTCATCAAATAACCTGTAAAAGAACAGAGAATGGAAACTGAGCTCCAGAAAAACAGAATGAGAAATATCACTCAGTGAATTTCTGAAATTTTTTTGAAGTATACAATAAAACTCTCAGGGTAGATGATGGACTATTTGTATTCTTTTTGCCAGGGGTAATATCCAAGCTTAATAAATGTTTAACAGTTGCAATACCTGATATTGAGATAAAGGAGAAAAAAAAAAAAGAATTTGCTTATTGGCTTTAAGATAGCCTTTTAGTATCTTCAGGGTTAATTCATCTTGTGAAAACATGCCTTTACATTCAGGAAAATCTTGATGCATTCTCATAGACTAAAACTTTTTTAAATTTGCTATTTGTTACTGATATAGATACTACTTATCATCATCATTAAACATTGATGTGGTGTCTTTTGCACAAAGCAGACTACTAGATGCCAAGAATACAAAGAGATATGAGCCACAGGTAGTCTTTTGCCATCAAAAAGCTGCCACTTTGGATTTCTATAAAGTTCCCATTCCTTGTGCAAATTCTAAAAAGAAAGTGAGCAACTTATTAAATTAACGTATTTTAGTTGGCTTGGTTTCTTTACAAATTTCTTTGTTATCTGAAAAGCCAAGACTAATCAGTGTCCTATGGGTTGCATCAAACACCCCTAATCCTATTCACACACATCTTCATCATAAAATGAAGTTATGTTTTCACCATTTCACCAAATAACTTCAATTATATGTTGAGGGAGGCTTGCAAACATTCAACTCCAAATACAAACAAAAGTGATCATCATTTTGAGACTCTGTTCCCTCCCAAATTTTCAAGTTCTAGGTGAAATAGCAGAGAATAAAAAGATATGATCTAATGAATGAGAAAACAGCCAGGAACTGACCAAGATGAGGTAAAATTATACCATTATTTTCATCATTATTATTATTAGATAATTCACTTTCTCTAGTCAGTAGGGCACAATTTAGTACATTAAGTGAAAAAAAAGTTTACTTAGTAGATTCCAAAGTCATGCTTTTACCAGAGAGATCCCAGTTCAATTTCTCTTAAAGAATAACAATAACTTGTAACACTAATGCTTACCAAAATAATTGGTATTTAATAAGCTCATGATTATTTTTCATTCATTTACAAAAACCAACTTGCAATTTTCTGGAATGTCATGGATACCATTATTACATTGCATCTGATAGTACCAAATGCTAAAACTACAGAATAAGTGAACTCTAAATATCTGACCCTTCAGGGTCATCTAATCCAACTCCCCTAATTTTTCTTTTTTTTCTTTTTTTAAAAATTTTATTATTTTATTTTGATTTAGCAACAATCACTTCCCTATGGTTTTGAGTTTAAAGTTTTTCTCCCCCTTCCTCCCCACCACACTCCCCAAGATGGCACACAATCTGATATAGACTATACATTTACATTCCTATTAAACATATTTTCACATGAGTGAAGTTGTAAGTAAAAATTAAAACCAGTAAGAGGAACCATCAGAAAGAGGAAAGAAAACTTCACAGAAGAGAAAAAAAAATGATAGCAATTCAACTTCCCTAGTTCTTTCTTTGGATGTGGATAGCATTTTCTATCATGAGGTCTCTGGAGATGTCTTAGATCCTTGTAATGAGAAGAAGGGTTAAGTTTATCAATATTAGTCATCACACAACGTGGCTGTTACTGTGTACAAAGTTCTCTTGGTTCTGCTCACTTCACTGAGCATCAGACCATACAAGTCTTTCCAGGTTTTTCTGAAGTCAGCCTGTTCATCATTTCTTATAGCACAATAGTATTCCATTACATTCATATACCACAACTTGCTCAGCCATTCCCCAATTGATGGGCATCCTCTCAATTTCCAATTCTTTGCCACCACAAAAAGAGCTGCTATGAATATTTTTGTACATGTGGGTCCTTTTCCCATTTGTATGATCTCTTTGGGATATAGCCCTAGAAGTGCTATTGCTGGATCAAAGGGTATGCACATTTTTATAGCCCTTTGGGCATAGTTCCAAATTGTTCTCCAAAATGGTTGGATCATTTCACAACTCCACCAAAAATATGCATTAGTGTTCCAATTTTCCCACATCTTCTCCAACATTTATCATTTTCCTGTTTTGTCATGTTGGCCAATCTGATAGGTGTGATGTGGTACCTCAGAGTTGTTTTGATTTGCATTTCTCTAATCAATAATGATTTAGAGCATTTTTTCATATGACTATAGATGGCTTTAATTTCTTCATCTGAGAACTGTCTGTTCATATCCTTTGACCATTTATCAATTGGGGAATGGCTTGTGTTCTTATAAATTTGTCTTAATTCTCTATATATTTTAGAAATGAGGCCTTTATCAGAGAGACTGGTTGTAAAAATTCTTTCCCAATTTTCTACCTTCCTTCTAATCTTAGTTGCATTGGCTTTGTTTGTGCAAAAACTTTTCAATTTAATGTAATCAAAATTATCCATTTTGCTTTTCATAATGTTCTCTATCTCCTGTTTGGTCATGAATTCTTCTGTTCTCCATAGATCTGATAGGTAAACTATTCCTTGTTCTCCCAGTTTACTTATGGTATCAGCCTTTATATCTAAATCATGAACCCATTTTGACTTTATTTTGGTATATGGTGTGAGATTTGGGTCTATGCCTAGTTTCTGCCATATCTTTTCCAGTTTTCCCAGCAGTTTTTTTCAAAGAGTGGGTTCTTATCCCAGAAGCTGGGGTCTTTGGGTTTATCAAATAATAGATTACTATAGTCATTGACTACTGTGTCTTGCATATTTAACCTATTCCACTGATCCACCTCCCTATTTCTTAGCCAGTACCAAGCAGTTTTGATGATTGCTGCTTTATAATACAATTTAAGATCTGGAATTGCTAGGCCACCTTCCCCTGCATTTCTTTTCATTAGTTCCTTTGATATTCTGGACCTTTTGTTTTCCAAATGAATCTTGTTATTATTTTTTCTAACTCTATAAAATAATTTTTGGTAGTTTGATTGCTATGGCACTGAATAAGTAGGTTAGCTTAGGTAGGATTGTTATTTTTATTATATTAGCTCTGCCTACCCATGAGCAACTGATGTTTTTCCAATTATTTAGATCTGATTTTATTTGTGTGAAAAGTTGTGTTCATAGAGTTCCTGGGTTTGTTTTGGGAGGTAGACTCCTAAATATTTTATAATGTCTACAGTAAGTTTAAATGGGATTTCTCTTTCTATCTCTTGCTGTTGGGCTTTGTTGGTAATATATATAGAAATGCTGATGATTTATGTGGGTTTATTTTATAGCCTGCAACTTTGCTAAAGTTGTTTATTAAAGTAGTTTTTTACTTGATTCTCTAGGATTCTCTAAGTATATCATCATGTCATCTGCAAAGAGTGATAGCTTTGTTTCTTCTTTGCGTATTCTAATGCCTTCAATTTCTTTTTCTTCTCTTATTGCTAAAGCTAAGTTTCCAGTACAATATTGAATAACAGTGGTGATAATGGACATCCTTGTTTCACCCCATCTTATTGGAAATGCTTCTAGCCTGTCCCCATTACATATAATGCTTGCTGAAGGTTTTAGATAATGCTATTTATTATTTTAAGGAAGACTCCATTTATACCTATGCTTTCTAGTGTTTTTAATAGGAATGGGTGTTGTATTTTATCAAAAGCTTTTTCTGCATCTATTGAGATGATCATGTGGTTTCTGTTGGTTTTGTGTTGATATGCTCAATGCTGATAGTTTTCCTAATATTGAACCAACCCTGCATTCCTGGTATAAATCCTACCTGGTCATAGTGTATTATTCTTCTGATAAGTTGCTGCAATCTACTTGCTAGTATTTTGTTTAAAATTTTTGAATCTATATTCATTAGAGAAATTGGTCTATGATTTTCTTTCTCTATTTTGACTCTTCCTGGTTTAGGTATCAACACCATATTTGTATCATAAAAAGAATTTGGTAAGACTCCTTCTTCACCTATTTTCCCAAATAGTCTATATAGTATTGGAATTAATTGTTCTTTAAATGTTTGATAGAATTCATGTAAATCCATCTGGCCCTGGAGATTTTTTCCTAGGGAGTTCATCAGTGGCTTGTTCAATTTCTTTTTCTGAGGTGGGGTTATTTAAGTATTTTACTTCTTCTTCTGTTAATATGTATCCATTTCACTAAGATTGTCAAATTTGTTGGCATATAGTTGGGCAAAATAATTCCTAATTATTGTTTCAATTTCCTCTTTCTTGGTGGTAGCTTCACCCTTTTCATTCTTGATACTAGTACTTTGGTTTTCTTCTTTCTTTTTTTTAATTAAATTAACCAAAGGTTTATCTATTTTATTGTTTTTTTCCCCTAAAACCATCTCTTAGTTTTATTTATTAGTTCAATGCTTTTCTTAATTTCAATTTTATTAATTTTTCCTTTGGTTTTCAAAATTTCTAATTTTTGTGTTTATTTGAGGATCTTTAATTTGTTCTTTTTCTAGTTTTTTTTTAGTTGTATGCCCAATTCATTAATCTCCTCTTTTTCTATTTTATTTATATAAGCATTTAGAGATATAAAACTTCCCTAAGAACTGCTTTCACTGCATCCCATAAGTTTTGGTATGTTGTCTCATTATTGTCATTCTCTCTCTTTTTTTTTTAGGCAGTTGGGGTTAAGTGACTTGCCTAGTGTCACACAGCTAGTAAGTGTCAAGTGTTTGATCTGAGGCCAGATCTGAACTCAGGTCTTCCTGACTTCAGGGCTGGTGCTCTATCCACTGCACCACCTAGCTGCCCCTATTGTCATTCTCTTGAATGAAATTATAGATTGTTTCTATGATTTGTTGTTTGACCCAGTCATTTTTTAGCATTAGATTATTTAGTTTCCAATTAATTTTTAGTCTATCTTTCCCTGGCCCTTTATTACATATAATTTTTATTGCATCATGATCTGAAAAGGATGCATTTAATATTTCTGCCTTTCTGCATTGGATTGTGAGGTTTTTATGCCCTAGTACATGGTCAATTTTTGTGTATGTGCCATGTACTGCTGAAAAAAAGCATATTTCCTTTCTATCCCCATTCAATTTTCTCCAGAGGTCTATCATACCTAACTTTTCCAATGTTCTATTCACCTCCTTAACTGCTTTCTTGTTTATTTTGTGGTTAGATTTTTCTAGTACAAAGAGGGGGAGGTTGAGGTCCCCCACACTAGTATAGTTTTGCTGTCTGTTTCTTCCTGTAACTCCCTGAACTTCTCCTGTAAGAATGTGGATGCTATACCTTTTGGTGCATATATGTTTAGTAATGATATTACTTCATTGTCTATGGTGCCTTTTAGCAGGATGTAGTTTCCTCCTTATCTCTTTTGATTAGATCTATTTTTGCTCTTGATTTGTCTGAGATCAGGATTGCTACCCCTGCTTTTTTTACTTCAGCTGAAGCATAATATATTCTGCTCCAGCCTTTTACCTTTACCCTCTATGTGTCACTCTTTTTCAAACATGTTTCCTGTAAACAACATATTATAGGATTATGGTTTCTAATCCATTCCGCTATCCGTTTCTGTTTTATGGGAGAGTTCATCCCATTCACATTCACAGTTATGATTACTGTGTCTTTTTCTCCATCCTTTTTTCCCCCTATTTATACTTTTCTTTCTCCTTTCTCCTTCCCCCCCACTAGTGTTTTGCTTTTGACCACCACCTCCTTCAGTCCCTCCTCTCTTTTATTATCCCTTTCCCTTTTCTTCCCCTTTACCCTTACTGCTTGTTCCCTTCCTTATATCCCCCCTCCCTTTTCTTTCTCCTTTTCCCTCCTACTGCCTATAGGGCAAGTTAGATTTCTATACCTAACTGATTGTGTTATTCCCTTCTTGAGCCAAATCTGATGAAAGTAAGGTTCAAACAATGCTCGCACACTCTCCCCCCCCCCCGGCCCTTCTTTCCCTCTGCTGTAATAGGATTTTCTGTCTTTTCCTGTAATGTAATTTACCCTTGACTGCCCCCTCCTTTCTCAGTACATTTTCTAAGATCAAATTAATCCCCTTATTTGGATCCATTTAACCCACTTGGTTAGATTTTTTTTATCATTACATCAAAGTCAACTAATATCCACCCTCTTTATGTATATACTCCTTTAACAGGGTGTAACAACAATACACTTCTCAAGAGTTGCAAGTGTCATCTTCTTTGTAGGGATGTAAGCAGCCTGCTCTCATCAACAACATATTGTATCCTTCTGTCCCATTTACCTTTTTATGTCTTTCTTGAGTCTTGTACTTGAAGACCAAAATTTTTGTTGAGCTCTGGTCTTTTTATGAGGAAGGTTTGGAAGTCCCCTATTTCGTTGAATATCCATCTTCTCCCTTGAAAAATCATGCTCATTTTTGCTGGGTAGTTGATCCTTAGCTGCAATCCAAGCTCCTTTGCCTTATGGAATATCATGTTCCACACCCTATGGTCTTTTAATGTAAAAGCTGCAGGGTTCTGTGTAATCCTGACTGTGGTTCCATGATATTTACATTGTTTCTTTCTGGCTGCTTGCAGCACCTTCTCTTTCCTCTGGTAATTTTGGAATTTTGCTATTATATTCCTTGGCATTTTCAATTTGGGATCTCAGGTGGTAGAGCAGTGTATTCTTTCTATGGTTATTTTACCTTCTGGTTCTAGGACTTCAGGGGCAGTTTTCCTTTATGATTTCCAGAAGGATACTGTCCAGGCTCTTTTTTTCATCATGATTTTCCATTAATATAATAATTTTTAAATTTTCTCTCCTGAATCAATTTTCCAGTTTGGTTGTTTTACCGATGAGGTATTTTACATTTTCATCTATTTTTTTCATTTTTTTGTTTCTGTTTGACTGATTCTTGCTCTCTCATAGAGTCATTAGTTTCCATTTGTCCAATTCTAGTTTTTAACAGATTGTTTTCTTCTGTTAGTTTTTGTCCTTCCTTCTTCAATTGGCCAATTGTATTTTTGAAGGACTCTTCTACCTCTCTCATTTGACTTTTAAAGTCCTTCTTGAGCTCTTCTAAGAAGGCTTTTTGGGCTTCAGACCAGTTCATATTCCCTTTTGATGTTGCAGATGTGGGTTTGTTGCCAATGTTGTCCTCTTAAGAATTTCTGTCTTGATCTTCACTCTTCTCATAATATGAATCAATGGTGCATTTCTTTGTACTCATGGTGTTTCTTTATTCCCTGGCCTTTAAAGAGATTGAGCTCTCCTGCTGGGGAACAGAGGGCACTGACCCAAGATTCTTGTGTTGGGAGCCTAGGTCTTGATCAGTGGCTTTGTGTGCTGGGGCCTCTTATGTTGGCAATTGGAGGCTGTAGGGTTTTGGTAGCTTACCTCATGTTGGGCTGGAATCAGCAAGGCTGGAACTTTTCAAGCAATTCTAGGTTTCCTGCTTTTCCTTTCCTTTAGTTTTCTTCAGCTTCTTTTAGATGGGTGCTGCAGGGTGCTTATCTGCCTGGGGCCCTTTCTAGTGCTGCTTCCCTTATTTTTGCTGAGGCACTGGGAGACCCATTTGCTGGGCTGGTGCAGTGCTGCTCCCCATCTTTCTTCTAGTTCAGTTGTTCCAGGGTTTTTTTCTGGGGTGATATTTTCTGGGTTTTCAGAGGTTGATAGGGGAGAGTGAGAGCAACTACCTTTTTACTCTACCATCTTGGCTCCCAGAAGCGCAGAACTCCCCTAATTTTTAGGGATGAAGAAATTGAGGCCTATAAATGTTAAGTGACTAACCAGGTATATATGAATAATTAGTGGCAAAGTTAGGATTGAACTAAGTCTCCCAAGTCTTAGTCCAAGTCTTTATACCAGAATATTGGTTTCTGACTTGCTGGCCGGGACCGCTGGGGGCAGTACAATTATTACAAAAAGCGTGAGAGTCTATATATGCACCAGCTATAGGCATTTTGATCTTTAGTTATTAGCCTCATCAAAATCTATCACATGACTCCCCTTAAAAAATAAGCAAGCTTATCTTTGTAGAGTAAATGAACAGTGTTTCTTGCACACATGTATATTAGTATTTTTCAAATTTAAGTCAGTGCTCTTCTGATTAATAAATATAAATTCATCTAAGTGTTACTCATTTCATAGCAGATTTTTATCACTGTACTTTCTTAATTAACAGATACTAATAGTACAAATGCTATCATCTAAGTTTGGGGGGAGTCTGTTGCCTTTTTTGATATAGGAAAGGGGTCATCATACTCACTTAAAAAAAGGGTGAGAATCATTGAAATGATTTTCAATTATAGAATCACTGAATTTCTCAGTTGGAGGAAAATGTAGAGCTACCACCTGAAAACAGAATGTGAATGCTTTTGTCCTAAGAATTTTAATAGTCCAGAGCACAATTTCTTTAAGTACTATGTGAATATCCATAAAACATAATACTTTCAGGTCTCTTTCAACTTACGTCATTTTTTTAAAAGATATGATTTCTCAAAAAACAAAAAAGAATTACAACTGTTCACATGGATTACTATGAGAATATTTGCCTTTTGGCCAAATCACAAGTGTTTAAGTCTCCTACTTTTCTTTTACATGAAATTTTGATTCAAAAGGAAAAAGTTTATTATGCTTCTGTTAAAGAAATCTCCTCTTGCTGCTTTGAATAGCAGATTGGCTGATAGGACCCACATTTGGGGAGGGAAAAACCCAGGGCCAGCCAATTAGCACAATTAAATCTAACAAAGGCTCAGCCTCAGTTAGGCAGGAAATCTTTAACAGGAAAGCAAGCCTTGGAAACAATTGTGTAGCTTACTGAAGGGAATAGAGGCTAGCTGAGATCCAAGCATGATCTGAAGTCATTTAAGGTGAGCATTTGAATTCACTCAACAGAAGGGGTAAAGGCAGAACTGGAGTTTATGGGATAAAGCCAAGATTTTAACAAGTGGGCAGGCAACCAAAGGCCAGGGAAAGGCAAGACAAGATCAAGGCTACATGGGAGTGCAGTTTGGCAGTCTACTTTCTTGGGAGGCACAGTGTCTGAGGTAAAAGGGGATGATCTTGACTAGAAAAGAAAAAAAGTGGTTTGCTATTGCCTGGAATTGTACCATGAGCAACTAAAATGTCAGAACACTAAGAAAGGGATTTAGTCTTGAAATTAACAATAGTTTCAGATTCTATTACTTTAGAGGGCTGTGTTAACAAATCTGCTAAAAGAAAGGTAGATCTGAAAGTGGCTATGAATCTTTTGAAAAAAATCACTTTTTGGAAATTAGTGGATTGGGTGGGATTGGGTCTTCCTGTCTCACCCAGGCTAGAAGTGTAGTGGGTATGATCCCTTTACTAATTGGGCCTGATCCCTTTACTAATTGGCACTAGAACTACCATATGTCATTTTTACTTCTGCTGTGTATATATATATATATATATATTATATATATATATATAATATATATATATATATTATATATATATACACATACATATATATATATATAACATACATATATATATGTATATATATATATGCATATATATATATACATATATATATGTGTGTGTGTGTGTGTGTGTGTGTATGTATATATTTGTGTACCTCCCACCAGAATGCAAGTTTCTCACAAGAAGAGATTGTATCATTCTTTGTATTTGGCACAGTGCCTGTCACATACAGGACACTTAATAACTGCTTGTTGATTAGTTTATTAATGGATCTCTGCTCTTATTCATATAGGTAGGCCTTGCAGTAAGACAGATAATAAGCCATTCAGCCCTTATTATCCATTGTGATAATATTGTCTGTGTTGTCCATACTGGCCTCTAAATTCTCCATTGAAGATGTACTTGATATTTTGAAAGCCTTCCTCTAGGTCTTCTAACATTCTGCTAGCTAGACTTTGTTCTTGCCATATGATTGGTCCACTCCTTTTGCAATCACCTGTTTTCTGGATGATGTATCTCACACTCCATTTATTTGTTTGTTTGTTTGTTTATTTATTTTTAAAAGCAATTGTTTCCTTTTTTAAAAGTAATAGTAAACATTAAATATGTACCCAATAATAATAACTAACATTAAAATTTGGGGAACATTTAACATATATTGTCTTGTCATCCTCAGAAATAGTCTGTGAAGATAATATCCTCATTTTTTTCAGATGAGAAAATTAATAATGATTCAGATGAAGAAATTAACATTAAATGATTTGCTCAAGGTCTCACAGTTGTCAGTATCTGAGGTAGAGTTAGAACTCACATCTCATGACTCCAACTCCATTGATCTAATGACTATATGATCTTTTCATTTCTTTTTTTAGTAGTATTTTATTTTTCATCCAGTTACATGTCAAGAAAATTTTTAGCATTCATTTTTATGAGATTTTGAGTTCCAATTTTTTCTCCCTCCCTCCTTCCCATCCCCTTTTCTGAAAATGGTAGGAAGTTTGATATAGTTTATACATGTGCAATCATGTAAAAACATTTCCATATTAGTCACAGTTGTGAAAGAAGAAATAGATCAACAGGAAAAAAAAACACAAGAAAGAATAAAGTTAAGTGAAAAAAATATGCTTCAATCTGCATACAGAGTCTACCAGTTCTTTATGGATGTGGATATGGATAGCATTTTCCTTTGTTAGTCCTTCGTACTTGTCTTAGATCATTGTGTTACTGAGAACTGATTCACTCATAGTTGATCATGCACAATGTTGCTGATACTGTGTACAGTGTTTCCTTGGTTTTGCTCATTTCACTTTGCATCAGTTTATACAAGTTTTTCCAGGTTTTTCTGACATCTGCTTGTCTATTATTTCTTATCGTACAAGAGTATTCCATTACATTCGTGTACCACAGCTTCTTCAGCCATTTCCCAATTGATGGGCATCCACTCCATTTCCCATGTTTTGCCACCACAAGAAGGGCTGCTATAAATATTTTTGCACCTATATGTCCTTTCCCCTTTTTTATGATCTCTTTGGGATACCGACCTAGTTGTGGTATTGCTGGATCAAAGGGTATGCCCAGTTTGGTTGCCCTCTCAACTTCTCCAACATTTATAATTTTCCTTTTTTGTCATATTAGCCTATCTGATAGGTGTGAGGTAGTACCTCAGAAATGTTTTAATTTGCATTTCTCTGGTCAGAAGTCACATTCCACTTTTAACTTGTAAGTCATGCTTGATAATGTGCTAAAACCTCCATGTTTATACTACTCATCTCTCCATTTCCCCAATGCAGTCTAACCCTCTGGCTTCCACAGAAGGGAAACTAGGTGGTACAAAGGTTAGAGTGCTGGACCTAAAGAAAGGAAGTGGCCTAAAGTGAGGAAGAATCATCTTCCTAAGTTCAAATCCCATTGTACGGAGTTGGCAGAGTCAAAATATAATCATGTAATATTACTTACGAACTACAATTACAAAACAACTTATCATCAAGTGCAAAATAGAATAGTATAAATTACATATACAAGTAGTGAAAAGATAGCTGCTAAATTTGGAGTCACAGGATCTGGGTTCAGATCTCTGGCCTGTCATTTACTGCTTGTGTGACCTTAGGCAACCAGTCAATAAACATTTTTGTTTTTGTTATTCAGTAGTTTCAGTCATGTTCAACTCTTTATGACCATATTTGGGGTTTTCTTGGTGAAGATACTGGAGTAGTTTGCCATTTCCTTCCCCAGCTTATTTTACAGATGAGGAAACTGAGGCAAACAGGGTTAAGTGACTTGCCCAAGGCCACACAGCTTGTAAGTGTCTGAAGCTAGACTTGAACTCAGGAAGATGACTCTTCTTGACTTCAGGCCCAGCACTATATCCACTGTACCACTTAGCTACCCAGCAAACATATATTCAGCACCTATTATGTGTTGAGAACTGTCTGGGCTCAGAGATAAAAATGCAGTGAATGAAACAATCTCTAATCTCAAGGAGTTTATATATTCTTTGGAGAACAGAGTGCCTTGAGTGAGGAACAGAAAGAATGCCAGTTTGACTGGAGGGAAGAGTTGGGGGTGAGGAGGTGGGGAGGAAATGGTTAAGAATGGATGAGTCTGGAAAGATAGGTTTTGGCCAGGTTGTTTAGGGCTTTAAAAGTTAATTCACTTAATTTTACTGGACCTGAGTCTATAAAATTAGTTGAACTAGATGAATTCCAAGATCTCTTCTGATTCTAAAATTTGTGATGCTGTATAGATTCAATGAGTGATCGGCATGGAGGAGGATTCCTTCCTGCATAGGAGCACTTCTAAGAGGAGGTAATTGTGAATAGATCTTTAAAGAGGTAATGACAATGGGTTATTCTAGAGCAGAAAAGAAGATAGTCTGTGATGCTGAACTGGTTTCCATAGAATTGTGGGGGTAGCAATTAGTCATTTCTGGGCTTGGGGAATATGAAGAGCTGGGAATGGAAAGGTAAAATGGAAAGACCATCTTAGGAAGCAGAAGGAGTGGAAGAGGGAAGGGATTAAACAGTAATAAATGTTTATCATCATCCTCATTATTATCATGCCTACTATGTGCCAGGTACTCTGAGTACTTAATAAATACCTGATTTGATGAGATAATGGGAGGCCCTATAATTCTCCCTCTGGCCACATTTCTTCTACCCTATAGTGGGAAAATGCTTCATAGGTATGGAGGGAGGGAGACCACCCCTAGCCTAAAGGTCTTAAGCATAATACTCCACCAGCTAGAACGCATAGGTGTACTTCTGCATTCAGCCTCCAAAACTCTCCAATTTATTTTCATTAAATTTCACCTATATAAAATCACTGATAGAGAGTATACTCACTGTATGCTATACCTTGAGCATTATATAGGGATGGTACCCTCCTAGGAGCAGCTCTTTTGAAAAATAAGAAAAGATGGGATTGGATAGGTATGGGTAAAGTAACATGTTGCTTTGATGCTGGGATAGGAACATTTCATTCAGCATAAGAACTGTTATAATAAATTCTTGAGCAGTGCTAAAAAAAAACACCTTTTATGTTTATGGCAGCTTTTTGTGGTGGCTAAGAATTGGAAATTGAGGGAATGCCCATCAATTGGGGAAAGGCTGAATAAGCTGTGGTATGTGATTATGATGGAGTATTATTGTGCTATAAGAAATAACAAGCAGGATGATTTAAGAAAAACCTGGAAAAACTTATATGAACGGATATAAAGTGAAATGAGCAGAACCAGGAGAATGTTGTACACAGTAACAGTAATATTACACAGTGAAGAACTATGAATGATTTAGCTATTCTCAGCAGCACAGTGATCCCAGACAATCCCAAAGGACTTATGACGAAACATGATATCCTCCTCCAGAGAAAGAACCGATATTGTCTGAATATAGACTGAAGCATACTGATTTTCTCTTCCTTCCTTCCTTCCTTCCTTCCTTCCTTCCTTCCTTCCTTCCTTCCTTCCTTCCTTCCTTCTTCCTTCTTTCCTTCCTTTCTTTCTTTTTTCTTTTTATCCTTCTTTCTTTCCTTTCTTCCTTCCTTCCTCTTTTTTTTTGTTTGAGTCATCTTGTAAAAAATGACTAATATGGAAATGTTTTACATGATTGCACGTGTATAACCCATACTGGATTGTTTGTTGTCTCAGGGAGGGAGGCTTAGAATTTGGAACTCAAAGTTTTTTTAGAATCTAAAAAATTATTTTATCATGTAATTGGGGGAAGAAATAAAATATTATTTAAAAAGCAACAACAACACCTTTTGTTGACATAGGTGGAGAATAGAGAGGACCTGAAGTTGGAAAGACCACTTCAGAGACTTTTGCAGTAGTACAAATATGAGAGTTTAAATTAGTCTGGTATTTATAGAAATAAAGAGAAGGGAGGAAATATAAAAAATATTGTGAAGGAAAAAAAACAACAGGCCTTGGGAACCCCCTCAGAGTAAAAGAAGACACCAGAGCTTATCTCGTTGAACCCATATCAGGAATAGTATCCTTTCTACAACATCCCTAGCAGGTGGTTGTCCAGCTTTTGCTTGAAAATCTTAGGGGCTGAAGAACCTACTACTTTCTGAGGCAATTCATTCCAGTTTTGGATAGCTCTAATTGCTTAGAAGGTTCCCCTTATATGGAGCTGAAATGTGCCTCCCTGCAACTTCTGGCCATCATTCCTAGCTATGTCCCCTGAGGCTGGGCAGAACAAGCCTAATTATCTCTTCCATGGGACAAGCTTCAGATACTTGAAGAGTCTTCCATATGTTTTCTAGGCTAAACATCCTTAATTCCTTCAACTAATCACATGCGGCATCTTTTTTGGCCGCCATTCCTCTACCCAATCCTGGAGTTCTGTTCTAGTTCTTTTACTCTTTCCATTCTGCACTCCCTCCTTTTAGCTATAACCTCAAGGGCAAATTCCCAAATGTATTTAATCAGTCTTGAGCTCTCTCCTGAAGGTTAATCTTACATTCTCCATTGTGTTCAGGACCAAAGCCAATTACTGAAGTGAGCAATGTATATTGAAGCAGATATTTTGAGCAGGGAGAGCCAAAAAAAAAAGATACTTTGGTTTCCCTTACCACTGTCACCAATAAAATTCCACTTCTGTGAAGTTAATGCTTAACACTCTTATAGTCCTACTTCAGTCATAGTATCATTACAGCAAAGAAGATTAGTATAGTAGGTGGAAGGAACAAAATGTTAGTAGCAGTGGCTCCCAGCAGCCCCAACGAGCTACCAAAAGACTATAGAAAGCCACTGTGGACAGTGGAATTTCCAGGGTGGGAAGTATATATTTTATTTGTTGTTGTTGTTTAGCTATTTTCAGTTGTGTCCAACTCTTTGTGACCCCATTTGGGTTTTCTTGGCAAATCTTCTGAAGTGGTTTGCCATTTCCTTTTCCAACCCATCTTACAGATGAGGAAACTGAGGCAGAGTTAAATGACTTGCCCAGGGTAACACAGCTAGTGTCTGAGGCCAGTTTTGAACTCAGGGAGATGAGTTTTCCTGACTCCAGGTCCGGCATTCTATCCACTGTGTTACCTAGCTGCTCGCTGGTATGTATGTATGTATATATGTACATACATAATAGTCTGGCCATTTGGTTTGAGGAGAGCTATATACGGGATACCTACTCATTTCATCTTCCCTTGAAACATAACTAAGTAGTTACAGAATTTCTTTTCCCTTATATAATGTAGTAAGAGCAGCTAGGTGGCACGATAGATATAGTACTGGGCCTGGAATCAGGAAGACTGGGGTTCAGATCTAGCCTCAGACACTTACTAGAGCTGTGTGACCCTGACCAGAGTCATTTAACTTCTGTCTGCCTCTGTTTCCTCAATTGTAAAATGGGAATAATAATTCACCGACCTCACAGGGTTGTTGTCAGAATCAAATGAAATAATAATTGTAAAGCATTTAGTACAATGCCTGGTACATAGTAAGTTCTGTATGAATATTATTATTATTCTCATTATATGAGGTTATATTTATAAAAGCATTTAGCACAGTGCCTGGCACATGGTAGGTATTTACTAAATGCATGTTCCCTTCTTGAGAGCATCATCTAATCACTGAGTTTCACAACTTCTAGGCCCTCCTTTACTCCTCACTGTCATTCCACATATGCAATCATATACTAAATCTTGTAAAAGTTTGTAGAAAGCTTCATGAGGAAGGTGACACTTCAGCAAAGTTTTGGAGGAAACCCAGGTTTTCCAAGAGGCAGAGGTGAGGAAGAAGTGAATTCCAGGCATGAGAAAAACCAGTGAAAGCCACTGGGATGGGAGATGAGAGGTCATGTTTGCCAAACGGCAAGCAGGTTAATTTGGCCAGATCACAGAGTATGTGGAGGGAAGCAGTCCCCCACAGAAGTCAGAAAAGTAGAAAGGAGCTAGGCTTCGGAGAAAATTACTGTGGATCCTAGAGGTAATAGGGAGCTACTAGAATTTTGAGGGTGGGAGGCACAGTATGATCAGAAATGAACTTGAAATCACTAGGGTGCCTGCGTGGAGAATGGATTGGATTACAGAGAGGTCTGAGACGGGGGACCAGTTAGAAGAATATGAAAGTAATCAGTTGAAGAGTGATGAAGGCATGAATTTGAGTAGGGCCTGCCTGAGTGGAGAGAGAGGGAACGTATGTGAAAGTTGTTTTGGAGATAGAAATAAGATGTGGCGAGTGATTGGCTTTGTGGGGTGAATGAAAGCAAGGAAATAAAGATGATGGTGCTCTTAATAGTAATAGGGAATTTTAGAAGAGGAATGGGTTTACATGCAAAGATAATGAGATCAGTTTTTGACATGTTGAGTTTTCTATCAGCAGATTTCCACCCCCACCCCCACCTTTGAAGAAGAGGTGTTAAAAGCTGACTAAATGGGATCATTAACGCTTTATAAACTTCCTTCGATTTTCAGTTCTTTTCATAATTCTTCTGTTTTCAGCCCCGTTTCAGGACATACGTCTTAAAATACATTTAAAACAGTAATTTGTAAAATGACTCTTTGGTGGTTTAATCACAGCTCGTAGTCTGTCATCAGAAAGGTGTTGAGCATGTGTTTGCTAAGAAGAGTGATCCCTTGTCATTTTACTTTTTTTTTACACGTCTCCTTTCATTAAACCTGATTTCCCCTCCTCTTACACCATCTACCTTGTTTTTCTTTAATAACATAGTTTTTCCTACACCAAGCTTGGTTTTTCTCTCCCTTTTTAGTAATTTCTCCTTTTTCAAACTCCTTTGGAAGTCTAGTCCATCCCTACGCCCTGCCATTTTAGAAAAGAGGAAAGAAAGGCCCAAAGTGCTTAAATGACTTGCCCCAAATCACAGAAGCTCATAAGTGTCTAAATAGGATTTCAGACCCAGGTCATCTTGGCTCCAAGGCCAGTACCCTCTTCACTATGCCATCCTATTATACATTAGGAAAAGAGTATAACAGTTACAAACCAGACATTATGGAATCCATTGTGGTAGCCAAAATTTGACTTATGATAATACATACTACTCTGAGCCTGCACATAAATAGTTCCACCTACACTGGGCTCCTTGAACTCATGAAGAACAGCTTGGTGTCCTCTTAGCATCTCCCTACTTGTGGCAGGTATCAATTCCCTATTAATCATTTTTGTTCCAGCCTTTCCATTCCAAAGATCAGTCTCCCTGGCATAGAAAACATAACCAAATTGAATTGAGCAACTCCATCATCTCCATTTTTGGTTATTATCATTTCACCTTCCACAAGCAGTGATCCTAACCCTTCTAGATAACTAGCTGGCACAGTAGATAGAGCACTGAACCTGGAGTCAGGAAGACCCTGAGTTCAAATCCTGGCTCAGAAACTTAGTAGCTATGTAACTCTAGGCAAGTCACTTAATCTTAGTTTTCTCATCTATAGAATGAAATGATTATGCACTTAACTCCCAAGAACATTGTGAGGATCAACTGAGATAATGTTTGAAAAGCCCTTTGCAAACCTTAGAGCTCTCTATAAATTCTAGCTATTATTATTTTTTTTCAGATTTTTTATTATCATTTTCGATATGTTTTTAAAACACAACAACCTGGGGAGTTAGGTGCTGTTATTATCCCAATTGTACAAATGAGGAAGCCGAGGCCAACAGAGGTTAAATGACTTGCCCAGGGTCACACAGTTAATACATGTCTGAGGCTGATTTCAAACCCAGGTTCTTTCTGAGTCCAGGCCCATTGCTCTATCAACGGTACCACCCGCTGCATCCAGGCATTCTCTGTCCTCTTTTGACCAAAGTAAAAGTCTGACCATGTCACTTATATGCTTGAGAAATTCTTCTGTTCCCTATTGTGTCAAAGATAAGATACAAAATTCTCTGTTTGGCATTTAATCCCTTCACTGTCTGTCTCCAGTATTTTTTTTTCTAGATCCTTTTCCCATTACTACTTACAAACTCTGTTTTCCAGCTAAGAAGATTTTACTCCAGTAACCAGTCATGAACTAGAAAAGTGATGCTTCCCACCTCTTGTCAGAAACAGATTACCATAACATTGCTTTTGATTCTTCTACCATCTGACTACTCCCCAGTTTTCTTTTCTAGATATTCATCCATATTAAACCTATTAACTGTGTGTATACCTCAAGCCTTAGTATACTCTCACTTGATGCTCTTCTCATTTTCCTCTTGGCTTCAATTATTATCTCTCTGCTGATAACTCCCAGATCAATACGTCTAGTGCTAATCTCTTTTTGAAGCTTCAGTCTTATATCACCAACTGCCAATTGGATATTTCCAACCGGATGTCCCATGGGCATCTCAAACTTAGCACATCCGTAATAGAACATATCTTTCCACCCCAAACACATTTCTCTTCCAGATTCCCCTCTTACTGTGAAGGACACCATCATTCTTGTATTCATCCAGGATGGCAGTCTCAATGTGTCATATCAGCCTCTCATAGTCATTCACACTTTATGTTGCATCAGTTGGTGAATCTTGTCATTTCTCCCTTCCCTACACCTCCTTCAATCTACTCGTAAAGTCACCATCCTAATTCAGGCCCTCATCCCTTCCCACCCAGACTATTGAAGTAACTGGCCTCCTTGCCTCAAGTTCTCTCCACTCCAGATCCATCCTCAATACATCAACAAAAGTGATTTTCCTAAAGTGTGGGTCTGTCCATATTCTCTTCCAAACCCCTAATAAACTTCAGTGACTTCCTGTTACCTCCAGCATCAGCTATAAAATGTTTGACATTTAAAGATATTCACATCCCTTTTCCTCCTACCTTTTCAGTTACCTTTCTTACCATGTTTTACATTTTACTGTCTTCCACATACTCCATAATCCAAGCATAGTGGCCTTCTTGCTAAGTCTCCCCACAACATTACATCTTCTCTCTCTGTGTCTTTGTGCTGGTTGTCTCACATGCTTGGAATGTTCTCCCTCCTCATTTCCGTCCTGTAGAATCCCTTGGCTTCCTTCATGACTCAACTCAAATGCTACCTTCTGTATCAGGCCTCTCCCTCTCCCTCTCTCCAGCTAATAGAGCCTTCCCCTCTAAGATTAAGATTCCATCTACTGTGTATGCATTTTTTATAAATTTATTTCGAAATGTGTTTTTCCCCCCTCCCTCCCACCCCAATGTAAGATCTTGGAGGAAAGGGACTTTTTTTTTGTTTTTTCTTTGTGACAGCTCTTAGCCCAATGACTGTAATATGATAAGCATTTAATAAGTATTTGTTGGTTAGTTGATTGATTGATGAAACATAGAGAAAGGAACCATATGCATGAAAATATTTGTAACAGTACTTTTTGGTTGTAGCAGAGAACTGGAAACAAAATAGGTGCACATCAATTGGGGAATGGTTGAACAGATTATATATATGAAGATAATGGAGTATTGCAGAGTAAGAAATAAAAAAGGATAAATTCAGAGAAACCCAGCAAGAACCATGAGGAGAACCAGGAGAATAATTTATACAGTTACTATGGTATTGTAAAGGAAAACAAATTTAAAAACATTAGAACTCTAATCAATCTAGTAACTAATCACAAGCACAATAGAATGATGTTGAAGCATCTGTACCACCTGTTGACAGAGAATTGATAGGTTGTAGGTACAGCGTAAGACATACATTGTCCAAAGTGACAAGTGTGTGAATTTGTTTTGCTTGATTAACTTATTTGTTACAAAGGAGAGGTTTAGGTTTGGTTTTGGGAGAGGTTTTTTTTTTGGTAGGGAAGGATAGAGGTGGAAGGAGTAGGGGGTTATTGATAGAGATACAAACTAAAAGGAGAAGAAAGAAAAGAGTGTCAATTAAATGTATATAGAAGAGAGCAAGGAAGTGCAGAAGGGAACAAAAAAGAAGCAGGGCAGTCTTGGTACTGGCGTGTTAAATTTACTATATTCTTTTAAAAAACCAAGGTATATTTAATAAAGATTCATGGTTTTATATAGATTCCCTTTTCTCTTCAGTGCATATTGCAGTCGTCCTGATAAAAGGTGATGAGGGCCTGAATCTGGTGTCTGTGTGAATAGAAAGAAATTGATTAATGTGAAAGGTTTTTTGGAAGTGGAATTGACAAGACTTAATAGCTGATTGGATATTTAGGAGAGTGAGTAAGAATGAGAATTTGAGGATGACACCAAGGTTGCAAAGCTGAGTGACTGGGAGGTATCAAAGTATCTTTGACAGTAATGGTGAATATTGCAAGAATGGAGAGTAAGTTAGGAAAATAATGAGTTCTGTTTTGGACATGTTTAGTTTGAGATGCCAATGTGGGACATCTAGGTGGAAATCTCTAGCTAGCAGGTAGGTAGGTGGTGATGCAGGTTGCGGCTTAGCAGAAAGAGAGGTGTAGATATAGATTTAGAAGTAATCTTAATAGAGGCGATCATTGAACCCATAAGAGCTAATGAGATCATCAAGAGAGAGAGTGTAGGGAGTGAAAATATCCTAGTATAGAGCCCTGAGATTCACCCACAATTAGTGAGTGTAATGTTGTTTACTGACTATATAGCAAAGGAGACATAAGATACTGATGTCACAAAAGTCCAAGGTGGAGAGACGATGCAAGAAGAAGAAGTGGTCAACAATATCACGTGCTGGAGAGAGGTCAAGAAAGATGATGATGGTTATCATAGAGAAAGCAGTTTCAGATGAGTGGCCGATTCAGAAGTAAAACTGCAAAGGGTTGAGAAGTGACGGTGGGAAAGGGGAAGCAATGAATTGTGGTAATTTTTTTTAGAAGTTTGAATGAGAGAGAAACAGAGACAGAGACAAGGAGAGTTGATTTTAGAAGTCTGTGACCTTCTGGGCATCTTCTCTACTTTTGTTACTACATTCTATCTACTCTCATGGTAGCTTCCAGTCTTTCAGTCAAGGTGTTATACAGCTTGGCTCCTACCTGCCTTTTCAGCATTATCTTATATTATTCTCCTTCATATCCCCTACATTCTATCCAAACTATTTTATGTTTCAGGAGCTTGTCCTCTGCTCTTCCTCTTCCAAAGATCTTTATATCCTACTCCCCTTCCTGGAGGCTTTATTCATCCAGCTTCCCACCTGTTGAAATCCACAGTCTCCAAGAAACCTTCTCTGAACTACTTCCTCCCCCCAACTAGAAGTAGTCCCTCTCTCCTTAAACATCTTATGACACTTGTTTGACCCGTCCTATGTATATAATCCTATTCTAACATGTGGTATAGTTGAACATATGCTAGTGTATGCTTCTGCAGGAAAGGACTTCCAGATAAATGGAAGTATTTCTAATTTAATTACTAACTGGAAACAACCCTGCTGTGGTGAAAAGAGTTCTAGGCCTGAAGTCAGGAAAGACCTGATTTGAATCTTGCCTACAATTCTGAACAGCTTTGTGACCATGGGCTAAGTACTATACTTCTCTAAGCCTCAATTTCCTCATCTGAAAAATGAAGATAATCTTTTCTGTGGTACCTATCTCAGGATTAAGAGGACTGAGGATTAAGCACTTTGCAAATCTTAAAGCATTATATACATACATACATACATACATATATATATATATATACACACACACACATATATGTATGTATATATGTACATATATATATAAAACATATAAAATATAATCTAAACATAGTATAATAATAAATATATCATCCAATATTACTATTACCTGTTCAGAGAAAACACTTTACGTACCATGTATGCTCCTTAATTGGTGGCAAGAATGGTGTTATTTTGTCCATAGTAATAGTCTAACTCTTTTCATTAACCAATAGATCCACAAATTTTAAATAAGGAAACTAGATGCTCCATCACTGACTACATGGGTAGTTTATTTTCTCTTCTCTGAAACTAGTCTTTCTATGTAATATGTTTAGGAATACATAAAACTCTTTTTTTTTCTTTATTAAAAAAAGTCTGTTATACCTCTGACCTCCTTCTATAATGGACCAAAATAAGTAAAAATTATTTTCATTCTCTTCAGCTATGGTCCTAAGTTTCCTTTTGCCTTCTAGATAATTTTGGCACATGATTAAAAAAGAGGCCTTCTTCCTTTTCTCTCTTAGTTAAGGAATTACTATATTTGATATTTTGGAGTGATTTGGAGCTACTTTATTTACAAACCGATTTACTTAAATTCTACTTGTGTCTGATATATTTTGTAGCCTGTCACTTTTCATTGTAATGGGGTTCAGGAATAATTACCCCTATTTGTAGTTTAGGTGGGGGGTGGGTGAGTTGTGTGGTACACTACACTAGTTGATAACACCACCAATGCTTATGTGGTTAAATAGCTTCATTTTAATCCCAGACTGTGATGTCCTGTCTTCCCCAGTATTTTTTCCTTACTGCAGTTTCTGTCTTCATTGTCTTTAGATAATCTTTAGATCAAGGTTTAGGGTGAAAAAAAGTTGTCTCTTGTTCAAGTATAAATATTGTGAGAGCTATGGTGGAAAGATCACAGGACTGGAAAGGAATAAAGGATTTCTTCAGTGCTTATTATGTGTGCCAGGCATTGTGCTAAGCACTTTACAGAGATAATTTCATTTGATCTTCAGAACTACCCTGGAAGGTAGTATTATTATTATCCCCATTTTACAGTTGAGGAAACTGAGGTAGGCAGAGGTTAAGTGACTTGCCCAGAGTCGCACAGCTAGTAAATATCTGAGGCCAATTTGAACTCAGGTCTTCCTGACTCTAGGCCTAGCACTCTTATCCACTGTGCAACCTGATTTATATAAATGATATGGTATGATATAATATGACATAGAAAAATATGGGTTATAATCCTAGGTGTGACTTTAACTAATTTGGAGCTGTTAAACACACATGTCCTCTTTTGGGGTTAGTTTTATCATCTATAAAATGGATTTGATCTTCTAGGTTCTTTCTGGCTTTATAATTCCTCTTTAAGCATTTTTTTTGACAAAATAGGCACTTCACATTAAACCAGATTTCTTGCCTCATATCCCTTACCTACTTAGCCCCATAAAATAATTTTACAGAGTTTCCCATCAACTGTAATGGAAGGAACATGCATACTGGGATGTACCTTGACCAGAAAGTCCTTGTTGATACCACTGCTGAAGCTCTCACCAGGGTCCCCATCTGACTGCTCCCATTAGAACACTTTTTTTTTTCAGTTTTTCACTGTTTTTTTCCTGGAAAAAAAGTGGTAGTCAAAATGATCTTAGTTCACTTTGGTAAATGTCTTTGAGGGTTTTCAGATCTAAAATTACGGTATAGAACAGAAGATAGCATTTTTTCATCATTTCAGTCATTAAAGTAGTGATTATGGGATGTGATTCTCGGGAAATAGCTAGGTATAATGGAAAGAGGATTAAACTGGGTGTCAGGAATAAAAGTTTTAGTGCTGGCTCTGACACTAACTAGCAATGTGACCTTAGGTAAGTCATTTCTCCATGCCTCAGTTCCTTATCTGTCAAATATGGGGGTTGTACTAGATGATATCTAGACCCTTCTAGTTCTGGCAGTTCTCTAAACAGGAGAACATGCTCATATAGAATTCTGTAGACAGAAAAGTATTTTCTTACTAACTCCTTTCTATGCCAACTTTAATGAAAGATTGTATGGAAAAAATTTCTACTGCTGTGAAAAGGTTCATTCAGCCTTTTCTTAATAGTTCAAGTGGTTGGTATTTCTGCTGGCTTCTAAAAGACATTACAAATCACAATCTGGAAAAAGTTCTCAAGCAGTTCCAAGTCTTCCTGCTGAATTTGGATACATCTTTAGGTCTTACTCTCTAGCTCATCCTTAACAACTGACAAAATATTTACTTTGCTTAGTACAGAAATGGGTAACATTTTCCAAAATATTAGACTAGGTTGGATTCAGAACACAGACAATGAGGCAAAAAATTGGACCTCTGCTGTAAGCCATGTAGTTAAATCATTTTCCAGAGTGCCATGAGAAACAGAGTTTTAGTGAATATTGTACTGAACCAGGTCTTTTTTTAAAACATTGAAGTAAGCCAGCCTCTGTCTATAGTACAATATAATAACAATAAGCCTGCCTCTGTCTCTGTACAATTTTGTGCACCCATGAAACCCCATAACAGTGTATTAAATTTGCAAGGGAAGTGATTATCACTGTGAGTTTAGGCAATGAAACGCTGAGGGTGAACCAATATCATTACTAGTAAAAATGCCTCCTTATTCTAATTTGGGGTGGGGTTTCTTGTTCTCTTCTCTTCCCTCTTCTCAGAAATAATTATCACCCCCATACACACTTGGAGTTTTTTGATCCAGGAAAAATAATGCAATGTAACCTCAACATAAATATTTCAAAATTTGTAATGACCTAATTGTTGATTTGTTATGTGACTCTGGATAAGTCACTTAACCTTTCTATGTCTTAATTTCCTGATCTGTAATGTAAAGAGGTTAAACTCAACCTCAGAGGTCCCTTCCAGGTCTAAATCTTTCATCTTATGATTTTTTGGGTTAAAGTAATTCCATTTTTTAAAAAAATCTTTCTTTGTTAATTCTACCTGGGAGGAGAAAGTAATTGTCTGAAACACATGTGACTAGCAATTTGGGAGTTCTTTCTATTGTCTGTCCTTCACATTAGCACAAAGAGACCATTTTATAATAAATGAAATAATTTTAAAAATTAAAGCACTGGTAATTAGTGTTTCACAGTTTTAGTTCGAAGAGTAATAGTCACCTGCATAACTAATTGCTATATTGGTGAAAGAAAAGCTCTGTACTATGTGCTTTAGAGAAAGTCAGCCAGAGATAATTTATTAATAATATATAAGCATCTTTGCCTGAAGAGCGAGTTCAAACAGGCAGAGGCAGAGTTCTCCGCCGCCTCCCCCCTCCCCAGTTAATTGAAATTCTTTCTGACCCAAGTAATTTCCACTAACATTTTATAGTAATCTTAAAACAAAAAATAAAATGTCACAGAAAAGATTTTTTTTAAAGGTACATTGGCAGTGAGATAGCTCAGTGGATAGAGTACTGGGCCTAGAGTCAGGAAGACCTGAGTTCAAATCCAGCCTGAGACACTTAGTAGTTGTGTGACTGGGGTAAGTCACTTAACTTATGTTTGCCTTAATCCATTGGAGAGAGAAATGGCAAACCACTCCAGTACCTTTGGCAAGAAACCGCATGGAAAGTGTTGGCTTGCTGTGGTTCATAGGGTCACATAGACAACATAACTAAACAACATAAGAAATTTTATTTTGGGGACAGCTGGGTAGCAAGCTGGGCAGAGTGTCAGGCCTAAAGTCAGGAAGACCTGAGTTGAAATTCAGCCTCAGATACTTACTAATTGTGTGACACTTAACCCTGTTTGCTTCAGTTTCCTCATCTGTAAAATGAGCTGGAGAAGAAAAAGACAACCCATTCCAGTATCTTTGCCAAGAAAACCCTAAATGGGGTCACTAAGAGTCAGACATGACTGAAACACCTGAACAGCACATAGTTTAAGTTTAATGTTTTTGATTTACCTAAACAAAATAGTAGTGTTAGTGCCAATGGAAATACCGTCCTGAAACCAGTAACTGCCTTTTTGCCCTAAGGATGCCTCTTTCAGTCTGGTCAAAGGTGAACATAAAGATGTTTCTTTTAATTGAAGTGAACAAAAAAAATTCCCACTCTTAAGTATGGTCACCATAAACCAGACTTACTTTCTTGGTATCAGAGAATCAAGATTCCTGCCTCTACCATCCCACCCCCTCCCGTAAACCCATTGATTAAGTTTTCTTTTCAAAGAAGACTGATTAAGGCTTTGATTCAAATGAGACAGAGGACTTCAGACCAGAATACAGTTAATATTAATTCTTATTATCTATAACACAATTGAAGCCTCAGTGCTATATGTTTCCACAGTTGTTTGTTCCAGAATTACACATAATTTTATAAGAAAAAAATTACTCCATTAATGCCACTAGGAGCATAATGATAACATTGTATCTCATCATTTCAAAAGTCCACTGTCCTCTGGGCAAAATTTCCAGTGAAGAGCTTTCTTGTTTAGAGTTTGCTATATATAGGCTTTTATATATTTGTTTGAATATACCAGAAATAACAAGCAGCCATTCAGTGCTTGTGAATGAGTCTATTTTAAGGTAAAATATTTTGTAAAAAATTTAGTCATCGTTGCCATAGGATTTATGCACTGAGGTTGCCTTCCCCCCCCCCAAATATGGGCATTCCCCAAGGGTTCTATCTTCTGTGTTCATCTTGTCTCTGTATTCTCTCTGGCAATCTCATCTATTCTCATGGCTATAAGTCACCTCTGTATGTATAATCCCCACTTGTATATATCCAGCCTTGTCTACTCCCCTAAACATCTGATTATATTTCCCATTTTGTGAAAGACACTTCTACAGTACAGCATTTCAGACTCAACATGGTCAAAAACAAGATCATCATGTTCCTCTCAGAATTTCATGCTCCTCCAGATTTTCCTTTCTGTCAGGAATTCTTCCTATTACCCAACATCAAACCCTAATGGGGTCTTGAACTCTGTACCCTCACTTATCCCCCACCAGTAGCTAGATCCTCTGGCAATGTTTAATTTACTTCACTATTTTTCACTGACAATAAAATAAAACTTATCCCCCACCCCTGCAAGAACCTAGAAGGATGTGATAATACAGCAGAGGTTTTTTTCCACTTAATTTGTTTTTTTGGAGGACTGGAGAGCTAAAAGTCAGTGTGGTAGAGGAAGGGTAAAATCATTCCTATGGTTTCTCATTGCAGAGTTGTGTAAATCACATTGCTGTCATTTGCCTAAGTCCCTAAAGGGGGAAGATTATTTGATGCTGGAAAAATGTTGGTCAGAAGCAAATCTCACATGCATACAACGGGAAAGGACATTTTTTTAAAACTAAGGCATTGGAAAATACTTTGAAGTTGATCTCTTTTACTATTCCTTCCAGTATTTCAAAATTACTCCCCTGATTGCCCTACCCCCTAAGACACATATTTCAAGGGAAAATTACATATATTTTTCAGGCAGTGTTTGAACTACTATCTTCCTGGAGTATAGCAATTGCAATTTGAGGAAGCAAAGATTGGAGGAAGGGTGTATATATGTGAGTTGGAGATGGGGACTAAAGGAGATTTTGTTGCTTGAATTTCACGTTATACTGAGAGATTTTCAAATCCTGTAGTGGCAGTGCGTTTAAGAAAACTTTTTTTCCTTAATTTTTTAAAGTCATTAGAAAGTAGTGATGAAACTGTGAGAATGAAGGTAGTGTAGATGAATTACAGTGTTTATTGTCTAGCTTCTCTTGTTAGAACTTTCATTCCTGTATTTAGTTGTAGTAATGATTTAGTATGGTGAGAGTCACAGCAGTAAAATCCACCATTTGAAAAGAACAGGGTTTTGTTTATTATTAAGACGTGATACCATACCCTTTTTATTCTTAACATTTTCTTGTTAATTCAAGGGAACTTTTCATTTTTATTTAAGTGATACCTAAATGTGCTTTGCGACCAGTTAGGAACATTTTTACTTAGTACAGATGCAGCAGAGGTCTTCAGAACTGAAAAGCTAGCATTTGGATGTGAAACAGCTAACTCCAATTAGATTGTAGGAGGCTAGATCTCAGAATTTCTTTAATTTTAGAGAAATTGAGAAACTTTAAAGGTTGCTGAGAGCCTCAAATTGACGTCCTTTAGTATGTGTGGAATGAAACTTTTAATATTGGACGTGGCAAATGTATGGATTTATTTTGCTTGACTATGATGTTTTTATTTTTTTTCCCATGGAGGAGGTAAAAGGGAAGCTAGTGCTAATGTTGCCAAGGAGAAGAGGGAAAAGAAGAGGGTAAATGATATCTTTTTAAAAATGCACAATGAAGGACATTCAGAAAGAAACATATACAAGCAGGACAGCTTTGAAAGTAACATCTTGAATTTATGTGTGTATGTATACATATATATTAAGTAAGCTATATAGAATAGAGTTTCATGGTTTCATACATAAATTTTTTCCATTCTCCTTTATATAGGGAAATATTCATTTTAGATGTTTGTTAAAATCAACATAGAAAAATAAAAATTTTATGAAGCAAATATATGCATGTGTATGTTTTTTTATTTATTTATTTATTTTTCCCTTAGGCAGTTGGGGTTAAGTGACTTGCCCAGGGTCATGCAGCTAATAAGTGTGAAGTGTTTGGTCTGAGAACAGATTTGGACTCAGGTCCTCCGGACTTCAGGGCTGGTACTCTATCCACTGCACCACCTAGCTGCCCCTAATGTGTGTGTATATGTTAGGTTTATTATTGCCTATGTTTTATTTGCTCTGTTTCTATTTTTCAAGAGCCAGTGGGTTAAAAACTACAACCAACTATCCTCATATCCAATTGAGATTTAAATCCTTATTCCTTGCAGAAAGCAGAGGTTTCTTTTGTGGCCACATCAGACTCTGCTTTGAAAGCTGGCTGAGAATTTTCTGGCAGTGTCACATCACAACAATGCCATGGTAGAAACCCAAAATGAAAAGGCCATCTCTGGGGGTTATGATTTTCCAAGCCAGAGGAGGTCCGGCAGAGCAAAGGCCTGGCTAATGAGTTTCCTTAAATTTAGCTGGTTATTTGCCTTAGACCTCTGGTGAGGGGGGAAGAAAAGCCTCACAATTTCCCACATTAAAAAAAAATTTAGAAGCTATCTTTCCTAACCTTTCCTACTTGAGAACTTTTGAATCTAAAAGAAATAATTCCAATTAAAATCAGTTTCTTCATTCTGGCACTGATCACAATTTGTTGAGTATTCATGTACAATTTTCTTATTAGCCTGTTGGATTCCACTTCTGTGAAAAGAAAACATTCTACGACTGCATATTCATGTCACCCAGTACAGTTATCTGTTCCCTCTCTTTCCAGTCTTCAGTCCTTTCACCACACTGGGATTTAGGATTGTTTTGTTTTGTTTTGTTTTGTTGCAAATGAGGTTTTTCCTCAGTAAACTTATTGACAGATAAGGTTTTATTGACAGAGATAGTAACAGTGAGAAGAAATATATTTCCTGTCAATAATACCCAGAAGGGACATATAGAAGTCATGTGACTCTTGTTTAATGATGTATGTAGATGTGTCTCCAGCGATTCTGAAGCCTAGATCTAGAAGGTCTTGAAATTTCTAACAGCCCTTTAAGTTTATACTATTGCTGCTGCTGCTTCTGAGTTGTGTCCAGCTCTTCATGACCCCTGAGGACCATAGCACACCAATACTGTCCACAGGGTTTTCTTGGCAAAGATAATGGAGTGGTTTGCCTTTCCTTCTCTAATGGGTTAAGGCAAACAGAGGTTAAGCCACTAGCCCAGGGTCACACAGCTAGTAAATATCTGAGGCTGGGTTTGAACTCAAAACTTCCTGATTAGGCCATGTTCTATCCACCGACCCACCTAGCTGCCTGCCACTACCACCACCACCACCACCACCACCACCACCATCACCACCACCACCATTACCACCACCACCACCACCTAATAGCATTTATATAGAGCTTTAAGGTTAACAAAGCACTTAACAAATATTATCTCATTTTATCTTCACAATGAGCCTGGGAGTAGATACTTTTATTACCTCTATTTTATAGATGGAGAAAATGAGGCAAAAGAGATTAAGTAATTTGCCCATGTACACACATCTAATAAGAATTTAAGGTCAGAATTGTATTCAGGTCTTCTTAACACTAGGTCCTATGCCCAGCTCCTCTGTACCACCTAGCTCCTCCCACTTTGGTTGCTCTAGAAGTCTCAAATTACAAATAAAAATAATTTTTTTTCAGAGAGAATAAAACCATGTTACAGTTATGGAATTATAAGATTTAGAGATGGAAGGAATCTGAAACATATCCTAGTTCAGCCACCCTCATTTTATTGATGAGGAAACTGAGGTGCAGGGAAATAAAGTAGCCATCCCAATGTTGCACAAGTCATCAATAGCGGTCAGAATTCAAACCCATATCCTCATGCTAAATCCAGAGCTCTTTTCTAGTCCAACCTGCTACCTATCTGCCCATCACCACAAATGATAAAAACATGATATCAAAGAACTAGACTTCTGCCTACTAATGGCTTTCTGAAGAGAACCATAGCATAAATACTTCAGTGCCTCAGTGGGTCCAGGATCAGATCAATATGGGTATTTCCTCCAACAGCAAAGATCACAAACCCCACCAAGTCTACTCATCCCCAGCCACTCTGTCCTCTCTAAAATCCTACAACAGTGCAACCACCCAACACCTAGGGGGCCTCCCTATAGACATTATTGGAATAATGTGGACTGTTGACATTTCTTACATCCTGCTTTCACTGTAAAATCAGCCTACTTCATTTTCTGGTCGTCAATCTCTTTGCTGTTATCTTTTTTACCAGCCACTCTTGCCAGTAATGAAATTTGTTCAGTTAAGCAGGATGTAGTAAAGATATGCTGCAGCCTATTTATACCCACCAAGCATTTCTCTATTGCTCCTGGGATTACCCACAATTTTGATTCATTGGAGGTTGTGGTATTCCATGATTCACATCCGTATAGCATCAACAGGAGAACATTGATTTTTTTTTTTTAAATTGGGTCTTGTTTCACAGACCAGCTTGAGGCCATTGAAAGTGTTACACAGTTTCTCAAATGCCATCTGCCCTTCTCTCTTTCTACTCAGTTCTGGGTCCAATTTATTGTTCATCTACAATATCTCTCTCAGTTCTGATAGTCCAGCTCTGTGGACTGTCCATCCAGCTGCAGTGATATAGAATGGTCTCGGGTGAAGGAACCCAAGTTCCTGTCCCACCTCTGGTACTCTGTGACTATGGACAACTCACTTAACCATCTCTATGCCTCAGATAATGCCTTAGGACTTCTTTACAAAGTCATGGATGGACTGAGATCTGTGTTGGTGAATGAATCCCCCCATGCCGATAATCACAAGTCCTCATATTTGCTTTGAGAATATATGCAAGTTGTATCCTAGACTGGATTTGAACCCTGGCATGAACACTTATTTAGTCCTCTTATGTAAAATAGAGATGATATTAATGCTGGACTGTGTACCTCTCAGGATTATTGTGAGGAAAGTGCTTTATAAACTTAAAAGCTGCTACAGATGTGAATTAATTAATTACCTAGTCCCATAATCCTTTCAGAACTTTCATGTTTATCATTCTATTCAGTCTTTAATTACATCCTTCTTCCAAGCCAAAATTATTTACTATCTATACAAATGCTCTTATATATAATCTGAAAAAATGTAGTGAATGATGGGGCTTTGATATTTGTGGGATCCAAATTTCTCAGTTTTCTCCACTTAGAAAAATTTTCCCTATTTTGTATTCCAAATTTATTTTCCTCACATTCAAGCCTGAAGTTCTAGTCAGTTTTTTTTAACCCCTTCATGCCTATTATATAGGAGTTATGTTCCTGGATTTGGCCAAACACATTACCTACATCCTTCATGATTTGACATTTCAACTAGTAGAAGTCATCAAGTTTTACTGCACTTCAATTCATGGACCTATGTTAGTAAGTTAATAGTTGTTATCAGCCTCATAGAGTCATACAGTAATTTTCTAGGCCAGAAAGAGTTTAGAGATAATTTAATTCAAACCCTTCATTTTACAGAGGAGATAGCTGGGAAAAAATGGAATAACTTGCTTGGGGTGACACAAATAGAATCTGATAAAGCCAAGATTGGAACCCAGTTCCTCTAATTCCAAATCCAGCACTCAACTTTACCACACCACCTCCATTAGCATTTATTTAGGCCTTGGATTTGATCATCCAATCCACTAGCATTTATTAAGCACAGAAGCAAGTATAGTGGAAAGAGCGCTGTGATCAAAAAGACCATGCATTAAATCCCAGCTGTCACACTTTGGGCAAGTCATTTAATTTCTCTGGGTCTCAGTTTCCTTATCTGTAAGATTGGAATGACAATAGCAGCACCTCCCACCTCATGGGATTGTTAGAAGGAATGGGAAAGTTAACATGTATGGAAATATTTTGTAAATTGTAAAACCTTACATCACTGTAGATACCTGTTCTGTGACCAGCGTGGGGTTTGGTTTTGTGGAGCAGAAAAAGAAGACATGATCCCTCTGGGGGCCAGAGAGTAGAACTGACTAGACCAATGGAAGTTCTCAGATCTTCAGCCCTTCCCCTGCTCAGATCCCAATAGGGTTCCAGTGGTTGTAGACCCAGGCTTTTCCAAGTCCCTGGTCATGGAACAGACATTGATAACTATATCAACTAATCTATTAAATGGTAAGTTCCTTGAGGGCAGGGAGATGTCTTTTGCCTTTTTTTGTATCACCAATGCCTAGCATCATGCCTGGCATGTAGTAGGCACTTAGTAAATGTTTCTTGAATTGAATTAACTACTTAAATAAGCAAGGAGTCACTAACTTTATTCATTCTGGTCAAGTAGGGCCTTGCCATCAGACCTACCACTGTGCCTTCCAGTTCCCCAAGCATTACCATCTGCCCTGTTGTATACCCTAATGGCTCCTGGACTTTATCCTTCACTCTGAAGCTGAACCCTAAGGAACACAGACCTTTTTCATCCACCCTGCAACTGAACTTTCCTCTGTGTTTTGTCTTTCCCGATTAGAATATGAACCCCTTGAGAACAGAACCTATCTCATTTCCCTGTATGGATTCCTAGCATTTAGCATAGTGACGGGCACATAGTAAGCACTTAATAAATGCTTTTCCATTTCATCCTAGCCTTGCTTTGCCTTGCCTTGAAGCACTTATAATATGACTAGCAGGATGAGACATGAGTGGTGTTTTTAGTCACATTAATATGACATGGTATGCTGAGCATGTTGTAACATGCGGCAATTAGAGGAGTGTGGCTGTTTCCATAGAGTGTTCCCCGTTTTTTCCCCTATTCTGCCACCACCATCATCCATCCCCAAGATTCTGCTCACTAGTGTCTTCTGTTGATTACCACCTTCTCCATGGACTTGGGTTCCCCTACTCTCCCAGCCAGTCAACAAAAGTATTAACTAATTTACATTGTGTGAAGGGATAAGGACATAAAGATAGACTAAAGACAGTCTCTGCTCTCCAGGAGCTCACAGTCTACTGGGGAAGCCAGCATGCAAACGACTATGTCAGTAAGACCTGAATTCAAATCCAGCCCCAGACACGTAGCTGTGTGACCCTGGGTAAGTCACTTAGCACCTGTCTGCCCCAGTTTCCTCATCTATAAAATGAGGATAATAATTACACTTACCTCCTGGGCTTGTAGTGTGGACCAAATGAGATTATAATTGTGAAGCACTTAGCACGGTCCCTGGTACATAGTAGGCATATACATAGATGTGTTTTTTAAACTGTATACATACAAGATAAATACTAGATATATTGGAAATAATAACAAAGGGATGACACCAGCATTAGGAGAATTCAGGAAGACTTCTTTTAGAAGGTGGGATTTTAGCTAGGACTTGAAGCTGGATTCTGAAGCAAGAGAATCCAGGAGACAGAGATGAAGACAGAAAGAAGTCCAAGCATGGAAGTCAGGCAATAAAGAATTCATGGTGTTGGGAGAGGGAGTATCATGGGGGAGAACAGCAAGGAGTCCATTGTCACTGGATTGCAGAGTACATGGAGGGGAATGAAGTATAAGAAAACTGGAAAGGTAGAAAGGGGCCAACTTATGAAGGGCTTTAGAAGCCAAACAGAGGATTTAATATATGATCCTGCAGGTAATACAGGAGCCACTGGAGTTTATTGAATGGAGATGAGGGGAAGTAGGAAAGGGGAACATAGATTAATTTGACCAAAAAGATGCAGACTTTTCCCTGTCTTCCTTTACCTAGTCCCTGGAAAGAAAATGCAGCCTTTCTTTTATAAGTATTTTTAAAGAGTTTTGCTGCTGTGCTACAAATATACAGGAAGTCAAAACAAAATTAAATAATCTCAATAGTTACTAATTTTGGCCCTGTGTAGAAGCATATAGATCAGTCAATCAGTCATTTAAGAAGCATTTATTAAAAGAAAGGTTACTATGTGTCAGACGTTATGCTAAGTACTAGGGAATACAAAGAAAGACAAAAACTGGTCCCTCTCCTCCAGGAGGGTATTATTCTAATGTGGGAACAACATGTAAATAAGTAGGTATATGCAAGATGTATACAGAGTACCTGTAAGGAAATCTGAAAGGAGAGTCATAGAAGTAAACTGGACTTTTTTTCTATGTTAGTTATCCCTTGCCTGGCTGACTACTGTTCTTCCCAGTCTGTCAGCGGTCATCCAAACTGTTCATCCTGTTTAGATTAGATCAGGTTTGAGGTTTCTAGCTAATAGCGATTTGGTTTGGTAAATCTGCCAGGTGTCTCAGACACCTGAGGCTGAGACACCAGACAATAGATTCTTGAATAATCTATTTCTAGAATCACTTTTCCCCGAATGTGGGAGCCCTAGGCCTGTGGCAAGCATTCCCCTTATGTGTATCCTCTGGACAAACCTTTCTTCCTAGATTTCTGCCTTAGAATTTGAAGTCACCTCTGACACCTTAGAATCTCTAGCTGTGAACCTGTCTTTGAGCTCCAACTGGCTTACTAAGAGTTCTTCCCTGGGCTCCAGCCATCCTGCAATGACCTTGGCATTTGTCTAATGCAGATTTGATTGGCTCCCCTTGGGAGCCTTTGCCTTTGACACCTTCCCTATTCTAGTTAGTTTGCCTGAAGCAAATCTGCAATCTGGATTATATAACATCCAGTTCTGCCCTTATTAGTGGAGTTGGCTTTGTCACTGTGTTGTGATTATCCTAACATCTGTCCTCCCCCACCACCAGCTCTACTTCCAAGAACCTCTTTGCACTACAAACACAACCTGAAGACAACAATCCTCGTTCTTAAAATTCTAGTTCTTAGAAAAAAGACGAAATCACAAGTCTGAACCTGAGTCTGGCCCATGAGGAACTGGCAAGCAAAGGACAAATGACTAGAAATTTAGGAGGAAGCTACTGAGTCAATAATAAATAACAAGGATCAGCCAGTGTCTTGTAAAGGGATAAGCTCGCATCCTGATGGTGATATGATGTCCACCCTTGATTTTGACAGAATATATTTTGAAGAGTTCCGCTGGGAAAGTTAGCTCTAAAGGGATGAAGGAATGAGATGCTGTCAGAAACAAAGTTCTGACAACACAAATGATTCTGATAAGGAAGACAAGTGAGAGCTGTCTCAAAAGACCACAATCAAAAGACAGGGAATCCATAGGCCAATTTATATTTAGAAAACATGGGTAGAAGCCACTGATCCAATTAATGCATTGCCCTTTTTGGATATTTGCATTTGAAAGGAAAATGCAGATTTCCTGCAGTGAAAATATGTACTCCAAAGGTTTGTGAGGAAGTAAATAAAAATTTAGGTCAAAGAAAACTTGTTTGAGGATTTGAACAGTAAAAGGAATGAAACAAAGGAGGTACTTTGAAGGCAGAAGAAATAAATGGAACTAGGAGATAGAAAAATGTAAAGATGTTGCCGAAGGAAGGCTGCGGGAGTAAGATTTCTCAGAAAGTAAGAAGGCATGGTATCTATACTGTAGCAGAGCTTTAGAGAGGAAGACCAGAGAATGTTTGAGAGACCTGTTGAGATTGGACAAGCAAGTAGAGAGAAAGCTCACAGGGGTTGTTCTATGTCTTCTCACTGAGGTCAGATTTATCTCTTTTGAAAGGGGTTGGGTGGGGAAGGGAGAGACTAAGATCTTAAGGGAGAGAAGAAAAGTTTGGAGCAGTCACTGTGGGGCTTGATCCAGAGGCCAATGGGAATGAATAGTAGGATTGGCAGAAATGACTAGTGCTTAGGAAATGCCTCTCCCTGAGAGAGGGAGGATTAGAGGAAAAGCCAGGGACAGTTATTGCTAATGCAGTTTTGAGTACTTTTACCCTCCTATCAGAAGTGTAAATGCTGCCTGAGTAGCTACTAAAATGCAGACAGCACTTCTCTAACCATTTTACAATTAAGAAGGATTAAAGGGCCCTCTTTGACATTTTGCTCCAGCTCTCAGAATTTAGACCGGTCTGTCTCTAGGGAGGGGGATGTTAGCCAGGGCAAATCACAGTGTTTGGGCCTGTGCCTTTTTGCCATCCCTCCAAGATTTTTATATGAGTGAAATATGCTTTAAATTAATATGAAGGGTTAAAGAAGGACTAAAGAAATTTTTTTTTAAAAGGTAACTTGTGAAACCTAAAGGGTATCTGTGGAAGAGTATAGAACAGTCTCATTTTTTTAGGGTTTTTTTTTGCTTGTTTTTGTAATAGTGGGGAAGTTTATGAGCAGTTGTAGTAAGAATAATAGTATTGGTATATAATAGTATATAATAGTATATATAACATAATATCAATAATAATATAATCATATATAATAAGTAATAATAGTATAATAGTAATGATGATGATAAGAAGAAGAAGTCAGGATATGGTAATGGATAGAGAACTGGCCTCAGAACTAGAAAGGCCAGGGTTCCAGAAAGACTTACATGAACTGTTGCTGAATGACGTGAGCGGAACCAGGAGAACATTGTACATAGCAAATGCAGCATTATGTTATGATTTACTATGATAGACTTAGCTCTTCCCAGCAATACAATGATCCAACACAATTCCAAAAGATTCATGATGGAAGATTCTGTCTACATCCAGAGAAAGAAATATGGAGTCTGAAAGCAGATCAAAACCTACTATTTTCAGGGGATTTTTTGGTTTTTTCTTTCTCATGGTTTTTCCCTTTTGTTCTGATTCTTCTTTCACAACATAACTAATGTGGAAATATGTTTAACATGATTATACATGTATAACCTGTATCAGATTACTTGCTGTCTTGGGGAAGGGAAGGGGAGAGAGGGAAGGAGAAAAATTTGGAACTCAAAAGTTTACAAAAATGAATGTTGAAAACTATCTTTATATGAAACTGGAAAGAAGTAAAATACTATTAAGAAAGGAGAAAAAAGACCAGACTTCAAGTCTAGACTTCTATAAATCCTGCCGTTTTGATCCTAGACAAATTATTAACCTCTTAATACCCCCAGGTAACTGAAACTAAATTTCTGAGCAGGTGCCATCTGCTTTGGTAAAGGAAGTTTTCTGGAGTTCCCTACAAAGATGAAATCACGAGTTCATACAAAAAATAGTAATAATAACAATGACAGTTACTGATATAATACTTTATAAGTATGCATTACCTCTTTTGATCCTTTATTAGCAAGACTGTGCTTTCTATTCACACCCCTGTTAGAAAGGAAAGAATATTTAGATGGAATCAGCTCTACAGAACTCAAAAGTCAGGCTGACTGATCTTTCATGATATTTCTCATTCTGAGTATACGAGAGGGTCAGAGTACCATCAGGAGCCCAGGTAAGGCTCCAGTGCACTTGCAAGAGTTCTTTTAAATAACTCAGGATATCTGTGAATTCAAAGAAGAGAGCCCTGTGAAACATTTTCATAGCAAAACAACATAGCTCTGGAGAACCAGATCTTCCTGGGTGGCTTTCCTGATATTTTTATTTATGTGTCGAGGAACTATGTCAGAAGTCTTAAGAATCCACTCTGCAGTTTTGCTCAAAGACCTTATGACATGGAGAATTTACAGCTCTAGAAGAATATCACTCTACTTTAAAGAATAGCACTGTAGTTTTTAGGAAGTTTCTCATCCTAATTCTGCCTCCCATGGTTCATAGGCTTAAGCTCAGGCTAAGCAGAATCTATGGAATCCTTCTGACACATGACTATCCTAAAAATAATTGAAAACAGCCAACATGTTTACCACCCCAAGTCTTGTCTTTTCCAGCCTAAATCTCCCCATTTTCTTCACCTACTCCCTCTATCACATGATATCCAAATCCTCTCACCATTCTCTGTACTCCAGCTGTCAATATCTTTCATAAAATGTGGTAGCCAGAACTAAAAACAGCTTCAGTGACCCTATTCATCTGACCTTACATTGCCCACAGATTCAAATTTGAGAGATTAAAAGGATGTCATTGGGAAGGTAGAAGACTACTGTGTCATTGTAAGGTAAAGAGACAGGAGTGAGAGTGATGAAGGCAATGTGTAGCAGAGTGCTAGACTCATCTTAGACTTACCCTCTCCAAACTAAACTTTCAACAAAAGTGGTGGCCCCAAGGCAAGAAGACTACCAGAAGTCTTCATGTCAACAGACTTTTTCTGCATGTCAGTAGTTTGTTGCTAACTTGGAGGTAAAGCTGAGCCAACACACAGTTGCAAAAAAGGAATGATCAGCTTTCAGAGATTTGGTATATAGCATCACATTTATTCATCTGGCCAGAATACTCGCAAACATCAAGATTTGTTTGATGAAAATAATAGGGAAATTTGGAAGCTGATAAATGAAAAACAAGAAATGCCACAGGGTTTACCAGCAGGATAGTTCACCCATCTCTAAGAAGGCAGCATTTTACTCAACAAAGTAAAGTGCCAAGTGAAGGTTAAAGAGAAGCAGGATTCTTGGCTCAGCAAGAAGACAGATGAGATTCAGTTTTATGCTGATAATAACAATTCAAAGTGCTTTTATGATGCCCTGAAGGCTATTTATGGTCCAGAGACCTATTGGGCTTATCATATCAACTAGCCAGCACTGATGGAGCCACATTGATTAGTGATGAGGATATGATCCTGAAGAGATGGACTAAATAGTTCTATAGTGTTCTCAAAAGACAATCATCAACCAATGTTGAAGTCATTGACTGTATACCTCAGGTTGAAGTTAATCCCTCTCTAGCCAAACTTCCAACTGAAGAAGAGGTTTTGAATGCCATTAGACTCCTCTTGTGTGGCAAGGTGCCTAGTAATGATTCCATTCTAGCAGAGATCTACAAGGCAGGGGGTCTACTGTTCATAGAAAAGCTGACTGAAATTTTACAGGTTATATGGCAACAGTAGGTTATCCCCCAGTAGATCAAGGATGCCTCCATTGTCCATCTCTGTAAAGGAAAAAGAAATAGGTTCTCCTGTGATAATCACAGGGGTGTCTCTCTCTTAGTCATTGCCAGCAAGATTCTTGCCAGAGTTCTCCTTAATAGGCTGATCCCTCACCTAGAAGATGGTCATCTACCTGAGAACCAACATGGCTTCAGAAAGGGCTGGGGAATGGTCAACATAGTTTGCTGCCCAACAACTCCAAGAGAAATGCCAGGAGGAAAACAGAGGTCTGTACATAATGTTCATTGATCTGACCAAAGCCTTTGATACTTTCAGTGGTAAAAGCCTGTGGAAGATGATGGCAAAACTTGATGGCCCAGAGAAGTTCATCGGTATTGTATGTCAGTTTCATGACAGCATGCTTGCACAGGTTCTGAATAACAGACAATGCTCTCGTGATTTTCCACCCACCAGTAGAGTAAAGTGCTTTTTAACATAGTGTTTTCAGCAGTGTTGTCAGATGTCTTCAACGAGGGTGAAAACAGCATCAAAATCAGCTACCACACTGATGGCAAATTATTTAACTTAACGGGGCTACAAGCCAAGAGTAAGGTAGAGAGAGATATGGTGCATGAATTTTGTTCACAGATGATTGTGCAGTCAATTCAAAACTGAGATGCAACCAAGTATGGATCAGTTCTGTGCCGCTTGTGCTAATTTTGGCCTAACAGTGAACACCAAGAAAACAGAGGTTCTCTACCAGCCATCACCATGCCATCCACCCATGGAACCATCATTACAACAAATGGAGAAATTTTTAATGTTGTGGCTAAGTTCACTTACTTTGGCAGTATACTTTCCAGGGATGCACACATAGATGATGAGGTTGACACACGCATGCCCAAACTAGCACAGTGTTTGGGAGGCTCTGAAGGAAAGTAGGAGAGAGATGAGATATTAGACTGCCTACCAAACTGAAGATCTATAGAGCTATTGTGCTGACCTCATTGTTATATGCCTGTGAAACCTGGACAGTATGCCAGCACCATGCTAGGAAACTGAATCACTTCCATTTGAATTGTCTTGGGAAGATTCAGAAGATCACCTGGCAAGATAAGGTCCCAGATCCTGAGGTCCTTTCTCAAGCTGAACTGCCAAACATTCAGACTCTAATGCAGAGAGCACAACTCCAATGGCTGGCAACATTGTTCAAATGCCAAACGTATGTTTGCCTAAAGGACTGTTTTACAGAGAACTCACACAAGGCAAGTGCTCACATAGAGGTCAGAAGAAGCAATATGAGGACACCCTCAAAGTCTCTCTGAAGAACTTCAGCATTGACTGCATGACATGGGAGACACTAGCATAGGACTAACCAGGATAGCATACCTGCATCAAAGAAGGTGCTCTATAAGCAAAGCAGAATTACAGTAGCTCAGAAGAAATGTTAGATGTGCAAATTTAGAGACATTTCCATCTAAATGTTCATGTGGACTATTTGTGTCCAAGCCTTCTAAGCTTGTATTGATCTGATGAGCCACAGTCAGACACATTGTACATTGACCCCAACATAGTGATGTCATTTTGATCCTCTTTGAACACAAAGGACAACCAACATGTAGGGCTCTCAAAAGTCGTACTTACAGTATGTCAGCCCTCATTACCTAGCTAGATGGTACAGGCAGCAATCAATCAGTAATCATTTATTAAATGCCTACTATGTACTAGGTATTGTGCTAAACACTGAGGATACAAAAAAGAAAAGACATTCCCTGCCCTCAAGGAGCTTACAGTCTAATGGGGGAGACAACATAAAAACATATATAAAAGCACAAAATATGCAAGGTTAATAGGAAATAATTAAAAGAGGGAAAGTACTGGAATTAAGAGGGTTAGGGAAGGCAGAATTACCACTTCAACTTGAGATTAAGATAAGGTTATCTTCCATACACTGGGCAAACTAGAGTCTGTCACCACCTCTATAACTCCTGCAAAATTAGGACAGGGAAAGACAAGGGGACAAATATTTATTAATTGCCTGCTATGTTCCATGCATGCACTGTGCAAAGTGCTTTATAAATTATCTCATTTGATCATCATTACAATCCTGAGGAGGTAGGTGCTGTTATTATCCCCATTTTATTCTTGAGGAAACTGAGAAAGACAGAGGTTAAATGACTTATCCAGTGTCCCACAATGTATCTGAGATAGGATCTGAACTCAGGTCTTCCTGACTTCAAGCCCAGTGCTCTATCCACTGCACTGTTATAGAAGATAAAATGGACAGTTTTGATTGCACAAAACAAGCAAACAAAAAGATTTTGTAGAAACAAAATCCATTTATAATTAGGAGGGAAACAGTTAATTGGGAAAGATCTTTGCAGCAAGCTTTTCTGATAAACATCTGATATATATGGAAGTGATTCAAATATATAAGAAGAAGAACTAGTCCACAATAGATATAAGTTCTGAGGTCATAACCAGATAGTTCTCTAAGGAAGAAATCCAAGCTATCAACAGCCACATATAAAAATGCTCCATATCACTAGTAATTAGAGAAATAAAAATTAAAACAACTCAAGTTACACTTCATATTTATCACAGGCAAAGATGGCACAAAGGGAAAATGACAATTTATTGGAGTGGATTCAGGAAATAATACTTGTGCACTGTTGGTGAAGCTGTGAATTGGTGTAACCATTCCAGAAAGTGATTAGGAACAATGTTACAGAAGTCACTAACTATACATACTCTTTGACCTAGAGATCAATAAAGAGGAAAAGAACGTATGTCAATCAGTCTATAAGCATTTGTTAAGTGCCTACTATGTGACAAGTGCTGGTACCTAGTTCTAAGATCACCTGTCTTTTAATCATATATGTGGGTGATACTATGATTACAATCTGGGAAGTAAGATAGTATATGAAGGATTCCATCAACATGCGTTATTAAGCACTTATCCTGCCAAGCAAGGAAGAAAGCAGAAGTTGCTGCCAACGTCCTTTACAAGGACACCAGTCTCTCTCCTTGCCGGAGTTGCCAATTGGCACCATATTAAACAAGGGAGAGCTATAGGCTCTGGCTGGAGTTGGCCCATTATAATTAATACCTAGCTATTTACATGTTCTCACCTCCATTAGAATGTGAGCTTCTTAAGGGCAGGGACTGGTGTTGCCTTTCTTTGTGTCCCTAGCCATTAGCATGGTGCCTGGCACATAGTATAGTAAGTGCTTAATAAATGTTTTTTTGACTGACTTTACTTGCAAAGCTGTGTGTATGTTGGAATGAGGGAGAGCAAATGAACCAGCTGAGCCATCTTCAAGGCAGACTAACCTGGTTCTGGGCATCTGGCTTCTCTGGTGTTTGTGTTCCTATTTGTAGTGCTTGGCATAGGAGAAGTCTTGTTTGCTGGGCTGTGCTGCAGGCTGCTCAAGGTCTTGGTCACAGAGAACCCCAACAAGCCTGGCAGTGATAAAAGCCATGACAGCTGTGTCCTTGACAGTAACTGCTTCTGAGCCCTTCGCTATTATCTTGTGTGTGCCTGTGTCAAAAATCACAGGGCCCTCATCAGCGGAGATCACAGAACACCGATGTTATTATCCCAATTTTACACAGGAGAAAATTGAAACCCAGAAAGAATCTGAGGCTAGTAGTAAGTACAGGCACTCTGACTCACTGCTGCCTTCCAGTCTAAGGGACTATATTGTATGTCAAGTAGTCCCAGAGCTGTAATATGAAGAGTGTTGATCTTGGAGTTCACATCCTAAATCTTAAACTTAATAGCCTTGTGACTTTAGTCAAGTGACCTAAACTCTCTGATTTTTAGTTTCCTCATCTTTAAAATGGATTAACAATATATGTACTGCCTTCCTCATAGGAATGTTGTAGGAACATGCTTTGTCAAATATACATCCATCCATATGTATGTATGTTGTTGTTCAGCCGTTTTTTTCACTTGTATCCAGGTTTTCCTGACTCCACACCTGATGCTCTATACCCTCTACTACCTACCTGCCAAATCTGTACCTGTCTTTCTCTTTCCTGAAGATACCTTATAGTTGGTTATTCCTTTAATGTCCTCTAACACATAGGGCCAAGGGGAAAAATCAGCATCTTCCCTTCCCAGTCCAGCTTCCAGCCACTACCTCTGCTACTGTTTCTCAGCAACCTCTTTTTCTTTGAGGAGGACCGGAAGAGAAAGGGGTAAGTTTAGGAGAACTTAGGGAAAGGAAGAAATGGGAAGGGTGGGCTGTTTTGATTAGAGGAGAGTTTCAAAATTCAGGATCATAGAAAGGGCTTAGTTTAAGGAGATAGTGAAGTCTAAAGTGCAACCACAACAATGACAAAGGAAGAGAAGTTATATAGGTCATGGGAACTGAGGGTGTTGATGAGTAGGGATGTTGGTATTTTAAGCAACATTGCACCATTGCTGAAGTCCGCAAGGCTGTGGGAAGAAGTTCAGGCTGACAGGAAGAGTTTAAACTTTGAAAAAGGAGGAAAAAGTGGCCTAGAAGTCAAAAAGTGACTACTACAAGAATCTAAACAGAGTAAATATGGATTATCATCTCTACATAAATGAATCCCAAATCTATATATCCAATCCTAATCTCCTAAAAATCTAGTCCCACATATTCATATGGGTGTCCTCTTGAAACTTCAAATGCAACAAGTCCAAAAAGGAATTCATCATTTTCTAACCCAATTCTTCCTCTCTTCCAAATATCCTTAGCAATGTTGATTATGATCTTCCCAGTCACCCAGCTTGGTAATTTCAAAATCACTTTTGATTTTTCTCTTTCCCTTACTTCTCATATTTAATCAGTTGACAAGCCCTATCAGTTATTCCCCTACGACATTTTTTTGTATCTTCCCCTTCTTTCACATTGCCACTACCCAAGTTCAGGTCTTCATCACTTCCTATATAGGCTATTACAATACTTTCCTAATTGTTTTTACCTGATGATAGCAATATTTCCCTTCTCCAGGCCACCTTCATACAGCTTTCAAAATGATCTTCCTAAAGTCACTCCCCTGCTCACAAATCTTCAGTGGTTTTTCAGAGCCTTGAGGATTAAATACAAAGTGGCTTTAAGAATTTATAAAATTGCCACTCAAATCTAACTCTCTATCCCCACTCCCTTTCACACACTTTGTTCCAGTTCTCTCTTTGCCCTTCTGTAACTCAACTTGTCTATTTTATACAGTGCCAATATTCCCTGTCAGGATGTATTCCTTCCTCACCATGACCTATTAAGAGTCCTCTTTGGAACAGCTAGGTGGTACAGTGGATAGATCACCAGCTCTGGAGTCAGGAGGACCCAAGTTCAAATCCGGCCTCAGACACATGAAAACTGACTAGTTATGTGACTCTGGGCAAGTCACTTAACCCTAATTGCCTCACTCCAAAAAAAAAAAAAGTCCTCTTCCTCTAAGGCTATGCTCAGCAACTACCATTTTTTAATTTTTCTGATCTCACCACCACCACTACCACTGATGGGGTTGGGATCTGGACCCCAGAAAGGAAAAACCCTGGACTTTCCCACAAGGCCAAATCTCTGGCTTTTGCCTGAGGCTATAATCCCATCAACTGGTCTTTCATTGTGGTTACACCCAATCTCCCAATTCTCTGTTACCCTTAACCTAGCCTAGTACCTCCCTTAATCCTAGCTAGGCTCCATTCTCCCTTGGCCACCTGGTCCAGGTCCCAGGAGTTCTAGCTTACTGGCCACTCCCATCCAGATCTTCCTTAGACCCCTCCTCCAGTCACCCCAAACTACTTGGCCACTCCTAGATCCCTCCCAAAGTCTTTCTGTATGTAAGGTCCATCTTGTCTCAATTAAAGTGCTTAGATTCTTAGAATCTAGCCATTGCTCAGATTCTTAAAATCTAGCCACTGCTCAGATTCTTACAATCTAGCCAATAGCTTACTAATGTTCAGACTCCTTAAGAGTCTGCCCAATATGAGGGATGATCTAATAAACCTTATCTTTGGCTGAAAGAAGGCTTGGGTTGAATTCTTTTGGACAGGACCTGTGTATTGTGATTTTGGGGTCCCAGCACCCCTAAGTCCCAAAAGTAAACATCAGCACCACCATACACACAGGCACACAGGCACGGAGTGGTGCTCTCTCCCACTTCAGATATTCCTAGAATACTTTACCTGAGCTCTACTTCCCTCCCCACCTCTAAATATTTTACTTATTTGTGTCTCCGTATCTCCCTGTGGCATCATGTGTAAGCTTCTTGAATGTAGGAACTTTTATATTTGTCTTTGTATCCCCAATGTTTATAAGGAATGACTGTCCAATGCACAATAGATACTTAATGCATATTTGTTTAATTAAATTGAATTGGGTGAGAAGAAGGCTGCTTTCTTGAGAGAGCCTAGATGAACAAAATAATTAATGTTGCTTTTAATTGAATTGCATTTAAATAGTTGTTTCAGAGTATGTTGACCTATTTAGGAAATCTCACTTTATTGTGTTGTACATGAATAGTTGTCTTTTTTTTCCCCAGCATATTTATTGAATTAGAAAACCACTGGGGGGAAAGTTTAAAATGTATATGCTTTCTTTTTTTTTTTTAATTTTACTGTTGATGGGGTTTATATCACTACTCATCTCTTTAGAGAAGTCTTTGCTCTCCTGGTTGGCATCTGTCCGTGGTGCTAGAGTTGATTTAGTATGCCATTGTACTCTAAAGACACCCAGATGTAGTCATTAGCCCTACTAAATAGGAAAGGAGCTGCTGCTAGTGCCTGGGAAATCCTGGCATCACTCCTATTGCATGCACACACACACACACACACACACACACACACACCCAAAATGGAGTTAAAGTGAAAGTAAAGTTAATTTAAAAAGGCAAAAGCATTGGCTCACTTTATTATCTTTTCTCTACTATTATACAGCTTGCCCTTCCCACTTCCTAAAAAAGTAATTGTGCTTTAGAAAGCTCTGGAAAAGCTTAGTTGCCTCTGAAGTACTGTCTGACAATTCCCTCCTTTGAAAGGCAGATTAGAGTGATTAGAGATAACAAGATGAATACCCCTAAGGGGATTTCCAAAAGGAAAAGATCTGAAATTCTCCCTTACCCCATTTTACACCAGTCCTGGCACCAAATGCTTCTTAAGAACTGAATTTTTATCTGAAATAGAATAAAACCAGGAAATATGTTTGAAAATTGAGGGAGTGTTGTCCCTTCTGAAGGGCAAAAGGCTTATTTACTGGAGAAATAATGAAATATGGATATCCCATTCTCCAATGGGTGACTACAGACTACTCCCTTACAGGATCAATCATTTCCTTGATTTCTCTAAGAAAGTCTCCCTTTAATTGAGGATGGAGAGGAATTCTGACACAGAAAGAGAAACTTCTATCAAATAATATTAAAGTCATTAAGAAACAAAAATGGAAACTGGTTGTTTTGTTCTTCATGTTCATAGAGGACTAAAATGACGTCAGTATGTTGCTGTCAAGGTACAGTGTGTAGGACTGTGGCTGATCAGACCAGTAAAAGCTTGGAAGGTTCACAGGTCAGACACAAATAGGCCATATAAACATTTGGAGTAGAGATGTCTCTAAATTTGTGCATCTCATGTTTCTTTTGAGCTGCTACAATTCTGCTTTGCTCATAGAGCAAAGAGCCTTCTTTGATTCAGGCATGCCATGCTGAGCAGTCCTGTGCCAGTGTTTCCCATGTCTCACAATCAATTTCAGAGTTCTTCAGAGAGATCTTGAGAGTATCCTTGTATCACTTTTTCTGACCTTTGCATGAGAGCTTGCCTTGTGTGAGTTCTCTTTTAGGCAAAGGGTTGTGGAGTAATGAATGGAGAAGAGTTAGAGATAGGAAATGTAGATAGCTTTGACAAAGATTTAGTTGAGGAAAAAAAAGAAGAGAGTAATAAGAATATAGCTTGAGGAGAGAGAGGGGAAGAGAAGGAGGAGGGAAAGAGAGAGAGAGAATAATCCTAAAGTTACAGTCTGCTGGAGAAGATGAGAAGATGGGAGGAGATTCAGTCAAGCACACATGTAGAATAGGTAGCCTTGGCAAGGAGAAGGGCCATCTCTTTGTCAGAGAATAGAGAAAAACTGGAGTGGGGAATTAGATTAAGGAGTTTTGAGATAAACAGAAAGAAGGAAGGAGTTTATGTCAAATAACCTCAATTTTCTCGGTAACGTAAGAAACAAAGTCCTCAACTGAAAGGCAGGAATGACATGAGGGAAGCTTGAGGAAAGAGAAGAAGATTTAGAATAGTTTCAGTGGGAAATGAGATCAGGGCCGAATAGCAAGGAATAAAAAAACTCCCTGTATTTAGTGAGGACCCAGTTGAAGTTGGATAACATGAATGTTTAATATATCCAATCATCACAACATAACACTCTTCAACACCAGAAGAGTAAGAATGGAGAACATGCTGTCTAAATAGGACTCATTATTATTATTGTGAACTATTGTTGCCATAAGACTGTATAACCTAGGTGAGCTTGGGAATCAAGATGATATAGGTTCAGATATACCTAATATAAGTATTTAGTTTAGCACAGTATCTATAAACCTGGTCAGTTGATTTAAATTCTGTGTTCCTCAGGCCATGTGACTATAACCGTATCTTCCAGAAGAAAGAGTTGGCTAGATCTGTGTCTATGGTATACCCCCAAGTTGAATATAGCTCCTTGAGAGCTAAGATTATTTTGTGCCTGTTTTTCTATCACCAACATTTAATAGAGGACCTTGCACACAGCAGGCACTTAATAAATATTGCTGAATTGAGTTGAATTTGCAGAATATCACCATCATTACAATCAGCAGGTATCATCTTATCACCTAGATGGAATAGTGTTATTTTTCCACTGGGTAAATTTAATTATTCACTTTTACAATTGTCCACATCTAAACCATGGATATAACTTGCATAATAAAGGTGAAGACAGCAAGTACTCATGTAGTTTTATCCAAAACACCAATGCTGACGGTATTGTTTGTTATATGTGTCCTAAATATCTCAATCTGGCTTCCTCTCTTCAAAACTACCTAGTTCAAGACCTCACTCCCTCTCACCTTAAATGGTGTGCTAGGAAGTATTTAACAACTGACTATCCAAAAAGGTAGGACAATCTTATAACTATTTTATCAATCACTCTCTTGAAAGTCTAGACAATCAGTGAAACAATAAATCGAGCCCTGATTTGCAGCCTTTGCCCAATTTCTAAACTGTAAATGTTCACACTAAAAATTTAACAAGCAGCTCTCCTGAGCTGTACAGACTGACTTTAGTATACCCCTGCCTCGAATATTGCAACAGTTTTCTTAATGAAGTTGCTTTAAGGTTTGCAAATTTCTTTGTAAATATTATATCATTTCATTTGTGAAACAGCCCTGGAAGGGAGGTACTCTTATTATTCCCATTTTACATATGAGAAAATTGATGTAAACAAAAGTTAAATAAGTGTGTCCATCATGTGATATGGTGTGTCATCACATGGCATAACATGACACTGCATGTCTGTCTCATGATGTGGCATTCCAGAACACAACAGAGCATACCATTCCATGTCACTGCATGCTCTCATGATGTGGCATGTCACATAGCGTGTTGTGCTCATCACATGATGATGCATTCCATCACATGCCATAGTATGTCTTCACATGGTGTAGCAGGTTGCATAGTATGTCCATCATGATGTGAAATGTTGTGTAGTATGTCACATGGTATAATGTGTCTATCACATGACATACCATGTTACATGATATCTTGGCATGTCCATCGCATGAGATAGCTTTGGATGATATATGGAAGAATTTCCTAACACTTAGACTTGCCTCAAAGTAGAACAGACCACCTTGGGAAGGGGTTAATTCCACATCACTGGAGGAGGTCCTTAAGCAGAGCCTAGATGGCCACCTGCTGAGGTTATAGAAAGGATTCCTGCTCAAGTGTGGCTTAGACTCTTCAGGGATTTTTTGATAAAGGGAATGATGAATTGAAAAATTATAGAACGGCAGAATCTTAAGCCTGGAAGAACTCTTGGAGATTATCTTGGCACATTCTATTTTTCATTGGAGGAAACTGAGGCCCAGGGTGGAGGGCATTATTTCAGTGACTTTCCTGAAGTCCCATAGAGGTAGCAAGCAACAGAGCTGTTGTTATTCAAACCCAGACCCACTGAATCCAAATCTGTGGTTCTTTCCAGCTTACTACAGTGATCTTGCCTGAGGTTATGTGAAGAGTAAATGCCAGACCCCAGATTGGGATCCAGGCTTTCTACTTCCAAATCCAAGGCTCCTTAAAGAACCACGGTTACTAAGTCACTGGCTTAGAAAACAGTTTCCTTTCTCAACTTTGTGTCCCCTGCTATGTTCTATTTCCAGTCTCTCCCATCTTATCTCTCTTGTTCTAGCATTTAAAAAAAAGATTTTATTATTTCAAACACTCCTAGAAGGAAGTCTGAGCCTTTGCGTAATCAAGAATGATTTTAATTCTGGGAAGTTCCTGTCCCCTGTGCTTTTTGTGCTGCTTCCTAAATCTACAATCTATACTAGCATGGCTGATGCGCCTCTTGATGCCCTTCCAGGCCATCTGCCAGCACGTACCTGAGCCTGCCCCTCACAGCCCCAGCAGGGTATGGTTTCTGCTGTGCCCATGCAGCTGCCCCATTCAGTCTCTGAATCCATGACTCAGAATGTTGATAATTTGCCGTAGTTCTCTCGACAGGAATTTTGAAAGGGTCCAACTGCAATGGGCTCCTCACAAGATTTACTGTTTTCCTAATGTTTTCTGACATTCTTATTCCACTCCTTTCTTTGGTCAAGGCCCAGTGCTGAGTCAAGCTGCCACTTAATATATTGACACCATTCCGAGCACTCTGGTGATCTACACACTGAGTTCCTGACCCCTTTGGAGTGAGTTGCACTCTTCATGGGACAGATTTGAAGTTCAGCCAAGTTGGCAGCTATAGGGTTCCATTTTTACAATCTCTAACAGCAGGAAGCTGCAGTCCTTTGTATCACTGTACCATCTGCTTAGCTTTTTCCTTTTCTCAAACCATACATAAACTAGATACGCTATCCCCTCTGTCCAAAAAAAGACCTACCAACAAAAAATCCCCCCACCCTCATTCCAAATGAAACTAGTTTGTACTGTATAAACCACACCCATTCCCCACATCCCACCAAGCATGTTCAGTTTCTACCTTATAAAACAGAAAGTAATCATTCAGCCCTTTGAATTCCAGTGTCTTTAGCTAATTGTGGGTTAGTACCTCAGATCTCAAATGGTAGACAGTTCATGTTCTCCACTGGTATCTTTGTGATATCAAAAGAAAATGAGGAATCCCCCCCCTCCCCACCACATTGTGTGGACCACCTGTGATGACAGTTCATGCATTTCCACTGGCTGTTCTCTATGCTATGAATGTTCTCTCTCTATCACTACTTCATGGACTTTTTGGCTTTCTTCTTGTATGAAGCCTTTCCAGGCCTATCCCCTTCTTTCCCCCATTGGTAGTAGTGCCTTTCCTCTGAGATTACTATGTATTTACTATATATAATTTACTATTTACTGTATATAATATATACATACATATGTATGTGTGTGTATATGTATATATGTATGTATATATGTGTGTATATATATGTGTGTGTATGTATGTGTATATGTATATATGTGTGTGTATGTATGTGTATATGTATATATGTGTGTGTATGTATGTGTGTGTATATATATGTGTGTGTGTATGTATGTGTATATGTATATATGTGTGTGTATGTATGTGTGTATGTATGTATGTATCTTGGATTGTACATAGTTGTTTGCTTGTTGTCTTCCCATTAGAATGTGAGGTCAGTGATGGCAAGGTCCATGCTTTAACCTTTTTTTGTGTGTCTTCAACACTTAGCCCAGTGTCCAGCACTTAGTAAGTGCTTAATAAATGCTTGTTGACTGATTGACTTTATGAGAAGACATGAGCAGGAGTCATATAGGATGGGCAGGTATGGATATGTTGCAGTCTCCATTGTTAGAAGGAATACTCACCATGATAAGATCAGATCCATTTGTATATTTGAATATTGTGTGGAAGTATTAGACCAACTCTATTGATTTTAGATCATAGAATTAGAGTGAAGTTAAAGACACCTGATTCTGACCAAAGGAAAGAAACTAGTTGCTAAAATTTAAATGTTGGGAATATTCTGGAGAAGTAACCATTTTGTCTTGAAATTCATTCATTCATTCATTCATTCATTCATTCATTCATTTATTTATTTTTGTTTTTTGTTTTTTTGGCTAGGCAATGGGGTTAAGTGACTTGCCTGAGCTCACACAGCTAGTAAGTATTATGTGTCTGAGGCCAGATTTGAACTCAGGTCCTCCTGAATCCAGGGCCAATGCTCTATCCACTGTGCCACCTAGCTGCCCCTCTTGAAATTTGTGATAGAGAAGGAATTGAAACCTGGGCACAGCTCATATGTTCCCTAATTTTTGGAGAACAGGTTTCATATGGCTCAAAGAAAAGATAAGTAGGATCCCACAGATTTAAAATTCTACAGGGAAAATAGGCTCAAGATCAAAGGGAAACTCTCAATAATGAATTACAGAAAATGAAAATAGAAATAATTCTACTGAGGAGGATAAGGGTTATATAATCCAAAGCATGTGACCAATATGGACACAGGAAAGTATTCTATAAACTAAGGAAAGGAAAAAGCATTATTTAATGACTTCTACATTCCAGAAACCGCTATGTACTTTATAAATACCATATCATTTGATCCTTACAACAGCCTTGAAAGGTAGGTACTATTATTATCCCCATTTTACAGTTGAGGAAACTGAGGCAAACAGAGATTAAGTTACTTGCCCACACAGTTATTAAGTGTATGAGGCCAGATTTGAATTCAATTCTTACCGATTCCAGGACTGATATTTTATCCACTGTGCCACTGATCAGCCTCAAACTATCTTTTTTAAAATATTTACGTAAAAGTTGAAAGCAAGGCCAGGGAGCAGAGACTGAATACTAGAATGGCATTGGCATTAGAGAATAATATCAGAAGTGCTTAAACTCAGAATGAGCTGAGACTAGTGAGGAGTGCTAAGGACAGCAATGGAAGGCTTTTTAAGCTATATTAGACGAAAGAAGAGATCAAAGATGGGGATCGTCCTGCTGCTCAAGGTGGATGTGATGATAATAGCAATTAATAGAGAATAGACAGAACTATCCATAATATTTGTTTATATTTCTTTTCCACCAAGAACAATGAACTTTGGGTTGAAAACATTCCAGTAAAATGTTTAACAGGGAATTTACACATCCAATAAATGAGTAGATAGTAAGGATCTTCCTAAGTAATGTCAAGTCACTAGGCCCAGATAAAGTACATTCCAAGACCGAAAGAACTATCAGGTGTGACTACTGAGGCACTGTCAGTGATCTCCGAATAGTCATGGAAGTCAGTAGAAGGAGCACAAGACCAGAAAAAAAGATATATTACCTTGATTTTCAAGAGAAGAAGCTTTTCAGGAGAGAATAAAGCTTACAAACTATAGACTGGTAAGCTCATTTTCGATGCCTGAAAAAAAAAATCGTAGAATATATTATTTAAAGGGATAGTTTGTGAATATATGAAACAGTAGTTTCCAAAGTGTGGTCCATGGCCTAAGCCCAAAGGGTGTATGGTTAGCCAGTCAGAAGGGTGGGAATTTGGGTCACATGATACCCTCCTCAAGGTAGCCAATATGGGGCTTCTCTCCAGCACAGTCACAGCTACCCTTTATCTTTTGACACTTCTTCACTTTGTCCCCTCTCTGCTTTACAGCTCCTAACTTCCCATTTTCTGAGCCAGTGTCAGCCCCTCAAGGAAGTTAGAACTTAACCACCTGTTGGGCACCAATAGCAGCAGATGTCCAGGTGTCAGTGAGAAAATACACACACACACACACACACACACACACACACACACACTATGCCTGCTCTCTACCCTCTAGATCGCTCTTCAGAGCGTGGGTTCTATGCTCCAGGATAGTGCATAGGATTAAGAACCTCACCTTTTCATTCTGGATGGGACAAATTGAGTTGCTCAGACTGAAGAGACTTAGGTGGATTAAGATCTATAGAACAGATCTCATTACTTTATCTTTTTCCTCAAACCTGCTTCTCTTCCAATTTCCCAGTTTTTACTTTGAGAATAGGAGAGGACCACCATCCTTCTAGTCCCTCCAGTTTGCAACCTTTATGTCATCTTTAACTCTTCACTATCCCTCACCTCATCTATCCAATAAATTGTTAAATTTGGTTGTTTCTACCTCCAGTACTCTTCTCACATTCATCACCTTTTCTTTATTCATATGACAACCAATACCATAGTTAAAGTACCGATTATCTCTCACCTTGATTATTGCAGTAGTTTCCTGTTCATTCTGCTTGCATCAGATTTCTTCCTTCTACAACTAATCCTCAATACAGATGCAAAAGTAATTTTTCCAAAGTGTAATAAGTCTTACAGTTTCATTTCCCTACCCAGTAAACTTCAGTGGCTTCCTACTGGCTGTAGAATCAAGTATCATTTCACCTCTGTCTTATCTTTTTTTATTTTCTATTTTTGTGTAAGTTGTATAATGTACACAATTGTTAATGGATTGATGCAAGTAGTAACTTGTAAATAATCAAATATACACATTTTGTAAGTATGTTCTCAAAAATTATTGACTGATAGAGGCTAAAAAAGTAACCATGATCACCAAAAGTTGGCATGTTTTCATTAAAAATAGATCGTGTACTGACTGTACTAAAACAATTTCAAAGATCAGTATGCCGGCTTTTTTCCTTAAATTTTTATGTAAGTTCTCACAGGACTAAGCTTGGAAAGGTCATGGTTAGAAATGTAGATTTAAAAGTCCCCGTTGGATGGAATTTAAGGAGGCAAGACTGAAAGTCATAGAGTGAAACTTTATAGTTCCCAGCATCACTGATGAGAATTTATAGCACTTTTTTTGATCATCCTAAGGGTCAGAAGAAAGAGAGGGGAGGGAATAAGCATTAACATAGCACCCATTGTATGCCAAGCACTGTGTAAAGCATTTTTTTTACGAATATTATTTAATTTCATCTCCAAAACAACCCTGTGAGGTAAGTGCTGTTATTATCCTCATTTTACAGTTGAGGAGACTGAGGCAAACAGAAGTTAAGTGACTTGCCCCAAATCACGTAGCTGGTAAGTATCTGAAGTCATATTTGAACTCAGATCTCCTTGACTTCAGGCCCAGCACTCTATCTGGCAAGTGGCAAGCAAAAAGGCATATTGCTGGCTCTTAGAATTGAAAATATAAGTTCTACAAATGAAAATAAATATGATTGACTGGAATAATAACTTCTGGCTTCTCAACATTTTAGTTTGGGTAATCACCTCTGCATGGTGAAGAATTTGGGGAAGTTTAAATGAGGAATTTTGTCTGAAAGCCTATACAGATAAGTATCATTGAATTTATTGATCATTGTACTTTATTCAATTGTATTTTAAATGGTTTGTGTTCAGTTCTGTGGATCTCTAAGAGACAGAGCATGGTGATGTAGCAGGAAGAACACTGGTCTTAGAGACTATTGAAATCTAAGCTCAGATCTCATCTCCTGTTCCTACTAATCACGTGCAAATCACTGAGCCTCCTAAAGCCTTGGTTTCCTTATTTGCGAAATGGAGCACTCTATCAATTAATATTAAAAATACATCTTAAATCAGCAGATTCTTTGCTTCCCCCATATCCAATCAGTGTCCACTTAAACTCACTTTAAAGTTAGGGAATATTCAAATGATGCCATTAACCTTTATGTTATTGTCAAGATTAAGAAAAGGTGAAGTTGGGCATTTAGTAACAGCTTTGGTCCAACAAAATAACTAACACAAGAGACACTGCTGAAATATCAAAGAATCTTCCTTTTTAGAAGAACCTTGAAAAGTTTTATTGTTCATTGAGTATGAAATTTGTCTTTTAATAGTCTTCTTTAAAATATGTGTATTTACATTCAGAAAACTGATTTTTTTTTAACAATCCAGTCTTTAGTCAAGTTTAACCAAAAATGAGGCACTCATTTGAAGTATTTTTTTCTCACAAGGATTTAAGTTTTACTGAGTCACTTTGAAAAATTTCCCTTTAAATGAATAAGTGAGTTAGAAAATCATAAAATCCTTATGTTGGTCAGGACTACACATTTCATCTAGTCTAACCTTCCACCATTTGCTGGCAAAGGTGAATGGCAATCTTATAACTATACTCTTTATAAAAACTCAAGTTGTTGCATTTGCAAACTCTGTTAAGGAAACACCTACCCCACAGGTCTGGCTAATATTCAATCTTGGGAAAACAAACAAATGTGTAACATTGTTATCACTAAATTAGCACCACTAATGATTGGCAACCTTTAGCCCTTTTAACTATCAAGTATTTTAAGTATTTGTGTGATACTTCTCTAATCCCAGGAAATAAGTAAAATTTCTCTGTTTGTCAAAAGATTGAATATTTGCCAAACCTCATTAACCAGGTTAATTTTGACATTAACCATATATCTGCACAATCAAATGAAGTCTGCAAGATTGAACAGTTTTATGTGTAGATTGAACAGTTTTGAGTGAGTTATGGCCAACTCAGGTTCCCAAATATCATAGTGCAATCATTCGGTCATTAATAGTTTCTCATTTCTTTTCAATAAATTGTCGAAGTTACAAAGCAGTATTATACTCTAGTTTTTGCTGAAGAAAACGTTGTAAAGCAGGTAGTGCAGATATTTTGATTCCCACTTTACGGATATAGAGACCTGAAGCCCAGAGAAGTTCAGTGACTTGCCAGAGATCATGATTACAGTAGGTAGGAGTTGAGATTGAGTCCAGGATTTCTGATTCTAAATTCACTCCTCCTTCAAATATAATACTTCCTATCTTTGAAAACATTTGATACACTCAATGCAAAGATTACTGTTGGTATTCAATTATTACATCTGGGAAAATCCAAGCACCCTAATAATTTGGGGAAAAGGAGGAGGATCCCTTTGTAGTCATTCTCTGTGGAAAACCCTTTCTACTATCAAGTGGCATTCTATCTAATTTAAATTTTTGCTATTAATAACATTTTCAGAAGCACTAAACATTTCTGGAAGAATGAAAACAAAACAAATTTTTAAAAGCAAACTTAAAAAAGTAGTTATTTAAGTCAATGAGAAGCTAGATGGAGATCAAGAAAGGGACATTCTGGTTTAAGGGAAAGACAGAATGGTTTAATAAGGTGGGAATGTAATGAGTACAGTCTGCCAAAGGAGGGGCAAGATGTGTTGTCATTTCTTTTTCTAGACAATATTTGGATTAGGCAAAAACAAACAAACAAATAAATAAATACAACTTTCCAAGAATCATAGAGTTCAGTGGTAAATTAATCTTTTTCCATAAGGGTTACCATCAAAGTCACTGCTGCTTTTATCTATGCTGCATTTGTTGAGGCCTAGGGATGCTAAGAACCCTGAAATGCAAGGATAAAAGGATGCAGGTCTGCTTCAAAGAATTCTACCACTCAAGCCTTCTTTCAATCCCAGTAGTTTATTAAAACTGGTTGAAGTGTCCAGACTCCTAGTGAGTCTGCCCTATTTGTGACACCAATACAGGTGGGCCAGATTTTAAGAATCTGAGCAATTTAATGGGGGCAAGTTGGACACTTTTATACAAAGACTGTGGGAAGGTCTGGATGGGATTAAGGAGTGGCAAATAGCCTGGGGTGGTCCAGAGAAAGTAGAGTTGGGCTGGTAAGGAAGGTAACAGAGAATAAAGGGTTGGAGGGGGCACAAGGTTAGGATAGTTGAAAGGATTATTGGGACAGACAATGCCTCTAGCAAACACCTGGGATCTGTGCTGTGTGGGAAAGTCCAGGGGCTTTTCCTTTTTGAGGTCCAGATCCCAAAATTTAATTAAACAAACAATTTTTAAGCACCTATTGTTTAAGATACAATGCTTGGATCTCAAAGAGGCCTTTGTCGAAGTTACAAAGCAGTATCATACTCTAGTTTTTGCTGAAGAAAACGTTGTAAAGCAGGTAGTGCAGATATTTTGATCCCCACTTTACGGATATAGAGACCTGAAGCTCAGAGAAGTTCAGTGACTTGCCAGAGATCATGATTACAGTAGGTAGGAGTTGAGATTGAGTCCAGGATTTCTGATTCTAAATTCACTCCTCCTTCAAATACAATACTTCCTATCTTTGAAAACATTTGATACACTCAATGCAAAGATTACTGTTGGTATTCAATTATTACATCTGGGAAAATCCAATCAAGTACAAAACAAGTCCTACTAATACATTTTAGGGATGCAGGCACCTCAAAACTATCAAGGTACAGGGAGGAGTTGTCTGGAAAGAATTTGAAGACTCAAACAGTCTTCTGGTCAAATGGCAAAAGTTTATTGTAACACTAATAAAATGGGCAGAGCTCTTTAGGGAACTTGTAACTTAATGGGGGTGATGCTAAAGTTTATATAGAAAAAGTTCAGAGAATGGTGTGCCAAGTATGCTAATTAGGTGGTGAGGAGGCTAGATCAAGTGGTTCACTCCTAAAGGAACATACAATTCCTGTACCTTGGTTGAAGGTGTCATTCACTACTGGACACCTGGGGGGCAGGGAAAGAGGGGAGGTTCCCTAAGGGGTGTGGGTTTGGTCTGCTTTGTCTGTGACAAGATAGCCTTGGGACTTGCCATCTATGACTTGACCTCTGGCTTGTATGCAGTAACTGTGGAAATCAGTACATAATAGTTCTGCTGGTTCAAGACAGTCCTGTTCATACAAGGGAAATTCTGCAAAGGTCAGCTTATTCTTGTAACAGGGAGAGACGATTTGCCTCACTGGGGCCCACTTAAGAGTTATTTCCAGAGATATGATCTTTGGGATGAGATATGGTCTTAGGGCTGGGGTCCAAGCACAAGCACCCCATCACTACCACAAAAGCTTATTAATCTATAGGTAATGGTTGTTTGAAAAGAAATAGGCTGATAATGCTTATTTGTGCCCTTTTTAGAATTACACTCATTTTCATTGCTGTCAAATAGTGAGTGAGCCAGTTATAAAAATTGGGCTCAGTAGCCAGTACCTCTTCATCTCTATATTTTGAATGCAGTTCTTCAGCTCCAGTCATCTCAGCAGACCCTGGTTCGGTGCTGACAGTGGAAAAGACATTTTTTAAAAAGAATATTTTTCACACTGGCAAGACCAAAGTTTGGAAATGGCAGATGCTGCAGATATGTCTTTGAAACTGCAGCAGAGGCTCACTGAACTGCTCGGTTCAAGGGCTATGTTGCATAACCAATCTCAGGTGAAACTGCTTTATACAAAGTTTCTTTGGGTTTTTTTTTTTAATTATTACATTTCTAAGTGGAATTTGCCCAATTAAATGGGGCAGGGGGGATTAAAGGCAATCCCTGCCATCAAGGACTTCACATTGTAATGGGAGAGACAGAATGCAAAGGGGTTGTCTTTGGACCTGAGCCTCCTCTTTCATCATTTCTTATGACACAATAATGTTAGAGTACATTCATGTACCAGAATTTGTTCAGCCACTACCCAATTGATGGGCACTGCTTTTTTCCAATTCTTACTAAGTCAGAAAAAACTACTATAAATATTTTTGGCCTCAGGCCTTTCCTCTCCTGCTGTGCCTATCCCTTGAGGGAGGAGAAAGAAGAAAGTTGCTGGAGAACTGGATTCACATCTGTGCCATTTGCCTAATCTCTAGCTCTTGGAGGGAAAAAGAGTTATGAAACAGGGCTTCCCATCTAACCAGGTGTCTTCCATCTGCTTCACTTGTCTTTACCTTGATCTTGAGTCTCCTCTAAGAAGAGGAATTATACCTACCATGCAATGATGGACATTCTAACACCTGGTCATACCCTACATATCCCAATAATTCTGGAAACCTATAGGTCATTGTCCGAACCCTGTTCCTGATCCCACACCATTCAGTTCCATATTCTCATCCTTCTCAAACTTCCCATCCCAAACTCACCAGCCCTTCCACTAGGCCCTCTGGATTGCCTATTCCATAGGCCACAAACTTCCTTCATTCTCTATTTAATAAACCCAAGTGTCCGCCTGTCACTTCCAGGATCAAATACAAAATCCTGTTTGGCATTCAAAGCCCTTCCTAATCTGGCCTTCTCCAAACTTTCCAGTCTTCTTACTTTACTTCCTGCCACACAGACTTTTATCCAGTGGCACTGGCCTCCTTACTGTTCCACCACCAAGATATCCTATTGACTCCAGGCATTTTTTTTTCCTGACTGTTTCCCAAGGTTGTTCTCCTTCCTCATCGCCACCTCCTGGCTTCCTTTAAGGCTTCACTAAAATCTTGTCTTTTACAGGAAGCCTTTCCTAACCTCTCTTAATTCTAATGTCTCACTTTTAATTACTTCCTATTTATCTACTACATAGCTAAATGTTATACTGAGAAATTTGCGAGTTGACCACCCAGGCTAATTTTAAATTGTGGACTTCATTATATTAGCTTGCAGCTGCCAGGGATATTCACATCCAAATCAAGCAGCCCTCATCAGGGGTCGAGCCAGGGTTTATATAGGGAGTATACAGGACAGGGAGGGGGATGGATCTTTGAAGTCTGGCAAGAGGAAGAGTTGGGTTTTTTTTGGGGGGGGCTGGTCAAGGACACCCCTCTCCCTCTATCTAGGGGATTTGCTCTGCAAATTTTCTCACAATGGAGGCTTCCAGAGATATGATCTGAGGGCTGTGGCCTGAGCAGCCAGATAAGGGTCTTGCTAAGGAATTTGGAGGTTTCCAGAGATATGATCTGAGGGCTGGAGCCTGAGCAGCCAGATAAGGGTCTTGCTAAGGAATTTGGAGGTTTCCATGGCCTAAAGGGTTCTACTACCTAAGTGGTAAAAATAATGTTCTGCATTACATTATTAGTACATATTTGTTTGCCTGTTGTCCCTGCTACCCCTACCTCATTAGATTTTGAGGTCCCTGAGGGAGAAATTGTCTCTTGCCTCTTTTTATATCCCCAACCCTTAGCACAGTGCCTGGCACATAGTAGGCTCTTGATAATGTTTACTGACTGATTAATAAATGTGGTTTTTTTTCCTTCTTCCTGATCTCTTTGGTGGTGCAGGCCTCATAGTGGTATCAGCAGGTCAGAATATGCATAGTTGAGTGATTTCTCAGACGTTGTTTCAAATTGCTTTCCGGAAAGGTTATGCTGATTCACATCTTCACCAATAGTGCACAAGTGTACCTTATTTCCTAAGCTATATCAACAGTTGTCATTTTCCTTTTGTGTCAACTTTGCCAATATGATGCATATGAGGCATAACTTGAGTTGTTTTTAATTTATATTTTTCTAATTACTAGTGATTTGGAGCATTTTTTAATGTGGCTATTGATAACTTATATTTCTTCTTTTGAGAACTGTCTGTTCATATCCTTAGAACATTTATCTATTGTGAAATAGTACTTGTTCTTTAATATTTGAATCTGTTTTTTAATATATCTATACATATGCATATATATGTATGTATATATACACATAGACATATATATACACATATACATATACCTATTTATATATATACACATACATACACACATATATACACATATGTGTGTGTGTGTGTGTGTGTGTGTTAACAGAGTAACTTGCTACAAAGATCTATCCCACTTAATTGTTTCTCATTTTAAATAGACTTTGTTTCTGCAAAAGCACGTGTGCGTGCGGGTGCGGGTGTGTGTGTGTGTGTGTGTGTGTGTGTGTGTGCAATCAGAATTGTCCATTTTATCATCTATAATAGACAGTACAATGGATAGAGCACTGGATTTGAAGTCAGGAAGACAAGTTCAAATCCTATCTCAGACACTTATTAACTGGGAGACACTGAACAAGTCAGTTAACCTTTATCTTCCTCAGTTTCCCCAAGTTTAAAATGGGGATAATAATAGCATTTAGCTCATAGGGTTGTTGTAAGGATGAAATGAAATACTGTGTGTAAAGCATTTAGCACAGTGCCAGACACATAGTAGGCACTTAATAAATTCTTGTTCTTTTCCCCTCTCCATCCATTGCTTGATCATAAGCTCTTCCTCTACTTGTAGGTGTTAAAGGTATTTTCTTCCTTGTTATTCCTCTGATTTGCTGACCTTCTATAACTAAATCATGGCCATTTTAAATCTTATTGTGGTATATGGTGTGAGATCTTAGTCTAAATCTGATTGCTGCCAAACTGCTTTCTTGTTTCTCAGCAGTTTTTGTTTAAATGAGCCCTTGAACAATATTTATGTTCTTTAAAGTTTATCCAACAGTACATTGCTATATTTGTTTGCTTTACTACAGCATATATCTAATATTAATTTCAGAAATTGACTTTTCTATTTTTTAGCCAGTACCAAATAGATTTTATGATTACTACTTTATAGTATAATTTAAGATCATTACAGCCAATTTCCTTCTTCCCACTTTTTTCCCCATTATTTCCTTTGAGAACCTTGACCTAGAATGTTGTTTTTAATGTAATGTAATTTTTAGTGTAATCATGTGGGAATTCAGTGTGACACTGAATGAGTAAATTAATTTAGGTAGTACAGTCATTTTTATTGTGTTAGCATTACCTAACCATGAGCCATTAATACCTCTCCACTCACTGAGGTCTATCTTTATTTCTGTAAAGAGTGTTTTGTTGTTGTATTCAGTTGTCTTGGAAGCTGGACTCCTAAATAATTTCTATGTTCTGCAGTTATTTTGAATGGAATTTCTTTTTATATCACTTCCTAATGGTTTTTGTTTATAAAACATAAAAAGGTTTATTATTTGCGTAGGTTTATTTTATATCCTGCTACATTTCTAATGTTATTAATTGCTCTAAGTAATTTTTCGTTAATTTTTTTTAAAGTCTATGTGGATCATCATTTATGAGCAAAAAAGTGATAATTTTGTTTCCTCTTTGTCTCTGGTCAGTCCCTCAATTATTTTTTTCTTTTTTAAATTAAAAGTTTTTTCAATTAATAAAAACCTACTTTTTTCTCCTTCTTGTCCACTGTTCCCCTAATTGAGAAATTAGAAAAACTAAACTGTCACCAACACATATAGTCAAACAAAACAAATTTCTATATTGGCCATGTCAGACAAGAAAATTCTCTATGTTTTCTTAGTTTTTCACTTATCAGGACATGAGTAACGTGTTTCATCATAAATCCTCTGGAATTATGATTGGTCATTACGTTGATCAGAGTTTCTAAGTCTTTTAAAGTTGTTTGACTGTTCAGTATTGTTGTATTTATACAAATTGTTTTCTTGACTATGCTTACTTCACTCTGCAGCAGTTCATGCAAGTCTTCACAGGTTTCTCTGACTCTATCCCCTTCGTAAGTTTTTACAGCATATCATTATTTCATTGCATTTATGTAAACATAACTTGCTCAAGCATTCCCCAATTGATGGGCACCCCCTCAGTTTCCCATTCTTTCCTATAAATATTTTTGTTCATCCTTTGGAGTTTATTTTGCTTAGGACCAATCTTTTCCTTAGGACTAAATCTACACTTCATGTAATTCCTCCTTCTCCCCTTTCTCTCCTGTTTCCTTATTGAGGGAAATGTAGTTCTATAGTCATTTGTATATGTATATTCTTTCCTACTTTGATCAATTTAGAAGAAAATGAGATTTAAGTGTCAGTCACTCATCAATTTCTTTTTCTTCTCTTATTACTCTACCTACCATTTCTAACACTAGGCCAAATAATAATGATTATAATGGTCATCCTTGTTTTACCCCTGATCTTTATGCATAGCGCTATATGCTAGTTTATTTCCATTATACAAAATGCTGGCTCTTGGTTTTAGGTAGGTACTAGGCACTATATATATTTCTGTACATTTTTGTATTTTTAGCAAAAATTAATTTATTTTGTTAAAGTTGTTTCCTGTATCTGTTGATGTAATCAGGTGGTTTTGATTGTTTTGGTTATTAATATGGTCTGGTACATGTACAGTTTACCTAATATTGAACTAACATTGCATTGCTCATATAAATCCTACCTAATCATAATGTAGAATCTTTTAAATGCATTTTTCTAGTCTCTTTGCTAATATTTTATTTAAATTTTAAAAATTTGTATTTAAATTTTTTGGTCAGTATTCTTTAGGGATCAGTCTATACCTTTTTCCTCTGATTTTGTTTCTTCCTAGTTTAAGGCTCAGGATCATATTTTTATTATACATGGAAATCAGTAGGATCTTATCTTTTTTTTTTGCAAGCACTTTATATAATGTTGGAATTGATTATTCTTTGAATGCTTGTTAGAATTCATTTGTAAACATATCTAGTCCTAGTGATGTTTTCCCCCTTTCTTTGGGAGTTCATTTGTAGCTTGTTTAATTTATTTTTCTGGGATTGGATTATTTAAATTCTGTATTTCTTGTTTTGTTAATCTGGTTATTTTATAGTTTTATACATATTTATTGATTCATTTCCATTGTGAATTTTATTAGCATTTTTTGTTGTTGTTGAGTCATTTCTGTCACGTCCAACTCTTCATGACTCCATTTGCGGTTTTCTTGGCAAAGTTACTGAAGTGGTTTGCCATTTCCTTCTCCAATTTATTTTACAGGTGAAGAAACTGAGGCAAACAGGGTTAAGTAGCATGCAAAAAATCATACAGCTAATAAGATCATATTTGAACTCAGGTTTTCCTGACTCCAGGCCTGGCACTCTGTTCACTTCATCTCCTAGCTACCCTTTGTTAGCATATAAATGGGTTAAATAGTTTATAATGATTTCCTTTATATCTCCTTTATTTGTTGTGATTTCTACTTTTTCATTTGTGATACTGGTAATTTTCTCATCTCTTTTTAATAACTAGGAAATGATTTTCCATTTTACTTTAAAAAAACAGCTTTTGTTTTTATCAGTTAAATTTTTTTCTATTTGTATGTTTTGTCTTTGTTTTTGTTTTATGCTTTTAGTTTGGTTCATCTTTTGTTTGATTTTCAGAATTTTATTTTAGTGTTTTGTTGAGGCTTTTGAATTTGTTCATTTTCTAGTTTGAGTTTTTGTGATAGTTTCCAAAATTTTTTGACATTTTTTCATAGCTGTCATTTTCATTGACGAAATTTTCTACTGTTTCTGTAGTTGATTCTTTGATCCAAGAATTCCTAAGGTTTAATTGAGCTCCAGTTATTTAAAATTTTAATTCAAAGGTCCTTAATTGAATATGTTTTATTGTTTTGTGGTCAATAAAATGTGATTTTAACATTTCTGATTTTAAGCAATTCTTTCTCAGATTTTTATGCCGTGGCCAGTTTTTGTAAATGTTCCGTACATAGATGAGAATTATGTTTACTTTTTTCTATTCCCATTAAGTACTTTTTCATTTTCTGATATTGTGATTTCTATCTTCTGCTTTTTTTTCAGTTCATCCAAAGCCCCTGTTCCAGCTGCTTCTTTTAATTTGGTGTGAATCTGTCTCTTTCAAGTGTGTCCCTTGTAAATAATATATTATTGGATTCTACTTTCTAATCTATTCTGCTAACTTTTCCATTTTATTGTGAGTTTATTCTGTCTATGTTCATTGTAATGATTTTAATTATATATATTTTCCCCAACCTACGCTCTTAGAATGTTTTCCTCATCTTATACTCCCTTTTACCAAGAAGGTATGATCAACCCTAGTAAGATCTGCCTCTGCTCAGTTCACCTCTTCTCTTCCCCTTGCCCAGATCATAAGTATAGGTTCTTGTCTTTTTTTTCATTCCTTTTAATACCCCTGTCATAATACAGCCTATAAAATCAAAGTTTGTTCTCCTTATGAGTAATCCCTTCCATATCCTATCCTTTTAAATAGCACTTTACCTTTCACTATTCCCAGTTGTTTCCTTGTTGAATTTGGTATTTTTCTACCCTCAAAATTTGGGGGAGATATCCCTTAGGGTATATTCAGCCTTCTTTTGGCCAGTTCATATGACAATAATGTTCATGTGCTAAACACTTCCGTCATCTTTTCATTCACACTTGTGTAATTTTTTTTTCTCATACACCTCAGTTAGGTAAATAGTGAATTCCACTCTCTTCTTCCCCGCCTCTTCTATAGCATGTTAATTTTCCCTTCCCTTTTTTGCCTTCACGTAAAAATCATCAAAATAGAAAAAAATTACTCCCCAGCCTTTTGTTTTATTTAACTCCCTCTAGGACTCTTCAAGATATTAGAGTTTAGAAAGGACACTTGTTTCTTCTCCCCCTCTTAGAATGTAAACACCTTCTCATATAGTTTCTTCCCATTATTCCAATGTATTTACCTTTCTAGGTTTCTTTTCACTCTTGTAATTACATTTCAAAGATTTCTATTCAGCTATGGTATTTCACCAGGAATGATTGGAAGTCCAGTATTTCATTAAAGTTGCATTTTTCCCCCTGAAAGATTATAGTCAGTTTTACCAGGTAAATGATTAATGATTGGAATCCTTCATATTTTGCCTTTTGTTATATAACTAGTTCTTGCTTAACATAAGTGGACCATTCTGCAAACCTCTCCATCCTTGGGCTTCTGTGCCCCTACCTCCTCCAGGGCTCTGTAACCCACAGCCTGAGCAGCTTCAGTGCCTGGCACCCCTCAGCTGTTTCAGTGCCTGGAGCAGAGGATCCCTGGCCCAGGGCTGCCCCTGTGCTGCAGCCATTGCAGCTATGGCAGCAGCCCCTGCTACTACTGCCTGCCCTAGGCCAGTGCAGGGAATTGCCTTCCGTCTCCCCTGTCAAAGTTGCCATAATGGGAATTTACATAAATCAAGAGCTTTCTGTATTATATTCCCAACTTCCTTGTCCTTTAAAGTGACAGTTGCTGACTTTTTTGTGATCTTGACTATACTTAGTTGACACGAATTCCTTTTGGTTTCTCACAGTTTGTTTTTTTTCTTCTACTGGGGAAATTTTGTATTTTAGTCATAACGTTCCTGAGATTTTCGATTTAAGATTTTCTTTTAGGAAGTGACCAGTGGATTCTTTCTATTTATTTTGCCCTTTATTTCTAACAGGTCTGGGCAGTTTTCATTTCTGATGTCTTAAAATTCAGAATGCAGACTGTCTTTTTTGTCTTGCTTTTCTAGTAGTGCTATGATTTATAGCTTATTTCTTATTATTCATTTTCTAGGTTAGTTGTTTCTTATAGGAGACACCTTATATTTTCTCCTGGTTTTTCAACCTTTTGAATCTGTTTTAATGCTGTCTTATGAAATATTTTTTTTTGGTTCAATCACATTTTCAGGGAGTCTTTTACAATAGTGTGATGTTGTACCTCCTGTACTAAGCTATTTATTCTCCTAATTATGTCTTCTAGAACTCTATTTTAATTTATAATATCCTTTTAATATCATTTCATCTCTTTGGGGCATTTTAATTCACTTCATGGCAAAGTCATCTGAGACTGCCCTTAATCACTATGGCACTGCTCTCTTCCTCTCAGTTTGTGCCCTACATCCATAAAATTTCTCTAATAGTATTGTCTCCTGTTTGTTCATATATATGACTTTACTTCCTGAATTGAGACTTTTTATCAGGACCAGGTTCCAACTGCTCTTGCATTGGATGACCTGGGACACCCCTGTTGTATCTTGATTTGTATTGTCTAAGATCCTATAGCTGGCCTTTCCTTCTGCTCCTGTCTTTTAGGTACAAAGTTTTGGTAGATCCTAGGCTCACCTATATTCTCCTGGTAAAGAGTGTTGAATTCTTCAAGGCTGTCATGACTGACTCAGTTCTACAGCAGCACATATTCAGAGCCCCCAGAACATTTGGATGGATCACTCCAGGAGCAGAGCTCCAGGGGGTACTTAAGTGCCCTGAGGCTTTCTTGCTGGGGCATTTCATTCTTCATGCATCAGGGATCTACTTGAACACACTGGGCTTTCCTGTCTGGGGCATACCAAGGCCTACTAGCACTGTACTGTCATATCTGGACATCTTATATCTGGACCCCTCTCTTTAATATCTCTAGTCAGTATTAAGTGTTCATGGCAGTTTTTCTATTTCTTATTCATTATTCAGTGTAGTGATCTTTTGTTTTAACTTTTCTGGGGTACATGTGTAGGAATTGTATTGGTCTTTTTCTATTCACTCCACCATCTTGACCAGAAGTCCTAAAACCTTTAGTTTTCAGAAGAACTACTGTCTACCTTCATTCCCCTCCCCTCATTCTATTATTGTTCATATGACTTTTTTGTATTTGTATATAATACATTACATTTTTCTCTATTAAGTTTTATCCTAGAGATCATCTAAAATCACCTTGCTCCATAAACATTTACTCTGATATCTGATTGTGACATGGAAGTAACCTTAAGTTCTCAAAGTTTATTCCAATGGAGCAAAGCTATGATAGTTTCTTTTTAATTAAGTCTCAGCAATAGACTATGTCTGCTTTCTGAGGAACAGACTAGTTAACTATGAAGAGGTTCGTCACTAGTAGGCAATGGATTCTTCAATTATGACAACCCAAGAAATAAAGAAAAATAAAAAATAGCCAGTCATGTGTGGTCCTGTTCTACTCCTGCAGTGTCAGTGGTATACAGTGGGACAGAGGATGCTAATGTTTACACAGCTCTTAGAGAAGCAAAAAGGCCACTGTGAAGGTAATAGAAGTTAGATAACAACAGCTGTTTCAAAGGATGAAGAGGTGGGCGGGTTCCATGAAAAACTTGAAAAGATTTAAGTTGATAAATATGGTTCAGGATTCAGAAAGGAAATTGGCCAAAGCCTTATAAACTGCTCATAAATTTCATACCTACAAATAATGAATACTTCCTTAAAGAAGAGGGTCAGTAGGCACTAGACAAAATTACAATTTGAAAAGACAATACATTGTACAGTTGCAATAACTTTAAGCTAACCCACTCAAACCATTAATGCCAAAATATGGGCAGTTGTTTGAAGTAAAAGACATTGATGTGTACTATAAAAGATAGGATGTAACTGTTGTAAAGCAATTGCTATATTAAGGAGGCCCCAAGAGCCTAGAATCTGCCTCAGCAAGCAAATACTTGTTCTTCTTACCAACCTGTGGATCAGGACAACAGCAGTTGAGAATATAAATTTATGTGCAAAATGTAATGGAAGAAGATAATGGGAAACTATAAATAGTGGTGCATTACACAATAATGAAGAATGATAGAAAGAAAAAGAAGTATACAATAAAGCTTGCAATAAGATCCAGCTAACCCAAATCTCAAGAGTATTTAGCTTTGAAACTGGAAGGACAACAAATAGACAAAGTCAAACATCTGTCAGTAGTTCTTTAGTAAACTGTTTTTGTGACTAATGAAAGGATAATCACCATATTTGAACTCTTAATACCCCAGTCCCTGTTGTGCTATCTTTTAAATGGAATTCACATTAAAGAATAAGATGGAAGGAATAAAGGGACCAGACCACATATTTACAGAAGAAATCTATGCTGCATTCTACATAATTTGAAAAGAATTGGGGAGTTTTTTTTTCAAGATATCTGATAGGAAGATACCAAAAGTTTGGAGGTAGGAAATGGACAGTATTATTACCCCAAAAAAAGATAATCAGGAAGATGTCAATAACTGTAGATCCATATGCCTACTTTCCTATCTGTATAAAGTCTTCCTGAGAAATAATGGAGGATATCCTTGGTCAAAATCAGGCCTGGAATAGCAGTTGCCTTCGTCACTTAGTCTATCTTTAGATAGATGAAATTATCATCAAGAAAGCTAAGAATTTATCAGCTGTTCATTTTGAAAACTGAGAACTCCAGCAGATGTTTGAATAATGGAGGTACCTAATCATTACTATGTAATGCTATATGAGTTATGTATGATCTGCTTCCTAGAACTCGTCTTCTATTTTCTCCATCATGTTCCTGCCATGAGTCACATCCTACCTTTCATTGATACTTATAAGATCAAATTTACCACCTTATTTTAAGAGTTGTAGTCAGTTGTAGTCAGTCTGTCAACAGACATTTATTAAATGCTTATAATGTGCCAGGTTAAGCTGTGGAGATGTAAAGAAACACAAAAACATTGTCCCTGACCTCGAGGAGCTCAAATTCTGATGGGAAAGATAACATTCAAATACTTACATACAACTTGCATCTATACATGTACATATATATATATATGTATATGTATATATATATGTGTGTATGTATATTTGTATATGTGCGTATGTGTATACACACACACACACACACACACACACAAGATTTGAAGCAAGGAGATCAACCAGAAGATTATTATAATAGTCGAACTGGGAATTGATAGGGCCTGCACCAAGGTGGGGGCTATGTGAGTTGAGATAAGGAGATGTTGTAAAGGTAGCACCAGCAGGACTTGGCAATACATTGAGCCTGGGAGACAGGGAGAGTGGTGGTGCCCTTGACAGTAGCAGGAAAGTTGGGAAGAGGAGACAGTTTGGGAGGAAATTAATGAGTTCTGTTTTGGATGTGCTAAGATGAGGTCCTTTTGAGACATCCAGTTTGAAATACCCAAATATCAGTTGGTAATGAGAATTTAGAGGTCAGGAGAGAGACTAGAGTTTAATATGTAGATCTGAGAATCATCTACATAGAAATGATAATTGTGCTCCTGGGAGGTGATAAGACCTCCAAATAAAGTGGTAAAGAGGGAAAAGAGAAGTCCTAGCACAGATTGTTGAGGGGATACCCACACTTAATGGATCTGGCCTGGATGAAGATCCAGCAAAGGAGACTGAGAGAATTGTCAGACATGAAGAGGAAAACAGTGTCATAAAAGTCTAGAGAGGCGAGAGCATCTAGGAGGAAAGGGTGATTGACAGTGTCATAGACTTCAGAGGTCAAAAAGGGGACATTATCTCCTATATGCCAGGTACTTCACTAAGTACTTTACAAAAATCTCTTTTGGTCCTCAAAATAGGCCTGGGGAAAGATTGGTGCTATTATGACTCCCATTTAAAGTTGAGAAAACTGAGGTGAATAGAAGTTAGGTAACTTGCTTAGGATCACACAGTAAATATATGAGACCAGATGTGAACTTGGGTCTTCCTGACCTTAAGCCCAGTGGCCCAAGGTGGTGGCACCTAGCTCATTCATCCTAAAAGGATGAAGGTTGAAAAAAGGCCATTTGACCTCCTAATAAAGAGATCATTGTTAACTTTGAAGAGAGATTGTTTTAGTTGATGAAGTGAAGTTGGAAATTGTATTGCAAAGGGTTTAGAACAGAGTGATAGAGGAGGAAGTGGAAGCACCTAGTGTAGACATCCTTCTCAAAGTGTTTAGCCAAAAAGGGGAGGTGGAGGGAGAGAAACATAGGATGGTACCTAATGGGTATAGTAGGGTCAAGTGAGAGTTTTTAGGGATTGGGCAGTCATGGCCATATTTGTAGGTTTCAAGGAAGGAACCTTTAGGTAGGGAGATATTCAAGATTAGAGAAAGTAAGGATGAAAATGGGGGCTCTCCTGGAGAAGATGGAATGGAATGGGATCACTTGTGCATATATAGAAGGGATTCACTTTTCAAGGAGAAGGGTCACCTTTTTATTTGAGACAGAGGTGAAAAAATAGTGTGGGAATGCATCCCAGTATATGGTGGACGGAGGGAGCTTGAGGAAGACAAGAATATTTGGAATAGTTAGTGCGGTGAATGGGATAGTGACTTAATTTGGGAGGTATAAAAGGATTGAATTGCTATAGTAAGGGGCTGGTTGAGATTACATAACATAAATTTGTAATGGACTTAGTGAGCACAGTTTTGTGATTTTTTTTCCTCCAGTCTATTCATCCATAAGTAAATAGGACTAAAAACTGCAGATGATAGATTTGGCAAGGCATGATTCACCACAGGGTGGGAGGAAAGAGATTCAAGTGTAGAAGATAAAGAATTGAACAGATTCATTATGGGACTGAGATATGGAAGCTTGGAGGATTGTGCAGTTTGCTCTGTTTAACGTTCATACTCTGTGAATTTGTGTATAGACGCCTGAGGCCACACTTATTTTCGTTTCACCTCTTTTATTTGTACCATGTGAATGACTGTACTGTTCAAGTCCATATTCTCTTTCTTATGTCACACTTACTATTATCTGTAATAGAAAACTTGGTTGGATATGGTTAGTTCTCTATTGTCCCTCCATTCTAGGCTTAAATTTTTTGTTTTGTTTTGTTTTTATTAGATCAACAAATCTCCAGGCAAATATAATCTTCCCAACATTCATTAGAGATATTCCATTCCTAGCTATAAGTCCATCATTCCTATATCTGAAGCCCTGATCTATAAATCCAGATCCTATTCTCAGGGCACCATCTTCTTAACCAGCAATGTTCACTCCCCAAATCTGCCTTTCTTGTCTTAAACTTTCAGATTAAAGTGGAAGATAATAAACCTACTGTACCTTTAAGGTCTTCAGTTTATTAGTAGGGACTTCTTAATCTCTAAGGATGATTTATGAGTTACTACTTAATGAGTTACATTAATTACAAAAGGCATGTATTGCTCATAATGTTTAATAAGCTTTGGGGTCCCCACTACATTTCAGATACTTGCCCAGGGAAGACAATTTAGCTCAATCCAAATTCAAAAAGTATTCATTAAGCACATTCTATGTACAGGGCACTGAATGAAGACAAAATGGTTCATTATTCATGTCAAGTTGACATATGGTCATGTTAGTAGCTTTTAAAAGCAGTCATCAACCACCACAACTTGTATTTTCTTCCAGTGATCAAATAGTATGTGAGTCTACTCCTTTGACAGCACCTCTGGATCTTCACCATCATCATCTGCAGCATAGAAATCAGAATGGCCTTCTTTACATTCTTTGAGAAGAGCCTTTAACCAATGGTACTATCCACACCAGTCTTTATTCTTCCTTTTTTTCTTCTATATAACATTATTCCAAATCTCCAATATAGCTTGGATTCCACTTTGCCTAACTGGGTTATTTCTCTTCTTTGGTTTTTCTCCTGTAGCATTTCTGGTAAGAAACACTTTCATTATTCCTGAAACAGCTGGAGAATTAAGGCAGTTTTCCACCAGACGTTGAACTTCCCTCAGAGAGACCATCTTGCATTTTGTATATAGATAGTTGTTCATTGATTCTAGAACAAATGCAAATATTATATAACCTCTAAATCACTGTAATGCTCACCCTTGATATATGTTAAAACTGAGATTCTTTTTTTAACCATTTATTTATTTATTTATTTTGACATTTTTTATTGGCCCAAATAAGTGGCCAGAGAATATGAACAGTATGTGAGTTCTCAAAAGAAGAAAAGCAAATATCAACAACTATATGGAAGAAAATTGCAAATCACTCATTTTGATGCTGATTATGATTAGTCTTTTCTAACCATAATTAGATAACTACAAATTAAAACAACCCTGAAGTTCTACCTCACAGCCATCAGATTGACAAATATGACCCATAAAAGGCAATTACAATTATTGGTAGAGCTGTTAATTTAATTTGGAACTATATGCCAAAGAGGTCAGACAAAGAGGAAAAGTACTTATGTATGCATTAAGCACAAAAATATGTATAGCTATTCTTTTTGAGGTATCAAAAACTGGAAGTTTATGGGGTACCTAACAATTGGGGACTGACTGAAGAAATTATGGCATATGAATGTAGTAAAATGTGTTTTAAGAAGTGATGGGAACAATTTTCAGAGAAACCCAGGAAGACTTATATGAACTGATAGCAAGTCAGGTGAGCAGAACCAGGAGAACAATTTATACAATAACAACTCTGATCAACACACTGATCAGCCATGATTCCAGAAGGTATGCACGTTCTAGTAACTTTGGAGGCATATTTCCAAATTGCTTTGTAGAATAGCTGGACCAATTAATGGTTTTACCTTCTTTCACAGAATGAACCAAGTAAAGTGAAAAGAATCAGAAAAACAATTATACAATAGAAACATTGTAAAGAAAACAGCTTTGAAAGATTTAAGAACTGTGATCAGTGCAATGACCAACCATGTCACACTACCTACCTCCTGACAAGGAATAAGACATTTTTTCAGAGATGGTCAGTGTGGGAATTTATTTTGCTTTTTAATTTTTATAAGAGTTTTTTGTGGGGGGACTGGATTGGCGGTGATGGGAGAGAGAGGTGGCTACCAGTAAGATTGCTAAAAGAAAAGAAAAAGAGAAAGAAAAGGGGATCATTGAAGCATTTAAAAAAATGCGTGGAGGAAAAATGCATGGAAGGAGAGAAGTTAATACCAGCAGGACAGATCTGAAAGTTGCATATTAAATTTATTATGTACTTTAAAAAGAAAAGTTGTACATGATATACACTTAGTTTCATGGATAATCCTTTTATGTTCTGCTTTGTTTTTGGAAATTCTTATTTTATTTAGAGCCTATTAAATGCAGAATTTTTTTTTTAAATTAAGGCCTATCAGAGTACTCTCAAAAAAATAAAGTACATAACAGTAATAAATTCAATATATGAATTTCAAAACTTCCCTACTTCTTTATGTTTTCCTCTGAACTGTATATGTTTTTCTATTCTGCGCTATTTTTAAATGGTTTCTTAATGCTCTTTTCTTTTGTGGGGAGGTTGACAACAGGTACACCCCATCTGGATTTGTTGATTGTAAACAAAAGTGGTTAACCTATGAAACAGCTAAGATCTAAGAGTCAGTCATTCAGTCAGCAAACATGCACCTTACTCTGTGCCAGGCACTGTGCTAAGTGCTGAGGATACAAAGAAAGGCAAAAAATGGCACCTGCCCATCAGGGGTCACAATCTAATGGGCAAAGATAATACATAAAAAGAAGCTGAAAAGGGGAGGGGTAAAAGGGAGAGTATTCAATGCAGGGGGCATGATGAAGTCTAGAGTAGTACAGCTGGATGGGAAGTGATGAGGTAGCTGTCCTGGACACCCCTATTAAATGGAGGATCTGGGAAGGATCATCACTGTCCACCCTCTCCACACAGAGGGAGGGAAGGGACCTAGGAGCAAAGGGATACTGAGGAGATGTGAGTTTCAGGGTTGATATGATGATCTTACAGGATGATGAGATTCTAAAGAGTACGATGATTCCAGAGGAATACAACCAGATGAGAAATTTCCCAGGCAAATTCCCAGATGGGAAAAGATTGGTGTCCAGAAGTCCTCCCTATGTGACATCCACATGAATTCAGCCATATTTATGTTGTCTTTGCCTTTCCCACATGCCTGAAATACTCTCTCTCCTTGCCTCCACCTCAGAATTTCTTTCTTCCTTTAAAGTAAAGCTGAAGCATTATCTTCTATATGAAGCCTTTCCTGATCTTTCCAAGTGCTAGTACATTCCCTCTCTAACTACCTTATATTTTACTACTCTGTATATATTTGTATTGATTAATGTTATACTTGAGCTGTATATATTTTTATATGTACATGTTTCCTCTATTAGAATATAAGCTCCTTACAGATAGACATTGTTTTCATTCTTTATATTTGTATTCCTGGCACTAATACAGTACGTGGCACCTATTAAATTACTTACTACATACTTCTTGATTGACGACAAAGAAGTATTGAATACGTGGACATTATGGGGGGGAGAGGGGGTGAAGGTGGGAAGGAGACTGTTTACAAAAACAGAGTCATTATGATGATTTTTCATGACCAAGTCATCACCACCAAAAATTACAAAAGGGTTAACCTTAAGAAGCCCAGGAGTAGTGATCAATGCAGATTATGCAAGAAATGACAGAAACTAAGCAACACATAACTGTAAGCTGCAGAACTTTAGCACCTACTATGCCTATGCTATACTACAAATGCAGACCGCAAAATACCCTTGGGAACTCAACCAATAAACTACTACCAAAGATGAGTTTACATCCTCCTGTGTAGTTTTATATATAAATATATATATATATGTATATATATATATATATATATATGTATATATATATGTATATATGTATATATATGTATATGTTTATGTATATGTATATGTATATATGTATATATGTATATATGTATATATGAAATATTAAATAGAAAAGAATAATAGCAGTATAGTTACTTGTCCCAGGACAATTTTATCTGAACTCCATCAAATAAGATGAGAACAAGATGATGATAATAAGAAACTGATATTTCCATAGCACCTTAAAGTTTTCAAAACACTTTATGTGCATTATTTCATTTGTACCTCACAACTCTGTGAAGTAAGTACTACTGTTATTATTATCTTCATTTTACAGAGAACTTAAGTGACCTGCTGAAGGATGCATGTCTAGTCAGCATCTAAGGCAGTATTTGAACCCAAGTTTATCAACTGACTGACTCCAGGTTCAGTCCTGTATCCACTATACCACACTGCATCCTTGAATTAAGATCTCTAATTCATCTTGTTCATTGCCTGTGCTTGGTGTATTTGTGTATAAAAATTTGAGGCTATGGGTTTTGCTATTGGCTACTTGCTTGGATTTTTATCTCATTGTCTCCTTTCTGAATATCTCTGCTGGGGCCATCACCAGTCATCTTGACTTATGTCTTGGCACTGGATTCCAGTGACTGTGGAGGAGAGAGTGAGGCTAATGGCTGTGTCTCACTTAAATCCAATTCACCTGCAAGTCAAGACATCATCCTTATGATGTCATTGGTTCTCTTCAAGAAGGAAAGATGAACAACAACAATTTCAGCTGCTATTCTTCCTACATTGTAGCTTATGCTGGTAGTTTTGGGGGGGGGGGGTTGTATGTTTGTTTTTGTCTTCTCATCCCTTTTCATTCTAAAGCCATTTAAATTATATTAACAAGAACACAGTTTGTACATTTTTTATCGATCCTTCTTAAGGATACTCCATTTCTGACCGGGGGCTTATCATTCCCATATTCCAGCCCATGGTGCAGGAATCCAGATCTCCTTCTCAGATACCACATTCATAACCAGTTGCAACCTTCCCAAATTTACAATTTTCTTCTATATCCCTTGCCTTCAAGGGATATATTAATGCATATACCAGCTGTACCCCTGTGATCTTCAGCTTCTTGGCCAAGACGTTGTAATCCTCGACAATGCTTTCTAGGTTCCTTCTGCTAGTATCATTTTTGCCTATGTGAATGAATCACCAGAAGTGGGTAGTATTCATGGGTTTTGAAAAATCTTTTGAGGTTTTGATTCAGGTCTAACATACATGCACCAGAAAGACAACAGTGGTCTCTCTTGTTGCTATTGGGTTGACAAATAGCAAGATCAGTACCCATGAACAGGGAGCCACTAACCATACTTTTCTCTTCTTTCTCTTTCCCTTCCTGGATGACTTCTTACCTGACAGAACCGATGGATCTGTCATCCTGCGAGGACATGCAGCTTCTCATGTCCCTGAACTGCCAGCGCTGTTCTCTGTAGAAAAGCCCTCAGCTATGCCTTTTTAGCTCCAAGTGTTCAGTGTTTTACCATCTTCAGTTCCTTCTGAGGAAAGACAAATCAGGATTGCCTTCTATCTCTTCATATCCCTTTACTCCTTTATTTTCACATTGAAGGCCTAAAGCTTTCTTCTGGACTTTTAAATAATATTTCATTGTTCCTGCTAACCTCGATGGGGAGAGGCACACCTGCACTTTCTCTTCTAGATTGTACTTTGAGCACAAATAGTATTCACTTGGACCTGGCAGAAATACAAAAGTGTCACACGCAGTACAAGTCACTAAAAGATTCATTCTGATCTTCATACATACTCATACAGACATCCTCAGGCTTGGTCTTTCAAGCTGTTCATGGGTAATTACAACTCACCACACTTCTTAACTATGTGGAAGATAGTTGTACTGTTCTTCCTTTCCTTTCTTACATTTTTTCCCGCATTGTCTTACTAACTACTTATCTTTCTCCTTTAGCCCTATTGCTCCTCCTCAGAGCCTTCTCTTCAATCTTTCTTTGTCCTCCTTCAGGTTATGCCCTTTTCTCAATCCATTCTCCTGCAGTGTTTCCTCAAGATCAAATTTCACCTATGGCCTTTTTCACCATTCCAAAGTTCTCCAAGTCACCTTCACAGTTTCTTCTCCTGATTAATCCAGATCAAATCCTTCTTCTCCAGCCCCTTTTGCCACACAGCATTTTCCTCTGGTTGCCAGAAGTACCAGAGAGATATAATGTGCTGCCATTTTAGACAAGTAGTTAATAAAGTGCATCATGCTATTCTTAGGGAAAATATGAAGAAATTTGGTCTCAGTGATAGTACAATTATATGGATTCAGAATAGGTGTGTTGCGCTGGACCCAAAGTGTAGTCATTAATAGTTTAATATCAACTTGGACAATTATATTCTCCACTGTACTTATATTCTTAATAACCTTATAAATGACTTTGATAAAGGCATAGATGGTATCCTTATTAAATTTGAGACGTAAATCTGGGAGGGATAACTAACATACAGTGTAACAGTCAGTATCCAAAAAGATCTTGATATGCTAGATCTAATTAGATAAAATCTAATAAGGATAAATGTAAAGCCTTACTCTTGAGTAAGATTTTACAAATGAGCTTATATTTTTGGCAAATAAAGAAACAAATAAATAAATAAAGCCTTTGCTGGGTAAGGTGATCTACCAAAAGGCAGGCCTTTTAGGTCTCTTCATTTTGGTAATTGTGTTACATTAATTAAACTTATATACAAAATTGTTATAATCAATGTCAAATGTCTTTCCCTCCATTTATTATCCATCTTGGTGTCAGTTATTTAGAATTGTTCTGATTGTGTGCCTTAGCTTTATTACATTTTAATTTTTTTCTAGTTTTTAAAAAATTAATTGTTTTTCTTTGTTCTAGTAAATCACCAATTTTACTATATATAGATAGCTAATTCAAGAATGACTTCCACTTAAGTATCAAGTAATTTTCTGGTATTAATTGCATTTTTGCATTTTTGTATTTTGCAATTGCATTTATGTAATGTTTACTTAGTGCTCTGTATGTCCAATACCTCCTAATTATTTTCTTTAAAATATTCATAATTCACAAGTCTAAATCTTATGTGTAGTCTAAAAATCTTTGGCATCTCTCATTCTTAGCTTATAAGTCATATTTTGAAACATCCTCTCCTCTTCCCGTTTGTGAAATGAAGTCACCAAGTCAAAGTATATATTGAATTAAATTGGAATGTCTTTATGTTTTCATGGATTTTTCTACTTCATCCTCTCCAATGGATAGATGCTAGTGCACTTGCTACAGTTATTTTCAAATTAGCCTTTACAAATGCTTATCATAAATACTGAAATACAAGGGAACCAAATGTTCCATAAAATTATGTTTTCTGTTGTCTTTGGATGCACAACTTAACCAGTTCCTCTAACTTCTTTATATGTTTCTCAAAGGAGAACCTATGAGCCATCCCTCTATTTAGCTGAAACTTGCTTTGGTCTCCAAATTTTGTTTATGGTTGGAATGTAAAGATTAATAACATTCAGTTCCTTCAGTATTATTTCCATTCTTTGGTCATTGGGAAAAGATCTCACATTTAGAGTAACAACAGCTAAGTTGTTTATAGACTATATCTATAATTTTATTAGCTTCCTGGGTTACCATGGTCAGTAATTCATCACCAAATGACCAGTGTACTAGTGATAAGCTTCTTTTTAGTAGGTTAGGCTGGTCCTCAGAAAGCAGACACATTCTATTGCTGGGGCCCTACTTAAAGCCTTTCCATCATCATAGAAATTGCCACAGCTTTTGTGTGGCACCTTCTACAGCACTTCCATGCCATGCCAGAGACACTGGAGAACCCTGTGGAAATCTGTGTACCATATGGGTCCAAATACAGGTTTCACTTTCCCCTTAAATCTGCCTTATATACCATATGAATATGGCAAATAACTGTACTTGTAGTGCCAATGGAGAGTAATGAAGGTGAAATATCATGGTAAAATTGAAAGGGAGAGAAAAATAATAAAAATGGCAAATAAAAAGAAATGTGATGACAAAATGAATAAAATATCCTAAATTTGAAGGAATATGTTTAAACTTTTATATGGGTTCTTATACATAAATTTAAGTATTTTTCACTCTCCAGGTGTGTGTGTGTGGGGGGGAATATGTATATATAAAAGTTTTTCTTTTCAAAGAAATTCCTTTTGACAGTACAGCTGTTTATGATGGTAGTCTATATTCAACCCAATAAGCAGTACTTCTCTGTGGTACATAGCACTAAACTGTTCTCTAAAACCTAAAAAAAAAAGCATCATGTGGTATTTTTAGTGATTAAATCAAGGGAGAGAAGGAAATTAGCTACATCCTCTCTGGTAGCCTAGGGTAGTTTCCTAGTTTTGAATTTGTCACTCTTTAATAGCAAAGGAGATACATCACCATTGCAATCACAAATCCTTGTAGTATTGTTATTTTTATTCTAAAATTTTACTTTTCAAATTACTGACTGCTTTTTGTATTCCTTTAAAAATAATCATACTCCCATGCTAATTACATTCCATATCCTATTCTTAAATTCCCATTTTGAATTTTGCTTAAATTGATTCCCATGGGTTTTATAAGGCCTCTTTTGCCTGTCTCTGTTGCTCACTGGCAAAGAGTCTCCCTGGTAGGTGATCAGGGGAGCTTCTTTTGAATTTTTCACAATTCATCAAGACTGACCCTTTCCCCTTTTAAAAACTCCTCTTACTTCTTAGCCTTTGGGGAGCTTTTTAGATGTGGCTCCCCCGACCTTGTTTCCTCTTCAAAGACTCTTTTTTTCTTTGCAGGGAACCAAATGCCTTTCAAAAGTGATCTATTTCTGCTTTATACTAGTCTGTCAGTCAGCAGCATTTTTAAAAAAGGCTCTAGTATTTTTAAAGATACAACTAGAAAAATGGAAAACTATGTTAAAATCAATGGAAAGATGGAAAACTTTACTCTTTATTCTTTTTTCTTTCCTTCTTTCTTCTCTTCCTCTCTCCCTCCTTCCTTTCTTTCCTCCTTCCTTCCCTTTATTCTTCCTTGGGTGGGTGAAGGGATAGAGAGAGAAGCAGAAATGGGGAATTTAATGTGTCATGTTCTCAGTTGTACTACCAGTTTTGTATACCTTGCACAGAACACTATGGTTGCTTAAGTGGTTCTTCCCTAGATTCTGATCACAGCCAAAATGGGTAGTTCAGAGGTAGGTTCTGATAATGTCTCAAAATGTGCTAATAATTAGAGAACAATGGAAATAGGAAGATATTACTCTACTGAAATCCAGTGATTCTATATAGTGAATTTGGAAGTGTCCCGTAGTGGTGCAGAAATTGTGGAACCTATCATATGACATTTGCTTCAGTGATCTGGTTGCTCTGTCTTTTCTGTGTCTACTCATGTGACACAACCTGAAATTTTCAGAAATTGTTCTTCTCTATACCTTCTAAATTTGATTTCCTAGATTGAGTTGACATTAGGTCCTGGTTTTTTGTTATTTTTGGAAATTTGAGCTTCAAACTCAGGAAAGGCCAATTAGTGCTCCTAAGAAATCTTGAGGATTTCTTAGCATTTTCCTGAGAAAGCAATTTCTAGTTCTTCTAGTACTTTGAGTCTCTCAAAAATTACTTCAGTTAGATATTAATAGATAAACTGCACAATAACATCAACAGAAATGAATGTATAGGATACATCTCAGCTTGTTTAAAAATAAAGGAAATAGCTGATGTACATAAAAGAAATGTAGCAATGAACAAAAAACCACTTTCATATGCAAAAGTGACATTTTAGACTCTGCTAGAAAAGTTAGTATACTCTTTGAGTTGTTTTTCTAGGGTTGATGTTGAGTTGTTCACATCCATTTGCAGGTTTACCTTTTGACCAATATCATGTATATTCAAAGCCCTAGGCCAAAGTTAAATATGCAGTGAATTGACAAAAAAAAAAACCAATAATTTCTTTCTCTTGAAAATTACAAGCTCCATTTCCACTTGGGGATAGAATCTATGATCTTGGTCTTCATCATACCATACTATAAACCCTTGAATTTAGGTTTTGTAGAACAGGCTTCTTCCTACCCAAAGGAAAACTGCAGGAACTTCTATTCTATATTTTTTCCCGCAAATATTTAAAGGGATGTCATGCAAAAGAGGTATTAGATATATTTTGTGTGGTAGTAGGCTCTCCAGAGAACAGAATTGGGATCAATGGGTAGAAATTAGAAGCAAATTTTAGATTAATTTAAAGAAAGAATATACTAAGCATTGTCCAACAGCGAAGTAAATTGTTTTTTCAGGCAGTAAGCTCATCATATGAAGCATTCAAAGGCTGAACAACTGTCCATCAAGGATGTTTCAGAAAGGATTACTGCATTGGACTGAAAGTTGGACCAATAAGCAAAATCCCTTCGATCTCTCTTTAGCTTGTTTTCCATCTTCTTTGGATGTTGAGATATACTCCCACTGAAGCTTCAAATTATTTTTCTTTCAAAACTCCAAGTCTTCCTCTTCTCTTCACCCCCTCCCCAACACACTGGAGCAATTGAAATTATAGAGGGGTATGAGGAGATTCTGCATCTTTCCTGATATTATTTTGTTTTAGAGCATCTTTCTTGGCAGATAACCCCTGAGTTTCTTGAGAAAAGGGTTCAACATTTTATAAGTCAGATAAAAATGAATCAGGAATGTAGTACTGCCATAAAAGCCTCACACTCAAATTTTCAAATATATAAACTCTTACTGATATTACATTTAGGTCACTTCCCTTTCATGAGGATCATTTTTCTCATCTGTAAAATAAAGGGGTTAGACTAAATTACTGTACTTGGAAGTTCCCTTCTTACTCTGAATGTCTGTGATTCCAAGCCTGAAAGACTCTGGAATGTTCTATTAAAGGAAGTTATAGAGTTTTATTGTTCAGACATTTTAATATAGAAGAGTATAATCTTTATAGAGTGCCTTAAAGTATAATTATGCCTTGAGGCAGGAGGACAAACCAAATACCCTTTCAAGTTCTCTTCCATTTCCACTAATGGTAAATTCTACTCATGTGAACCACTCTTAGTGGCATTACTGAGACCTGTTAAAGATTCTGCTTCAACTCCCAGTTATCACATCCTTACCAACTTCACAAGGTAAATGGATTTACAATTTCATTTCTTAGCATAAATTTTGTTAAGGAAAAAAGTTAGCTTGGCAAATTATTGTGACCATTCCCTTCCAAACTAAATTTTTTTTTTCAGATCCTAAGAATCATTTTAAAGGCAACTGACTTTGAAAGACCTAGACTAAGAAATAAGAGAAGCCTTGAAATCTGGTGGAAGTTATTTTAGAGTTCTCTTGATACTTTTTTTTACTTTGTTCTCTGAGGAATGATAAGAACTATCCAAAGTACTTTGTATATGGAACAGATCTGTGGGGATGTCTTCATTCCTGGTGATCTCTAGAATGACTCTCCTGAAGTGAAGAGAGTTTAACTATATGCATTCCTCATGAGTCTTCCTAAGAAGAATTTTTTTTGCTTCTCTCTCATACAATAAGACACAAACAAAAACTCACTGCTCTCTCATTTTTTTTAAAAAGGGCCCTACTTATGGTGCATACCATTGCCACATATATGTGTAGCTCATATTTTTAATGTTCAGATCCTTCCTATCTGTGCAAGCAGCATGAGTGTTCTGCTAAATGTTTTTGCAACCACAGCTGCTATTAACTAGTTCTACTAGCATTATCTTTTAGACTTATCATCTCTCTCAAGCTACCTTACACCCAACTGCTGCATGTCAGATTGTATAGATACCAAAAAAATTCCAATGTATTTTTTGGTTTAAAATCTTTTTTTTTTTTGCTTACTTCCTTTATAGTTGACTCATCTGAAGGGAATAGGCTAAATGATCTCCAAGGTCCCTTTTGTCTTGACCCACTAGATAAAGTGGCTGCCTACCAGAATTTCCCCTCACAGAGGGAATATATACTCCAGGCATACATAATGGTGGCCAACTGGAAGGGCCTTTGCAAAGACAGCTGGGAGATATATTCCTAGTTAGAATGAAAAATGGCAAGCAACCCAAAGTCTCCCTCTGAGAGACACCTGAGAAATGTAGTCTAGGTACAGAGAATGGGATGATAGATGTAGATATCAGCAGAAATGTATTCTATCCCACAGCATAGGACCAGGAAAAAAGGATGAGCAGGAATTATATCAGTAAGTTGGACAGAGATAGTAGGGAGATCAAACCACTGGAGGGAATGGCCTAAATAGGGTACCAACAACAGAGGTTAAACATCTCAGACTAAGTAGGATACTGGTGTTTCTGATTGAGAAGGTGCTACTCGACTGACTGGCCATGAGTCCTGTAATTTGTGGTTGGTTCAGTCTGTGCTGCCCCTCTTTCAAGACATGGGTAACATCTGGGAGTGCTGCTGTACCTTCTAGCTCTGACCTTCTACGATCTTGTGATCCGGCTCTGCATCCGCTTGCCATGCAAACTGCTTGAATAACCCGATGTTCTCCATGTGCTACATGGATTAGCAGTTTCTCTGAAGCAACATTTTGTTGTTGCTGTTGGAAAACTAACTGTAGTCCAGAACTTTCCTGTGGGTTACATATGACTTGTAGGTCACACTAAGAAAATTACTCAAGCTGAATTTAACTTCTACAATAGGCTCACACCCACATAGAACATCAGATAACTCTACTGATGTATGAACCATATGGGTTGTTTAGGGGTATCATACCACATTCATTCCACGCTGTTCTTGAACTCAGGCTTCAAGCCTGCATTACATAGCAGCTTCTGAATGTCAAATGTTGGTAATCTGGGAGGGCAGCTTCATGTAATGCACAGCATAGTAGATGAGGAGTCAGGAGCCCTGAGTTCTCTTCCTGGCTTCATTTCTTACTGCTTTAAGCAAATTATTTGACATCACTATTTCTCAGTTTCTTCCTCTGTAAAATGAGGAACTAAAAATATATGATTCCAAAGGTTCTGTCCAATTCTACTAATCTAAGATTGTAAATGATTTGACCCCTCTCAGTTTCTTCATGTATAGAATGGAGATAATAATATCTAACCTACTCATTTCATATGGTTGTTGTGAGGATCAAATAAAATAATGTGTGTGTCAGAGGCTGTTGAAAAATCATGCATTTTACAAGTGCAAGTAGAAGTAACAGTAAAGAGATTTTTTTCCGGTGGCTAGAGGGATATTCTAAAAAATATTCTCATATGTCTACATTGTTATGGCTAATCATGTCAGAGTTAATGATTTCTCTTGCCACAACATCTCTCACATATGTTCTCTTATTTCTACTCACACAGCCATCACCCTGGTTCAGAGCCTCATCACATCTTGCCTAGACTAGTGCAATAGCTTCCTTATTGGTTTCCCTGCCTCTTCAGTGTCTCCCTTGTCTAGGTCATCCTTCACATAGCTGCCAGAGTAATTTTCCTAAAATGCAAAGTTATGTCATGTTACTTTCCTACTCAGTAGACTCCAGTGGTTCCCAATTACTTCTCAGTTCAAATATAAACTCCTTTTTGGCATTGAAAGCTCTTTACAACAAGTCTCACTCTCCCTTTCCAGCTTTATACATGCTACTTGTCTCTATGTACTATTCAGTTCATCCATACTAGACTTTTTGCTCTTCTTCATACATGACACTCCATCTCCTATCTCCATGTCTTTGCAATGGTTGCCTCTCATGCCTGGAAAGCTCTGCCTCTGCACTTCCACTTCTTAGAATTCCTTCATTCCTCTAAGACTCAAATCAAGCACCACCTTCTGCATGAAGCCTTTATTGGTCCCCCAGTTCCTAGTGCCTCCTCCCTTTCCCAAAGTTAAATTGCATCTGTTGTGTATATACTGATATATGTGCATGTTCTCTTTCCAATTAGAAAATAAGCTTTTTGAATGATTGATTGATTGATTGAAGTCTATTTAAGAAAATCCAAGGACAAGAACAGATAGCTAACAAGTGAGGTATTAGGCTGATCAGGTAGAATCAAAGAAGAAGCTGGAGCTAAGATGGCATAGTACAGGCTGGAACCCAGCTGAATTCTCCCAGCATTCCCCTCAAAAAACTTTAAAATAATTCTTCAAATCAAATTTTGGAGCAGCAGAGCCAACAAAAGGTCAGAGGGAGACATTTTTTCAGTGTAAGACAACTTAGGAGGTATGCAGGAGATATCTATAATACTGGAATGGGCACAGGCATGGAGCACAATAGGAACACCAGCAGTAGGCTTTGGAAGCTTCTGCAACAATAGAAGCTTCAGGAGCTATCAGCCCATAGATGGTAAGGGAGTCAGAAGGAGATTACTGGTGACCTTTTGCTGGCACTGGGTACAGCTGGTGGTGATTGACAACTCTGTTACCCATAAGCGGTTCTGAGTTGTAGTTCCAGGGTAGAGAAGAGCAATGTGATTGCTCACAAGAGATCAGAGAACCTGGCTACAGGTCCAGGGCCAAGAGGAACAGTAACACTTGAAGCTGCAGGAGAGCAGGGGGACCTGGTCATGTTCCAGAGCCAAGAGGAGTACTAATACTTGCAGCTACAGGGGATCAAGGACCCTTCCTGGGTAAAGACCAGAACACAGACAAAGAGAACAGTGACCATACCTCTTCCAAGATAGCACCACCTTGGAAGCACCTAAAACTTGCAGACCCCCAGAACTATTTCTGAAAACAGCAGCATGAAAAGCCCAAAGCATGGTACAATGGTTCCTCACCTCCAGGTGAGTAGAGCCCAACTTTAAAATAGTGTTAGAAGTGAAGAAATAGGCTAGGAAAATGAGCAAACAACAACAACAACCAAAAAAAGAACTTGACCATAAAAACCTACGATAGTGTCAGGGAAGACCAAGATATAAACTTAGAAGATGACAACAGTGTGAAAATAGCAAAAGGCAAAGCCTCAGAGAAAAATGCCAATTGGACTCAAGGCCAACAAAAATTCCTGGACGAATTAAAGAAAGACATAAGGGTAGTAGAAGGAAAAGTAGGAAAAGAAATGATAGTGATGCAAGAAAACTGTGAAAAGAGAAGTAACAGTTTGGTAAAAGAGGCACAAAATATTCTGAAGAAAATAACCTTAAAAAAACAGAATTGGCCAAATGGTAAAAGAGACAAAAAAATTCACTGAAGGAAAGAATTCTTTAAAAAAGCAGAATTGGCCAAATGGAAAAAGAGGTACAAAAGCTCACTGAAGAAAATAATTCCTTAAAAATTAGAATTGGGCAAGTGGAAGCTAATAACTCCATGAGACATCCAAAAGCAATCAAATAAAGTCCAAAGAATGAAAAAGAAGAAGAAAATGTGAAATGCCTTATTGGAAAAACAACTAACCTAGAAAATAGTTTCAGGAGAGATAATTGAATAATTATTGGACTGCCTGAAAACCATAATTAGAAAAAGATCCTAGACATATTTCAAGGAAATTTGCCCTGATATCTTAGATCCAGACTGTGCAGTAGAAATTAAAAGAATCCACTGATAGCCACCTGAAAGTGATCCCAAAATGAAAACTTCTAGGAATATTATAGCCTAATTCCCAGGGCTCTCAGGTCAAGGAAAAAATATTGAAAGCAGCCAGAAAGAAACAATTCAAATATCATACAGCCACAGCCAAAATCACATAAGATTTAGCAGCTTCCACATTAAAGGATTAGAGGGCTTGAAATATGATATTCCAGAAGGCAAAGGAACTAGAATTACAACCAAAAATAACCTACCCAGCAAAACTGAATATAATCCTTCAGGGGAAAATGTATATTTGATGAAATACAGGACTTCCAAGCATTCCTGATGAAAAGACCATAGCTGAATATAAAATTTGACATTCAAACAAAATACTCCAGAGAAGCATAAAAAGGTAAACATTAAAGAGTAATTATAATGGACTCAATATAGTTAAACTGTTTACATTCCTATATGGGAAGATAATAATGTAACTCCTAAGACATTTATCATTATTATGGTAGTTAGAAGGAGTCTACATAGACAGAGGGCACAGGTGTGAGTCAGTTATGTTGGAATTATCTCAGAAGAATATAGGGGTAAGGAAGAGGAATGTACTTGGTAGAATGGGGAAATTTTTTCTTTCATAAAAGGCATGAAAAGAAGAGCTTATTAGTGGAGGAGAAATGGTGGGGTAGGGGATGACAGGCAATGCTTGAACCCCACTCTCATCTGAATTGGTTGAAAAAGGAATAATACACACACACACACACACACACACACACACACACACACACAGTCAGTTGAGTATAGAAATCTATCTGACCCCGATAGGGAAATAAGAAATGAGAAGGCTAAGTGATATGAGGGATGGGGAGTGATGATAAAAGGGAGGGCAGATGAAGGGAGGCAGCAGACAGAAGCAAAACAGACTTTTGATGAGGGATAGGATAAAAAGAAAGATGGGGAAAAAAAACAGAAAAAAATGGGATAGAGAGAAATACAGAATTAGTAATAATAGCTGTGAATGTAAATGATATAAGCTAATAATGGAAGCAGATAGCAGAATGGATTAGAAACCAGAATCCAACAATATGTTGTGTACAAGAAACACACTTGAAATAGAATGACACACAGAGTTAAAATGAAGGGCTGGAGCAGAATCTATTATGCTTCAGCTGAAGTGAAAAAGGCAGGGGTAGCAATCATGGTCTCAAACAAAGCAAAAGCAAAAATGGACCTAATTAAAAGAGATAATCAGGGAAATTGCATTTTCCTAAAAGGTACCATAGACAATGAAGTAATACAAAAAAAATTACAATAGATTTTTCTGATAAAGGCCTCATTTCCCAAATCTATATGGAACTGAATCAAATAAGAGCCATTCCCCAACTGATAAATGGTCTAAAGATATGAACAACAGGAAGTTTTCAGAAGAAGAAATCAAAGCTATCTGTAGTCATTTTAAAATGCTGTAAATCACTATTGATTAGAGAAAGGCAAATTGAAACAATTCTCAGTACCACCTTACACCTATCAAAAATGACCTACTGGAGGGAATGAGGGAAAATAAGTACATTAATGAATTGTTCATAGAGTAGTGGACTAACCCAAGCATTCTGGAGAACAATTTGGAATTATGCCCAAAGGACTATGAAACTGTGTGTACTTTTTGACCAAGCAATACTACTAGGTCTGTACCCCAAAGAAGTCAAAGAAAAAGGAAAGGACCTATAGGTACAAAAATATTTATAGCAGCTTTTTTTGTGGTGTCAAGGAATTGGAACCTGAGGGGATGGTCATCAGTTGGGGAATGGTTGAACAAGTTGTGGCATATATTGTGATGGATTACTATTGTGCCAAAAGAAATGACAGCGGAGGTGGTTTCAGAAAAACATGAACTGATGCAAAGTGAAATGAGAAGAACTATGAGATCATTTGCACAGTAACACCAATGTTGTAATGACGATCAACTATGAAAGACTTGGTTACTCCAAACAATATAATGATCCAAGACAATGCCAAAGGACTCATGATAAAAAAAAAAAATGCTATCCACTTCCAGAAAGAGAACTGATTAACTCTGAGTGCAAATTAAAGTATAATTTTCTCACCTTTTTCCCTTTTTTGTGATATGGCTGATATGAAAATGTTTTGCATGATTTCACATGTATAATTGATATAATTTTTGCTTTCTTGGTGGGTGGGGAAGGGGTGGGACAAAAATAATCTGGAACTCAAAATTTAAAAAGAAAAGAGTATTAAGAATCAATAATAATTCTAAAATAAAACACTTGAAAGCATAGGGGGCCGGGAGAACAAGAAGCTATTGAGAGAAACCAAGATAAGGATTTCCTTTCCATCCTCTGTGATAAAGCCCTATATTCTTGGTCTCTCAAATCTCAGAAGTATTGGTCACAAGAAGACCCGGGCAACAAGATATGAATAGTGCAGTATAAACTTATCAGTCACTTAAAAGTGCATTATCTACTGAAATCAAGTTAATAGCATAAACTTCATATACAGGAGATAACAGCTGTCATTCATTGTCTTTGGAACCTAATATTTAAAATAAATGAGTGTCGTGTAAAAATTGAAAAAGCAAAACAAAGGTCTAGACCTGATAATGTGAGGGGGCCTCTTCTATTTTTAAGTATGGCTTTCCAAATCTTCAGGAATCTTTGAAAAATCCACCTCATGCTTTCATAGCCAAAGGGACCAGATTCTCTGATGCCTTTTTAAGACATTTAAAACCAGGGGCAGTTAGGTGGAGCAGTGGATAGAGCACTGGCCCTGAAGTCAGGAGGGCCTGAGTTCAAACTGACCTCAGACCAAACATTTGACACTTACTAGCTGTGTGACCCTGGGCAAGTCACTTAACCCCAATTGCCTTAAAAAAAAAAAAAAGACATTTAAAACCATAGAATCTCACAGTTAAAAGGAACCTTAAAGATCATCTAACCTAAGTTTGACTGCAGCAAAAGAGTATTTAATAAACCTGGAAAGAGAGGTTGAGCATCATACTGTTGGCTCCTCTTGAAGTTGTGGCCCTCTAAAGCCCAAGGTCTCCTTCATGTATATTGATGTTAACCTAGATCTCCCTCATCCTATATCTGCAGTTATTTTCTAACCTGAATCCAGAACTTTACATTTCTCCCTTTAAAATTTCTTCTTGTTGGTTTTGACCATGTTGTTGAGATCATTTTGCTTACTTATTTTCTTAGTCTTTCCTTTTTTACTCATAGAAGAAACTGTTCTCATTTGAGGTTCTCTAGCCATTCCCCACCCCCTTTTCTCTCTTCCTTTTGATTTATTGTTTGAAGGGTACTTTCAGCTCTATCCATAGCAGCAAGAAAGGAGGTTGAGCTGCCCTCTTGTGACATCTCAGTTTGCAGTTTTCTTGAAACTTTAGTCATTTCAAGTCTAGATTCTGTCTGCTTGTTACCAGCTTTATGTCATTCATAAGGTGATAATTATGTTTTTAATTTCTTTATTCAAGTCATGGATAAAAATCCATGGTGTAATAGGAATAATATTGAACATTTAGAAGTCCTAAGTTAAAGTCCAGTTCTATTTCTTAGCTAAGTGACCTTGGGCAAATAATCTCTCTGGGTCTCAATTCCTCATCCATAAAACAAGTGGGTTTTATTAGACTAGGGGTTCTTAACATGTTTAAGTCATGGGGTAGCTAGGTGACACAGGGGATAGGATTGCAGGTCTGAAGTCAGAAAGACCCGATTTCAAATCAGCTTTACTAGCTGTGTGACTCTGGACAAATCACTTAACCTCTGTTTGTGTCAGTTTCTTCATCTGTAAAATGGGGATAATAATAGTACCCACCTCCCCAGGTTGTTGTGAGGATCAAATACGATAATATTGGTAAAGCACTTAGCACAGTACCTGGCACATAGTGGGCATGATATAAGTATTCGCTATTATCATTGTCGTCATTGTCATATACCGGACACAGTGCTAAGCACTGAGGATACAAAGCAAAGGGGGAAAGAACAATTCCTACCCCTAAGGTCTTAATGGGGAAGACAACAGGCAAACAACTAGGTACAAACAAGATGCAGACAGGATGAACTGGAGATGATTTTAGAGGGAAGGCGTTAACACTGGGAGAAGCTTTTTGCAGAAGGTAGGACTTTAGCTGGGTCTTGAAGAAAGCCAGGGAAGCCGGGAGGCAGAGATGAGGAAGGGGAGCCTTCCAGGCAAGGGGGACAGCCAGTAAAAATGCCTGGAGCTGGGAGGGGGAGCGTCTTGTTTGAGGAATAGTGAGAATGCCAGTGGCACTGCATCACAGATCCAGGGGAGAGGACCAAGAAGGTAAGGTCTAAGAAGAGTAGAAAGGTAAGAAGGGGCCAGGCTTGAAATGCTTTAAACAGAGGTTTTATAAATGATCTTGGAGGTAATAAGAAGCCACTGGAATTGATTAAAAAGGGGCATCTCATGGCCAGGCTTATTCTTTAGGAAGATCAGTTTGACAGCTGAGTGAAGGATGACCTGCACTGGGGAGAGACTTGAGGCAGGGACACCAACCAGCAGGCTGTTGCAATAGTTCAGGCATGTGGTGATGAGGGCCTGAGCCAGGGTGGTGGCAGGATCAGAAGAGAAAAAGGGGTATATATGAGAGATGTTATCAGGTTAGAATTGACAAGCAACTGATTGTCCTTGAGAAGTGAAAGAGAGTGAGTAGTTAAGGATGATACCTAGATCTGGAAGAATGGTGGTACCTTCATCAATAATAAGAATACAAGGAAAGGGAAAGATAACAAATTCAGATTTAGCCATGAGTTTAAGATATCTATGGGATATTCAGTTCAAGATGTCTAATAGGCAGTTGGAGATTTGAGACTGGAGGACTGGACAAATGAATCTGAGAATCATTTGCATGAGGATGATAGTTGAATCTATGAGGACAAATGACATCACAAAGCTAAGTCTTATAGAGGGAGAAGATAAGAAGGCCCAAGACAAAGCAATGAGGGGGTGAGGAGGGGGTGGAACATAGTTAACAAAGGTGACCTGGATGAAGATCTAGCCAAGGATCCTGAAGAGTGATTAGATAGATAGGAGGAGAACCGGGAGAGAGAGTAGTGTCACAAAAACTTAGAAAGAAGAGAATATTAAGGAGAAGAAGGTAATTGATCATCAATAACAAAGGTCAAGAAGGGAAGCCTGTGGATCCCTTCTCAGAATGCATTTTTACATGCTATTTAAACGCATAAAATAAAATACTTAGGAATTCTAAAGGAAGCCAATTGTATTGAAATATAGTTATCAAAATATTTTTTAATTTCTTAGACCCGCAGGTTAAGAACCCCTGAATTAAATGATGGTAAGGATCTCTTCCAAATCTAAAGTATCAGAACCCTAAAGTTGAATAGGATGTGGCCTAGATCAGGGTGGAGAACCTGTGGCCTTCAGGCCACATATGACCTTCTAGGTTCTTGGGTGCACCTTTTGACTGAGTCCAAGTTTTAGAGAACAAATCCTTTTGTTAAGGGGATTTGTTCTGTGAAGTTTGGATTCAGTCAAAGGGCTGCATTTGAGGACCTAGAGGGCCACATGTGGCCTTGAGGCCTCAGGTTCCCCACCCCTGCCTAAGACTTCCCTCCAAGATGACATCAATTCATTAATCAACATTCTTTGGATATAGTTGCTAATTACCTGTAAACCTCCTTAGCTACCATCACTTAGTGCTTCATTTCTCTGTCGTACCCACAAGAATACCATGAGAGACTTTGCCAAATCACTTGCTGAAATCAAGATATACTGAGTGTAAACCATTTCCCTGATCTGCCTACTGATTTGTGGAAAGTTGTAGCCTTGTTTTTTTGACTGTCAGTTCTAGAACATCAGAATGACAGTACAGCCACTTTTCAAAGTTGTTGAATGAATGACTAACATTTGCAAGGACACTTGGGTTTTTCTTCTGTCCTCTTGCAGAAGGATTAGAGATGGGGGACACAAGGTTTGGGAACCTGGACTTGATTCTTCCTTCATTTTTCTCCCCTTGCTTGAGGCCGTTGAGTGCTCCAAGTCATAAGACAGTCTTTGGAAACATTTCATACCTTAGGTCTTGTTTGCTCCTAAGGCACATCATTGAAGTCACGGAATCTGCACATGTTTCACCAAGACATCTTCGACTCTCTGGTGAGCAGCTATTTTTGAAATAATCATTTTAAAGCCCCCTCATCATTTTGTGCTGAAGTCAATGCATCAGTTTCAAAGGCAGCTGGCAGCTTCCCCATTTCATCAGTGCACACTTGATGGTTTTTAGAAAGCAGCTCCAGGATCCTAGGGTCCCATCAGTTCCTAGAGTCAGAAGCATTTGAGTCATGAAAACAAAATGAAGTTAGAAATGTGTTTTTCACTATGCAGGGAGCTTTTTAATATTACCAGGTGGCATAACTTTTTTTTAAAAAAGGCTTACCCACCTAGTGCTTCCTGTTTTCCTAAAGAAACAAAAAGTCTTAAAAATAAAATTAAATGCTAAATAATTTCAAATGCCACATTTTGAGTTCTGTGGGCTTCTCAAAGTTATCATTTATATCAAGTGTGTGAGTGTGTGTGTGTGTGTGTGTGTATGTATGTATGTATGTAAGCCTGTGTCACCCAGTCAGCATGAACTCTCAATGTTAAGCATTTATATATTTACAAAGTGCTTTATACCTGTTTTATTAGTTCTCTCTTGCAGTTACTTGCCCCCACATTCCTTAGAAAAGAAACAAAGTCACGGCAAAGTTTAATGTGCTTTGCCCAAAGTCATGCAGACAGTTAGTGGCAGAGCCAAATTTGGGGCTTTCTGACTGAGTTTCTAGTCTGTTGCTTCTAACCAGCAAGGACTTGTCCCACAGCTCTGTGTCCAGCACTCTTCTAGCTGTGGTTGGAAACACAAAGCCTTCAGGGATCAGACTTCCCTTGGTTCTTCTAGTTCAGAACAGCTCTGAAGATAATTTTAAGTGGTATATGTGTTTACTCATTGAAGGGAAAAAAGTCTTTATTGGTATTAAAAGTCAAAGACTTTATTTCATTTTGTCAGTATTGAATGGAAGTCCCTGGTGGGGGACCATTAGCTCAAAGCCTTTCAATAGCAACAACTTCCATTTACATAATGATCTTAAAGCACTTTCTTCAGGATTACACTGTGGGCTCAGTCCAATTTTATGAATAAGGAAATGGAGCTCTGAGAAATTAAGTGACTTACTGATAGTCACATAGCAAATGCCTGAGAGGGATATTTTACACCCAGTTCTCCTGACTCTGAGTCCAGGACCTTATCCTCTCTGCCTTGCAATTGCATGGGGAGCAGATGATAGCATTCTTTCTTGCCTAGATTTTAGGCAGGATATGAGTGCTGTAAAAATCTGTGCCATGGTTTCCTCATCTGTAAAATGAGGATCTTTGACTAAGTGATCTCTAAGGTTCACATGAAGAAAATTGAGTTTGGTTTCAGCCTATTTTCTTGTGAATCAGTTAACAGTCACCAGAGACCTGTGACTCAGTATATTCAGCTCAACTGAAACATCAGTATTTGGCCTGAGTCAGCACTGCTTATCATTGCCAGAATAGTGTAATAAGTGTTGCAGGTCCTCACTACGGCCAGCTATTTCTTCCTGGAATAAAAGCCAAACCACTATCCTTTCTCACCCACTTCAGTTGGTGAATTTCATTTAAAAAGATAAACCTTTTTGTTTAGCATAGATTGGAGGCTAAAGGTGTCAGATATTTTATCTTAAATGAGTTGTCCATTAATGTAATACCAAGCTGGCTCTTTTCCTAATTAGCCATTTGAAATGTCCTGCCTCCGTAAGTCCCTTACCCCACTGATAGGTTCTAATGACTGCACATCTTACTTCATTGAGAAGATAAAGTTCAAGCACATACTCCTACATATACCCATGTACACACACATATACTCTCTCTCTCTCTCTCCCTCTCTCACTTATTACTCACCGCTCTAATATTTCCTCTTCTCTGCAACATTCTCTCAACCTTCCCTGTAGCCTGAAGAAATGGTTCTCTTCTACTCAAAAGCTGGATTCAGTCTGTGTGGTGTATTGGCAAGAACATTAAATCAGAGTCAGGCTGGGCTTCAGTCTTGACTTTGATGTTTACAAGTCTTTTGTGACTTTAAACAAGTCACATAACCTTTATAAGCCTCAGTTTCCTCATTTGTATATAATCCACATCCTAGTACCACCAAGCCCTGAGTGATATAGACTCAGTCAATCTGGAGGACTGACTCAAAAGTGGGCCTTTTGGATTTGATGGGTTTTGATTCTTATTGGCATTTTAGTAAGAAGTCCCATCAAGTTTTTGGGAATGAATGAGTGAAAGAATGGACATTTAGTAAACACTTACCATGTGCTAAACACCATGCTAACACTGGAGGTATAAATACAAAAGGCAAAGACAGTGCATGCTGCACTCAAGGAGCTTACATTCTAATGGAGGAGACAATGTACAAAGGGGCATAATGACCAGGGAGGATCACTTTGGTCCATAAGTTAAAGGGGACAGTGAGTAGAACCCAGTGGAATGGGGTCTAGAATGAAGCTTTAGTAGTAGATTGACATACCCTATCTAGAATCAGTGGCAGAATTGATTTGATGATAGTTCATGGTTCCAGAAGGGAAGATGTGGAGGAGAGGACAGAAAGAATACCTTCCAGGGGGCAGATTGGTGAGATTATAAAGGAGATAGCCAGAGAGCCTAGAGTGAAATGAAGCATGGCTGGGATTTTTACTGAAATAGTGGTCCAGTAAAGGCAATAACCAATCAAGAGAGCAGGTCCCAGGGCAGAGGTTTCTCCAGGGCAGGAAGGCAGCTGAGGAGGCTATGGAGGAGAAGAGAGAAATCCCTTTACTAATACCACTAACAATACGCTCATCCCCCTTAACATGTGAAATCATTTGATGCTGGAAATGTTTCATTTTGCTTTCTCTTCTCACTTCTCTTCCCAGTTCTCTCTACTGGCACTTGGTTATGCTTCTTCAAATCTTCTCCCCCATTCTCCAAGATTTAATACCAAGATTTCGTAAGAATCGTAGAAGTATAGATTTAGTCCTAGAATGGATGTTAGAGCTTATCTTATCCAACCTTGATTTTACAGATGGGGAAACTCAAGTCCAGAAAAATAAAGGGACCTACCCAGGGTCACACGGGTGGTAAATGGTAGAACCTAGGTTTGAACCCAGGTCCTCTCTTTCCATTGAATCACACTGCTTCTCAGTCTTTGGCCCTCTTCTTTTCTTTTCTATTCTCATTCCTTTGAAGATCTCATTTAATTTAAGTTACCACATAGATAGATGATGACCAAAGTAATATCACTAGTCCAAAGTAGCTTACAGAGGACTTTCACCTGTCAATCACATAAATATCTTCCCAACTCCACAGGCTTGCTATCTTGAATATTCTGTTGATCCTTTATTTTTTTTTTCATTCACTCAGTCATGAAAGGCTTCTTGATCCTTCTTTCTCAACATTTCTTACATTTGCCATTTGCTTTCCCCCTTTCCCCATAGCTACCACCTTTATCTAGACTTAATTTCTTCATACTTAGACTACCAAAACAACTCCTCATCTGACCTCTACTAAGCTCTCTACTGCAATCCCTGCCTATAGTTGTCTAAATAATCTTTCTGTGGCAGTGAAAACTTGTACAGGTAAAGCTAATTTGGGAGAAGCAAGAAGGCAGGTCCAAACTCTTGTGCCCAGACAGAAAAAACATGCATATGACTCCCAGTCTCACATGTTGCAAATTGTCTTGAGTTCTTTGTTAATCCTGAACCTTCCTCATTCACTTGATATCCAAGTCTTCTCCTTAACATAGACCATGGTCTCTTTGCCTGTTTCTTGAATGTTACGTTCCTCTGCCCAGGTCCTGCCTCTGTCGTCTCTGTATGTCTAGTAACCAGCCCAGCACTTTTGGCTCTTTGTGGAGTAGGGACCTTGCATCCCTGGTCTTTCACTTATCCCTGGCTTAAGAAACTTCAGTCCTTGCCCCAGCCTATGGTAGGTCTCAAGAGCAGGGTTAGAAAGTAAATTCCACTTGATCCAACACTGTGTTCATCAATTCACTCCCGCTACTGAAGAAACTACAGTTATCCCTTTTGCCTAGCACATCCTATCAAATCTAAACTCTTTAGCCTGTAGTTATAGCTCATGTGTGCTTTTCTTATATCTTATTCTATTCCCCACCCCATTTCTAAACAACACTCTGCTTTGCTCCAGTCAAGTCGTTCTCGCTTTTGTGTGCTGTTCTTCATTTCTTTTGTTCATGCCACATCCTTTATCTGAATTGTCGTTTCTACTTCTTTAAAGGTTAGTTTAAAACTTACTTATCCCAAGAGGTCCATAGGTTGTTTTCTGTGTGTGTGTGTGTGTGTGTGTGTGTGTGTGTGTGTGTGTGTGTGTTTCCTCCCTAGCTATACAGTAATCTCATCACAGACAAGCAATATTGTCTTTTGCTTGATGGATACCCTTCCACTACCATTAAATGCCAAGGAATAACTTTGAATCCTAGCCTTTTCTGCTGGAGTTAGTTACTTTCATTGATTACAGATTACCTCAGTTCTGCTATAAATGCTATAATGAGGCCAAGGTCACAGATTCCTTGCATGAGAATTTTATCTACTGTATAGCAACTCTGTTACATGCCCACAGACACTGCATCCCAACCCCAGTATGTCATTGATTTCTAAAGGAATGGGTAAGAATATATGTACCATTACTTTTCCCCTTTTTAGAATTTCTATTTACCCTTAAAAGTCCAACTCAAAAGGCCCTTCACAATGCCCCCTCTTCTTCCCTCCTAGCTCACATAGCACCTTGTTTAGTATCTATTTAATGAAATTAACATGTATTCTTTTATATTATGGATAATCTGTTTTTAATGATGCTTTGGGGATGAATGAATGAATAGCCTATTAAAAGAACACCTCTAATTCATTGTCCTACTTCCTACCTCAGTAGCACCCTTATATTCAAAAGCACTTTAAGGCTTCATTTTTTTCCCTTTATTCATGTAGTACTTTAAAAAATAAATGAATAGCTCTTAGGGGAAAGGAAATGATCATAGCAAAAATGAATTCTGGAGTTTCAGGCATGTAATCTGCTTTGTTTGCAGATAGATGCTGCAATCTAAACCAATGAAATACCATATTCATATGGCACTGAGGGTAGAAGAGTTGAGTTGGTTGCCTTTCATGATTTACTATATTCTGGCACTTTCTGAATGAGAGAGTATAGTGATATCTGAAAAGCAGCCATCCTTGTCCATTCGATTATTTGCTCCTTGAAGGCAAGAACTATTTTTGCCTTTCTTTGTATCCCTGGAGCTTAATATTGTGCCTGGTACATAATAAGTATTTGGTAAGTGCTTGTTGATGACTTCAATACAATATAGCTTCCCCTGGAATGAAGTATTTCTTAAATGTCTTTGCATGAATTTAATTCATAAAGATCCTTAAAAAATGGAAATATTTCTCAATGAACCCCAAAATGTGATAAATTTAAGAATTCAAGAGGTAAAGCCAGATGAAAGGAAACTTTCCTAAACTAGAAAGTGAATCAAAGATACAAAGAGAATAAAAGACATCTACTTTAGTACCCCCATTAAGTGAAGGTAATGAGAACAGCGTACTAACTAAGCAACCCTGTCATTTAACTCTCTGGGTCTCAGTTCCCTCTTCTGTAAAGTAAAGGGATTGGACTAGATAATCTCTGAAGTCCCTTCCAATTCTTACATCTATTAACTATGAACACTGCAACTGTAAAATATTAGAACAGACACTATTGAAATCCTTTTTGCCCTCCTTGCTTTTACTGCTTTAAATTTAAGTTGTCTGATTCTTCTTATGCTTCTGGGAAGAGCAAATGGTTAGTTGTGGTCAATTCCTCCCAAATGATTATCTTTCAGAACAAGTGTGAGTTACTGCCATCTAATATAACATCCCTTTTAAAAAAGGAGGATCATGACACTTTCAAGGTGCTACTGCTAAAAGGTTTTCAGCAATTACTAGAGCCCTGGTTGTTTAGTGAGATAAATAACTGAAGTCAGTCTAGGAATTTACAAGAGGAAGTGTTTTGATATTATTGCTTAGCAAAAATATTGGTGCATTCAATCCACTTGTAAATTTAAACTGTACCAAGGGAAAGCAAATGGGCTTACATAATCCAGGCAGCATAGGAAATATTAAAATAAATACTTCATGTTGTTAAAGCAGGGATGACATCATTTCCAAAGTATTTTTCTCCTTAAAGTTGCAGACTACTTTGACAGCAATATTTAAAAGGCCAAAAGAGGTAGGAAGAATTATTAGCCATAGGAAATATTCTAGCCCTCTAGCAGCTCACATGTTTCCCTATATTTACTGGGCATCAGAACTGTTCTGTTTTAACTCAGGCATCCTTCAAGATGTAAATTTGAGGGTACATTGCCAGGTGGAGGGTGAGGAAACCCCAAAGAAAATCTGAGAATATATTGTAGGATCAAGGGTTAGAGAACCCCCAAAAAAATCTTTGATGACTTATTCCTCAAAGGAAAGAAACTTGGAAAGTGGTTTCCTTGCCGTGAACATAATCATGTGGATTTTAAGAAGTATAGATTCTTATGGATATTTAGAATGATAGGTTTTTTACACGGAATTATAATGTTTTAAAGTGAACCAAAATGCATTAGCACTGAACCCAAAGTAACAGTTTTTGGGGTTATGTTTTTGGGGGGTTAAGTTTTACAATTAAGTAAGCAACAGATTTTTAGGAGGTGATATAATTTTTAGGCCTAATTTTTAGATCTGTACTAGAATTTTCCAGAAAGTGAAATCCAGACATATGACAAAGGCCTGAAAATATAATTCCACATGAATGACATGTAAATGGTATTTCTCTCTATAAACAGTATAGATTGTTTTTAGGAAGTTTTTGAGGTACCATAGCGCTCTTACAGAGCTTTCTTCATTTTTCTCTGCACTTTTCTTCTTTAGCTCTTATAACTAATCAAAAATGCACAACTAAAACATACAACAGAAAATGGAAGATCCCCAGAGACAGGAGGAGGGAGAGAGAGAACAACAGAAGTATTTGCTAGGCTTCTGATAATCCAGTAGGCCGGTTTGGAGAATTGAACCCTAAAGCAATCTGAAACATTTGGAGCTAAGAATATTTAGAGTTTTCTTGTATAAGCTATAGGGCAATAAAGAAACGAAAGAATGATGAATTCTTTCCCTGTAAATCATAGCTATTTTTTGTTTCAAAAAGTATTTCATCTCAAGTCTTTTGTACAATAGTAGAATGACTTAAGAACACTTCTATAGCAGAAGTTCTTTCCTTTTTTGTGTGTGTCATGGGCCCCTTTTGCAGTCTGGTGAAGCCTATAGACCCATTCTCAGAATAATTAATATGACTACAAAAGAAACCAAAGGTTAATAAAAAATAAAGGTATGTTTTTCCCAACCAAATGCACAGACTGAAGTCGATAGACTTATGGACTTTGGACCACAGGTTAAAAACCCCTGCTGTATGGGGGTTCTATATGGATTCTGCATAAAACAGTGGCCAATACCAATGGTAAGCATACATCTCCCCTTTTTAAATTTATATTGACAGTAAGGGTGTTATTGAAAAAAAATTACCTCTGTAGTTACATCTATGAAGGATGATCTTACAATATGTTTTTGTTGGAAGAACGTGTTTATGACTATATTTTGCTTTACTGAGTCAAATACCTTTTTTTAAGGGAGGAGGGATTACTGACAAACAGTAAACACTGTGAGATCTGGTATTTTCTACATCCCTCAATCAATTGTGAAGATATGCTTTGTTGTAGAAAATCATCTTTGAAAAACCTCTCTCTTCCCTTATCTTGGTAGAATATAGGCTTTTTTGAGGTTAGGGACTCTTTCCTTTTGTTTTATATGCCTAGTCACTTAGAATTTTGCCTTATACATAGTAGACGTTCATTTAACAAATTTGTGTTGGCTTGAATTTGCATATATTCATCAAGGAATATATACATGAATACACATATAGATCATTCTTATGAAATTGTAACAGAGATGAGAAAGTAGGCCTATAGTTTACTAGTTGTTGCTATATTTTTGGTCACTTTTTTAATACTAATACTATCCATAATTTTCCATTCATATTTAAATATACTTTTGACATATCTTGAAAATCAACCCCTTGGTGCTTATTAATGCTGTGTCACCACAAGTTTGTTTTCTTCTTATTTGTATTTGGTCAAGGACAGCCACTCCTTCCGTAATTTCATTTTAAATACCATTTCCAATTTCTGATATAGCACATCAGATATTAAGGTGTTAGGGCCCAAATTTGTGTTTCTCCTCTGAACAGTAATGATAATAGATCACCCTAGCAACATGAAAAAAATCATTCCATTTTGCCTCTATTGTCCTTCCATCTTCATCTATAATTCCATCAAGGGTTGATACCCTTGAGGGCAGGGCCTGTCTTGCCTCTTTTTGTATCCTGAATGCTTTGCATGGTGCCTAGTACAAAGTAAGAACTTAATGAATATTTATTGATTGATTTAATATTTGTAATTCATGCCACAATTTCTGCAGCCCCCTTGCCCTCTTTCCTGCTTTTCAGTTTTTCAGCTAAAATCTCACCTTCTACAGAAGACTTTTGTAATCCCTCTTAATTCTAGTGCCTTCCCTCTATTTCCTATATGTCCTGTATATAGCTTATTTGTACATAGTTGTTTGCTTCTTGTCTCCCCCATTACATTGTGAGCTCCTCCAGGACAAGGATTATATTTTGCCTTTCTTTGTATGCTCAGTACTTAACATAGTACCTGACATGAAGAAGGTGCTTAACCAATGCTTATTGACTGACTGAAGTGATGCTAAAATCATAATCTTCTACTATCCCCCTACATAATGTTTTACAAATGAACTTGTACTCAAATCCAGTGTTCTCCTTGAATACCATTTGGCAGGGAGATCAGATATTTGCTGGCTAAGGTAGTTTTTTAATCGCCCTATTGTGGTGAACATTTTGCATTAGTTAAACTTCTTTAAGAAATGGTGACAGAATCAGTATCTTTGTTGTAGATTAGGGGCAATCCCAGAATTCACAACAACAGATGTTTTGGAGAGAAACATTGAGATTGTGTGTGAAACTCACTAGGATTGGTTCATAGAGCATTCTGGGTAAGAAGAAAATGAAAGATAACAGAGGCACAAGGTAGTATCACAAATAAATCAGGATTCATATTGATCCCAGGATTCATATTGTTCTGCCAGCTATATGGTGAAATGGATAAAGCACCAGGCCTGGAGTTAGGAAGATCTGGGTTCAAAATCAGCCTCAGATACTTGCTATGTGACTGGGCAGGTCACATAATCTCTGTTTGCCTCAGTTTCCTCAACTGTAAAGTGGAGATAATAATACCACCTACTTCCACAGGGCTGTTGTGAGAACCAGATGGGATATTTGTCAAGCACTTAGAACAGTGCCTACCACATAGTAGGCACTATATAAATCTTAATTGTTTTTGTCATTGTTGTCATCATCATCATCATCATCATTATCATCATCATCATCATCATCATCATCATCATCATCATCTGATCTCACCTGGGCTGAAAGCAGCTTCTTGCTTCTCAAGTTTCTCATAGCATTACTATCTATGTAGCATTACTCCTTTGCACTTATAGGACAGGACAGAATATATTTATGCTCATGGCTTATCCCTCTATTGACGAAGAGAGGGGAGAAAAGAATCTTTATTTTCCTAAAAAAAAAATACCGCTCAAGTGTTACCTACTACATAGGCCTTTCCTAATTCTCTCTGTTGGGAAATTACTTCGTATAACTATGTACATACATTATATTTACTTACCTGGATCAGATCCTTCCCCCACTTTCCTCCTAATGTACCCTCTTAGTGTTCCTGTTTTGTTGTTGCATCCCTAATGCCTGGCACATAGAATTAATTAATAAATTTGTTGAATTGAATTTTCAACTTCTCCTCACCAACGCCTATTTCATTTCTGACTTTGACTTCTACGATTTTATCCTTTATGCCTCTTCTTTTTGCTTCCCATTCTTTAGTTCATCATTCTGTAAGCTTCTTCAGGGCAGGAGTGGTACATCTTGTTATTTTAGTTCATCTTTGTGCTCATCTGGCATGTAATATATGCTGAATAAAAGTTTATTGAATTAGATTGAATCAAATTCTACTTTCCTTGGTATAGTTTCCTTAAGGGTCCCAGTATAGCTGATACTTTGTACTCCTTCCTCCATAAATCCTGATTCTTCTCCATCCCTTTTATTAGGTTCTGGCTATGTGACATGGGAAAAGATTAAAACCATCAGATTCAGTCAGCCATATCCTCTGTGGCCTGTCTGTATTGTAAAGATACTTGATATGGCCCCAGTTATTCCTTATGCTGCTCACACATTTTGATATGTCCCAGGTGATAAATTATATGGCCAAATAGTCTCTTTTTTGGTAGCATTTCCTGCTTATTCTCTACCTTTTGATCCCCTTTTCTGGATTTTGTTTCCCTCCGGTGATTTATCTGTGCTTGCCTTTCTCAAGGCCCTCCCCCACAAAAAAACACACACACACACACAAACACCTCTTTTAATCCTCTGATTTCCAGGCTTTTGTCCTTTATTCCTCTTTTTTTTTTTTCCTGCTGCCTAGCTTCCAATTAAAACCTGTCCCCTCTAGTCTCTTGCCTTTTTTTTCTTACCACCCCTTTTGTCTCATTCTTCTTCATATTTTCCATTAATATTCCACATATTCTGCCTTTCCTTTAACTTATTCTTTAGTCACTCCCTTCCCTCCTTGTTCTCCTCCTCATTATTTTTCTCCCCAAAGTGGTCATTTCCTCATCTTCCTGTGTAACTGCATTTCTTTAAGCTTTAACCTTCCCTCCAAAGTCATCTTTATAACTGTTCCTTGCCTGTTGCCTGGTCCAGGGTTGGTGAAAAAATAATAATAACTTTAGTGGATCACTGGGGACCCAAATTATATTTTAAACATCATTTTGCAAGGCTGTCTCAGTAGGCATCTTCAGTGCCCTGTGTGTCCCTTTTCTGATCCCACTGTGAAAACCTGATTGGCAGTTGGTGAAGGGCAGGGAGCTGCTGCCTGGCACTCACAGGAGACCCTGCAGGAGGTGCACAGTGCCGTTGTAGAGGAATTGCAGCCAAGCCAGCACAAGGTGGGGGACCAGATGTCTCCCGATTATGTTCCATTGAAATCCAAACAAAACCCCAGGTTCAGGATCATTTCCCTGGGACTACCCAGTGGGAAACTGGCCCTATTCCAGACTCTCACAACAGCTGGTCACCCCATGCTAAGATGTATATGCCTTGCAGAAAACTTTACCTGGGTATTATTGATTGGTTTTTGTGAAGCAATCAGACAGCATTGGGCAGACTCAAAGTATATTGCTCTTCTCTGAACATAAAAAAAGGCAGTATATCACTGAACACACTGGCAGTCTGATTAGAGGCTTGGGAGCTGTGAGAAGGATGCATTTTCCCTTTTATTTATGCCACCTATATTAACCTTGAAGCTGAGTACAGACACTTGCAGATTTCCAATTACAAGGCTGTACCCACTGTTACAAGGCTGAGCCCACCCTTGGAAATGAATAGTAATAAACAAGCTTACAAGGAATACCATCAAAAGAAAAATCATGCTTCTGTTCTGAATAACCTCATCCACGTTAAGAACCCTGAGAGTCTTTCCAAAATCTCATTTATTTGTCATCATCCAGGCTGTTTGAATTTGTGTCTTTCCACTTTGCTCTTCCAGAGATAATGAAATATGATCCTGGTCAGTTTCATTTTCTGGTTCTCTGGATGAAAAAAAAATCCTCAATTTCAAAGCTGGAAGAGATTCTGCAGTCTATTAGCAATCATCTGTTCCAACCCCCTTGTTTTACAAATAAGGAAACTGAGGCTCAAAACGACGAAGGGGCTTACCCAACGTCACACAGTGAGTTAGAGTTGGAGGCAGGAGTACAATCCAGGTTAGCTCTTTGTTTAGTATGAGTCGAACTGCAGGAGACGGTTTCAATTTAAAAATAAAAACAAGCAAGCAAAAATGCCTTGTGCTAAAATGAAAGGTCATGAAATCACTTCTAGTCGTATCAAATCTTGACTAAACATTTATTCCAGACCTAAAGCCAGGGCCTATATTACACGCACTGCCTTTATCACGGGCTGTTCCTGCTGTTCCAATCACCTGATAAGGTCTCTTGGCTGGCAAGCAATCCACAGTCCAGATTCTCAGACCTCACATTGAGATTTTGGAACCAACCCTCTTCCATTAGAAACAAACAAAATAAATTGTTTCCATTCTCCCCAAAGGAATGCACTAAAGCCTTCTTCCTCTTTAACATGGATATAATTTAAGCTTGGCAATAAAGACTATCTACCTAGCTCGGTGGAGAAAGATTTCTGAAATAGAGCCCTATAAAATGACCTTTTACTCTCCTCATGACTGTTTTAAATAATTTCTATCAATAGCTGTTGATTTGGTTGCTGTTCTGCTGTTTCTGTCGTGTCTGACTTTTTGTGACCTCATTTGGTATTTTCTTGGCAAAGATACTGGAGTGGTTTGCCATTTCCTTTTCCAGCTCATTATATAGATGAGGAAACTGAGACAAACAGGGTTAAGTGACTTGCCCAGGGTCACACAGCTAGTAAGTGTCTGAGGCTAGATTTGAATTCAGAAAGATGAGTCTTCCTGACTGCAGGCTTGGTTTTCTATCCACTGTGCCATCTAGCTGCCCAAAAGTTTTTTTTAGAAATGGAGCCATAGGGGCAGCTAGGTGGATAGAGCACCAGGACCTGAGTTCAAATCCAACCTCAGACCAAACACTTGACACTTGCTAGCTGTGTAACCCTGGGCAAGTCACTTAACCCTAATTGCTTAAAAAGAAAGAAAGAAATACAGCCCTATAAAATGACTTTTTACTATCCCCATGATTTTTAAATAATTTATATCAATAGCTTTTGATTTTACATTACCTTTTGGAAGGGAGGTGGGTAATCTGTACCATCCCAGAGAGCTAACCCATGCAGCAAATTGTTGGGAGTTTTTTAAAGAGAGAAGAAGAAAAGCAGTTCAGCAAAACTAATCAAGGCATCGCTTGACTTTGACAGCATATCTGCTGCTCCTAAGGCGGATTTTCTTATCTGTTCTTTAGGGAGGAGCATGGTCATTATAAATGAGACAACGTTTTGTTGATTCTGTTTATTTCACTTTGCATTTGTTCATGTAAATCTTCCCATGCTTCTCTATATTCATTATATTTATTATTTCTTATAGCACAGGAATATTCCATTATATTCACATGCCACAAAATTATTTAACCGTTCCCCAGTCAATAGGCATCTCTTTTGTTTCCAATTCATATCCACCACCAAAGTAGATAGAGTGCTGAGCATGGAGTCAGGAAGACCTGAGTTCAAATTTGGCATCAGACTCTTGCTAGCTCTGTCACTTAACCTCTGTTTGTCTCAGTTTCTTCAACTGTAAAAGGGATAATAATAGGATTTACCTAATTTCTCACCTGACTGCACTTCTATAGGACTTCTCTGACTTTTTCCACGGTGCCCCACAAAGTTCATTATTGGGAAAACCTCATTATCCTGCAAGATCCCATCAGCCTTGGGCTCTACCTCATCACCACCTTCTGTCCTTCAGATTGAAAGGTGGAGCTATGAACTCAAAAACCTCTGTTTAAGGAGGGAACTTAGCTTCTAAGCTGACCTGGGATTGTACTCCTGCCTCCAGCCCTAACACACTGTGTGATCTTGGGTAAGCCCCTTCATCTTTTTGAGCCTCAGTTTCCTTATTTGTAAAATTAGGAGGTTGGAATAGATTCACTAATGTTCTAACATATCCTCATTTCTCAACTGGATGAACTACTTTGGGAGTTCTCTGAGTTTCTACCATCCCTTTCTTCATCAGGTATCTTCCCCCACTACACACCCCAACTTTTCCTCCTTGTGTGTGTATTGTTTTTCCCCCATTTGATTATAAGTTCCTTGAGGGTAGGAACTGTCTTTTTTCTTTGTATTCCCAACATTTAGCACTGTGCTTGAAATATAGTAGTTCTATGCAAACACTACCAATTAATAATAATGATGGGTGGCTAGATGGCTTAGTGGATAGAGTGCTAGGCCTGGAGTTAAGAAGACGAGTTCAAATCCAGCCTCAGATAGTTACTAGCTGTGTGACCCTAGGTCAGTCACTTAACCCTGTTTGCCTCAGTTTCCTTATGTGTAAATGAGCTAGAGAAGGAAATGGCAAACCACTCTAGTATCTTTGCTAAGAAAAACCCCGAATGGGGTCACGAAGAGTCAGAAATGATTGAACAACTGACCAAATAATAATATTAATGTTGTTGTTGTTGTTATTATTACTTTTGTTGATATGGGGCCTTTATTTTATCATTGGTCTCGTTGGGACCTGTACTTAGTAGTCTTCTCCATGACTTTTAAAAAGTCAGTAGGCTCTCAGTCTCAGAATTGGGAGAGATTTCAAAGGCTGTCAGTGATACATTCCATAAATGGTCATCTGGGCTTTGCTTAAAGAGCTTTCTGTGAGGGAGTATCCTCCATGTCCTCATGCCATAGATTACTTTGGGAAAATTCTAAATATGAAGAAGTTCTTTATAATATCAGGGCTCAAACTTTTTCTACTCACAACCCCTTTTCATCCAAGAAATTTTTATGCAAGCCCGGGTATATAGGTTTATAAAATAGGTGTACAAATCAAACATTTACTGATAATAAATCATAAAGAAATTTATTTTAAAACAGCTGTTTGGTATACATATAATTTTATCATTTATTAAAGATGAAAACACATTTACATACTGATGAGATGCATGTGCTTATTTACTTTTAAGTAAATAATTAAATCTTGGCAGAATATTTGATACTGCAGGACGTAGAGCATCTTCAATGTTTTTCAGAGTTGATCACTATTTTGATTTTATAATTGTCAATGTGTGTTCAGAACCAAGGCTACAGTGAAGTCGCACAATACAAGATGGGCAAATGCTGCCAGAAACACCTCAGATTCATTACACATTTGATTTTGAATTAATTTTGGTCATTGCATGTTCAGAAACCTTTTACTGTTGCCAGATTTTTCACAACCCCCACATTCAGTTATGTGACCCCACATAGAATTGTGTCCCACCTTTTAAAAAGCACTGCTTTATATCAAATCTAAATTTGCTTCTTCAAAACTCCCAATCGTTGTTCCTAATTCCTGTTTCCCCATAACATTCCTTTAAATACTTGAAGATAGTGATCATGGTTTTCTGCAGTCTTGAAAGTAAAGTCATGTCTTCTTTCTCCATTATATGTCTACAAAGCACCCAAGTTCTCCCTAAATTTTAAGTGTAATGGGAAGAAAACTGGACTTGAAGTCAGAAAGTCCTGGGTGTGAGTACTTTCTCCACTGGTAACTGAATGCCTATGTAACCATGAGCATTTCATCTCTCTGAGCCTCAGTTTCCTCATTTGTAGAACAGAGATAATATGTGCCCTGGCTACTTCAAAATGGCGTGATAAGAAAATGCTTTGCAATTTTTGAAGAACTGTATAAATGTAAAATGTGACTACCATTACATGCATGGATTGTAGAAGACAAGAGGGAAGAATATCAGTCAGGGTTCTAAAGGCAGCTCTTAAAATGGTAGTTCCTGCATTTGCAGATTCTCTACATTACTTAAATAATCATTGATTGTTGCCTTGGCATGAAATCTCATTTCTTTGTGCTGCTGTGTTGGTGATGAAATAGAAGGAACTAGCTAGAGTATTTACTGAAGATACTAAAAGGAAGTCATTTAAGATGGTCAAAAACAGAGCTTTTTTTTTAAAACAAAGATAATCAAAAATATATATATATATGTCCATTGATTGCGGAATGTATTAAAGAATTGTGGTACATGAGTATAATGGGATATTGCTGGGCTATGAGAAACTATAAATATGATGAATATAGAGAAACTTGGGTTGCATAGGGATTGATGCAAAGCAAAGTAAGCCAAACCAAGAAAACAATGTGTATAATAATTATAACAGTTTAAAAGGAAAGTTCAATAACACTAACAACTAAACAATAAAAACTAAAGGCTGTGTAATTATAATAATCAAGCTTAGCCCTAAAGAAAATATAAGAATATACTTTCCCCCTCAGCAACAAACATTTATTAAAAGCCTACTATGTACCAGTCACTATGCTAGATGCTAGCGATAGAAAGACAAAAATGGAACAGTCCCTGTCTTGGAGGAGCTTACATTCCATTGTGGAGGAGAAGGGGAAACAACATATAACATTATATACATAGATAATGTATATTCTGTATACACATGTATATACACATTTTTGTTGTTCAGTCATATCTGACTCTTCATGACCCCATGGACCATAGCCCTTCTATCCTCTGCTGTCTCTCAAAGTCTGTCCAAGTTCATGTTCATATTCATCTCATCCTCGACCATGCCTTTTTCACTTTGCCTTCAGGCTTTCCCGATACCAGAATCTTTTCCAAAAAGTCCTGTCTTCTCATTATGTAGCCAAAGTATTTAAGCTTCAGCTTCAGCATTTGACCTTCCAGTGAATAGCTTGAATCAATTTCTTTAAGTGTTGACTAATTTGATCTCCTCACTACTGTCTCCAGCACCACAATTTGATTCTGCTGGTGCTCAGCTTTTTTTTACAATCCGACTCTTATAGCTGTACTTTGCTACTGGAAAAACCATAGTTTTGAAGATACAGACCTTTGTTGGCAAGGTGATATCTCTGCTTTTTAGTATGCTGTCCAGATTTGCCATAGCTTTCCTTCCAGGGTCAATCATCTTTTAATTTCACGGCTACAGTTGATATCTGCAGTGATCTTTGAGCCCAAGAATATAAAGTCTGACACTGCTTGATATAAAATAAATATGAGGTAATTTTTGGAAAGAGGCTACTGTCAACTGAGGGGGAATCAGGAAAGCCTTTATGAGAAGGTAGTGCTTGAGCTAAGCTTAGAAGGAAATAAAGGATTCAAAGAGGTGGAGGTGAGGACAGAGTTCATTCTGGCCACGGGGACTGACAGCTAGTATAAAGGTATAAAGATGAGAGATTGAGTGTCATGTGTAAAGCCTGGAGGGAAGGCCAGTCCAGGCAAACCTCAGAGTGCAATAAAGGGAGTGTTCTATAACAAGGTCCAAAAGATAGTTTGGGGCTGGCTTGTGAAGAGGTCTAAAAGTCAAACAGAAGAATTTACATTTGATCATAAAGACGATAGGGAGCCATTGGAATTTATTGAGAAGGGAAGTGACATGGTCAGACTGGTGGCTTTAGGAAAATCACTTTAGTAGCTGTATAGGAGGATGGAGTTGGGGTGGGGAAAAACTTAAAGCAGAGACCAATTAGGAGGCTATTATGAGAGCCTGAATTAGGGTAACCAAATGAATATAGAAAGGAGATGCTTGTGAGAGATCTTGTCAAGGTAGAAATGATAAGATTTGACAACTAATTTTTTTAGGGTAAGGGAGAAGGAGAAGTCAAAGATGATTATTGAGGTTGTGAATCTAGGCAACTAGAAGAATGGTATTCCCTTGACAAAAATAAGGAAGTTTGGATGGGGGTTGGATTTTGGGGAAAAGATAATGAATTCTGTTTTGGACACATTGGGCTTGAAATATCTACAGATAACCATTTTGAAACATATACTAGGCAGTTAGTGCTGTGTGACTGGAGCTCAGGAGAAAAACTGGTTGGATGTATCAAAGGTAGAAACCATATTTTGCTTGTTTTTTATCCAATACGTTTTTATTAAGCATCTGTTGTGTGTGAGATATTGTACAAGGTACTGAAGATAAAAGGGCAAAATTTAAAACTGTCCCTGCTCTCAAAGAGTTTCATTCTATTAAAGGGATCCAACCAGGGGTGTGCAGAAGCCAGTTCACACCTGCTCAACAAAAGCCAATTGTTAAATTTTCAGTGTGAGCGTTTACAGTTCAGAAATTAAGCAAATACTATACAAATCAAGGATTAATTGATTGTTGATGGTAGTCTAGATTTAAGTAATGTAGAAAATGTTAATAATGCAGATTAACTTAAAAGTGTGTCCTGCATTTTTCTTGACATGGAGAGCCTATTATTAAATATTTACCAGAACACCACTGGATACAACATATACACAGATAAAAATATACGAGAAAATGTTAATAAATGCAAAAATACTAATAATCAAGGGGTGCAGGAAACAGATCTTGGAGCAATTGGCATGTAGGTAGAGACCTGAAGTAAGCTAGGGATTCTACAAGGCAGAGGTAGTACATTTCAGGCCTGGAGGACATGCATAGGCATGGAAACATTAGATGGAATGTCAGGTTAAGAGAACAGCAAGCAGGTCGCTTTGGCTGGAATATGCTGTATAGTAAGTGAAAGGGAGTAATGTACAGTAATCCTGGAAGGGTACTGTCAAAGGCTCGATCTCCTTTAAACTGAGCCTAGTTTGTTACCCATAGTAGCCACTTAATAAATAGGAATGGATAAATGTTAAAAAAAAGACTAGAGTGCTGTATTTTAATTTTTTTAAAAGGACCTGGATTCAAATCCTGCCTCTAAAATTGCTAACTATGAAACAGAAGGCAAGATACCCAACTTGTCCATGCTTTCTCATCTACGAAATGGGAATAATGTCTTAGTACTTGCCTGACACAATTTTTCTGAGGTAGAAATGAGCTCATACATGTAAAGCATCTTACAAACTTTGAAGAATTATATAAATGCACTTTTTATTAATGGTGGGATGAAGGAACAGAACTGCCATACTGGACCAGATCCATGTTCAATGTTTTGTCTTTGGCAGTGATGCCAATGGAAGTATAGGGGAAGAGTTTCTTCCTCCTAATTTTCATCAATCTCAAAGATTAAAGTTCAGATATCCTAGTGTCTCCTAATAGCCTGCTATGGATCCATCAGCCCTGAAATTATAACAAAGCCTTTCTTGAATCTATGTATTCAGCCTATGCCACTTTTTGGAGTAATATATTCCATATTATATTGTTTATACTTGGGGTATTTTGCATGGGTAATATTTTCCATAAGTATAGTGCTGCCTGTGGGAAGGAGTACTTCCTTTATTTGTGCTAACCTTACTTCTTTAAGTTTCAAATGGTGGTACTCCCAAATTCTAGTACACCAGCATCTCTTAGATATGCTGTTGATCTTATTGATACCTTTTGTGATTATATACATTTTGATCATTCTTTTCCCACTCTTCCTCTCTATCTCTGCTAATACTTGAAGCTGAGAGCATTTGTGCTTTCTATGGGTTTTGAAGTGGAGATGGGGGTGTTCACCAACGTGATTCCTTTTTGCGTTGCTTTCTAACGTAAAGATATTTTGTCCTTAGGACAAGTACTGGTCCAGTAAACAATCTGGGTGATGGGATACTTAGCCCATTGCCTGGAACGTTTTTGTTGTTGTCCATTCAATGTAGTGGTGTCCAACTATTCATGATCCCATTTGGAGTTTTCTTCCTCTCCCCATAAATCTGACAGGTAGACTATTCCTTGCTCTTCTGATTTGCTTATGGTATCAACCTTTATGTCTAAATCCATTTTGACCTTGTCTTGGTATACAATGTGAGATATTGGTCTATACCTAGTTTGTGTCCTATTGTTTTCCAGTTTTCCCAGTGGTTTGTGTCAAAGTGAGTTCTTATCCCAAAAGCTGGGGTCTTTGGTTTTATCAAACACTAGGTTGCTATGGTCATTGATTACTGTGTCTTATATACCCAGTCTATTCCACTGATCCACTACTGTATTTCTCAGCCAGTATCAAATAGTTTTGATGACTACTGCTTTATACTAAAGTTTGAGATCTGGTATTGCTAGGCCACCCTCCTTTGTAATTTTTTTTTCATTAATTCCCTTGATATTCTTGACCTTTTGTTCTTCTAGATGAATTTTGTTGTTAGTTTTCTTGGTAAAAATATTGGAGTGGTCTGCCATTTCCTTCTCCAGCTCATTTTACAGATGAGAAAACTTAGGCAAATAGGGTTAAGTAACTTGCCCAGGGTTACACAGTGCTTGGCACATAGTAGATGTTTAATATCTGCTTATCTGCCTGATTAAGTATAGACAATGGCTATTCCTGTTTGGTTTTCTCATTTCCATTTTTAGCAGAGGCCACACAACTCCTTCATTCTTCTTTTGCTACTCTCAGACAGAGGCAATATTGTACTTCAGGCTTTGAAACTGATGATTCTGATCATACCCAGTGCCATCTCCAGAGGTTGTAGGGGCCAGGCACTAATCTAACAGCTTTCCTATAAAAGAGGAGAGCATCCTTAACTCCCTCTCATTTTCATCCTATTCACTGATCTTGGACTTACCTACTAGATGAGTCCACCGCCTCCTGGATGTTAATCACATTCCAGATGTCACTACAGGCAATGACCACGAAGTTGTGGTTGTCATTGAAACTCGTGAAACTAGAGGAAGAACAATTAAAGTGAGAAAAGGGAAGGAGAGGAATGCTATTTCATATGTAACATTTTGAAGGTGAAAAGCCTAATTGTGCTAGCCTGCCTTGCACAGAGTAGGTATGCTTATCAGATTGTATTGATTAGGCTAAGGAGATTCAGCCACAGAGGTGAACATACCTTTAAACTAGAATTTCCATGAGCCTTTATTGTAGGGACACAAATTATATTTCACTCTGATTTTGGACGACAACTTTCTGGACTAATTGCCCAAAACAATTTTGACTCCTTGGACCTCCCTTTTCAAACATGCTGCCCCCGTTTCCCAGGGAAGGATGGATTTTCTGGATTTGAGTTTGGCTTTTATCTAAGTTTGGATAAGCCCCTAAAAAGGACAGTTAGTGCCTTGACCTCCAAACTAAAGCCTGGAGGAAATGGATATGGCAGGCAGGTATGCTATAGTTCATCCATATATACCTTATCCATTTGGCCAAGGAATTGAGAAACTATAAAATGGTAACCAGCTTTAAAGGATATGCTGTAGTGACTATGCTATAGTTAATAAAAAATACTGTAATATTTCAAGGGGAATGGGATTATCAGCCAGGCATGACTGCGCATTGCATTGTCATGACTTTATCACAGCAAAGCCAGGGAATAAGGAAGAAGTTTGTGTGCAGATAATAACCAGTCTACTACCCTTCTCAGGCAAATACATCTCCATAAAATATCAGTGCCAGCAAACTCACAGCCCCTGGCGTTGGAGAGAAGTGGATACCAATAGTGTCTGAGTGCCTTTAATTGTCAGTATTCCAGTTTCAGGTCTCCAGCTAGTTCTCATGGTAACTTTGTCTTATTAGCCCTAGTACTCTAGGTATATGTGACAGAGCTGATATTAATTTTTTTTACAGCATTATACTGACATCCATAAAAGGTGACCACAGATTTACAAGCTCAGGGTACCTTAGAGATTATGCCTATTGATTTTATAGATGAGGAGAATGAAGCCCATAGGGAGAGTGTGACAGCCAAAGACACACAGTCAGTTAGTGGCAAAACCAGGGCTAGAACACTGGAGGACCTAAGTTTGAATCCCAGATTTATCAGTTACTACCTTGGCCAGGTCATTCACTTCTTGGAGCCTCAGTTTGCTTATCTGTACAATGAAGGGCCAGATTAAATGATCTCTTAGGTGTCTTCCAGTTCTAAATCTGTAATCTTATGATCCTATGAAGAAGCAGTGTGGCATAGTGGATAAAGAGCCTTCTATATATTGACTATGTGACCTTGGGCAAGTCATTTTTGGGGGATAGGAAACATGCATTTATTAAGTGCCTACTATGTGTCAAGCATTGTGCTAAGTGCTTTATAAATATCTCATTTGATCTCATTTGATTTTATCTTCTGCAACAACTCTGGGAAGCAGATGATATTATCCCCATTTACAGTTGAGGAAACAGGCAGACAGAGTTTAAGTGACTTGTCCAGGGTCACACAGCAATTAAGTGTCTGAGGCTGGATTTAAACTCAGATCTTCCTGACACTACTCCCAATGCTTAGTGCCATGGGCAAATTCTCTAAGACTATAATTTTCAGAGAAGGTGCCAACCTGCCTTCATAGAGGAAATTTCCTAATTCAGAATTTTTCTTTACTAATAAATCACAAGTCCCATCCCTATCTTACAATCCTGTGAACCCAGGTCAACTGACTTCCTGCTCAGTGGATTGCTCCATTGCACTACAAGTATAACTGGAGTGAATGGCAATCTTGGAGTCACAGGCAACCTATGTCTGTCGCTAATGTATAGCTAAGTTCAGTGTAACACATAGAAAGAGTGAAATAAACCTTGTTATTTACTCAGCAATCACCAAGTATTTGTCAGAGTAGCAAGTCCAAATGAGGAGCCCATATCTTAAGCAAAATATATTAAGAATGGTGACTGTTGAATACTGACCAAGTCAAAGGTTGAAACATGGAGGACTGGATGGGGTTTTCAAAGCCTGGAGACAAGAAAACAGTGGAGAGGCATAATTATAGGCATCAATATGGAGTATTGACTGTCCACATTAAGGTTATAGCAAATAAAAAGAAATGAGCTTAAGCTATAGCAGGATGGATTTAAGTTGGACTCTGGGCTGACCTTCTGTCATTCTAGTATGACAAATGATTCCCAATTCTAAACAGCATCCTCTTTCACAATATGCAGAATAAGCTTGCCCCCACCTGGGTGGCCATAAATATGCTCTGCTCATGAATATACCATTTTATCTTTTGTGCAATGGAAGAAAGAGGCTCAGAATAAGGTCCAGGACTCTGAGCTACAAGAAGCCAAGATCTGAGGCCTTTGAGCTTAAAAGTCAGCCTCCCCACTGACCTTCTCTATGACCTCTAGGACTCTGTGATCTAGTGACTTCATCCCACCTGCCTCACGGAATCTGCTGTGAAGAAGAGCTAAGTTGCAACTGCTTAATAAGTGTTTAATAAAGTATCTCTGTAAATGCTTTTAATCAAAAGAGGGCTGACTGACAAGGATGCCTTGAAGGTTAAAACTGAACTGGCTCCCATTCCAAACATGTGCATATGAGGGAGTATATATATGTACATGTACTGCTAATGGGATGCCATTTGCAAGGAGTATGGCAGCCTCTTGAGACCCCCATGGTTATCTGCTTTCCATTAAACTCAGAGTATTCAAAAGTCTTCTGTTCTAATCCTAATCAACTTGGAAGCCACCGAGCTCAGGCATGAAGCTGTCAAACATGAGTGGTTGCAGATGTCAATGCATGGATGGCAATCATCCAGGAAGATAGATCAAGACTTAGTCACTAAAAAATCCATGCCAGGATTTCTCAGCTCCATAGCATCATCACACCCCAAAAGGGAAGCGTGTCATGACAGCAAATCAATAACCTCTTGGAGACAATTCATTTCTGAAATATTCTTGATTAATTACGCCAGTGCATGTTCGTTCAGCAACATGACTCTGCTCTAGCATTAACCTAATGCTTTTTGCATGAAGCAGCATTAGAACAGGCTCCCATAAGTCAAACTGGACATTTCAAATCAGCCTTTAAAGGATCGAGTTATGGATTTTATAATGTCTCTATGTGAAACATAATTGCCTTTATAGCTGCTTCTAGACTTTTGTGATCAATCAAAATAAAATTTATTTTAACATAAACAATGGTAAATTAAAACCATGTGAAATCGCTGCCTTTGTTAGATAAGTAGGGCATCTTTAGACTCCTTATAGCATACACAGACTACGATGGAAGAGTGTGATGAAATGATGTAGCCTTGTGGTAAAGTACATTACTGATTACTTTAACTTCAGAAAGGTATACATGCTGTATGTTTTATAAAGATGCCATTTAGGTTCATTTTCCAGTTACAGTGTGGAACTGAGAAAGCACCCTGGATTCTGATGATCTCACCTGCCTTTTTGGAATCCCAAAGGGAAATACTTTAATCAGAAAGTTATCATTTTTCCTTTGAATATGTGGTTTTAACAAGTCTATTGGATTCCTAAATGAGATTATACTATATTTAAGGACCTAGTTTTTCCTTCAGTAGAATATAACTCTAATATTATGGTAGAAGGAAGTAGAAAAATAAGATTCATTTAACAGGAATTCATCAGATAGCAAGTTTTGCTGAAATGCATGTACAGTTAGATCTTTGGATCACACAGCAGATATATTTATAAATATATAAATGCAGTTTTGTTAGTCAAATCTTATTTTCTCATTAATTAAAGTATTATAATTACAGAGATACTTCTAACATCAGGCTTCTTTGCCTCCCATCTTCCCCACCCTCATTTCTAGTAAGCGTAGATTGCTCTCACAAAACAACTTCTCTTCACACCTTCACTATGGCACTGGGCCTGTGAGCTCTTCAATATGGCTTCTCCCACCAGATTTATAAATTATAAATCATCCTTGTATGACTGTCCTACAAGACTCTTGTCTATATTCACTCATAAATTCTCCACAGAGGGCATTTATTCATTTCTCACTTGGCTGTATTCCCTTCAACTTCATCATGCCCCAGAAACAGCTTCATCCTGTAAGATCACTTCAACCCTGGCACTCTCACTGCAGTGAGTGAGTGGCACTCTATCCTTCAGCCCCCTCCCTCTGCATAGCTTTTCTCAGAACCTCCATTTAAGGAGGATGCACGAGAAATTGAAGCAGACAGAAAGACATACCCAGAGTCATGCAGCTAGTAAGTATCCAAAACCAGATTTGGACTCACGTTTTTCTCACTCTAAATCCTACCCAAAAAAATCAATGAAGAAAATGAACAATATGGAGAAAAACAATTGAAAGGAGGCCTCAATCAACATTGTTGCACAATGATATCCTAAATACTTAACAATCAAACCCCATTGTAAAGGCACACAACTGTAAAAAAGTATTCAGCCAACCACCCACTTAACGTCATTTGTATTGTCCCTATAGAAGTAACTGCCCTCTGTACCACTTCTTCTGACAGCATTTTTTTTTTCAGGAACCAGCAAACAATCTCCTTCCTCCTTTCTTCATTGTTATTATTATCTCTTGCTTTGTTTTTGTACCCATCTTAATTTTTAAATCTACCTTTCAAGTAACTGTTGTAGATAACATCTTTTTGCCACAGATTATAGTTAGCAGCACAGATGGAACCCTGGACCTGGAATTAGAAAATGAGAGCTCTGCAACTTAATTCTAGTGCTTTCTTTCTGTTAATTATTTCCTATTTATCCTGGAAATAGCTTGCTTTGTATGTATCTGTTTGTATGTTTTCTCCCCTATATGAGCTCCTTGAGGACAGGAGTGGTTTTTTGCCTTTTTTTGTATCCCTAGCACTTAGCACAGTGCCTGACACATAGTGGCCTCTTACTGAATGTTTATTGGTTGATTGATAGTTGCATGCAACTCAAGCAAATAATTTAATTTAATTTAAATTTAATAATTTAAAAGGAAGATAATAATACATACTATCTCACAGGGTTGCAGTAGATAATAATACTTACATACTATCTCACAGGGTTGCAGTAGGAATCAAATGCGATAATGTATGTAGAGTGCTTTGTAACCCTAAAGCACTATATAAATGTCAGGTTTTATTTTGTTATTATTTCTTATTTTCATCAGTATGGAGAGTTATTCACTTCTGGGTCACCACTGCAGACCTGATTATGTAGGTGAAGCTCCCTTCTGTAAAGGGCCATCTCTCTGTGCTTTCATTGCCTATAAGAAATGTTAATGGTCTATATGCAAGTTCCTGAGAATAGGTATTTATTTTACAAAAACCAATAGCAAAAATGCCTGGACAGTCTCAGAAGAGATCCAAAATCAAGATAAAACCAGCATCTCAGCCCTTAAGGAGGTACGGTATACATGATAGGAGAAAGCTGCATCTGATCTGTGGAGAAATCAGAAAATGTCTCAGTTGTTAAGATGAAATGTCCCGTGTTAACCAACAAGAGCAGAAACAACCCCAACAGGAGTATCTATCTCTACAGTTAAGGGGAAAGCACCTTCTGAACTCATCAAGTATGGATAGTTTCATCCATTGGATTTGTGAAATAATAAGGACCCTTACTACTTGAAGTCAGGTTTATAGCCCAAGGCATCATGGTTTTCCACAAGCCTACAGCAGAATTTCTCCCTTTGTCCTGGAGCTACCCAGGCTGCTAGTTGTCTTCTCTAAGAGAAGAAGCACCAGCCATTCAGAATTTGCATTGAAGTTGTTCCCACTTTAAAGTTGTCCATTCTACTTACGTGATGTTCTTTCAGCCCAAATCTTAGTTACTCGTGTCAATGTCAAAATATGTATAATCTGTAATTTGATCTTGGTCATGTGTATACACAGAAATTATTTACTATCAGACACAGTTGCACCCCTCTCAGAACTTACTGATTGGAAGCTAGGTGATGCATGGATAGAGCCCTGGACTTAAAGTGAGGAAGCCTTGAGCTCAAATCCTGCCTCAAACACTTACTGGCTACGTGACTCTAGGCAAGTCACTTAACCTGTCTATGCCCTAGTTTCTTCATCTGTAAAGTAGGTACATTTTTACCTACCTCCCTGTCTCCCAGAGTGGTTGTGAGATTATTTGGATAATATTTGTAAAGTATTTTATAAACCTTAAAACATTTTATAAATACTACCTATTATTACAAATTAAAACAAAACATAACTGTGCCCAAGAGTTTTCTTAGCACCTAGTAAGGCCTCACAATCAAGTATTTCTTATTTATTCCTATGACGTTACAAAAACAACATTTATTTAGCCCAAAACACATTTGATCTTAGAATAAGGAGCTCCAAATGTGTCCTTTTTCAAGTTTTCTACATTCAGCATAAAAACATAACGCATACCTGTTATTGTTCAGTTGTTTCAGTCATATCCGACCCTTCATGACCCCATTTGGCATTTTCTTGGCAAAGATTCTAGAGTGGTTGGCCATTTCCTTCTCCAGCTCATTTTGCAGATGAGGAAACTGAAATAAATAGGGTTAAGTGACTTGTCAGGGTCACACAGTTAGTAAATGTCTAAGGTTGGATTTGAACTCGTCTTCCCGACTCCAGGCCCTGTGCTCTATCCACTTCACCTAAGTGCCCTCCCATATACCTACCCACTCCCATCATTCTTGGTTGATCCTAGTCAAGTTATATTTTCCACCTTTGAAATGGGAGTTTACGCCTTGAGAGTCAGTATCGTATTGGATAATGTAAGACTTGGGGCTCAGGAAAATCTGAGTTCAAATCCCATCTCTGATATTTACTAGCAATGTAACCATGGGAAAATCACTTAAGATTTGCTTGGTCTGTTAAATTGTTAAATTATTACTAAATAATAATGCCTACAATGCCTGCCTCTCAGGGTTGCTTGAGAAGATCAAATAAAATCACGTGTTAACTCACTGATTTGCAAACCTTAAGACTCTAAAGAAATATTGGTTTTATTATTTCTTCCTTCACAGGGTTGTGAAGAAAGTACTTTGTAAACTATGAAGTGTTCAAAATACAAGCAACCATTCTTCTTCTTTTTCACCTCTCTACTCTCCATTTCTCCTTTTCTCCACTTCTGCCCTTGATCCCCTGCCTATCCCCATATGTCATTCTCTTTGGTCTTAGACGGATATAACAATGTGGTTGAACATAGGAACAGCAAGTTAAGCACAGCATAGGTCTGGAAGAGACTGGGAGTGAGAGGACAGCCACTATTGTGGTTGCTAAAGGGGGAAGAGGAGAGTGGAAAAGTGGAAAGTGAAGATGTCCTCTCCTCTTCTTAGGAGCTAAATGCAGGGTGGGAAAATCAAGAAGTAGAGTAAGTTGGGCTTTCTTATGGCTTCTTATTCCGATTGGGAGGGAAGAGGGGCTTCAATACAGCCAGAATTCTAGCTCCTCTTTTCCCTTAATTTATCAGAGACCAAGTCAGTCGAGATTTTTTTATAATGTTACCATCCTTCAGAACAGCTTCAGTAGGCCAATCACTCAGGCTAACCCAAGCCTTCCATCCATTATGCTCCAAGGAGCAAACTCTTTGAGGTCAAAGTGACACTAATGTACCCAGAACAGAATTCATTATCTTCCCCTCTAAAACCAGTCTTCCTCCAAACTTCTTTTTCAAGCGCTAACAACCTTTTAATTACTTAGATTCTAGACCTTAGACTCATCCTCCATTCTTCCCTCTCCCTCAGTGCCTCTCCACCTCCCTTTCCAACCCCAACCCCATGTCCAATCAGTTGCATTTTCCTTGGCAAATCAGAATGCTCTTCCAAAGGTTAAGCTCAGTCACTGATTTGTGACTGGCTCTTTTGTTTTTCAATCGTCATCCTCTAGTCACTTTAAATCATTCTTTGCTGAGATTCTAATCTGGGTAGGTATTCTATCTAAAACAATTACAACCCTCTATGATGGAGTAAATAGTCTTTAGAGGTTCTGAGGCTAAATCATTCATTAACCTGTGAGCCACCTGGCGATGAGTGACGACCAGCCTAGCTGGTCCTTGAAAACCGCCATCTCTGGGCCCACACTCAAAATCTTTCCAGCTTGGGGTGGAACCGGCCGGAACCTGCACTTATTGACCTAGCCATCTCCTGCCACCGTGCCTTTAAATACACTCTCCCCTGTGCCTGGAATGTATTCTTCTGAACTTCCCTGTTACTATTAAGAGTATCATCATCTTCCTAGTCACCCAACTTGGAATCTCAGTGTCACTCTTAGTTGGGGTAGCTGGATGGTGTGATGGATCAGGAGTTAGGAAGATCTGAGTCCAAATTTGACCTTAGACAGTTATTAGCTGTGTGACCTTGGGTAAGTCATTTAACCTCTATCTGTTTCAGTTTCCTAACCTATAAAATGAGGATAATAATAGACCTACCTCCCAAGGTTGTTGTGAGCATCAAATAACAAAAGTATTGTAAAGCACTTAGCACAGCACCTGGCACCTAATAAGGCCTAAAAAAGTTATTGTTATTATTATGTAAAGAGACCAGGGCTATAGATGTAGGAGAGGTCTCTGTCCAGGAACAACAAATTTTAGAAGATAGAAACATTTTATATGGTTATTTTAAGGATTGTGCAATTTTATATTCCAATGGAAATTTAACTCTTTCTATAGAATAGCAACTGCTTAGCAAGAATAATTAGGTAAACTAGAAAGCTACCAGATGGCAGTTCTAGGATCTCTTCCTGTAGGTGAAAGGGTAAGGGTTCCTGATACACAGTTGATTTGAGAGCCCATCTGGAGTTTCTTGATCTGATCCCACTTTTGCTTCTTGCTCCAGGCGCCAAGATTGTTAGTTGCGGATCCTGCAGAGAACCAGAATCTCATAAATCCAGCACCTTTCTTAAGAAATGCAAAAGATGAAATCAGGCAGCAAGTCAACAAGATAAGAAACAGCTGTGAGCAAAATTCTCAGAGAACTGTTTCTCCCATGACTTCCTAGTCTTCTGGATACTGATTGAGTCTATATTAGTCATTTGTCTGAATCAACTAGAAACTGGAAAGTGTATGACTGAGGGAGGTTTTAACAAACCAGGGCTTGCTATACTCATCTACCTGACTTGGGGACCTGACTGAATACATTCTAGCCACTTTTCTTTAATATTCCTATTTTGAAATGTCATTCAATGAATTTAAAGAAATATTCACTGAGCACCTGCTGTGTGCGAGGGTACGCTTTCTGTTACCTAGATTTACCCAGAAGAATAATGTGCCTTATGAAAGAACAGATGATCAAGATCAGATTTTTTCCTCTAAATATTTTTGCTTGTTTTAAGATTAATTGATAGTGAGCCCAGTCAGTGATAAGCAGCAAATCCAGTGCCTCTTCGGAGCAAGCTGAATCTAGCAGATTTCCTTAAGAAAATCTAGTGAACAATAACCTTTTTTCTTCCCCACACAGTACAAATGTAGCCCTCTCCCAACTCCCCTTCAGTCAGTTGGTTCATTCTCTGGGTGTGACTGCCTGGATTTCTCCCCATACAGTGACTAAGTTGGAGGATGTCTCCTTGGAAGGACAAACAGATTTATGTCCGTGGAATGCTCTAAATCTGGAGTTATTTCTTGATGTGATACTGATACCTGGAGATGCATAACATTAGCCCATCAAGCTGTTGCAGCTTTTTCTTTTGTGAGAGTTTACAAATTGAAAGGGTCAAAGACTGTGGATAGATGTTTATCTTAGAATTTCGGTTAGAAGGAGCTTCAGAAGCATCTCCACTCTGAATCTGTACAAGAATCCCCTCTATCACATATCTAACAAGTGCTCATAAAGCCTTTGTGTAAAGAACTCTCAGGAGGTGGAACCCACTACATTCCATGGTGGTCTATTTCATCTTTGGAGAATCCTGATTGTTAGTTTAAATTGGCCTATTTACAATTGTTATACAATGTACCTAGTTCTCTGGGCCACTCAGAACCTCACGAAGTACTATTGAAGTTGTAGTTAAGTAATGGTATAAGGCTGCTAAATAAACTCTTCTCAAGTAGTGATTAGAAGAAATGACTATAATATGTAATTTTCTATCAATCTATGTAATAATAGATAAGTCCCCTTCTTATACTTCTTTATAGTGTGGAAGTGACCCTGGGTTCTTGAAAGCTACACATGAAGAACATAAACGCTCATAGGGCCTGCCAAGCTTAAAAGTAGTCAAGTAGTCTCAGACAGTATCTGTGTTCCAAGGACCAGCCTTCCTAAGTATGGAGACAGTTAGAAACTGTAGGCTGGTTCCTTCATGATGAATTCTTTGGCTGGGGCAACCTGTAATTTTCATTATGACCTTGTTTTTTTGGAGTATATATATGCTTTTTAGCTACTAAGAACTTGGACTGGCTCCCCCATTCCTCTACCTACCCAAACCTCAGTCTCCCAGCCTCGTTAATTCCTCCACACAACTTTCATTAACTGATGAGTTGAGTACCTTGAACAGCTTTTTTTGGGATGGTAAAAATTGTTTGTCCATTTGAAGACTTTGACTGCCTTTTCCTGGTGGATTTACTGTTTGGCATAGGGAATTTATACAAAGTCCCTTCCAATTATGAAATCTGAAGGATAGCAAGATAATCAGCCAACAAGCTGGATAGCTGCCTGAACAACTGAAGAATATTTGCATTGGTTATTTGAACTCATTAAAGATCAGAGAAGGGAGATTGGAGAACCTGCTGGTTTAGGAGTCAGGATAACTGGGTTCTTGTCCCACTTCTACTACTAGCTAGCTGTATGACTTTGAGCAAGTCATTTATCTCTCTGGGACTCATTCCTCTCATTTGTAAAATGAGAGGGTTAAAGTAAGTGACCTCCAGAGTCCCTTCCAGCTCTAAATCTTTGATCTTTTAATCTCTTCTAATTTTAATATTCAGTGACTCTATAAGATGGCTTTCCCTTCAGTTTTGCCTTTTGGATACACAAGGTAGAATTTCAAGAATTTTTTTGTTTAGGATGAAACCCCCCCCCCAAAAAAAATCTTTAACATCATGATCTTCAGAGTATATTCCACAAATACTATGAGGTACAATATTACCTGCAATGTTCAAGCAATTTGGTTTGAGATTTGGCTTTTTTTCTTTCCCCTTTCCTTCTTTCCCCTTCCATAAGAACTGACAGAAATTAGCTTGGTTTGTAAGTGCATATTTGAACTTAATATTAATTTTCTTATTTATAATAATCTTTGATACCCTAAGCCTGTTTTTGAAACTCTGGGTATAGGTAACATGAGATGGTTAGGTCTATAATGGAAATATGGGTAGAATATCCCCATAAAATACTAGTGCCTCTGATCTCAAATATGCAAATGGATCTGTGATTCCAGTGATACTGACATTCTCTCCAAGTCATTAAGCATTTATTAAGCACGCACTATGTGCTAGGCACTGTACTAAATGGGAGTACCTGCTATGTGCCAGACTCTGTGACTAAGTGCTTTACAGATATTATCTCATTTGATCCTCACAACAACCCTAAGAAGTAAATACTTTTATTACCCCCATTTTACAGTTGAGGAAATTGAGTTAGACAAAGGTTAAGTGACTTGCCCAGGGTCACACAGCTATTAAGTATCTGAGGCCAGATTTGAACTAATATTTTCCTGACTCCAGGTCCAGCACTATATCTGCTGTACCACCTAGCTGTGTGCATTACAATCCGTGTAATGCCTGGTTCTGTCCTACTCTTGTCCATAGAATTCCCTTAACTTCATCACAGGCAGGGTAAGGGGGGCGGTGCGGTGCCACAGAGTTCTGCACCATATGTTGGGAGTCTTCTTTGCTTCTGTTGATGTCACAAAGGTTGTCAATGTAAGAGGCAGGCTACCCATTGGATCCCTTTTGTGGTCCTTCTTTATTTGTTACATATTTCTTTGCTTATACATTGAAATCATACCTTTGTAATTTCTTATTTATTATGGGTTGTAGCTGGTTCATACCTCTAAAATAGCAGCAATGTAAATTCTCCCATGATTTCCTTCAAAGCCCATTGTGCTGTTTAAAAGGCAACTATACCACAACCAAAAAGCTGCTGAAGGAAAAAGTAGAAAATTCCCCTAAGTGCTGTATTACCCACCTGACATTCTCTGAATGCCAGACATTAATTACTAATATTTTTGAGACTCAGAAGTTATCCAGAGCACTGTTATATCTGTGAGCCAGAGATTTTTCACTGTTTTATTATTTCCTACTCAAGTAATTTCATTCTTTTTTTTCTGTGAAAATAAACAATAAATTCTTCCAAAGCTGAACTGTTTGATCTCCCAAAGATCTTTTTTGCTCGCCAAGGCATACCTACCACCTGTTTCCATTAGGCTGTAATACCAATGAATGTTTGAAAAACTTCACTGAGTAAACACCAAGTTCAGAATTTTCTCCCTGGAACATCACACCACAGATAAAACAAAGATGCTCTCCTGGCTTATGAGCAGGTGAAAGGAATTAAAACTGCCAAATGTCTATCCATAATTCAGTTTGATTCAATAAACATTTATTAAGCATCTACTTTGTGCCAGGCACTGTGTTAAGCACTGGGGATACAAAAAGAGGCAAAAGACAGTCCCTGCCCTAAAGGAACTTATAACCTAATGGGTGAAACAAGCTCAAAATGGTTATACCCTGGCAGAGGAACAGTTTTAAGCGTCTTGCACTTAACTCAGTTCAAATGACCTCTCAGAATTGCCCATGTTTTCTCCAGATTTCAGTTCCTAGGACAGTAGCTTCTTTGAGGGTGCTATAAATTTTTTAAAATTATTTTTTCAATAAGCATTCATTTACTTTTCTTCCTTTTACCCTCTCCTCATTTAAAAAAAAAAAAGAAGAAGAAGCAAAAATGCAGTTACACAAAACCAATTCCTGAATTGGTCATATCCAAAATATAACATTTTGCATATTTAGTCCATCACCTCTTTGCCAGGGGGTAGGTAATGTGGGGGAAACATTTTTAATTTATTAATTAGTATTATTTTAACCTCACTTTATGTGGCTACAAATTGTCTAACCCAGGGGTGGGGAACCTGTGGCCTTTTAGGTCATAAGATGCAGCCTTTTTGACTGAGTCCAAGTTTTACAGAACAAATCCTTTTATTAAGGGGATTTGTTCTGTGAAGTTTGGATTCAGTCAAAGGGCCGCACTTGAGGACCTAGAGGGCCACATGTGGCCTAGACACTGCAAGTTCCTCACCCTTGGTCTAATCCAAAGCTTACAGCAGAGGTCAGGCTGACCTCAGAAATGCTTCAGAGAAGCTGGACACCTATGCCAGAAATGCTTGGGTCCACCCAAAACTTTTGTGTTTTGGGTCTGCTCGCCCAAGTCTTGTTTGGGGTCCACCCAAACCTTGTATTTTAGATTATCCAATAGCTTGTGTTTTGGCTTCACCCCATTTTTATTGACTGTTTATACTTAACTGCGGATACACATTTCAACCAAAATGCCTTCATGCAGAAGTTCATATGCTGGTTCCCTCATTTGAACTCTATATAATATAAACCTCACAGAGACTCAAGAAGGAGCCTCACCTTTTTCAAGCTCTCTCCTCTGCTGAACCAACAATAAAGTTCTTTCTAAAACTTGTTCAGGTTTTGGGATTTATTCTTGAGCTACAGTATACAGCATTCTTCATCATCAGCCTTCTGGAATCATGGTTGGTCAGAGTAATAGAATATGACTCAGTGCTATAATTATACATTCTATAACATGTTAAATGAATCTAGCCAAAGCCTCATCTTATCTGAGCAAGGGCCAGTGCATTAAGACTACCCTTTGGGTGATAGAAAATAAGGACATATTGGTTTTAACATCTTGTTTATTACTATAGAAAAGCTTCAAAAATAATAAGTAAAACAAAAACACCAGTGGAATCATGTATGTCCTTATGGATGGAGTCAAATCCATCTCATCTGTTTAGAATTCCATACTTTGGTGTTACCTTGCTTTTATGTGGCTAGGAACTTATACTCTTCCAACTGCCACTGAAGAATAGTTCAAGGTGTAGTGACAATGAGCTGTCTCACCTGGTGGTTGTTTTTGTTTTTTGGGTTTTTTTTTTAGCATACAACAGTTCTTCCGTTTATATTAATTGAGATGAGGACATCGCATCATCAGTATCCCAGCAGGAGCTGTGGACTTGCTGCAGTGTGCACCTTTGCTGTTGGCTATATATTATGGTAAGGACTGTGCATGCTGTGTTTTCATATTGTATTAGATTTTGCACTGCTAAATTTGGGCACATATTTCATTATGGATATAATCACTAACAGATTCACACTGCGTGCCTCATTTGGTCCAAGACCTGGGCTTTGTCTAGTTTCCCTAGTTGCTTATATTTTTAGAAAATATTGCCAAACCTCACACAACAGGAATTTGTTGAACAATCCCATGTAAGCAGTGGTCTCTCCAAGGCTACATTTTTCAACCCTTTTTTCAAACTAAATGTTTTTCTTGGACTCTGATTTTATTACTTAAGAACCTTTTTTTTTTTGCTTAGTGTTTGTGTATCTTTTTCCTTTTTCTCTCTCTCTTTCTTCCTTCCTTCCCTTTTTTTTTTAATAGAGAAGTTGTTGTCCTGTGAAACCAAAATGGGAAGAGGCTAATGATTTCTCCCTCACAGCACTTTAAATCCCATCTAATAGAATTCAAAAACTCTATTTCCCTGGTTTAGTTTAGAATCTATTTCAGAATTAACTTGTAAATGCAAATATATTTCATGGTTTTTGAATACATACTGGAACAGATTTTTTTTTAATTACCGTTATTATCTTGGGGAATCTTAGACCCTAACTAACTAAGGCACACAAGACTTACCCAATAAAAGGGATTTTAGCTTCCTCAGCTTTCTTCAGAAATATTTTGGGTCTGCACATATTTCATATTTTGCTCATGATCAAGACCCCTTTCCAGGTCATGTTTGGTGTTAATGCTCATCAGGAGGGCCTCTAGCACCTCCCTCTGTTCTCTCTTGTTCTGAGGTCCAGCTCACCATCTTTGAGCTTGAAGGTGTGGGTGAAGTTCTTCCAGGCTCATCAGTGTTGTACTTTATCCCAGCCAAAGAAGGTCACTGAAGTGTGTTCTCTTTCTTCTGGAAAGTGAATTGGAAAGCTCTGGCTCTGCAGAGGCTTCAGTTCCTGCCAGCCCAGAAATACACGATAAAGCTGAGCATAATACTTCACATAGTTTAAAGGAGTGATCACACAATGCCCTAAATTTGAACAGAAGAGGGATTCACTGCCAGGACACCAGACAGTCAGCTCTTAGAGCAGCATTTTTTTTTTAATTGCCGAGTAAGTTTATGACCGCTCCCAGTCAGCCATCCCCATTTTCCCCCAAAAAAAACCACAGGCACTTATGCCCACTATAAGAGTAATAAAATCTTCTGCTTTGTTGTCTGGTTCATGATTCATTGAAAGGATTAAGAAAACTGTCTTTTTTCCTTTTTTATTCTTTTCTTCATATAGTTGATCTAGCTAGCCTGCGCTTTTCTATCCCTCCCTCTTTCCCACCTTCTCTTCCTGAGTCAATCAGCTGTATTTATTAAGCATCCACTATGTGTCAGACTCTGTATGAGGTGCTGAGGATACAAAGAAAAAAGTTAAACAGTCCTTGCCCTCAAGAAGCTTTCATTCTATCAGGGATGGAGACATATGTATGAATATACAGATATATATATATATATATATATATGTGTGTGTGTGTGTGTGTGTGTGTATACACAAAATATGCTTTTAAAAAAGATAATTTCTTTTGGGGAGAGGTGTGAGCAGTTAGAAGGATTAGAATTCTCAAACATCAAAAGACTTTTATTTCTTCTGAATAATGGTCCCATAAATGAGGTGAAACTATAAAATAATGAGACTTCAAACAAATTCGAAATCATACCTCCAAGTCAGCATTCTCAAAGTTGTTGCCATGGGAGGCTATTGACCTACTGCAATGATGTTGCCATTGGTGAAAACTTTTTTTTAAATAAACTCCTTCTTGGGAACCAGTTTACAAGCCATATAAGAAAATTAATCTTGCTACTTTGTAGCCGCGTCTTTTATATGGATGGGAATGGAAATTTTTTACTCTGGGAACTTTGGCTGTGTTTCTGCAAAGTCATTTATATGCTGTCAAATCATTTGCATCCTGTTGGGCCCCAGAGGTTCAGGAACTCTGTTCCGATGTAATCCCCCTCCCCTTGTCTGTGCAACTATCTCAAACTATGCACCAAAGCCCATGGGAAATACCATCTACACTTCATTATAGACCCCCTAATCCCTTAGTAAAATGAAGCACCACTCACTCTTTTCAGGCCAACTGAGGGCTCTTGCCAGCTTTGCATATTCCTGAAGCCAGCTTGTGTTTGTTTGGAACGTCTTTGCATTAGCCAGCTAGTTCTCTCAGGTTTGTCCTGAGAATGCTCTCAAAGTGTAGTTTTTCCTTTGGTATTCTGCCCCAGGCATTCATAGCAAAGCCAACAGCCAAACAATGCCCCGCACATTGGAGGTCACATTATGTAAATCCAGGGATTTAATTGTTACCAAAAAGCTTCTAGCTTTCTCTCTCTCCTAGCTCATCTCGGCGCCCAGGAGCCCAACAACGGCCAGATTTTCCAGATATGAAAGCCTTTAACGTCCTACCAGTGGTGTTAACTGGAAAGTCTGGGACCCTCTGCCAAAATTGCAGTAAATTACCATATCCTTTGGTAATTGCAAAATAAATAGATCTCCCTTACTACTTGGGGATAGCTTCACACCTAGGGAGAGAAGGAAAGGAGGCCCCTGACTGGCACTGCTCTCTTTGCTCCTCTTTGACATCCCAGGCTGACCTGGGGCCCAAGAATATTTAACCCTCTGGGGGAAGGGAAGGAAAGAGAAGGGAATAAGCATTTATGTAGTACCTACTATGTACCAGATACTGCTAAATGTGGGTGGATTTTTTTTTTACACAAACGCTCTCTCATTCTGTCTTCACAACGACCCTGAGAGGTGAGTGATGCTATCATCCCTATTTTTGCAGTTGAGGAAACTGACGGTCACACAGCTGCTCAGCGTCTGAGATGAGATTTGAGCTCAGTTCTGCCAGTCTCCAGGCCCAGGACTTTCTCCACTGTACCACCAGCTGCCTCAGCAATCCACGTAGTTGATCCTACTTCTTTAGTGTATTTGGCTGTAATTGGTGCTTTGTGAGCCTGTCTTTCTCCGGTCTGTCCTTTTTTTCTGTTGCTAAAGTACTGTTCCTAAGGGTATGGTCAGATCACTTCTCCGGTCAAAAACTTGTCATGGTTTTCCATTGCCTTTCGGGTAATAAAGACGTCTTAGCCAGGTGGTCAAGGCCTTCCATAGTCAGGTCGGGAGGCAGCATGATAAGGTGGATTATTATTATTATTGTTATTAATAACAACAACAATAGCTAGCATTTACATAACACTTTTAAGTTGGCAAAGTACTTTATAGATGTCATCTCATTTTATCCTTATGACAACCCGTGTAGGGTCAGTGCTGTTATTATTCCCATTTTACAGATGAGGAAACTGAGGCAGGGAGCAGTTAAATGACTTGGCCAGAGTCACAAAACTAGTGGTATCTGAGTCCAGATTTAAGCTCAGGTCTTCCAGACTCTAGGCAGTGTTCTATCCACCACCGCACCACTTAGCTGCCATCTAGCCTTGGACTTGGAGTCAGAAAGACCTAGGTTCATATCCAGACTCAGATTAGCAGTGTGACTCTGGGCAAGTCACATAACCTCAGCTATAAAATGAGAGGATTGAATTCAAATGGCCTCTAAGACCCCCCCTTCCTTACCACACCCCTCAAAATCTATTATTTTATGATCCTACCCTATTATCTTTTCTTGAATTTCTCTTCCCCTTCTCCAAAATAAATGCACACACATCTACACAAAGATTATATGTGTGTATATTATACAATATACTATATATTTTAAGATATACCCACACATATGTAGTACAGAATATGCCAGTAGAGCTACTTCTTCTAGATCCTTTAACTTGTAATCCTAGAAATCGAAGGAGCCCCAAAACACCAACCCAGGTACTATGGTAACTCCTTCCGTACTCAACATTTCAACTAATCCAAGGAAAGATTCAAGCCAATTAATTCAATTCAACAAACATTGATTAAGTGCTTAATGTGTGTAAGATAGTATGCTAGATCCTTGGGTCAGAAAGATATGAAAAAAAAGGCATAAAACCTTCCTTAAGGAATTCACAATCCAGGAGGATGGCACCTGTTCACAAATAACTATAATTTAGAAGATAATTAAATACAATAAAGTACATAGAAGACAAATACCATCCATTAGAAATTCAAGGACAGAGTGATCATTTCTACCTAGGAAGACAAGAAAAAGCATCATAGAGGAGGTGACATTCAAGTTGGACTTTGAAGGAGAAAGATTAGAAATAGTGGAAGGAGTTGCCATTCTAGGCATAGGGAATTACATGCAGAGAGAAGCAGAAGTGGCTGATGGCAAGGCAGGATTAGTCCAATCTGGCTGGAACCCAGAGAATGCCAAGTGAAGTACCAAGAATCAAGCTAGAGAGGACAACAAAGAAAAATGTTAGCATAGTTGAGGACATGGACATTGAGCTCTGACAGCAGGAAGGTAACAGCTGTTCTCGTAGTCATTAGTTGAGGAATCAGCCTCCTTTGCTCCAACTTAGTTCAATTCAATAAACATTTATTAAGTGCCTATTTTGTGCTAGGCTCTGTGCTAAATGCTGGGGATACAAAAAGAGGCAAAAGATAGTTCCTGCCCTCAAGGAGCTTACCATTGAATGGGGGAGACAACCTGCAAATATATACAAAGCAGGCTGTATACAGGGTAAATAACAGAGGGAAGGCACTGGAATTAAGAGGGGTGGAGGAAGGCTTCCTGTAGGAGGATTTTCTGGACTGGTGTTCTTAAGATAGGCTTTAAAATATGACTGTAATCTTTTATTGGAAGGAGGGACCACAAGAGAACCAGCTAAAACTTCTTAGTGGCTGAGCAGTGTACCTCTGGAAAATCTAATTACATTGATGGCTTTCCTGGTATGTATGTCTGTATTTCCACTCTTCTGTTTTGTGTGTGTCCCTAGGAAAGGCTTTGATTGAGGGGTGTGCTGTAGTCAATTACCACCAACTCAAGAGAGTAAATTGTTAAATTTTCAGTATGAGCATTTACACCTCAGATATTGGCAAATACTACAAATAAGGATTTGATTTATTGTTTAGTTGACTGTCTAGACTTAGGAAAGTAATAGAGAGATGTCAGTAATGCAAATTAAACTTAAAAGTGTGTTATGTACATTTTTTTTTATCCCAGAGAGTCAGTTGTTACCCATTTACCAACCCACCTCTGGCTGGGGTCCACAACACACAATTTGACCTGTTAGCCAAATATAGCCAAGCCTGTTTTTGTACAGCCCAAGAGCTAAGAATGATTTTTACATTTTTAAGTACAATAAAAACTTTGTTTTAGAATGTGAAAATCATTCTTAGCTGAAGGGCTTACAAAAACAGGCAGGTGGCTAGATTTGGCGTGTAGTAAGCTACTCAAGGTCAGTTGCTTCCTTAATAACCCCTTCTGAGTCCTCCCTTATTCTCTTGAGACACTGAACCTTAACAAGAAAGATGATGTCTTCAAAACAATAACAGTCAATTCTCATCAGGAAAAAATTGCCAGAATATATCATCTGTACATTTAAACATGTGCTATTTAATATTTACCATGTGTATGGTTGTAGGGACCTCCATGTTTTAAGAGAGTCAGTAACAAGCTAGAGAATGTATAGGGGAGTGCAAGTTGGTTAATGAGAAATCTCATGATCCATAAGAATCCATTGACAGAACTGGAGGAAACTGAACTAGAGAAAAGGACTCAGGAAGCATAGAATCACTCCCCTCAAATACCTGAAGAATTGTCATATGGAAGAACTAGTTAGTCTCCTTGACCTTAGACAGCAAAAGTGTCACCAATGGCTACTAGTTGCAGGGAAACCAGTTTCAGCTCAAAATAAATGAGAATTTTCAAATAATTATTAGAGTTGTCAAAAAAACTTAGGCTGCGATGTGAGATACTGAGTTCCCAGTCAGGGGAGATTTTAAAGCTGAACCTGAATGACCACTTACTGGGGCTGGGGATAGGGTAGAGGGAATCCCTTTTGGTGGCTGAGAATGAACCCCAAAACCTAAAAAGGTGTTGTTGTTTGTTACTCAGTCGTGTCTGACTCTTCATGACCCCACTTGAGGTTTTCTTGGCAAAGATACTGGAGTAGTTTTTCATTTCCTTCTCCAGCACATTTTATAAATGAGGAAACTGGGGCAAACAGGGTTAAGTGACTTACCCAGGGTCACATAGCTGGCAAGTGCCTGAGGCCAGATTTGAACTCAAGAAAATGAGTCTTCTTGACTCCAGGCCCAGTGTTCTATCCACTGTGCCACCTAGCTTTCCCCGAGAGTTTTATGTAAGTCAATTGATAATAGAGATCTGGGAAAAGGTGTGGCTCCCCCTCTCAAGTTTCTGTGAGGTTTACATTTTATAGAGTTCAAATCAGAGCCTAAGGACAAGTAGCTGGTAGTTGCTTGGAATGCCTATCAGCAGGGAAATATAAAAATTCAGAAAATTGAGGCAAAGCCAAAACACTAACTATTAGAGAACCCAAAACAAGACCTGAGTAAGTGGACTCAAGAATTAAGTAGATCCAAAACATTCCTTGCAGCCATCTCCTGCTTCCCTGGAGGGTAACTGAGATCAGTGTGACATTCTAGGTTTAAACAGTATCTAGTCACAAAGCTAGATTAAAATAATATAGTAATTAGGAAGGTTTTCCAAACAATATAATATTTTTCCACACTGGTTATAGGGAAGTGGTTGGACTATACGATCTATAAAATCCATTCCAACTCAAATAGTCTATGTCAGCTTGGTGGTATCGTAGACAGAGCCCTGGACCTAGAGTCAAGATGTATGTTCACATCTAGCCTCACTTACTGACTGTGTGACCCTAGGCTAGCCATTTGACCTCTGTTTCAATCTACCTCAGTTTCCTCAACTGAAAAATGAGGACAATAGTCGCATTTACTTCCCAGAGTTGTGAGGACCAAGAATAGGCACTTCCACAGGTGTTTATTTACTTCCTTCCTCTTTCTAAAACTACCTTGCAAGAATCCGTGACTTTAGAGGCCTCTTGGGTCTGTTCTTTAAAATTATGCTAACTTAAAAGGCTTAATTTTTGCCTAAAAATTGGAAGCCTAAATTAATAGATCATTACGAAAAGGATCTCTCTATAAACAGATGGATGAAAATTAGACAACAAGATACCTACACTGTTAGAGAGTCTAGATCACCTTTGAGAAAAGGCATGATAAAATGGAAAGAGTACTAGATTCAGAGTGTTCACAGCATCCAAGGTGAACAAGTCACTTAAACTCTCTGGGCCTTAGTTTCAACTGTAAAAATGGGACTATTAGTATTAAGCTCCTAGTACCTCCCTAACAGAATTGTTAGAATATATATAACCTTCTACTATGTAGGTGTGTATATAAAATAATGCAATATGTATATAGATAATGTATATAAAGTTCTTTTCAAACCTTAAAGCATTTTGTCAGCTATCATATTTCTCCTTCATCATCTACTCCAAACCCTGCTTTCCCCCTTTTTAATAGATAAAGGAATAGGCCTGGAGGAGATGCAGCAGCTTTTCTAAGGTCACTCCATTCTAGTGAGTGAGCCTGGACTAGAGGGCTCCTGACTTCTGGCTTAGTGATTCAAAGATCACATTGCCTTCTTGCTATTTGACATCTTTCCCATGAGCCAGGAAAGAGACACAGAGACAGAGAGGGACAGAGAGGAGTAAGGAAGAAGTAGAAGAGAATTCATTTCCCCTCAGAACCTGACAGTACATGGGCCAAAGATGGCCCATGGGCTGATTTTTCTGTGCCCAAAAGGTGATTGTCACTGCTCAATGACTTCCTGTGGCCAGTATCAAAGGCCAACACTCAGGAGCTCAAATGACCTTCCTCAAAAGCCTATGCCCTTTACTTACCTACCCCTCTCTGGGAGCTTGTCTCTTTTCTATTGATGAGTACAGAACATCCTATCATTTATAAAACTGTGGGCAGTGGTGCCCCAGGCCTTTCTGTGTACTCAGATGTTAATCCCCTTAATAATAATCACCATTAGCATAGTCTTTATGTTTTACCTAGTGATTTCACCCATATTGTCTCCTTTCATCCACACAAGCCTTCAAGGTTGTATGAAGTGAACAAAATCAAACAATTCTAAGAGTGTCAGCCATAGCTTGGATATTCTAAGCCCAAGAGGCAGATCCTTATCTAGGAATTTTTGTGCTGAGAGTAAATAGCAAGGAGAGACAGGCTCAGTTGCCTAGGGAGTGGGCTATATTAACACAACATCGCATACAGAGGGAAACAGCATAGGAAGCAAGGATACTTCTGAGGGAAGCTGCAATGAAAGGAGGAGGGTGGGCCAGGGCCAGAACTCATCCCCTTGCACCATTTGGTAGCTTGCTCTTTTAACTAATTTTTCTTGCTGAGGAAGTGATAAAGCTTCCTTATTTCTGTGCTACTGAAGAACTTTAACTGTTGTCAGTGCCCTCTAAATTCCACACCGGGACAAAGCTCCGTTTCCCCATCCTAGTTATGGCTCTGACTAAAACAATATTCTTCCTTTCCAGTGAACCAAACGGACAAAATATTTTCCCCTGATAATAACCGAAAATAGTTCCATATTAAGTGTACGGTTTGAAATACTCATTCATAAATACACATATATGTATGCACTGTGCACATATATACATACATATATGCTACATATAAGAGCCTGGTAGAAAAAGTGCTGTGCTTGGAATCAAGAAGAGCTGAGTTTGTACCCTGCCTCAGAAGTTTACTGTGTGACAGTGGGCAAGTCACAGTAGTGTTTTCAGCCTCAGTTTCCTCATCTGTAAAATGAAGATAATAATACCTCTTCACAGTGTTTTTTGTGAGAATCAAATGAGGTACTATGTATAAAGCACTTTGCACAACTTAAAGCACTACGTTAAATATTAGTTATTATAGTTTTTATTGTTTTTACCCATATGGACAGTGTTAGAACTAAGGAAACCTTAAAGATCATCTAGCCCAAATTCTTTCTTTTTATAATTGAGGAAACTGAGGCCCAGAGAGGTTAAGGAACTTAACTGAAAGCTAAGATATCCTTATCTGAGAAACTGTCTATAAAATTTTTCCCCCAGTTTTCTACTTTTTTCCCCTTTGGCTGTATTTGTTTTATTTGTATAAAACCTTTTTAAATTTAATATAATTGAAATTATCCATTTTATACCTTGCTCTGCTCTGTCTCTTGTTTATTCATAAATTGTTTGCCTGTTCATAAGTCTGATAAGTAATATGCTCCATATTCTTCAAATTTTCTCACAATATTTCTCTTTATATCAAGGTCATGTATCCATTTTGACCTGATCTTAGTAAATGGTGTAAGATATTAGTCTATGCCCAGTTTCTGCCATACTGGTTTTCCCAATAATTATTTTTTTTTGCGAAATAATGAATTCTTATTCTAAAAACTTAATTCTTTATACTTATCAAATATAAGATTAATAGTTTGCTGCTGTAAATTGTATGTCTACTCTGTTCCATTGATCTGCTCTTCTATTTCTTAGCCAGTACCGGATAGTTTTAATAATTACTACCTTATAATATAGTTTAAGATATGGTCCTACTAAACTTCCTTCATTTATGGTTTTTTTTTTATTATTTGCTTTGATATCCTTGACCTTTTATTCTTTCAAATGAATTTTGTTATTTTTTTTCTAATTCAGTAAAATAATTTTTAATTTAATTGGAAATGGTATTGAATGTATAAATTGGTTTAGATAAAATTGTCATTTTTATTATATTAGCCCTGCCTACCCATTAACAACTAATATTTTTCCAGTTATTCTGAATCTGATTTTTTTTTGTATAAAGTTTTTTTTTTAAATAATTTTGTTAATATAGTTCCTGGGTTTGTTTTAGCAGGTGTATTTATTCCCAGATATTTTGTGCTGTCTAGAACTATTTTAAGTAGGGTATCTCTTCTTGCAGGGTTTTGTTTGTGATATATAGAAATGCTGATGATTTATGTGGGCTTACTTTATATCCTGCTACTTTGCTAAAAATTATTAATTGTTTCAATTAACTTTTTAGTTGAACCTTTGGGATTTCCCAAGTACATCACCATATTGTCTGCAGAAAGAGATACTTTTATTACCTCATTCCTTATTCTGATTCCTTCTGTTTCTTTTTCTTCTCTTATTGCTCTTGCTAGGATTTCCAATACAATATTGAATAATATTGGTAACAGTGGTCATCCTTGTTTTATTCAGTTGGAAAAAAAAGTTTATAGACAATTTCTCAAATAAAGATCTCATAGCTCAGATATATAAAGAACTCTGTAAAATCTATAAGACTGTGAGTCGTTCCCTAATTGATAAATAGTCAAATGATATAAACAGACAGTTTTCTAATGAAGAAATCAAAATAATTTATAGTCATGTGAAAAAATTCTCTAAATCATTATTGATGAGAGAAACGCAAATTAAAACAACCTTGGGATATCATTTTACACCTATCAGATTGGCTAAAATGATTGAAGGGAAAAGTGACAAATGTTGGAGGGATGTGGAAAAATTGGACCACTGATTCACTGTTGGTGGAACTGTGAACTGATCCAATCATTTTGGAAAACAATCTGGAATTATGCCCAAGAGTTATTAAAATACTATACCTTTTGACCCAGCAATACCACTACTAGATCTGTTTCCAAAGATGATTAGGGAAAAGGAAAAAGAACCTATATGTTCTAAAATATTTATAGCAGCTCTCTTTGTGATGGCAAAGAACTGGAAATTGTGGGAATGCCTGTCAGTTGGGAAATGGCAAAACAAATTGTGCTATATGATTGTGATGAAATACTACTGTGTTATAAGAAACGATGAGCTCGTTGATTTTAGAAAAACGTGGATAGACTTACATGAAATAATGAAGAGAAGAATGAGCAGAACTAAGAGAATATTGTGTATAGTAACAGCAGTATTGTTCTAAGAACAACTTTGAGTGACTAAGTCATTTTGACTATTACAAATACCCAAATTAACCACCAAGGACATTTGAAAGAAAATTTACATTCTGCACACACACACACACACACACACACACACACACACATTTCTGTCTAATGGTTGCCATCTTGGGGGGGGAAGAAAAAAAGAAATTTACATCATAAATTTATTATATATTTAAAAGGAATAGCAAGTTGTATATAATAGATTTTCAATTTCATGTGGAATCATATTTTTTATTATTTCACTATGTTATGGAAATAATTGTTTTATTTCATAAATTAAAAATAAAATTACAAAAAAAGCTAAGATAGTAAGTAACAGAGCTAGAATTCAAACTCAAGTCTTCTGATGCCCAAGTCGAGTACTCTTCCCGATAAATCATGCTATAAATGAATTTTTTAAAAAAATTTGTCTTCTGAAAGACCATTCTCTAAAGAACAGCAAGGTTAGTTTTTATTTTATTGTTTCTGTTAATGAGTTCTTTAGATACTTAAAGGACATCTAGAGGGTGAGAGCACCAGAGTCAGGAAGACCTGAATTCAAATCTGGCCTCAGACACACTAGCTGTGTGATCCTAAGCGAGTCACTTAACCCTGTTTGCTTCAGTTTTCTCATCTGTAAAATAAGCTGGAGAACAAAATGGCAAACAACGCTGGTGTATTTGCCAAGAAAATCCCACATGGGGTCATGAAGAGCCGGACATGACCAAAATGACTGAACGGCAACAAAGATACTGAAAAGTAAAGCACTCCTGCTCACTTGTGCTCACATACCCTTATACACATATTCACCTCTCTTACTTCAAAAATAAAACCAAACAGGCAACAAAAATATATGTTTCTCTTTTTCCAGGAATCCTATTTACAGGAGATTGGTTGGGAGAAACAAATAGCTTTAAGATCCATGTTTACTTATTTCTGTGAATCTCTCATGGTTGTATCCTGCAGAAAGAAAGCATCCTGTGTTTTCCTTCTCTTCGCCTAATATAAGCAGTCATCACTGGGGAGAGACACATCCATTCACTAACTGGTTTCCCTCAGGCTCCAGCCTCCTTGTCAGTACACTAGTCATTCCTTGTGACTGCTATTCATGGCTTTTCTTTTCAGTGGCTGTATTCTAAAGTTCAAGAGAGAGGCTCTGCAGAACACAGAGAAAAGAAATCAGCCCGGATCCGTAGGAAACATCTGTTCTTAAGGGACTAAGTGGGCTGCCCTGAACAGTTAGAGTCTGTTCCAAGCCTCGTGGCTCAGGATGTGTGCTTTCTGCCCCATAGTCTCCCCCTTCATTGGTTTCTCATTCAATCAGAATCAAAGTCCAGCAGTCATGCACAGTACATGCTAACTAATCACAGCCCACAATACAGGTGGGCTAGAGCAAGACAAGGGAGCAAGCAGTCTGGAAGTGTGGGGAGAAATGGTTCTGGATTTTCTTTTGGTGCTAAAAATGTGCTGATACTTCTGATCCCAGCTGATGTCCAATTTGAAGAAAAATTGCTTTTTCATTATTGACTTAAGGACTCTGTCATTTCTACATTCCAAATCACATTTCCCTGATCCATACTTTAAAGTTTTTTTTCTCTAAGGCATTTGAAAGCCTTCCTTATATAGTCCCTGATCATCTTAAAATTCCATTTCCCTCTTGGGCTACTAAAAACAGCTGGAAAATCCCTATTCTTTTTTTACTTCAATTTGGTAGGACTCTTAAGTGTTATGCGTACAGTAAGTGCTGAAAAAATTGCTTTTGATGATAATGTTGAAAATTTGAGTCACACAATTACAGGTTCTTAGCATTGAGGCCTCTTTTCTGGTTCAACCTTGCACCCCGTACTCCTGCATCAGGTATCCACTGTAACATCCCTAGGCAGGTGGTGGCTAGCCTCTACTGTAAAACTCGTAGTGATAGAAAACTCGGTACCACATGAAGCAACATGTGATATTCCTTTTTCAGATTCAGTTGCAATTGTTCAAAACTTCTTTCATAATTTCCCTTCCTATAGTTTGCACCCATTTGTCTTAGTTCTTCTTAAGGTCGTTCAGAATAAATATAAGGAAGTCCTTCAAATTAACAAATATTGATCATGGTCTTTCTAATACTTCTTCAAGCCAAGCTTCTCCAGTGTTTTCAATAATTCACTTATTACATGGTTTCAGACTGTATAGTGTGAAGATTGGAAGGGAAGAAAAATGAGGTAACTTTCCATCATTCTTGCTTGGAAGAAACATAAGACATCTTAGAACAGGAATTTTGCTTTTGTTTGGACTTTCTTATAGCCATGAAAAAATATTGGACTACAGGATCTTAATCCTCTTTCCAGTGATATAGAGATCCAGTCCATTTTGAGGCTAAACAGGGGATGTAGCTCAGTCTCTGATCTCCTTTTCTAACAATAACTTACCTTGTTTCTGTAGGAGTTAGTTGCATTAAACTTCTGTAACTAGAAATATTTCTCTGTAAGAGGCCAACAGATCTTTTCATGTCTTATTCATTGCATATTGGGGGGGGGTCATCCTTACATTAGGTTGTGGGGTACTGGAGCCAGTTTATATTGGTTCCTAAGAACCAAAGGTTAAGTTTTCAGTGGGAAATGGCATTGTGAAATTTTCATCTCAGAAATGGTGAACACTTCAAATGATTTATTGTTTTGACTTGGTTTATTGTTTCATCGATTTTCTAGAGTTAAGGAGGTGGTGGAGAAAATATTACTAGTACAGCATGTCATGCATATTCTTTTTTTTTTCAAAGAGCCAGTTGTTAAGTATTTACCAGCACATTGCTACATAAAGTCTAATAACTCCTCAGAGTCAACAAGCAGTTATTACGCATTTATTATGTGCCAAGCATAGAAGGAAGTTCTCTTAGACTCATGGCATTTAAAGGAATCTATCTTAGAGATCCTCTGGTCCAATCCAATCCCTATATTTGACAAAGAAACTGAGGCCTAGAAAGTTGAAGTGGAGTAGTGGAAATACCATTGAATTTAACATAAGAAGACCTAAGTTTGAATCTTGGCTCTCTTCCTGGTATTTGATGGCCTTGGACAAGTCTCTTCACTTCCCTGGGCCTCAGTTTCTTCATCTGTAAAATGATGGGGTTGGACTGGATGATCATTTCCCTTCTCTCTCTAAATCCTAAGATTCTACTTGGTCCAGATCATGCATTAATGTAGTAGGACTTGAAATGAGGCCAATTAAGTCTTAAGTCTAGTGTTCTTAAGTCTACACCATGCAGTCTCCTACCAGGTTATTCCTGCCCTACAGACAATCCTGTCTTACGAGGAGTACTTAGATTTAATGAAGGAGAGCAGTGTATCTGCACATTCATCAGTAGATGTTCCATTTCATGGAATCCTTGAATTGGCAATAATATTAAGGAAAAGTTCATTTGATCCAATCCCTTGCCTTTGAATAGTGCCAGATAAAGACAGAAAAGAAATAGGTTTAAGTGTGATGTTAGTATCCCGAGCCCTTTGTCCATCAATCCTGCTTGGGCCATGGACCTTTTTCAGGTGCCCCCACCTATTTAACTGGATTGTCATTTATTCTTTAATCTCATTCTGGAATGGATTACACCTTGTTTTCCATAGCGTCATTTAAAAGAGTCCTGGTCAATGAGAAGCACGTCACCTAATTTAGCAACATTACTAGGGGAATAAAAAGACCAGGTGAGGAGATTATATGTGTAATGACCTGTGTAGACCTTAAACTCCAGTGTTTCAGCACATCTGTGATCTTATCAATCAATGTAAGCATTCCTGCCAAGAAAGCACATGGCAGTTTATTCTTGCCTGCCTATCATGTGTGACTCTTCTCCATGTTCTTCCATGTATTTATAAGCTGACCACCCAATATGCCAAAGACCTCCCACTCTTTTTCTTGACGTTGCAAGGACACCATTGGAGCATTTCAAATGTCCATTGATTATTCATTGTTTTTGCTAAATTATCAACTTATCTTACTTTTCGTTCATACGTATCTTTGATGACATCATTTACACCACTTCTCCTTCATAATGTAATCCCTTTCTTATAGTGTGCTGAAAGTCTGTTTGTGGCCACTGTCAGCCTCTTCATGGTACTTGGGTCATCCTCAACTTCAGTTCTTCAAAGGCTTTAGTGTTCCATGACTCAATCATACCAAATCACTGAAAGTATATTTATGTTTTTGTTTTTGTTTTTTAAAGAGAAACTTGGGGCCATTAAAAGCTTGGATAATTTCCCCAAAAGTAATATAGCTTGCTTGCTTTCTCCTTTTCAGTTATGAATATTTGTTATCCATTCACAATCTCTCTCTCTCTCTCTCTCTCACTTTCCTCTCTTCCTGCCTCTTGCTCCGTTCTATGTATATGTGAGCAACTAGGTGACTCAATAGAGAGAGTCCCAGGATCTAAGTTCAAATCTAGCCTTAGGCACTTACTAGCTGTGTGACCTGGAGAAGTCAGTCAATCTCTGCATCACTTTCCTCTGCATCACATTACTATATAAAATGATGATAATAATAGCACCTACCTCTCAGGGTTGTTCTGAAGATCAAATAAGATAATATCTGTAAAGTGCTTTGCCTAGCACATAGTAGGTGCTATATAAATATGATACACCCTGTGTATGTGTATTGAATATAGAAAAGATCTATAAGGGTTTTTATAACAACCTCTTCTTTTCAGCATCAAAGAGCATGGAGCGAGTGCTCTCACGTGTGTGTGTGTGTGTGTGTGTGTGTGCAAGAGAAGCATACATATACCATCATGTACCATATATCATATTCTGGAAAATTGGCATTCTTCATTTAGTTGAATTTTCCTCTATGGATACTTTGTTCAGTGACTATGTATCTCATTAAAGAGCTTATATAATGCCAAAGCTTGATTCAGTCAGCACAATACCATCTACAAACAGGAGCATCTGGAGGACTTTACCATTTATAGGGAAATTATTCAAGTTAGACTTGGCACTGCATCTCCCATCCATGAAAGTAGTGAAAACCTTCGTAAGCACATGTGCTCTGGTTTTGTGCCTTGCTTGATAATAATCAGAGGGATATCAGACAAGTTTATGGTTAGTATATTTTTAAATCTCATATAATTTTGATATATGGGACACAGCTTATAGAAGGATAGCCTTTAAGGTGGGATTTTGCCCTACCAGATCAAGTTTATTTAGTAGTCAACAAACAGTCAGCATAATAGGATCTTTTCTTCTCCAGATCTTTCAGTCATATGTATGAGTGTAAAGACAGACGTTCTGTACTATAGATTGTCACTTCTGAGAGGCTGCCTATTCCCTTCTAATATCCTCATCAAGGATGCCCTCAATGCCTATGTAAATTATTCTCCTTTTTTTTAGCAATATTTTCCCGAATACCATGTAAAAACAATTTTTTAAATTGATCTTTTAAAATTTTGAGTTCCAAATTCTTTTCCTCCCTCCCTCCCTGAGAGGGTGAGCAATTTGGTATAGGTTATACATGTGCAATCACACAAAATATGTTTCTATATTAGTGATATTGTGAAAGAAGACACTATATAGATTATTCTTGTAAAATAAATTATATATAGATTGGGAATTAGCAGTATAGGTAGTTACTGATGGTCACTTTTTTGAATAGTAAAAAGGTCTGAAACTTTTTCCCAGGCCTATGATGTCTTCCTCCACTTTAGGTACCTTGAGAATTGATCTCTCCATACCCTCAAAATTATGCCACCTCCACATATGCTTGCTCTAGTCCACTTACTTTTCCAATCTTTATTTTCTTCAGTACCATATTAGTCTCCCTGATCAGTACGCTCATAACTGTGATGTTAGAGCACTGGTTCCATTGTTTGTGATGCTGAAAAGAGGTTGTTATAAAAATCCTCTTAGATCTTTTCCATTTTCCATCTGTTCATCATCCTTTCAACTTCCATCCTTAAATGCCCTCAGGTTGACTTTACTTAGTTGACTTTACACTATATACTTTAAATTTATGTGATGTAGTTTTTATTTTCATTTCCTTTCATTGTTTCTTACTGTTTTTTGAGGTGATACTTCTCAGAATCTTCCATCATTTTTCTTTGTAAGATTTCACAAATCACTGTATATTCTAAACCAGTGTTACCCTTGGCTGCCATATCCCTCAACCTGGAAAGAAGACCAAGTGTTTGTTGAGTAAGTTGATTTTGGAACTCTTTTGGCATGGCAGTTTCTTTACTTCAGATAAAATTCCTTACAAAATTGCTATGATGAGTACTAATATTCTCTCTTTTATCCATTTTCTGGTTTTAGTGTCAGTAACTTTTTTCATACAGGTCAGGTTAAGGTTGTTTTAATGGAATGGTATATATTTTTCTCACCACTCTTTGCTTTAACAAGTCAGTGACTTGACTCTGCATGTTTAGCTGTTACAGGAATAAAGTCCCTATAATTAATTTTACTTCCGTGATGTTATTTTGTACTCACTGTGTCTGATGTCTCTCAGATAAAGTATTTTTGTTTTCCCAAAGGGAGTATTCATGACTTAGGCATGAAACTTTGGTATATTCTAATTGTCTTGTAGGATGGATTCTTGTTCAGGTATGAGTTGAACTATGTGGTTTATGTAGTGAGATTCTTTGTTTCTATGACATAATCCAAATCTTGATCTTTCTTTATTTGGGAAACATTCCTCTCAGGGAAGAATGATAGGAAGAAGAATTATGTAACACAAGCGGTTCAGAGTAGTTAATATCTAAGATACCACACAGTTATGACATGATAGGATTCTCTGTTCTTTGACTTTCCCCTGCAAATGCTTTGAATCCTGTATTGATAAACACTACCCCTATAGAGCAATACAGACATCACTTAAGCACATAATGTTCTAAACTCCTTTAATTTGGTAATATAATTCATACTGCTGTAAGATTCATGATATAGTGTTAGAAGCCCTAGGTTTTGAGCACCTGCTTGGCTTACTGCATGACCTTAATCATTAATCCCCTCTGAGCCTCCTCATATGTAGAAGGAACTTGACTAAATGATATCTAAGGTCTATGATTCTGTAAAGTACAAATAAGAACAAAATTCCCAATATCTTGCCATTTTTATTGAAAATATAACCACAGCCACACCTAGACAGCATTTTAACACCCAACAGGATAGATTACTGTGTATCATAAGAAAACAATAGCGATATGTCCGTATTCCTCAAAGGGGTAACTGTTGCAACTGTTTTGAAGTTTTGCCAATTAATTTCCAAACTAAATATCATAAGAATTTGGAGAAAAAATCATGTGAGAACCAAGAGTTAAGCATGATTGCACAACCAGAAAAATGAGATATATACTGTTTGTTGTAGCTGTCATATTGCCTAGTGGAGGTTGGATTTTCCTGCCTCAGTGAATCTTCCGGGATGTCCAGTGAGAGTCTTGAAATATCTGATTCCTGTACCCATAAATCTAGAAACAGTTTTTGGCAAGAGGTTCAAGCAGTGACATCTCCTAACAGACTGTTATCTAATTAACTATGTATCCAGAAGTAGGAGGCCCCAGATGCAAGTTGACTTCAAGGCTGATAATGGGATTTGTATTCATGCTAAACCAAGATCAGTTCAGATAAAAGCCCTGAGACATGTTAGGTATAATAGTCTAACTGCCCAGTTATTCCTAGAACTCTTCTTACCTCTCACAGGTCTGCCAACCAGAAGGTGACCATAGGCTTCAGTTCAAACTGGAGCAGACCTTTCCTTTTTCCCAGTCCTTCCCCACTTAAGATCTCCGCTCCCCAGCCTTAATCAGAACTTGACCAGTCTGCTTTGGGAAAAGAATGGTATTTCCAACATATTGTACATTCTTTCTCCTAATCAGACTCCCCAAAGAAGAATGTCTCCAAAAGTAGAAAGATCAAGGTTTGGAGTGTTCTTTGAGAAAAGAAGAGGATTCTTTTTTTTTTATTTTTATCCACTTATATTTTTTTTAACAAGCCACCAGATAAAATTAGCATTTTCCTAGTCAAAGTAGAACAAAGCAAAAAAAAAAAAAGAACATTATTCATGTAGCTGTGGGTCTCTATTGCATAAAGGTACCCTTCCCCCCATTTTAAGTAATAATAAATTAAAGAGGTAACTTTCAAAGCTGTTCTGCTAATTTGTATTTGCTTTCAGCCTTCTTTCTGTTCTCTTCTGTGCTCTCATTTTTTTAATGCTTCAGTGAACTTCCTTTCTTTTCTTTTCTTTTCTTTTCTTTTTTTTTTTTGCCAAGCCTTTCACTCCCTCCCCTCCTTTTACCTCCCAACATTGGAACAAACTCTTGCAACAAATAAGCAGAGTCAAGCAAAACAAATTCATCATTGGTCATGTCCATTGGTCATTCTGTACCTTGAATCCATTACCCCTCTGTCTGGAGGTAGTTATTAGCATGCTTCATTTTCAGGCTTCTGTACTTAAGTTGATCAGAATACATAAGTCTTTGAAAGTAGTTGTATAAATCATTCTCCTAGTTCTTTAGAATCTCTTAGGATTCTAAGGGTTAATCCAAACACATGTTGTTTTAGATACCACATCAATCAAAATGTCAGGAAAACTATTCTTAAGATAGATTGCTCTGTGAAGGACATGGTGACAGGAGCCTGAGTCTGAAATACAAAGAGAGTAGTGAAAATGAAGGAAATACATAACTTTCACATTACTAATTAGGCAATATATGTGTTTACAGCGCCCCCAGCAGCCCATCCATAAGTACTGGGTTTCGACCTTATTGTCTCTTCTCTCTCTAGCCTGATTCGTTTCAAATAACCATCTGACAATACTGATACAATTGTAAAAGAAACCTCCCAGCCCTCTCCCCCTACCAGAATGTTATTCTATACTGTAGATGACCCAGTTCAGGCAAGATGAGCATTCCAAAGGGGTAATGGGGGTAGGGAAAATGTATTAATTTGTTAACCAAAACTGTTTCCATTGAGAAAAATCTGCCAGACAACTATAAGTATTAGTACATATTGAAAATGTATGTGTTTTATTCTTTGAAAAACTGGAAGGGAAAGATCAAATTAGCATCTTTCCAGTGACCATTATATTGCTTAATTTTCCCAACTATAGTTTCCATAGGCTACAGTAACAGACAAGAAAAATAATTTTCAATCTTTCATATCACCTAATACATATATAGTATAACAACAAGTTGGGTACTTAGTATACCATAAGTACTTGTTAATTGAGTCTTTTAAAAATCAAAGATAACTGGCTTACCAAATTAGTCTGTATACCCCAGATGTCTGTTGAAATAGACAGCAAAAATGTGAACCAGAAAATCACTCTCCCTTGCCTTGAGATTTAGTGAAAAGAGCTTTAAAGGGTTTGAAAGGTTAATTTGATCTAAAATGGGTATGTAGTAGCTTCGTTAGTGAGTTTCCTGTATTCAGGTAGGTGCATTCTCTTAATAATCTTAGAAGGAGATAAATGAGGGAGGTGGCTTGTAAAGCTCCTTGCCAACTCTGGGTTATGAAATTTAAAAATTCATTTCAGTCTGCCTTGCTTTAAAGGGTATATATACATGCAGGTGTGTGAGACTATTTCAAATATGTGCCAATACATTTGTCAGTCTGGTCCAACAGAACTGGCTGTATATACCTTCCAAAATAGGAGAGAAAAGAACTGGAAAAGAATTGGACTGGTTATTATTCTTAACAAAGCATATCATCAGAGTGTACTGAAAGGTACCTTTTTCATCAGAGATGAAATATCACCCCTAAATCTGTTCATATGAGCTCACTAGTTCTCCTAACCTCATGGAAAGATAGTAAACAGGAAATCTTTCATTTCTCCTTGCCCAATCAATTCAAATCCTGACCAAGAATAATAATAACAATTCACCTTTCTATATAGTGCTTTCAATCTGAGGCATGTAGACAGAAGAGTAGAACCAGGGGTTAACAACCCTGGGAGATAGATGTTATTATTATCCCCATTTTACAACTGAGGAAATTGAGGCGAGCAGAAATTAAGTGACTTACCCAGGGTCACACAGCTAGCAAGTTCTGAGTTCAGATTGAACTGACTCTAGTATCCAGTGTCCTATCCACTATACTAACCACCTATATTAGTTGGTATTGATAATTACCATTTCTTGAGACCTTCAAAGTTTGCAAAATGCTTTGCACAGATTATCTTGTAAAAAATTTTTATTCTCAGTTCCAAATTCTCTCCTTCCCTCCGCCCCCTCCCAAACCCATTTGAGAGGGCAAGAAAAAATGATATCAAAAAAAAAAAGAAAAATGATATCCATTACACATATGAACCCGAGCAAAACATATTTTCACATAAGCTATATTTTGCACAGATTTGCTCAGTGGATTTCCACAGTATCTCTCTGAGGGAAGTCCTAAAGGTATTATTATGGCCATTTTAGAGATGAGGAAACTGAGGTTTGGAAAGGCTAAATAATTTCTCCAAAATCACAGCTATCATAAGTGTCAGAAACAGGATTTGAGCCCAGGTCTCTTTTTACTTGAAGTTTTCCACTCTTTTCCACTAGTGTTAAAGACAGACATCAGATACTCTTTTTGAAGATACTGGCAGCAACTACCTCATCTCTACCAAAAAAAAAATTCCATTTTTAAAATTTTTATGTTTTAAATTTTTTTAGTGTTGCCACTCAGAATTATTATTAAATAATTGCAAACCAGTTTTTTCCCTAGTTTGGTGATTAAAAAGAAGCTTGTGGAAATTAGTCATGGCCTAAGAGTGCTGTTTCTTTAATTAAAAAAAAAGGCACAGATTTCCAGTTTAAAACACTGAAGTCTAAATTAGGCTTTGCAAGCACTTTCCACAGAGGAAGCACCAGTGTACAGGAAGAACTATCCAGTACATTCAAATTAAGTGAGGCTGATCTATTGAAATATAGCTGGCCCCGATCCAGATTCTTAGTATACTTTTAATAGTTTCTTTCTAAGTGCATTCATCTTTAAACTAACTATATCTCTTGCTTCTACCCATAAGAAAAAAAATTTAAGTGTCTTAAATTGACTCTTGCTTTGCGCTCCAAAGCATATCTTAACACATGTTCCCCTACACTTATCTAATAATGAGGTTGGCCAAGAATAACGGTGCCTAGAATTGCAGTGTTCAGGGCATTCATTAATGCTAATAATCAGTATTCTTGCATAGAAGCTTTATGCCTACGGTTGATCAGCCCTTTATTGTGCTGTGTTGAGTTAGCTCACATTCAAGTAGGAATGAACTCCCTAACAAAGGCCATCAGGTAATGTTTCCATGGCAGCAGCCCTACTTTTGCTTATTCACAATGTCGGAATACTCACTGTGTCTCTGTGGCCCAGTGGAAACAAGAAGAAAGTTAGTTTTGCCAGTGTAGTAAGCTGGCCTCCGAGCTTGATCGTAAATGAGGTCAGGCTGACTGGTCAGGTGTGGTCTTGGACAGCTGTGTACTAAGGACTGTTTTCCCTTGGATCTCATCTCATTCAGCCTTGTTAGTGACCTTTCATTGTCTCATATTTATGTTCTAGAGCAGGTAGCAACCAAGTGATGAAAAAGCATTATCTCCTTATATTGGTAGCCAGTGAACTTTTTTTTGTTTTTTTGTTTTGACAACTATATTTCAATATATTTGGTTTTCTTCGTAATCCTATATATTTAATGCCTGACCTCTCTTCTGCCCCTGACTCTTAATAGCTGTGTCACCTCAGGCGAGTCACTTAACCCTTTTTACCTTAGTTTCTTCATCTGTAAAATGAGCTGGAGAAGGAATTGGCAAACCCACTCCAATATGTCTGCCAAGAAAACCCCACAGGTACTCATGAGAGTCAGTCAGAACTAAAAGACTGAACAACAAAAACAACATATTTAATGCCTTTAAAAACGTTATTCTAAGAATGGGAGCCATATAGGCTTTACTAGATTGCCAAAAGAATCCATGACACAGAAGAGATTAAGAAGCCCTACCTTACATGTTCCATGTTACCAAAGACAAGAGGATGGACTGCTGTATTGTGGGAAGACTATAAGTGTTAGGTCAGTGTGTATACTAGGATTTAAACACAGTTATGAACACAATTGCATTGAGAAAGAGGGAATGGCATTTCTCTCGCAAGGCTCTTTGTGGCAGAAGCAGGACACAGCTTCAAAAAGTTATGTTAAAGGAGTATCAACAAGATAAAGAAAGGGGGTAGGGGAGTTCAGAATTGACCTGAGAGTAAGGCTGAAAGTTGGAGGGCTGCAGGGTGTAGTGAGCTAAAGGAACATGAGAATGAGTTGGAAGGATGTATAATAATTAATAATAATAACAGCTAACATTTTTATGGGGCCTGCTGTGTGCCAGGTACTTTGCTAAATGCTTTATAAATATTATCTCAGTTGACCTTCGTATCAACCCTGGGAGATAGGTGCCATAATTATACCCATTTTTACAGATGAAGAAACTGAGACAGACATAAAATTATAAGAGTTATATACAGTTATAAATTCAAGAGGTTAAGTGATTTCCCCAAGGTCAAACTTCTAGTAAGTGTCTGAGGCTGGATTTGAACTCATCTTCCTGATTCCAAGCCTGCTGCTCTGTCCATTGCACCACCAAGGTGCCCCTAATTCTAGAAAATGCCTTTTAGAATTTAACTAGAAGACCGAATAGGTTTTTAACAAAGGTTTGTAGAATGAATGAATGGGACCCCTTGTCAAGAATTGTGACCAGACGTCAAGGACAGAAGTGAAGTCAGAAATATAAATTCGGGGTAGAGAAAAGCAAGATACGGATTAAGAGATGTAAGTAAAATCAAGGGGCCAAAATCAACAGGGCTGGAGACTGGAGAAGTACATAGTTAAATAAATTTAGGACAATGGGGACCAGCCTTTGGATGGTAGCCTCAGAATGGGGGAATTGTGAAAGCCAGAAGGACGAAAGAGCCTCTTCCCTACGGCACCGCTGTTCCCATAGCTACCCCAGGGCTGTAGCAGTAAGTAAGATTTCTGGTTGGTGTGTGGAAGGAGGGAAGGGTATTATGCTGGGTTACAAAGTACAACTTTTTTTTCTTATTAGTTTGTTTGTTTGTTTGTTTCCATTTTGCAAATTGAAAAGATCTCTTAGAATTGTAAGATATTCTACTTTCCCAGCTCAGTATCTTTTACTCTGAAGGTCAGTCAGTTAATAAGCCATTATAAATTGCTTACTATGTCACCGTGCTGGAGGTGCAAAGAAAAGAGTTTGTGTTTGTGTTTGTTGTTGTTGTTTCTTTTTTTTTTAAACGCTGCCTCTAAGCGGCATACATTCTAATTAGGGAGTTGTTATTCTTGAGCCATTTCAGTCATGTCTGACTCTTCATGACCACAGTTGGGGTTTTCTTGGTAAAGTTACTAGTTTGCTGTTTTCTTCTCCATCTCATTTTACAGATGAGGAACTGAGGCAGACAGGGTTAAGTGACTTGCCCAAGGTCACATAGCTGGTAAATGTCTCAGGCCACATTTGAACTTAGGTCCTCCTGATTCCAAGACCAATGCTCTACTATTCACTGTGCCACCTAACTAATAAGGTATATGTAAGATTTATTCAGAGTAGATGAAGGCAATGTGAAAAAAGGAAGGCATTCATAGTTGTGGGGACTATGAAAGGCCTCCTGCCTAAGGTAGAATTTGGGTAGAATCTTTTTTTTTTTTGGTTGGGCAGTGGGGTTAAGTGACTTGCCCAGGGTCACACAGCTAGTAACTGTTATGTGTCTGAGACCAGATTTGAACTCAGGTCCTCTTGAATCCATGGCCAATGCTCTATCCACTGTGCCACCTAGCTGCCCCTGGATTTGGGTAGAAGCTTTTTTTTGGGGGGGAGGGGTGTCAGGCAGTTGGGGTTAAGTGAGTTGCCCAGGGTCACACAGCTAGTAAGTGTCAAATATGTGCTTGTTCTGAGGTCGGATTTGAACTCAGGTCCTCCTGACTTCAGGGCTGGTGCTCTATCCACTGCGCCACCTAGCTGTGCCCAATTTGGGTAGAATCTTAAAGAAAGCCAGGGAAACTAAGAAGCAGTGGGTGTGGAAGCAGAACAATGGCAAGAGCAGCTAGGTGGCACAGTGGATAGAGTGCCGGGCCCAGAGTCAGGAAGACTTCTCTTCCCGAGTTCAAAGCTGGCCTCAGACATTTAGTAACTTGTGACCCAGGGTGAGGCACTTAATCCTGTTTGCATTGTTCCTCATGTGTAAAATGAACTGGAGAATGACATGGCAAACCACTCCAGTGTCTTTGCCAAGAAAACCCCCAAAAGGAGTCACTGAGAGTCAGACATGACTGAACAACAATACCAGAAAGTAAAAGGAGTGACCATCTTCATGTGCAGCTGAGGTAGAGCAGAGGAATTGTTCGTGGGAGTGGAACGGGCTGAGGATTTTGGACATTAGGTTTTCGAAGCAGTATCAGCAAATATGTTAAAGTCCCCTAGTGTGAAAGCAGGAGGGAGGAAGGAGAAAAAGATGGCACTGAAAAAAGTAAAGTCATACACTGAATTCCTTGAGGAACAAAGAAGAAAATCCTGGTCATCTCTAGATCACAGCCACCAAGATCTGAATTTGGTGATAACTTTGTATCATACAAACCACATAGGAGGAGAGGTTGCTTGGTGAAGATGGTCAAATGAGAATCTGGAAGTGGCGTTGGGGAGCAAGGAGTACTCCAACTCGCTCATGATGTCATATATAAAAAAGAAAGTGTGGCCAGCACTGGAAAAGGTAGTGAGGGAAAGAGCCATACCTCAGTGACGGGCAAAAGGTGGAATCGGTAAGAGATAAAGAAGCTAAAGATGAAAGGAAATATTATTAATTATAGAGCAGGCATTTCAGAAGGTGCTGTAGAAGGAAGCAAATCTGGAGTAGGGCACTGTGGGGAGGAAGTAAAGACTGGGCTGGAGATGCATGGTGGAGGATGGTGAGCAGGTTTGTTCATCAACAGGCAGGGTTTCCAGATCTTTGAGACGGGCGAGTATAAGGGAGCAGGGGTATGCCAACAATTGAACCATGAGTCCAAGCAGACTATCAGTGGTCAGAGAAAAGTTTATTGAGACAGCTCGGGAGATTTAGACTGTTTGAAGTCCTCCCTTGAAGTTCATCCTCCTAGGAGATGGAGATGTTGTGTCCTGTGAGACCCAAGGAGCCTGCCTGCAGGACGTTATGGAGGGATGGCCACCCAATTAAGAGACCCTGGTAATTTGCTTGTACTGGAAATGACCATGGGAGGCAGGAGACAGAAGAGGTATATAGGTTATAGGGTAGCCTGATGTTAGAGAAGGTCCTGGGGCAGGGCCCCACTAAGGAAGGAGGCAGACAGTGACAGGTATACACACACACACACACACACACACACTCTCTCTCTCTCTTTCTCTCTCTCTCTCTCTCTCTCTCTCTCTCTCTCTCTCTCTCTCTCTCTCTCTCTCTCTCTCTCTCTCTCTCTCTCTCTCTCTCTCTCTGTCTTTCTCTCCAATTCCCCTTGCATGTCTCCTGGTGTTGTAAACAGCTTTGGCTCAGAGCCTCACAAGAAAAAGTATGTGTGGCCTGTCAGTCAAGGACAAGCCCCAAGCCTAAGAAGCTTTTTAGAAGGAGTTTTATTGTCATTTCGGCAGAGAGAACCAGACAAAGGTGTGGCTCATGTTCACATTATATAGAATTTCAACAAGGGTTTAAAGACAAGCAGTTGGGTGACCATCACATAGCAGTTAGGCAGTTTCCAGAAAAAGGGCAGTTCTTAGGTGAGGTTGTCTAGTGGACCCAAAATAAGACATGGGTAATTGAACCCAAAACAGGTGGACTCAAGACCTGGATGTACCCAAAACATTCCTTGCAGCCATCCCTGGCTTCCCTGGAGGGTCACTGAAGTCAGTGTGACATCCTAGGTTTCAACACTATCTGGTGTCATAAAGCTAGATTCAAACAATATAATAATCAATAAAATTTTCCAAACAATATAATGAAGTACTTTCCCACAGTTCAAAGGGTTAAACTCACGACTTTTGTTTGCTGGAAATCCTTTTCTGAGTCCGTAACTGGCATTTGTTTTGATTCAAGGTGCCCTGGTGCTGCTTCTTCCTTTGAATGGCCTTCTCTCTCCATCTTTCTCTGTGTGTGTGTGTGTGTGTGTGTGTGTGTGTGTGTGTGTGTGTGTGTGTGTGTGTGTGTATCTGTTCCTGGTTGATTACATGTCATTATTTAGTGAAACTCTGTGGAACCACAATGGATCTGTCATCTCATTGATGAGAATACTCCCTCCAGCAATGCAGATTGCAACCCATGCTATGTTCTCTTATCCATGTCCCCACATAAATCAACTATAGGGGGGCTTCCCAGTACACTAGGGGCCTTTCTTAGATTTCTCTGTCTTCCTAAGTGGCTATAGACAAGACACTTAGCCTCTCTCCTCTCCTTGACACTCTCTTCTCTCCAGATTTTCATACTACTCTCCTCCTACCTATCTTATGACTCCTTCTCAGTCCCTTTTGCTGGATCTTTATCTGAGTGTCCCTTAGGATTCTGTCATGGGCCCTCTTCTCTTCTCCCTACTTTGCTTGGTGAAGTAGATAGCTTCCATGGATTCAGTTATCATCTCTATGCTGATGGTTCTCAGATCTACTTACCCTACTCTCTCTGCTGACCTCTAGTCTCACACAGCCAACAACTTATTAGACACCTCAAACTAGGTGTCCTGTAGACATCTTAAACTCAACATGGATAAAACTAGACTCATTATCTTAGCCCTCCAAACCTTCTCCTCTTTCTAACTTACCTATTACTGTTGAGGGCGCCACCATCCTCCCAGTCCCCCAGGCTCACAACCTAAGTGTTATTCTGGACACCTTACTCTCTCTTACTCTCCATGTCCGATCTGCTGATAAGGCCTGTCAGTCATACCTTTGTAAAATATCTCATATATTCTCCCTTCTCTCCTCTGACCCTGTCGCCACCTGGTGCGTGCCCTCATCACCTCATGCTTGGACTACTGATATAGGCTGCCGATTGATCTCCCTGCCACAAGTCTCTCCCCGTGCCCAGTTCACTTCCACTCAGTTGCCAAAGTGATCTGAAATCACAGGTTTGACCATGTTACCTTCCTACTCAGTAAGCTCCAATGGATGTGTAGCACCTCAAAGATCAAAACTAAAATCCTGCTTGACATTCAAAGTCCTTCATAATTTCCCCACCACCACCACCCTCTTTCAGACTTTTTGCACCTTATATCTACTCCCATGTATTCTGTAATTCAGCCTCTTTGCTGCTCTGCAAATAAGATATTTCATTTCACTGCACCCCATGCCTGGAATGCCCTCTCACTTCATCTCTGCCTCTTGGATCCCTTCAAGTTCTAGCTAAAATCTCATCTTCTACAGGAAGCCTTTCCTGATCCCCCTTGATTCTAGTACTTTCCCCGTCAGTATCTTGTTTGCACATAGTTGTTTACATGTCGTCTCCCACGTTAGACCATGAGCTCCTTGAGACCAGAAACTATCTTTTGCCTTCCTTTGTTTCCCCCCTAGCCACTTCCTTAGAACATTGACTGGCATATAATAGGTGCTTAATAAATGTTTATTCACTGACTAACTCTCTGAGCCTCAGTTTCCTCATCAATAAAATGATTGAATTGATCTAGATGACCTCTAAGGTCTCTTCCAGATCAAATTCTCTGATCCTCTTGACATCATATTGATACCATTGAATGGCAACATACTCAGTGAAGTATAAATACTATTTAATAATATTAGCTTATATGTAGTGGTGTTCTTTTTCACATGCATTGGTCTCCTTTGCATCTCACAAAAATCCTTTGAGGGAGATGAAAGTATCATTTATATCCATTTTGCAGATGAAAAACCTGAGGCTTAGGAGAGGTTGAATTACCTACCTAAAGAGGTTTGTCAGTGGTATAGCTGGGACTGAAACCCAGATTTTCCAAGTCTAACAATGCACTTTTTACTCCAACATTCTGTCTCTTGTTAATATAGCAATCTTGCCTGTTGGCATCTATACACAATAGGAAGAAGAGCCAATGAACCACAGGAAGAATAAGAAGTGTTCGTTTTTATAAAGGAAAATGTAGGTTGAGTTATTTAAGATACAAATAACTATTCTCCTCCCTCCATCCCCACCACACACATATAAATACACACGGTCTCTGCCTATAGAGATCCTGCACAGGTTACCACCTCCTCCAGGGAGCCTACCTGGAATTGCCTTCCTCTTATTCTGAAATAAACTCTTGCTCTCAGATCTCTCACTGCACTTTGATTATACAGTACCTCTCCTATGGATTCATTCTCTCCTAGTTGGCCTAGCTGTCATCTCCCCAACTTGATTCTAAGATTTTTGATGGCCTTGTCTATCATGATGTCTTACCTAGCATCTAGCACAGTGCCTTACTTGAACATTGTAGCAGCTTGACAAATGCTGGTTGAATTAAATTGAATTGAAATTAAAAGTCATCATGAGGACAGGTAAATTATGAAACTGGAAAGTCCACCTCAGTCCCTGAAAAACCAGTTTAGACTCATGCTGGAATGCATTTAAAGAGAACATTCTGCCTTGACAAGAGACTGAATGAGACGATGAGTGTCCCTCTCTGGATCTCTGATTTAGTAGAATCGTGAAGAAAACACTTTTCCTCAATTAGAGAATTAATGCCCTCTAGAATGTGACTCTGAGCATGTAGTAGGACCCCCAATTCCATTTTTGTTTTGATATTTCTATATCCAGGGGCTTCCTTTGAAAACAGCTGGAGTCAGACTTGGACTTAGGTTCTAGGCCAGCTCTTTACCAATTAGCTTGTTGATTTTAAGTCATTACATTTCTGGGCCTCAGTTTCCTCCTGAGTACAGTAAAGGGATTGGACTAGGAAGTCTCTACATTCCCGTGCCATTGTAACAATCTGTCAGCCCATAGAATTCATTCAGGGAGGCATATTAAGTTTGCCATTTTCCCCAAGGATGGGTGGAAAGAATTATGACTTTGAAAGCATTTTGTTTTTGTATAGGATGGCAGATTTTGAGGGGAAAAAAAAGAATTAGAGCTGGAGGGTGGGGTAGAGGGAGAAGGGAGTTTCTAATGTATTTGGGCTATCTTCCATGGAAATGCTAAAAACGTTTTCAGTGACCTGAAATACTTGTGTTCATTAAACACTTTCTTTAGTATTAATATATAAAAACATGCATTGCAAGAAAAAACGGCTTTCTGTCACTGATCTATGGATGACCTGTACCCTTCCACTCCCTCCCCCACCAGCTCAGCACTGCCTCAGATTGGATTGCTGCATGGCGGTATTTGCCAGTGGGTTGGAGCAATGAATTCTCTGGCACCACCATCCATGTCACTAAGAAGAACCCTGAGGCAGTTTGGTTTGGTACAACCTCCCCCGAGATTTCATGTCTAGTCACAGGGTGCAATGGAGGCAGCTGTCATAGCAGATCCCTCAAACTACAGAAGAATCAGAGATTTGGGGAGAAGGGGATAGAGAATGAACTAGCTTCCATAAAATTCAAGTCAACAGACATGTCATTAGGCATTATGCTAGGTAACAGGGATAGAGGGGAAAAAAAACCCAAAACACAAAAATTGTCCTTGTTCTTGAGAAGCTTCTGTTTTATTGGAAACAAATGCTCTAGAAATAGTCAAGACCTCTTCCAAATTACCATCTTCCCCAAGGCTAAGTAATTATAACAACAAAAATAACAACAATAATAGCAGCTAGTATTCATATAGAGGTTTGCAAAGTGCTTTTGTTATCTCATTTGATCACAACACTAGGAGGTACAGATGCTATTATTATCATCTCCATTTTACAGATGAAGAAACTAAGGCAGACAGGAGTTAAGTGACTTGCCTAAGATCACACAGCTAATTAGTATCTGAGGTCGAATTTGAACTCATGTCTTCCTGACCAGTGCCCATGTTCTAGCTAGTATATACTATCTAGCTGGGATAGTGGCCACAAAGTAGAGCTATGTGCTAATTCTTAAGTAATAGACTACTGGTGGTATAATGGAAAATACATTGTAATTGGAGTCGAAGGACCTGAGTTCAAATCCCAGCTCTGCTACTTACTACAAGTATGACCATGGACGGAACTCTTAATCTCTCTTGGCCTTGGCTTCTTCCTCTATAAAATGAAGAGGCTAGACTAAGGTGACTTCTAAGGACCCTTCTACCTCTAAAACTATGATTCTATGAGATTTGTATTTCTTCTGTCCTTGTGAAATGTTTTCACTTGGAGAAGTTTTACTGATAAACCACTGAATTGTCTTGATTTCTCAGACTTCATCTTAAAACTTCACCAAAGGTAAGAGTTTGGAGCTCAGATTAGGAAAATCAACAGACCCAGAGAAAGGGAGGCACCATATTTATGCTTCATTACTATTTGAATAGCTACCTGCAGATCCCAATAACCAATGAAATTCTTAAGTGGTAGTCGGAAAGGCCAAGATCTTGCTGAGGACAACAGAGAGAAAGTTCTTCTCCTTTACATTTCATGGACAGAAAACAGGATTTTCTAATGGACAAACAACTCTTAATTATATGTGCTGATGATGGTGTGAAGAGACAGCCTAATGTGCCTGGTAGTCAAGAAGGCTTGGGTTCAGGCCATGTCAGCTCTGACACATCCTGGCCGTGTGACCCTAGCAAGGCACCTTACTTTACCTCTGAGTGCCCCAGGTACCTCCAAAGCTATAAGTTGCAAAGAAGGTTCTGATTTGGACTACTGGAGGAATTAAATCACAGATCTAGGTCTCCTCCATCCCCCAAAAATGAGTCATGTTATTCATAGACAAAGATAATCTAGAAATTGTTAATATTTGGTTTTAGAGTATATTATTTTCTCACCACTGAATTTAGTGCTTTTCCAAGGTTAATGCAGTATACATTATTAATAATATAATACATTTACATTGCATGTTATGGGTATAACATACATTATTTGATTTGACCCTTACAATCCTCATGTTAGGCAGACAATCTGCCTTCTTACACATATGTTTTTATCATCATAGAAGAAAACTGAGGCTCAAAGAATTAAACTTTCTTTGTCCAATGTTATACATATAGTTATGGGCTGAGCCAGGCTTCTGTGTGAACTGGCTCTAAGTCCTTGCCCTTCCCATTAGTCCCTAATGCCTCTCTTATATTACAATGGACATGTTTTGTTGTGGTGGTTGTTGTTGTATAGTATTCCCCAGTCTCTCAGTGCTTTGCACATACTAAGTGCTTAAACAAGGCTTATTGGAATAGTAATTGAATATTTTCTCAGCACAGACAATCCGGTGAGGAATGGCATCCGAAACCCAGCCAAGGATTCCAGATTCACAACAATATAGTAATTATAATAATATAATAGTTTAATCAATGCATAATCCTTATATAGATCATCAAAATCCCACCAGGTTAATTTACAGAACAATCCAAATGCGGAAAGGACAGCCTTCATTGATAAATGCATTTCAGCAAAGATTAAATTACTGAAGTTTTAATGCAAGGCCAAGCTTCTGAATGTCTGTAGTTGAGACAGATTAACCATAAAGGTTAACCGTAAAGGTAAAAACTGATGATAGCATTCATTTCTGTTGGGAAGGTATGATAAATTGTCAAGCTAGGTGGTGCGGTGGTTAGAGGACTGGGACTGAAGTCCTAAAAATTTTAGTTCATATCTGGCCTCAGGCATTTACCAGCTATGTGACCCTGAACAGGTCGCTGGACCTCTGTCTGCATGTTTCCTCATCTGTAAAATAGGGATAATAGTAGCACCTACCTCCCAAGGTTGTTGTGAGGATAAAATGAAATAATATTTGTAAAGCACTTTGCAAACCATAAAACTCTATACAAATGCTAGCTATTGTCATTGTCATTCAATATCAGCTATGAAATGAAAGCTTTCTAGCCCCCAGAAAGTAGGTGCTGATATAGCACCCACTTGACCTTATCAGCTGGTCCAATATTTTGCTGGAAGCCAACTCAGTAACTTCTGAGCAAATCACCATTACTGAAAACTACAAAAGAGAGGACCACTATATAGGGAAGGAAAGCAGAATAAGAGTAATTATCAATGTGAGAACTAATTAGCAACTACGGTTTTTATTGCGCCCAGATTGCCAAACTCAGGAACTTCTATAGCCAGTGAAACTTTTATGTATATAAGCTAATTAGTAAAAATGACTCACAATGTGAAAAACCCTAAATCTTTGTACTATCCATCAGGAAATTAACAAGCCACTTGACAACTGCCCAGCTAATTGCATTAGTTTAGCTAAAGTTACATAGACAAAGATCTCCCACAATCCAGTGGAATCAGGGCATGGCGTTTGTGAATACTAATGGTTTGCTTCTTTAATAAAGCTGTGGTCAGGAGCATGCAAGGCACAGCTTGACCTATCACGCCTTCTCCAATGCCCACCTCCCATTTGTCCAGATCCTTCTGCCGTGTTTGCATACTACAACAAATTAGATCAAGCTGCCCAAGCAGGATTTCTCCAGCCTTTAAGGAGAGGTTCCCCTGGTGTGCCTTCAGTACTCTATTTATTTTTTTTGTTGTTGCAGTTATAGAGTGTGTTCCATAGGTATCATTAAAACAAAGGGCAAGCAAGCCTTCCAAACGATGGTACTTTATTGATGTAAAACCATGGGCCTGCTCCAGAACTCACTTTGTACCACAGTGCCCTTTGGCACGCAGATCAAGATGATGGGATCCTGGCTATATCTGGGAAGGCTGTTAAGTTTTTTTAGATAAGTGGCTCAGCATGTAGTAACTTACAGGACCCTAGAGCAAGAGTTGTTAACCTGAGGTCCTCAGATTGATTTCAGAGCATCAGCAAATGAGGCAGCTAGGTGATATAGTGGGTAGAGCACCAGACATGGCATCAGGAGGACCCGAATTCAAATACAGTCTCAGACACTTGACACTTACTAGCTGTGTGACCCTGGGCAAAGTCACAATTCTATTGCCTAGAAAAAAGAAAAAAAAAAGAGGATCAGCAAACTTGGATAGGGTAAAAAAAATTGTGTATTTTATTCAAATGATTAGTTTCCTATATATTTAATAATTAGTAATCCTGTGTTTTTTATTTTAAAAAAATAACTGTCCAAAGAAGGTGACATAACACCAAATAACGGTTAATTACCCCTGCCATAGAGGATTTAATTAAAGGATGTTTTTCCTTGGCTGATGGGGTTATACCATTATTCCAAATAATATTGGAATCAGTAACTAGGAGGAGTAGTCCTCATCTCTCTTTTTTTTTTTTTTTGGCTAGGCAGTGGGGTCAAATGACTTGCCCAGGGTCACACACAGTAGTAAGTGTCAAGTGTCTGAAGCTGGATTTGAACTCAGGTCCTCCTGACTCCAGAGCCAGTGCTCTAGCCACTGTGCCACCTAGCTGCCCCTAGTTTTTATCTTTCAAATGTAACTTAGTAAATACTTTGACACTGCTTAATAAATATTTAACAGTTTAACTCATTCATTTGCCATCAGCCATAAAGCAGGCACTGCGCTAAATACTGAGGATGTAAAGAAAGATAAAACAGAAATGACCCCTGCCTTCAAGGAACTTGCATTCTGCTGTGGAATATACACAGATGAGTAGATACAAAATAATGCCAGGGAGCGCGTCAGGAAATGCTTCTTGTAGGAAGTGGTCCCTGAGCTCTCTCTTGAAGGAAGCCGGGACTTCCAAGTGGCAGAGGTGAGACGGATGAACATTCCAGATGTGGGCCCGGCCTTGCAAAGGCACAGAGAGAAGAAATGAAACATCATAAGCGAGGACAAACCTATTTTGGAAATAGCTACTATCAGATATTAAATAGCAGTCCAAAACTTCTTACATCTTCTTATATCAGACTACCTGATTAAATATTAGAAAACTGTGAAGGCTGTTGCTGTTGATGAACGTGTGCAGCCTAAATAGCCTGAAGACATAACATGATATGGCAGAAAGAACGCTGATCTCGAGTCAGAAAACCTACATTCAAATCCTTATTCTGCTATTTACTGGCTTGTGTGACCTGATACCGTTTAATTCAATTGAAAAACATTTAAGTGCATGTGTGTGTATGTATATCTACATACACATTTGTGTATATATGTATCTGTACACATTTATATGTATACACACATACACACACACACACACACACACACGGATATGTTAGGTAAATAAATAAATATAATGCAAGATAGATCACAGCTGGAGCCAAGGAGGATCTCTAAGAAAATCTGAATAGGGAGAGAGGCCCTCTTGTGGCCTTATCCATAAGAACAGTGGGCTGAGCTAGAAATCTTCAAGGTCCCTTCCAGGACTAAATCCCTTGAATTTATAAATTATAATCTCAAATGGGGAATGTGGAGACTAGTGGATTGAGATAAAACAATTGTAACCCTCATAAAGCAAAACTGGCAATCATAAGCTCTTGCATTCAGATCATAAGGGATCTTAGAACTCATCAAGTCTTAGCCTTTTTGTGGGTATCATGGACCCCTTTCCAGAATCATGTTTTTAAATGCATAAAATAAAATACCTGAATTTGCAAAGAGAAAATGATTATATTGAAAGATAATTATAAAAAAAATTTTTTTTAATGAGCTCACAGATATCAAGTTAAGAACCGCTGATGTAGCCTAACTTTTATTTTGCAAGTGAGGTCAATGAGGTTCAGAGAAGTTAAGCAATTTGCCCAAAGTCACACAGATAAGAGATGTTAGGACTGAAATCTCAACCTATGTCCTTCATCTCTGGCACTCTCTCCACCTTATCATGATGACTGGGCTTAGTTAGTTCTGCATTTACTAGTTAAGGGAGGCACCAGTGCATACATAGCACATAGGAAACTGACCTTGCAGTCTGGAAGACCTGGGTTCAAGTCCTAGTTCTTTCACATCCTTCTTTTGTGAAGCTGCATCTCTCACAGCTCTAAGTGATAGAACAGTTGCCCAGTGTAGGGTGCAAGTAATTTCCTCACCAGGAGTTCCCTGTGCCAGTGAAGTCACAGGTTCCAGTGATTGTCCTCCATTTACACCCTTTTCAGAATCACGAACTGGCATAAATTCAGAAAGCCTCACTTCAGGAGAACTGTCACAGAAGCCAAGGGTTTTATCTCAACCACAGATGAATAGAATGTACTTGGCTGGTGCCTGTGTTGTCTTAATGTGTAAAGACTAGATTAAGTAGCCTCTATAATAACAAAAATATAATAATTCCATTAAACCCAACACTGCTTGGAGTCGCTCCTGGGTGGCAGAGGCTAACTTAGCTTGAGACTTGCAGCCTGGGGAGAGAATGGGGTTAAGTGGTGCATAATGGGGATGAAATCAGCTTTGAAACTGCCATGAAAATGTTTTGCATGATTTCACACGTATAATTGATATCATTTTGCTTGCTTTCTCAGTGGGTGGGAGGGAGAGAACTTGGAACTCAAAATTTAAAAAGAAAAGAATATTAAAAATAGATAAATAATAAATTAGAAAAATAAAAGCTAAAACAGAAGAAAATGGTGGGGGGGGGAAGGAAAAAAAAGAAACTGCCATGACAGCAACTCCTGGATTTTTCTCCTTTCTGATTCCATTTCAGGGTGTGTTGGGTGCATCATGTAACAGGGATTTGGGTGTACCCTCTCTTGGAACACATTGGCCCAGGAGCCAAAATAACCTTCTTTGGGATCGCAACCATTTTAATGAACCTTTTGTACCTGCTGGGAGAAGTTCTCAACAACTATATCTGGGATACTCAGAAGAGTAAGTATTATTTAGGGGAGCATTAAGCAACAGAACTTGCTTTCTGAAAGAATAACGTGGCCAAAGACTGAAGTAGAATTCCGCTGCTGATTATTTCTTCCTTCATCATTAAATAATAAAATAAAATAAAACAAATCCTCCAGCGAATTAAATGTCTTCCAGGGTGCATGCAATTGCCTATGAATAGTGTTTAATTTTTATAACTACCAACCCTAATTTAAGAGCTGCTGGCAATTGCCTGAAAGGTTTACTACTCACTTGATGTTACTAGGTATTAGCCATTAAAAACTAGCAGGAAAGAAGCTTCAGCCTATTGATGGGGGTGTGATTTGCAGAGTGTGAGGTATTAAAGGGAAAGGCTGTTTGGTGTGATCCTTTGAATTTCTTTTCTTTTTTTTTTTTTGAACTGGCATAAGGTCTACCCTAGTCAGAATGGTTATTTGCTCTGACAAAGCCATTCCACTTAATACCTAAGCCCTCATTATTGTAGTCTTTACCCAACCATTTATTTAGGTAACACAACTCTCTATGAGGCTTTACTGTCCTACCAGAAGTACAAGGGATGCAAAACCACAATGTTGCTTGGATGTTATCACTGAAACGTCAACTTCGGTGGCAGTCATACCTACCTGGCTTTTAAATGTGGTGATGACGGTCATGGGGCATTCCTACACTACACCAAAGGTGTCATTAACCTGAGGTTTGGTGTCCCTTTTGTTTCTATTTATAGCATGCTTCCTGACTTGGTAAGGCATATATGCCCTTAGCCAAGCTGCCCAGACTATCCCAAGGCTACACAGAATGATGTAAAAATTGGAAGATGGAAAAAGCAGCAGCACAGATTCTTGCCAGTTTCAGTCCACAATGAATTAACATCCAACAGCAAGATTTGCTTTTAAATCTGTTTTGGGCTTGTTTGGCGGCAGCGGTGGTGGTTTTTGTTGTTGTTTTTAACCAAAATACTAAACCCTGAAGATCTCTGGACTTCATCCAGGGAGAAGCTTAGGGGTACCTTAGAGCTAGGATACTGCAAGTGGACTTTGGGTCCTAGCATTGTATGCAAAAAGGCATAAGCCAGGATTATATAGCTCAGGGACCTTTGCAAGTTTCTCTTGCCTTGGTTCTTTTTAGTCTCACTACTAAATAGTCTACTAGACACCATGCAGGAGCTTAAGTTAGGTGGTCTATAATGTAGAACCTAGTGGTAGAATCAGGGCTTAAAAAATAATCCTAAACCAGGATAATAGATTTAGAATGGGAAAGGACTGCAGAGCTCATCTAGTCTAACCCCTTCATTTTAGAGCTGAAGAAACAGAGACCTGGAATGGTTAGGTGACTTGCCCAAGGTCATAGGTACAGTCTTTAAGAGAAGTAAGGTTTGAACACAGTCCTCTGAGGCCAAATCTAGCGTTCTTTTCACTATACTGCACTGATACTGACTAATTATTTGACCTGAGGTAAGTGATTTAATAGTTGTTCCTTTTGTAAAATGGGACTAATAGCCCCCAATTTACTTAACAGGATATTTTGAGAATGGAACGAAAGTACACAGGTAAAATTTGTAGAGCTTCCTAGGAAAAAGGCAAGATTTGGTTTTAAAGCAATCAGATCAACTTTCTGTTATTTAGAGACTGCCTGTGAACCCTTTGTTCCTCTTCTGCTTGATGCTGCCAGCCCTCTAGCTACATCTGAGGGTATGATCCAGTTCAAACTGGGGAGCTGGTTGTTAAATTTTCAGTGACTATACCTCAGAAGTCAGCAAATGCTACAAATAAGGGTTGATTTTGTTATTGTTGTTGATTGTCTAGACTTAAGAAAGTGATGGAGAAAATGTTAATAAGGCAGATTAAAATTAAAAGTGTGACATGCATTTTTTTTTGGAGAGCTGGTTGTTAAATATTTACCAGTACAACCTTGTTTCTACCACAACGTAAAATTGTGAAGTTATAGAATCTTTGAAGAAGACATGGAATTTATTTTAGGATTATGAACTTAGAGTTGGAAGGTACCTTAGAGATGATCCATTTCTACCCTTTCATTTTACTTAAAGGGACAAAACTGATGCCAAGAGAGATGTTTTCCAATGTTTACATCATTCTGCCCAGCCCTTGGACAGTCTGGGCAGCTTGGCTTAAGAGCGTGTGCCTTCCCAGGTGGGGAGGCGTGCTATAAATAGAAGCAAAAGGGACATCAAAGCCCAGGTTAAAGGACAGCCTTTGGTGAAGCGTGGGATTGCCCAGTGATGGTCACCATCACATTTAAATGCTAGGTGGGTGTGATCGCCACCAAAGCCGACCTTTCAGAGACAACACCCAAGCAACCTCGTTTCTGCACCCCTCATGTTTCTGGTAGGATAGTGAAGCCCTACTGAAGGTTATCCCAAGGTTGTCTAAGGTCACAACCAGAGCTGGGATTGGAACCCAGTTCCTCTGACACCAGATCCAGCCCTGTTTACCACACTGCGTCTAGTTTAACCCCAGATGTTGTAAGTGAGGGCAATCAGACCTAAAGTGGTCTAGTGATTCACCCAAGGTCAATTACTTACTGAGTTCCAGATCCAGATGACCTGACTCCCAGTCCATTGCTTTTTCCACCACACCATCAACATCTCAGCAGGGTGACTGTTTTTGGTTTGGTTTGGTTTGCTTTGGTTTTTCTTGAAAAGTTGGAACAGAATTAAATCAGAAAAATAGGCTAATCCAACGTGAAACATAAACAAGATGTACTTAATAAATGGACACTAAAAATGGCATTTAAAACATTTTATTAAAAATCCAACCTGAGATGACTTTGTTGAGTTTTGTGTGGATGTGTGTGTTTGTGTGGCCGTGTATGTGCATATGTATGAATGCTTTGACTAAGTTCATCTATACTTGAGGCCAAGTAAACCTTCCCTTGCACCTACAGAGGCTTTTCAAGGTGGTTAGACTCATATGAGGTAAGACTTGTTCTGTACAGAAAAATCAGAAATCCAGCTCTGGTGGAGCAAGGAAAAAGGCCCCACAGGCACCAGGCATGTAGAATCAGGCATGCCACAGCAGAACCATACTCACTGCAGTTTCTCCCATCTCCACCCCTTTCATACTCCCAGTTATGTCCCCAACCAGGCTTATGCCTCCCAAGAAAGGCAGAATTGTGGCAGCCAAGAAGGAGGCTTTGCAGAGAGTGAAGGAGTGATTGACAATCCTCCTGCCCCTTTCTCTTCCCCTTTATAGATAAGATATGGAGGGCTTCCCTCCATAGGTTTATGATAGGCTTTTCTGCCTATGGGGTAAAGTCAGGTTCATTGTTCCTCAAAAAAAACCCCAAACAACCTTATAGCCTCCTGTTTTGGTTTTTTCCACTCCATCCTAAGTTGCCAAACCATAGTAGGTGGGGAACGGTCTGCCCTTTCTTTGGGTCAGTGAAACACCCCCTGCCCTCCTCCCCTAGATTTGAAGATTCCAACATTGGTGCCAAATAACTCCATCTGCAATCGAATACTTTGGAGGAAAGAGCCTTTAGAAAAAAAAATACTGCTCCAGTTAGCTCCTGGAAAGGGTCCCAAAGGAAGAATGGAATGCAAGGCTGGCTTGGGAGCGATCCCCTGAGTCAAGGGTGCTGTTTTGGAGTTGAATCTTTGTTGTGTGTTTTTTTCAACTTCTGCCCATGGCTACCTCATGAATTGGCCACACCCATCACTATATTTAAAGTTCTGGCAACATCTAGAGAATTTTTCACCTCCAAATGGGATCTTACATGAAGATCCCAACTTCTGCATCTGGATGTTCTACTTGATATGCCTTCTGGCAAAGGTGTTAAGACAGCTATCCGCAGGGTCTTAGAAATACAAAAAAAAAAAAAAAAAGAAACAATAAACATACAAGAATTTCTTTCCTCTCACACCCAGCCCAGGACCGACATACTACTCATGCTGCCCGATTGCAGGGGAGGAGGCCAGGGATATGGGATTCTTGATCCCCTTCATGACTTAAGTCCTATCTTTATGTTCCATCTTGAAGGAGAATTTAGTTACTCTTTCTCAACATCCCTAGCTTTGCCTTCTTACCATCTTGTGTATTACTTCATATCTCCTTTCTTGCCACCTCCACCCACCCATCCCCACCTCATCCCCCACCTGGACTCCCGCACTGTTAGGCCATAGAAGGAATACTAGATTGGGAATCAGACTACCTGGGTTCGAATACTGGCAGAACTTGGAGTGCTGAATTTAGAGTCCAGTGTTAGATCTGCCACTTGTATCTGTGAGACCTAGAGTCTGCCACTTCATACCTGTGAACCTCAGTTTCCTTATCCTCTAAGGTCCTCCCTAGTTCTAAATCTACAATCTACCAGGAATTTCCCTCCACAGCTGTCTCAGAAACCTCCAAAAGAGTTTATTTTTATTTTTGGTTTTTTGGTTTGTTGCTGTTGTTGTTTTAAACAGCAACCTGCGAGCTATTTGGCACCAGGGTACCTAGGAGAAAAGGAAATGACAATTAGGGAGCATTTGCCAGATTGTGACAATAATTCCTTGCTCAAGAACAAGCATGTGAATGATTTGAACATTTTTATGACCAGGAAAATTAAACATATTCCCCAATTCAAACTCCTTTCAACACCGATAACAAGTGATGAGGCTTGGGAATCGCAGACAAGTCCCCCAGGAGGAAAACTACTAATTCTCCCTGTATTATATTAGAGAAGGGGCATTAGTTTAAAAGAGTACATGTGTATAGAGAAAGAAGCAATTTAGGAAGGCAGAGGCTTCTCTGAGAAAAAAAGAGAGCAATATTTGGGTAGGTTTTTTTTTTAAGTCCAAAGACTTTCCTTGCCTAGGAACAATAAAATAAAGCCTAAGAGAAGCCTATTCTGAAAAGTCATGGGATGCATCTCCCATTGCTACAAGGCAATCTGTTTTGCATTTCTGTAAACACCTCACTGCTCAAGAGCTAGCTTGAGGTTCCCTCTCCCTGAAGCAGTAGGAGTCAGGGTGTGCCATGGGATGCAGAGCCCTGCCTGATTCAAGAAAAGGGTGGGGAGGGAGGTCACTGAGTTAATTTTGGGAGAACTACTGACATCAGCACGGCAGATGGCTTTTCCTTTCCCTCCATGCATAGAGAAAAATGAAGAAAAGGAATTGAGAGAGAGAGATAACAATAGCTCACAGTGAGACAGTATTTTCTGGCTTACAATGTACATACATCATTTTATGTGATCTTCACAGCAACCTTGTGAGGTAAAGAGGAAAGGTATTATTTTCTTTTTTTGATAGATGAAGAGACTGAGTGTGAAGTGACTTGTCTGGCGTCACACAAGCAATAAATGGGAAAACCAAGACCTGAACTCAAACTCTCTGGACCCTAAACCAGTGTTCTGCTCACCATAACATACTGCCTCCTAATGCTTATTGCCAAACCCTTATTTTATCTTACTGTTAAAAAAAAAACCCAAAACATTTTTGCCTATATTTCTAGGTATGGAAGAATGTAAAGAGAGACCTAAATCGGAATAAGATTGAAGTCCAGCATGAAGAATTGGGTTGTGTCTCCCATGAACATCCTTCCCCTCCCCTACATCCTCCAACAGACATTGGCGCAGCTGAGGAAGTTCTAGGAAAGAAGGCAGGGACCTCTGCCTCCAAAGTGATAAATGTATTTTTAGGTAAACAGAATGGAAGCATGCCCTTCATTTGGAAATTCACTTCATTCATTGTGTATTGAAGGCTTCTTTATTCAGAACCAATATCACAAATACTGTTTCTTAATTCTTTTTAAAAAAAAAGTGTAAATTTATGTAATTGTTGCTTCATTTAACCTGGGAAGAATGCACGTTCCATTTCGGTTTCTTGTTGCAGTAGAGGAAACAGTATGTTCTAAGACAATGACTAATGCTTTCAATCTTAAAGTTGGTTGTAATGATCTACTGAGAAGTCTCCATGTAAACTTGAAAGGAAAACATCCCAAGCAAACTCTGGTTTGAGGTTTCCTATTGCATTAATGTCACCGAAAATAGCAGTTGCCTCAAATAGGCAGTGTGTTAGTAATAATTACATCCATTCAGTCAGGCCCTCATTGGCATTGGACATGTGCAATTTGCCCTACATGCAAAATGTAACATGAATAAAGATTCAGTGGTCCTACTTTGGTTTCTGCATGGTGTTTTTCCCCTGTCTTCACTGATGATCCCATTTTCATTTGGTTTCTACTGCCTCAAAGACACATACTTTCTGAGTCTGGATCTTTTCTCCATAAAGAAAAAAAATTAAGTCATTTATTGCATTGGAGGAGGAAAAAGACTTTATATTCCAAGACTTGGATTCCCAGTGATTTTTTGATATTCATTTTAACTTATCTTAGGTATAATGACATATTCATGACTTTATTGGTGTAATATTCTTTCTACTAGTACAAATTATAACCCCTACACATTTTCTAACCTGTGTAGGTCTTCTCATTGTCTTTTCATCAATGCACTATAGGGGGATCCAGCCAGTGTACTGGAGGAACCTCCTCCAGTTTTGTTATTTCAGTGTTTTGTGGGTCTGTCCATCTGTTATCCATCACTTTGGGCCTTTGGCTGGTCTACTTCCTTTCTAATCATACTTACACTTGATGATGTCTTCTCTGCCAATCCCTTCAAGAAACTGTTATCACATATCTACTACATGCAAGGCACTGTGCTGAATACTGGAGATAAATAACACAGCCCTTCCCTTGAAGAATTTATCATCTTTGGGGTAGAGACAAGTAAGATAAGTACACTCATAACTCTAATACAAGTTAGACTTCAGTGGATATATAGGACAGTTGAAACAGAATAGCCTGAGAAATTTGAAAAGGGAAGGATTACTTCTAGCTGGGCAGGAAAGAAAAAAAAAACTTTATGGAAGAGATGGCCTCTGAGTTGGACCTTGAAGGAAGATGAGAATTTCCTTCAAGGATTTCATTTAGAGTCAGAAAATAATACTGTATGAAATAATTTTGTCACTGACTGTTCATGCTGATGAAGAGGAGAAGAATCATAGATTATTTTAAAATAATTTCTCCTTCACCTAAAGTACTCTAAGACACTAGGTCGCATAAAACACTCAACCCCTTTATCTTGCTTTTCTTAGTTTAGCTCATTTCTGCTGTCCTCAGCCTAGGACTCAGGTAGGCCTAGGAGAAAAGTTGCCAAGCTACTGCAGATAATCCATTTGTAGATTCCTGAGAAGTAGTAGTTCATATTTATATAAAGCTTTAAAAATTACAAAGTGCCTTTCTAACAATAACCCTATTAGATAACTAGTCAAGTATTATTGTTCCTATTTTACTGATGAGAAAACTGATGTTTGAGAGAGTTTAAAAGACTTGCTTGTGGTCACATAGCTAGGAAGTGTCAGAGCCAGGAACTGATCCTGTCTATTTTTACTCAGAGTTCAATGTACTTTCCAGTACATCACATAGCTTGCTGCATATAGGCATAACTTACAATATACCTATCTGATTTTAGTATTAAAATTTTAGCATTTTCAAGTCCAAATTTGTTCAGAAAGTCTTCCAATATGACCTATACAATTCATTGTACACCTTGACCTCAGAAGAATTCAAGTTGATAGTTACTCAAAACACAGTGTGATTGTGTTACTCAAAGTCATATGTGATTAGAATGAGTAGCCTCATATGTATTATTACTATTTGCCTTCAAAAAGTGGCATAGGGGACTTCTTGCCAAGATGGCTGCCTGAGTTGCAGCCAAACCACCCAGCTCACATTAACTACTCCAGCAAAACCCTGAAACTCACGCCAAGCTTAATGATCAAGAAACCCAGTGAGAAATTTCAAGTGGCTTCTTCCACCCCAGAACTACATAAAAAGTCAGCCAGAATCAATATGAAAAGGGGCTCTTCTACCAAACCAGCATCAGTGCAGAATAGTCTCCCAGCATGACCCAGAGTTGGGACATGTGCAATGCTCATGGCCAGAGGCAGCAAGAGTGGAGGGCTCCCCTGAAAAAAGTCCCAGGGTAGGGACCTTTCTAACTTGACTGTATTTTCCACAAGGACTTCATGGCTACCCAGAAATGAAGCAAGAGATAAAAATTAGAAGAATAGAAGAATGAGTAGCTTAGGGGGGAAAATGCTAAACCTTGCCCAAGAAATGGCTTCCTTGAATAGACTAAATAGAAATCAATGACTCCATTAGATAGCAAGAAATATTATATCAAAATCAAAAAGTAGAAAATATGGAAGAAAATGTAAGATATTTGATATAAAAAAGTAATTGACCTAAAAATCAGGTCAAGGAATTATAATTTAAGAATTATTAGACTCCCTGAAAATCATTTGTTTAAAAGCTTTGATACAATGTTTCAAGAAATAAATGAAAATTCCCCAGATATATTAGAGCTAGTCACTTTAGAGAGATTCCTTTCCTCCTGAAAGGAATCTCAAAAGGATATGTCCAAAAAGTGTCATAGCCAAAATCCAGAGCTACCATTTTGAAAGAAAAATTTCTGCAAGTATCCAGAAGAAAGCTGTTCAAATACTGAAAAACTGGAGTTGAGATCACACAAGACTCATTACTATCTTACTAAAAAATAAGAGGTGATCTTAGAATACAGTATTCCAAAAGGCAAAAGACATGAGTTTACAACCAAGAATAAGTTACCCTTCAAAGCTGAATATAATCCAGTAGGGGGGGAAAATAGATCTTTAATGGAATAAAGGACTCTTAAGAATTTGTGATGAAAATATTGTTGCTGAGTAAGAACTCTGAAATACAAATACAGGAGTCCAGAAGACCAATTTACCAGTAAAGGTAGATATATTAGAGCAATTGGAAGGAACTTTATGATAATGTAATGCTACCATTCTGACAGTAAGGGGGGGGGGGAAAGTGTCCCTTCAGAACTTCCTATTTCTCATACTTGGCGTATGTGAGGATAATATACAATCATAGTAGAAAGGGGAAGTTAATAAGCATTTATTAAGCATCTACTCTGTGCCAGAAATTGTGCTAAGCACTCTACAAATATTATCTCATTTGATTATCACAATAACCCTGGGAGGTAGGTGTTGTTACTGAGGCAAAATGAGGGTGACTTGCCTTCTGTCACGTAGTAAGTGTCTAAGGTTCGATTTGAAGTGTGAGAGGAGTAGCAGATGATCCTGAAATGGACAAAGAAGGACCAAACAGGTAAACACACATTTTGTATTTATGTTGATGTACTACACATTACTGTACATCAGACTCAGCAGGGAAACAAGTAACAAGAGGGAGCGGGGGGGATGTCAAGGATGATCCTAAAAAGCGTCATCCTAGAAAAAGAGTGGTCACAAGCAAAATAAACTTCCTGGTAGTGAAAGAGATAGTAAAAGGAGGAGGGGGAGAAAAATAAAGAAGCAGTATCCAACAGGGTGGGATGACTTAGATTTTCTCTTAGACAATTGGCAAATGGCTGAATAAATTGTGGTGCATGAATGTAATCGAATATTCTTGTGCTGTATAAAATCACAAAAGAGATGATTTCTGAGAATCCTGAGTAGTATGACCTGACACAGAGTGAAGTGAACAGAACCAGGAGAACAATTGATACAAGGACAGAAAAACTAAAGAAAAACTAAAGAACTCAATCAATGTAATAATCTCTCACCTCCCACTTTATCAAAAACAAAGAGAATTGGAAACAAATTCCTTGTAAAAAGTATGTATAGTCAAGCAAAACAAATTACCTCACCAAATACATACAAAAATAGATATTTTTTCATTTCTGCACCCTAAAACTATCTCTTCTCTGTCAGGAGAGAGATAGCATGTTTCCTCATCAGTCCTCTGGTATCACGGACAGTCATTGTATTGATCATAGCCATTACAGCTTTCAAAGTTGTTTGTTTCTATGGTATTGTTAGCATATGGTTTGGTTCTCCTGATTCTGCTCATTTCATTCAGCATCATTTTATTAAAGTTTTCAAAACTACTTGTTTTTATAATATTGATATCATAGTATAAATTGTTCTACTGGTTCTGCTTACTTCACTCTATCAGTTCATATATCTCTTTGAACTCATGTATTTCCTCATTTCTTTCAGTACAAATAGTATTCCGCCACATTATATATCACAATTTATATAACCTTTATTTAGTTAATGTACATCCCTTTAGCTTCTAGTTGTTGGGTTTCTTTTATCATCACAAAAAAAGAGTTGTTATAAATATTTTATCTCTTTTGGGTCTAGATCTAGCACTGTTTAGTAACTTTTTGTGTATAATTCCCAATTGCTTTCCACAATGATTAGATACATTTCTTCTTTCACAACATGACTAACATGGAAATATAATTTACATGATGGCACATATATAACCTATTTTAAATTCTTACCTTTTTAGGGAGGAAGGAGGGGAGATAGAAAATTTGGAACTCAAAATTTTTTTAAAATGAATGTTAAAATTGCCTTTACATATGATTGGAAAAATAAAATACTATTAAAAATTAAAAAGAAATAATTAGACCCATTCACAGGCTCACCAATAGCACATCAATGTACCTATTTTCCCACAGCCCATCCAACATTTATCATTTTCCTTTTTTGTCATTTTTCCCACAGCTCCTCCAACATTTATCATTTTCAATGTCATAATTTATGATAGGTGTGAGATGGAATGTCAGAATTGCTTTAATTTGTATTTCTCTAATTAGTAATGGTTTTGAGCTTTTTAAAAATTTTGGCTATAAATAGTCTGTGTTTCTTCCCTTAAAAACCACCTGTTCATATCTTTAGACAATTTAGTAATCAGGGAATGACTCTTATTCTTATTAATTTAAATCACTTCTTTATGTACCTTGGAAATGAGACTTTTGTCAGAGAAATTTGCTGAAAAGATTTTTTGCCCGTTTCCTTTTTAATCTTAGCCTTTATTGGCATCATTAGTGCAAAAAAATTTTGTTATTTTATGTATTCTAAAATCTTAAAATTTGTGACCTTTTTTGCCTCTATATGAATTTTGTTATAAAACTTTCTAGCCATCTTTCTTTACTCATTATTTTTGCCTATTTTTCAGCCCTCAAACCTCCTTCTTCCAGTTCTCTAATTCTATCTCCCTCTTTCACACACACACACACACACACACACACACACACACACACACACACACACACACACTAGTTTTATAGCCTAAACTGGAAATGATGGGCATTCAACTACTAAGAGACTTTATTCCATATAGCTGATGGGGATTGAAGCACTAGGGCAAGAGGAAAGGGCATGGACATGGGGACAGAAGGAAGCAGGGATTAGGTCATACCCCCTGCTAAACTTGAACAATGTTCTTCTGTGCCTCCCCTACCCTGGGAAACTGGGCTGTGTTACTGTGACAATGTTTGAAATTTGCTAAGAGATTTGCATATATATGGAGCCTGGAGATGTTAGAACTCCTAGGGTCTGATGGTTTCCTCCTTTCTGTCAATGTCCAACTGTCCATGACCCTTTCAAAAAGATGACCATGATAAAAACCTCAAAGAATAGAAAAGGAAGAAGTGAGAACAGCAGAGTTCAGTGCCTTTTGTGAAAACTTCCCAAGTTCACATCCTTGAAACTAAAAACAAACAAATAAAAAATGCTCTCCTTAAATCATAACTGTACTTCTCAAAAGAACATCAAATCATTCAAAAAATATTTATTGAACACTCATGACCATGCATATTAGAAGATATACAAAGAATTATAACATAATCCCTGCTCTCAAGGAGCTCACAATCAACTGAGGAAACATGGAAAAAATATATATAAATGTAAATGATTAAGGACACATAAGTAGTACAGAAAGGAAGTGCTCCAAGATTTCTGAGAAAGGTGATTGTCAGTGTGGACTCGAGGAAGATTTATCCTGGTTCTTGAAGGAGACACAGGAATTGAAGGCGGGAGGATGGGGGAGGAATAGCACTTGAAGGAGAGAGAACAGCAGGAAGACTGGATGGTAGAACATGAAGGAGCTCTTAATTCCATTTCAAGGTACCTGGGTTCCGAACCCAGTTCTACTTCTTATTAGTTCTGAGACTTAGGGCAAGTCGCTTAACATCTCTAAGGCTCATTTCTTCAGCCTAGGTAATATGGGTAATCATGCTTACAAGTTCCTAGCTCAGAGGATTGTTCTGAGGCTTAGATGACGTGTTATGTAAAGTACTTAAGCACCACATCAATGTGAATTGTTATGGTCAAGCATGAGTAAGAGTTTAGGGCAAAAATAAACGAGGGGACAATGAATAATGAGGCCAACATAAGGGGAGCAGAAGACTTGTGTATGGTCATAGAGGAAGAAGGCTAGAAAGGTATTGAGAGCCATTTGTATTCTGCTTTAAGACTATCCTACATAAAAAAACTACCAAGGAGATAAGTTCACATATTCAATTTGAACACATCTTTTTAGGTAGCAAATTAATTACATACAAGGAAATTACAACCGTGTATGTGAGATTCCCTAAAAGGAGAGCCAGAGACTCAGACTAGGGACATGTAATAAGCTCTGTATCTATGATCAGCAGACTTGGGTTGGAATTCCAGCTCAGCTACTTACTCACCTTTCAATAAATCACTTCACCTCTCTCAGCCTCACTTTTCCCATTTGTAAAATGGGGGGATTAGACTAAATGGTGTCTAAGGGGCCTCACATCTCTAAATATATGATCTTACATCAATTTAAAATTATGCAAAGAAATGATGAATTTATGGTTCTTCTGACTCAGCAATCCCACCATCAGGCATATGCCCCAAGAAAGACAAAGTCAGAAACAAATGTCCAAATATGAGTACCAAAAGATTCATGACAGAACAGCAGTACCTAGATTCAAACCTGCTTCCTAACACCAAATTTGCTGGCTTCTCCAGCACACCACTAACACAATTATTAGGATCATATTTTTAAAATTAAAAACATTATCCAGAAGGGTTTAGCTAGGTGGTGCAGTGGATAAAGCACTGGGCCTAGAGTCTGGAAGACTCTTCTTCCCGGGTTCAAATCTGGGCTCAGCCACTTACTAGCTGTGGGACACTACAGCGTGGATAGAGTACCAGCCCTGGAGTCAGGAAGACCTGAATTCAAATCTGATCTCAGACACTTAGTAGCTTGTGCTCCCTAAGCCTCCCCCTTCATGGATTGCTCCCTTCTAGCAGCATTACTTGGACCAAAGGGACAGAATAATAGAATGAGCCACCTCCCTAATGAAGTTCAGGGAGAAATGAATGAATAGTATTTCCAGGCCTCAAATTGTATTATGAAGTGTTAATCATAAAAAATTTATTTGATAATGGTTAATAAGAGAAAAGTAGATCAGTGGAATCCTGAAGTATACTAGATAATCAAACATTAGAAACATTCAAATGCAATAGCCCAGTGTTTGATGAACCTGAGAACATAAACAATTTGGAAACAAACTTTTTGTTTGAAAAGAACTACTGGGAAAACTAAAAAGCAGCTTGGCAGAAAGTAGAGGTTTAGATCACCGTCCTACAGCACTTATCACAGAAAACTTGAAATCTGATATGAAAGTCACACCACAAAAAACTCAAAGAGAAGGAAGTTCGGTACCTTTCATTGCTGTATCTAGAAGAATTCTTAACCAAACAAAGCATAGAAGTAATCACTAAATCACCAAATAAATAAACAATTTTTATCACATGAAATGAAAAGCTTTTGTCTTAAAAATCAATGCAGCTAAGAGGGAAACCACTGATTGGGGGGAATTATTTGCATCAAATATCTCTGATATCCAAAATATGTAGTGAATTAACAGAAATCTGTAAGACCAAGAGCCATTCTTTATAGGATAAATGGTAAAAGGATATGAACAAAGAGTTCTCAAAAGAATTACAAACTATTAACAGCTATATGAAAGCTTGCTCCACATCACTAACACTAAGAGAAATGCAAATCGAAACACCTCTAATGTTTTATCTCACACCCAGCAAATTGGCAAAAATTATAAAGGATGGAAATAATCGATGTTGGAAGAGTTCAAGATGGGTACATTAATATTCCATTAAGTGGGGAATTGATCTAATAAGAATGCATGTATGTGTATGTGAAAATGCAGAGCAAACATAAAGAGAACAAATACAGAGTAGTTAATTTCAAGATAGTTTGAAAGGGAAAAGAAAAGGTTAGAAGTTAGTGCTTTAGCTGTACATTGCAGGAAGATAGGAATTCTATGAGGTAAAAGATGGTGAAGGAATGCATTCCAAAGAGTAAGGAGCATAGTTGGGAGAAGTTAGGAGATAGTTGGATGGAAGGCTACCTATAGTGAGTTTGTAACCATCTTCCTTTTATTTTCACCGTGCCTAATAAAAATATGTAGTTACAGTACATTGATTACCTGTGGGACAAATGTAGGATATTGTTCAACAGAGAAAGGAGAGGCCAGATGCCAGTTCAAGAGAAAGCTATACATTGTTCTGTCTTTAAAAACTTCTGACCAACATTTTGTCATCCCCTAATCTAAATTCACAATCCGTTTAGTGTGGGTTTTGATTTGCCCAGCTATTGGGAGCCATGTGACTTCATGGCATAGATTATTCTGAATACATTCCAATCAGATTCTGATGAGACCATTTGCCTAGTAATGAGTGTAGAGCCACCTGATGGATACATCAGATAGCACACTCCCTTGCTGGATAATTAACAGTGGCAAGCCGCATTTCTGTAGGCTTAAGGAAGGTAACATATCATTACTCATTCATTCAATACCATTCATTACTCCATACTCCATTACCCCAAATGTCACATTGTGACAAAATGAAAACACAGGCCATGGGTGTCACAAAGAATTAAACTTGTTGTGCTGGGTTCCAGAGTCCAAAACTGGTATGAATTGGCAGAAATTACAGAGAGAGAAATGTAGGCTCCATGCTGAGAAAATCTCTCTAATGATTAGGGCTATCCAATAATGGAATAGACTACTTCTATAGGTAGGTTTCCCCTCCCCAGAGCCTTCGAACAAGGCTAGATGTCCACTTGTCAGAGAGGTTGTTGAGATTCCTGATCAGGTATGAGTTGAAACAGATGACCTCTAAAATCCTCATTCTGAGATTCTGTGGTTCTGTGGAGTGGAAAGAAAATCAGAAATAAGCTTGGATCTCTGGGAGTACTAAAGGGCATAGAGTGGTTTCCGCATCACAATTTGGGATCCTGTCTCTCAGAAGAGCACCCCCCCGCAACACTGGACAAGTATTCCCTTAACCAAGTTTACTTAAAATTGAAGCCATCAAAGAACGTTCAGGGAGACAGTATTTATATTCACACTGGGACGTGATGGTGGCTTTCACCTTCTGCTCTTTCATCTGAAGCAAGATTCTTCTGGATTTACTTTATTTCTTAAAACATAGAGGTTTTTGCCATTTAAACATTTGCATAGCGTAGGTTTACTGTCAGGAACATATATCTGCAGTTTCTGGGGGAGGCATGAGCTGTTTCCAACATTTCAGGGGAATAGAGAGAAAACAATCTGAAGAAAGGAAGGAAGAAATGTTGAGAGGAGAGAATGGTGAAGAGTTTTCTCTTTTTTTAATGAGTTTTTTAAAAAATGAGAAAAATACATCAATCATAAAACATTCACTCTTCATTATCATCAAAATTACTGGAGTTCACAGGGTGTGAGTGTGTGTGTGTGTGTGTGTATGTGTATGTGTGTGTGTGTGTGTGTGCACGTGGCATACTTCCTTGGCTGGTTGTTCTGCATGACAAATGTCATAAGATGGGAGAGTTGCTATGGTAATCATTCTCTTTACTGAAATATTTAAAGTAACAAATTACATATAAAACTATGCAAAATTGGTCATGCCAACTTGTGTACTCTGTTTGCTATGTGTTACTGCAGCCAATGCAGGCATGAATGGGGGGGGGTCCCTTTTTGTGCTTTTAAATTTCATTGTGGAAATCAAGACCCTCTACTGAAGACCAACCTTTCCATTCATTTGCACCTCATAAACTCCCTCAGTGGCTGAATTAGGAGTAGATCCCATGATCTTACATTTAATTTGGCTTTTTCTGAGTTTGTAAATCAAAACATGCCAATAATATTCATAAGATCAAGAAGATCTTGGGCCATTCATAGAAGCTGTATAAGAAATTGTAGTCAACTTGATTATTCATGAGAATTCACAATGCAAAGTGGGATGCAGGGGTAGGTTGTACACCTGAAATCCATGGATCGCCTGAGAGCCACTAATTACAATTTGTGTCCTCCGTCGTCCCCCAACTCTTCTTCCCTCCTCTCCCTTCCCTTGGCTCCAACACATACACATGCACACGCACACACACATACATATATGCACATGCACACAGGTGTGCACACACTCTCCAATAAAAAAAAAAAAGGCTGATTCCTCCCTCTATTAGAAGATGGGATCTCAAGAGATATCACCATTTAAACTCCAATTCAATTCAATAAGCATTTGTTGAGCACCTGTTACGATGCATGCAATTTAATTGAACATTTATGATAGAAAGACTCAACAAAATGATAGTTTACTGTGATAATTCTGAAATTATTATCTCCACACTGGATTTACTGGCCCATGTTGGCCCAGGAGAGAGACCAAGCCACATGCTTCTTGTTTCATATTTCCCCTCTCAAGGCTTTCCTACTCATACCAGTCACTTGCCTCTTCTCCCATGAGCTTCATTTCATCTTGATATGTCAGCCTACCTGATCCTACTGGCTTTTCTTTATTGCCTTCTGGGTCATCCTTTCCCTTTTCTTTATTTTTTAAAAATTCTTCTTTATTATGAATTTAACAAGCTTGAACAATTTAATATACAAAGAATAGATAAGATTGCATATGAATATGAACTTCTCTTAAGTACATTTTAAGGATACGTTATCTTTAGTACCAAAATAACAAAACAGCCCTGTTTGTCTGTGTCCCCTTCTGAACTTCCTTCTGCTCTCTTCTTCTGTATATTTTAAAGTATTCCACAGATACTATATTTTTTTCTGTGCGATTATCACTATCCTACAACTCCATCTCCCACAATTCCCCTCTCCCAAATAGAAGCCCTCCATCAAAACAAATAACATCAAGCAAAACAATCAGTACATAAGTCAGGCCTGAAAATATATGTCTCATTCTCACCCCTAGTCTATCATTTCTTTTTCACAAAAGAGGCCTTTCCCTGTGTCTCACCCCTCCTAAAACAATTCTTCATCTTCTAATTGCTCCATCCATCTCTATTTTTCCACCTCGGTTCTGGCTTCACTTTTTTCTTTTCAAAATCTTTACCCTACAATTCACTAGTTCAACTTTATGCTTTCATTTACCCTTGAGACCCTTGCCTCTTACCTTATCACCTTTTCCAAACTGCAATCCTAGATTACTCCCATTATGTATCTTCTCCACTCCTCAATGGAGGAAGTCATATCACTCCATTGACTGAATCAATTACAAATTTATGTACCAAATGGATCCTCATTGATGCTTACTAATCATCTGTTCTTGCCTGATTGACTCTCCCTTTCACTCCCCATAGTATCTGGACCAAACATTTTCTTTTTCACCACTCCTTAGACCACTTACCCCACTCCTCTCCTTTCCCTCTCAGCAGATGACTTTGAGGTCTTCACTTCATATTTTACTGAAAAAAAAAAGATACCAGCCATTGGGAACTCCCTCTTCTATTGAATTCTATATGCTAAATAATTTTGTCATTCCCCACTTTCTCCTCCTTTGTTTCAATCTAGATGCCCCTTCTCCCTCTATTTATATGCTCAATCCCAGTCCATCCCATCTCTTCCAGATCATCCCCTCTAGCTCACTAATTTTCAAAATCTCATCTAATGGATCCTTTTTGCTTACATGCATACCTAGATCTTCCTCATGCCTAAAAACAAAACAAAACCCCCAAAACAGACCTTCATTTGATCCTACTATTCTCTCAGCTAATTAATTATATCTCTGTTCTTTCACAAACTCCCAGAAAAGTCTGTCCACACTCTTTGCTTTCACTTCCTCACTTCCCATTCATTTCTCAACCCCTTTGAATCTGGCTTCTGATCTCATCACTCAAATGGAACTTCTCTCTTGAGGGTTTCCAGTGATCTCTGACATGTATTATCTGTGGGCAGGTCACTTAACCTTTCTATGCCTCAGTTTCCTCATCTGTAAAATGAAGGAATTGGAATAGATGATTTCTGAGGTATTTTCTAGGTCTAGATCTATGGTCCTATCATCTTATCATCCTAATTACAATGACCTTTCTCAGTCATCATCCTTTTTACAGCATTTGACTGTCTTGATCACTCTCTCCTCCAAGCCACCAGCCCCTCCCTGAGTTTTCATAACATTGATCTCTCTTGGTTCTCCTCCTTCCTGCCTGGAGATATGCTGTTTCTTTGTCTTTATTTCTGGATCACATTTAAATTTATGTCCCACAGGGTCCTGTACTAGGTCCTCTTGTCTTATAATAGCTAGTATTTAAATAATGCTTTAAAATTTGCAAGGTTCTTTACAAATATTATCTCACTTTATCCTTTCAACAACCCTAGGAGACAAGTGGTATTATTATCCCCACTTTATAGAAGAGGAAACTTGGGCAGACTTGCCCAGGATCACACAGCTGGTAATTGAGGACAGATTTTAACTCAGGTGTTCCTGACTTCAGGTCCCACAATCTATCCACTGCACCAGCTAGCTGCTTGTAGGCACCTTTTTCCTTCTTCCACCAACAGTCAAACAAGCACAGGTGTCCTGGGAGTGCCCACACCTTCCAGACCACCAGTCCTACTCCAAGCCCAGCCCTCACAGCTATCATCCAAGTAAGCATCTCCTCTGGCCATATCATCAATGGCTAATCAACTTCCATACATAGGACAGGCAAACCAGCATAGATAGAACAATGAGGCACCCTGAGTGAGAGATGGGAGACAGCAGGTACCAGACAAGCCAAACCACCACTATCCTTGACCACCATCTCCTCTTGGATCTAGATTGAGACACACCAATATGCTGAGCCCAAGAGTCTTGGAAATGGATTTCAGCCTAGTGCCCTCAGCCATCATACTGGGAAGCAATCTTCATGGATATCTGATCTATCAACATTCCTGAAGATGCTATAGCCACAACTACTGAAGACCCAGAAATGAAAGTTTTTGCCACCAAAGTCCTTGGCGCTATCAAATGGTCCAACATCTAAAAATTACCATCATTTTATCAGTGAGAATGATATCAAAGAACAGGTATTAACATCTACTTTCAAGCTATACTGTGAAGATCATGAGACTTTAACATTTAACTTGCAATTGAAGCCTTCCACATGTGTTGACTCTCCCATTTGCTAGCAGGGATTGTGTCTTACTTTCTATTTGTATCCCTAGAAGTTAACAGATAGTAAGCACTTAATACATGCTTCATTCTTTGCCACCTCAAAAAGAGCTCTATTTTTGTACATGTGTTTTGTTTTGGTGAGGACTTATTTCTCCCTTACTTTAACTTCCTCTGAAACCCCCTCTTCTTTCCCTTATATTTCCCTCTTGAGTGAAATATACAATCCAATTTTAGTCATGAGAATGAACCCCCAAATCAGAAAGTTTTAGACAAAAAATTTATTGGGTTATTTGATGAAGGAGAGAGCAGCAAAAGGTGTTGCTCCCTCTGTAATCTTTGTGGGTTACATTGTATAGAGTGCAAACAAAGGCATAACGATATTTGCTTAATTGGCCTCAGGTAGGCAGTAGGTAGTTTCCAAAGAAGGACAGTTTGAGATATATATCAATTAAAGTATAAACATTCAAATCTGGGGAAACCAAAACAGAAGCTTTGGGTGGACTGAAAACAAGATCTGGTTGGGATCTAAGTATTCTCTGCAGCCATCCATTTCCTCTAAGGTTAGCCTGACCCCAGAGGAGCATCTCTAAAGTTAGCCTGACCTCTACAGTAAGCTTTTGGATTAGAAAATGTCTGGCCACATAAAGCTAGGTTCAAGCAATATTAATAAAGGATGAATAATAAAATATTTCCTCACATCAACTGTGTGAATCTTCTTCCTACTTTTGACTAGTTCTGATGAGAGCAAAGCCCAAGTGTCCCTCCTCCTTGTTTATATAGGTGTCTACCTATGAACCTTGATTATGTGAGATAATTTCCCCTAAGATAATTTCCCCTAACCTGTTTTCTCCTCTCCCTCCCCACATGTATTTCTTTTCCCCTCACTTTCCATTCTTTTCTTAAGATCATCAGGACATAACAGAACCACTCTTGGGCCTTGTTTAATTAGACTCCCTCTGTGACCCCTGATGATGATAGAATTCAGAGGGAACACATGTATCTTCTTCCCATTTTTGAATGTAAGCAGTCTATTCTCATCTAGTCCTTATTTAATTGTTCATTCATGCTTACCTTTTTGTGTTCCTCTTCACCTCTGTATTTAAAATTCATCCTTTCTCTGCAACTCTGATCTTTTCATCAGGAATTGTTGGAAGTATTCCGTTTCATTAAAGATCCATTTTTTCCCCTGTAGCTTTATACTCAGTTTTGCTGGGTAAGATATTCTTGATTATAAACCCATGTTCTTTGTCTTCTAGGATATAATATTCCAAGTTCTCTACTCCTCTATAGTGGGGTTGCTAAATCTTGTGTGATCCTTACTAGGATTCCTCCTTGGCACTTAAATGTTTTTTTTTTCCTGACTGCTTTTGATATTTTTTCTTTTGACCTGGAAGCTCTGGGTTTTGGTAATGATGTTCCTGGAAGTTTTCATCTTGGAGTGTCTTTCAGGAAGTGACAAATGAATAATTGCTATTTTCAATTTGCCCTCTAGTTCTAAGAGATCTGGTTTTCTTGAAATATGATGTCTAGGCTCTTTTTTGGTCATGACACTCCATCCAATGATGCTTAACATTTTTCTCCTTGATTTATTTTCCAGATCTGTTGTTTTTCCTATGAGATACTTTACAATTTCTTCTATTTTTTCAGACATTTGATTTTAATATTTCTTGTTGCCTCATGAATTCATTGGCTTCAATTTGGTCCATTCTAATTTTCAAGGAGTTTTTTGGTTGGACAAGGTTTTATACCCCAAGCACTAAACTATTAATTCTTTCCAATTTTTCTTTCCAATTCTTTCTTTCATAGCTCTCATTTCTTTTCCAATCTTTCTCAAACAATCACATTCCATTTATAAAAAACATTTTAACTTTTTTTTAACCCTTGCTTCTTCTCTTCTAGGAACTCTAATTGAGTTTGTGCTCAAGCCATGTTTTTCTCTGAGACATTGCTTGTAGATGTTTTGGATTCATTATCTTCTGCATTTGTGTCTTGAGTGTCTCTATTCAAGGGACATTCAATAATAGCTAAGTATGGCAGGGTCTTTTTTCTGTTTGCTCATTCTTCCAGCCTACTTCCTGACTTTGGACACTTCTGGAGGGAAGGTCTAGGCTAGTCTTGCTGCTGCTTTTGCAGGGTATTCGGTGTCGTATTATTCCAAGCATTCAAAGACAGTTTGGGGACTTATGAGTTTTCATTGCTTTCAGTGCTCCCAAAGTGGTCTGATCCAAGACAAATTCTGTTTGCTGCCTCCTTGGGTCTGACTTCTGTCTCTTAAAAAAAAAAACAACCTTGTGCTTTTCTTCCATCCTGTTTAAATTCTGAACTTAACAACTATAGACTAAAATGAACAATTCCATGTTTCCTTTCTTCCTTCCCTCTTTTCTTTTTTCCTTCCTTTTGTTCCTTCCTCTCTTCCTTTCTTTATTTCTTTTTTTTTAAATCCTATTCCTAATCCCTCTCACTCTCTATACTGTCCCTTTCCATTCAATTGGAAAAAAGAAAAATAAAACCTTATAATAAATATGGAATAGTCCATCAAAACAAATTCCTACATTGGCTATGTCTTAAAATATATATCTCATTCTGCACTTTGAGTTTACCACCTCTCTATAATTGAATAGTATGCTTCATTATTGGTCCTCTGGAGTTATAGTTGGCCATTGTAGTCAGTGTTGCCTTTCAATAAGTGTTTTTCTTTACAATATTGATGTGTAAATTATTCTCCATGATCTGCTCACTTCACTCTGTATCAGTTCATACAGGTCTTTCCAGGTTTCTCTAAAGTCATCCCATTTGATGATGGAAAATGCTGTCCTCATCCAGAAAAACAAACAAATTATGGAGTCTGAATGCAGATCAAAGCATATTATTTGCTCTCTCTCTAATTTTTTTCTTTTTTTTTTTGTTTGCTTCTTTCTCAAGGTTTCTCCCATTGGTTCTACTTCTTCTTTACAACATGATTAATATGAAAATAAGGTTCAATATGAATGTATATGTAGAGCCTATATCAAAGTGCATGCTGTCTTGGGATGGGGGAGGGAAGAAATGGGGAGAAAATTTGGAACTCAAAATCTTATGGAACTTAATGTTGAAAACTAAAAATAAATTTTTAAAAATAAAACAAAATCATCTCTTTTATTTTAATCACATTTATTTATTATTTATCATATTTTAGGGACTCAATATTAATTTATTATATCCATATATACCATACTGTGTTCAGCCATTCCTCAATTGATGGGTCCAACCCTTAGTTTCCAATTATTTACCCCCACAAAAAGAGCTGCTATAAATATTTTTGTACATATGCATTATTTTCTTCTTTCTATGAGCTCTTCGGAATTTAGGCTTAGCCATGGTATCAATACTGAAGATATCTACAGTTTAGTGACTTGATATAGTTGCAAACTGCTTTCCAGAGGAACTGAACCACAGCTCCTCCAGAAGTACATTATTATGTCAGTTTTCTGGAAGTTCTAGCAATTGTCATTTTCTTTTTTGTCATCTTTGCAAATCTGATGGCATAGGTGTGAATTAGAATTTTAGAGTCGTATTAATTTGCAGTTCTCTAATTATTTTATTTTTTATATGGCTATTGTTAGCGTGGAGTTTTCCTGTGAAAACTGCCTTTTCATATCATTTGGTCATTTTTTTTTGGAGAACGGCTTCTGTTTTTATAAATTTGAATCAGTTCCTTATACAACTTACACGTAAGACCTTTATTGGAGAAACGTTCTGTAAAAATATTTTTTCCAGTTAATGATTTCTTTACTAGTTTTAATTATATTGGTTTTGTTTATACAAAAACATCATTTTGTGTAATCAGAAATGTCCATTTTATATTCTGTGATCCTCTCTATCTTTTATTTGGTCATAAATTGTTCCCCTCTATATACTTACAAAAGATTTATTTCCTTGCTCCTCCAATTTGTTTGTGGTATGACCTTTTCTATCTAAGTCACATATCGTTTGGACCTTATCTTGGCATATGATGTGAAGTGCTGGTAGATACCTAACTTTCTTCAGGCTGCTCCCAGCAGTTTTTGACAAATAGTGAGTCCTTACCCCAGGAATTGGAGTCTTTGGATTTATCAACCTCTATGCTACTATATTTGTTTGCTTTCCAAGATTTTCAAATAATGTAATGCCTTCCCTATGGAACACCTCACCTGGACAGCTATTGGTTAATGAATATGCTTGTCTCACAAGGACCATACTTCTCTTCTGGATGTGAAAGCTGTCCCCATGTGCGCTCATACCTTGGCTTAGGGTTTTACTTCAAGCTGGGCAAGAATTGAGTTATGGAATTCCATGGTGACATTCTCAATATCAGGTCACTAAACTTATATGGATATGAAGGTATTTATGGAGGCCATCTAAGCATCTAACACCATCTGTAAAATGAGAGGCTTAAACTTTATGATTAGGACACATGTGGTAGAGGGAAACAATCTTGAGTCTGAATGAGAGGACCTGGATTCAAATCCCATCTCTGATACTTACTCTCTGTGTGAGCCTTAGGTAAATCACTTAACCTCCCCAAGCTTATAAAATGAGAGTTGGATCTTTGAGGACCTTTGTAGCTCCAAATCTATGATCCTTTGATCTCTCAGATCCCTTCCAGATCTCATGTTCTATGATTTACCCTGTACCTTATTACAGGACCAGAACAAACCCATCCCCAAAAGATGAGAAACAAAGGTGCAAGCACCTTCTAGGAGATTCCAGTGTCTAATAGCAATCCTTTTAACAACCCACATTACTGGGCAAATTCTGATTCTTAAGATAGGAAAATGAAGGCCAAGTTTGAAGTTCTGGTCTACTTGGGAATACGGACTGTTTCATTCTTTGCATTTGTATCCTGAGTGCCTAGCATGGTGTTTGTCACGTACTGTGTACCTAATGAATGTTTGTAGATTGACTGATAGATAGTACATGCTGGTCAGCAAGTTGTATTGGAGTTCAATATAGTTGCCTGGAAAGTATCCGTAAATTACATCTGTTCTATGAAAAACTCTCCCATTCTAGGTCACGTTTTGCTTTTCACTTGCTAATTACAACTTAGGGCAGTCGCAACCTCTCTGAGTTTCAGTTTTCTTCTTTGCAACATGAGAAGATTATACTAGATGGATTCTAATATTTCTTTTAGCTCTGACATTCTAGGAATCAATTGGAAAGTTCAAGGTACAGTTGAGATCAAGATTCGAGTTCCTTACAAGCATTACATTTTACTAAACCAGGATATTTAATGTTAGTAGTAGAAGTAGTTGTAAAGCAAAATCCACTTACATTCATATGGCACTTTATAGATGCAAAAATCTTCCACATATTGCCTTCAGGTATTGAAAGGGCCACATGAAGAGAACCGAAACATAATATTATGGGAAAATGTTGCAAATAAGAAAATCCCAATACAACCTGCTGACCAGCATATACTATCAGTCTCTAGGACCCCTTCCAGCTCTAAATTGGTCATCGGATGGTTTCAAAGAGTGATATCAAGGAAAATTCTTAACAATGAGAACTATGTGAAATTAGAATGGGTTGCTTCTAATGGCAAGGAGGGTCCCCTTCAGTGGAGGTCTTCAAGCAAAGGCTGGATGTACACTAGTTGAGTCTTTTCTGGTTCTGAGATTCTATAACATGCTGCTTCATTTGATCCTGACAACCACCCTATGAGGAAGGTACTGCAAATATTTTTCACATTTTACTTATGAGGAAGCTGAGGTTCGAAGGACTTATATGACTTACTCAAAGTCATAGTTTATAAGTGGCAGAGAAGGGATTCAGATGCTGGTTTTATGATTCCAAGTCCAATACCTTTTTGTGCATTTTTTTTTCTGCTTGTAAACCCAATGGAATAAGTAACTATTTGGGTTTAGGAGTATTTTGTTTCTCTCTCTTCTTGATGGAAGATAACACTTAAATTTTGAGCATGAATTAAATACTTTATTTATAAATGGTTTGGGGTTTGAGGAATATCTATAAATGATAAGTATGACTATAATTCTTTAGCACTTTTTAAAAAGTAATTTCCCTTATAAAATAAGCACTTTGCTCCCAAAGGGATATTTAATTTGCTTTAGTCTACAAGTGCCAATAAGAGTATGGAGAATTTTTTTTAAAAAAATCTAAGAGAATGCCCTACCATAACTAAACAAACAATTCTCCTAAAGCCATGATATTCTTAGCTCAGAAACATCACAAGCCAATGAGTGCTTAAGAAAAGGTATTACATCAGAATATGAATCATCATGGTTTTCCTGCCTACTCCAATTCATCCGATTATATCTTTTTTTTTCTTTTTTACAAGAAGTTGGCAGCTGTTATTCCCAATTAGCACAAGAAAGCTCTAAATGACCTAATGGAGGCAAGCACCCATGCCTTTAGAGAAGGTTGAAGAATTTGAATGTGAGTAACTTACATCTAAACTCTAAATGGAAAGAAACGTTTCCTTTCCTTTTTGCTGGTCACAGAAGAATTCAAGTAGACTAGGAGAAGTCCACCTGGCATGCACATGACTGTCCCTTCCTAAGGAAAGTCATTGTTGCACTGAAGTCTGAATGAACACCAGCCCCTACATTCTCAGGCTGATCCCACATGATTTCCTTTCATGCCTTCCACGTTACAGCTGAGCTTGCCTACATGCTGTAGCCCATGCTTGGAGTTTCTATCTTACTTTGTATCTTGAAGAAGTTTTCTCCTATTTGTGGAACATACTCCCTCCTCACTTTCATCTCTGAGAATCCTTTGTGTCTTTCAAGGCTCACGGAGGTTGTCACTTCTAGAGGAAACCTTTCCTGATCTCCCCTGGTTATCAGTGCCATCTCTCTCCACAAAATACCTTGTGTTTTTTTTTTTCAGCTGAGGATATCCTCTATCCTTTCAGTAGAATTTAAGCTCTTTGAGGGCAGAGACTATTTTTCATAGGCTCAAAAATCTAGAGGTAGAAGGGACTTCAGAGTCCATCTGGTCTAATTCCCCCAAGGCCCATTCCTGTGGTTGAGTTACCCAAGTTCACATTGGAAATAAACATTAAAAGTGGTATTTGAACCCAAGCACTCTATTTTTAAAGCCGCTTTTAAAAGGGTCCAATATTTACCCCTGATGAGATTCCCTCATGTAGACTTTATAGAAACTGAAGTCTTTATCCCAATTCCTGCTCCAGCTGAATGTTTAGAGTCCAGGCTAATTACTACTTCTTCTCAGGGTTCTAGGGGTAGCCTTAAATGTACTAGGATTTTCTCTAATCTCATTCTGGTGTTCTCTTCTCAATATTATCCACTAGCGATTAGTGTCCCAGAATCATTTAACCAGCTAAAATAAATTAACTTTTACAGAGGGCTATTGGCTGAAAGGATATAGAACAGATATTATAAAAGTATTTCTCCCCCAATACCTGGGGGTATGCTCTCCCCTGTGCCTTCCCATTCCCTAGGTAGAGTGGGCTTAACCTTAAAACAGCTGTTGAAAAGCCTTCACTCCCACAAGGTTCATTTCCTAATGCGGCCTAGCTGATGGACGGGTTGCTGTTAATTCCTCTTGGCTTTCTTTGAGCCACTGCCATGTTGGGTAAAGCAGGTTGCTCAGGACTTTGATCTTTGCCAGGTCTTGCTCTCCACAAAATCGATGGGCTCCAGCTCCAGGCGCTTTGATCTCCTGATCTTTCAAAACTCACAAGGTCACATATAACTAGTCTCACACAGCTTCACCTAAGAGCAGGAAGGAACGGATGGGAAGAAGCAAAGTACAGTGGCCCCTATTCACGACCTTCATGTCAAACCAAGTGGAAAGATGAAGGCCTAAGGCCTACCCAGAGACTTACAGCACGTTTTCTTCACTCAAATCAGCCAGGCAGGAAAAAAACAGGGGAAGAGGGGAAAGGGGGGAGGGAGTCATTGCTGCCACGAGAGTCTTTTTGCTACTTAGAAGCCAACCAAAAAGGCCCTATAAGGTAAGCAGCTAGGAAACAATCAGAATACCTGCCCATGTTCTGAATGCATCACCATGGCTACTTCTAGAAAGATACCCAGCTTGTTCCATGGGGGCTCACAATGGACACAGTTTGTTCTGGGCCTTGTTACACACAATTCTATGATCCCAGGAAAGCTTCCTCAGTTTCCTTCATCTCCATCTCAAAATATCTGTGTCCCTCTCTATCATCTTCTCTTTCCTTCTGTCCCTGAAGAAGTATCCCTCCTCCTTTGTAAGGCTAATCTCGTTTATCTCCCCTTGATCCCATCTCCTTCCAGCTCTTTTGAGACCTTGTTCCCTAAGTTGTCTCTTCTCTCTTATAATTTCAACATCTCCTGCTCCACTAGCACCTTTCCCTCAGACTTGAGAAGAAATGCTCAGATCACCCCACCATAAGTAAGGGAATTCTCTCACCCACTAACCTTCTAGTTACTGTCTTACAATGCTTCTTCCGCTCACCACTAAACTTCAAAGGAGGAGATCACACTCACTACCCCTACTTCCTCACCACCCACTTGCTCCTCATCCCTCAACGATCTGGCTTCAATCTCCACATTCCACTTTGGTAAAGTTTCAACTGAAGTTGTTCTCTTGAACACTGCCAACCTTTCAATCAGTACATTCCATGTCCATTCTCAACTTCCTTTACCTCCATGTAGCTCGTAGCGTTGTTGACCACCCTCTTCCTAAAATTCTCAGTTCTTTTGATTTATGAGGCACTGTGCCTTCCTGGTTCTCTTCCTGCCTCTCTGCCTGCCCATTTTCTGTATCTCGGGCTAGCTCTTCACCTTTTCTCTGCTCCCCTGTAAATAGGTTTCCTCTAAGTTTCTGTGCTCAGACCTCTTCTACTCTCTTTCTACCCTTTAAGAAACTGGAACTGAATTAATAAGACTAGGGTTACACCCCAGCACTTCTATTTATGGTGTTGCCTTGAGCAAGTCTGACCTCAGTAAGCTGAACTTACCTCATGAGCAATAAATGTAACATGAAAATAAGGAAATGGTCAGTAATACTGGCTCTGCCCATCTCACAATGTGCTTGTGAGAAAAGTAATTAATGAAATGTAAAGCATTATGTAAATACTTTATTACAGAATTTATGTTATTATTCAGTCATTTTGGTCATGTCCAGCTCTTTGTGAGCCCATTTGGGGTTTTCTTGGCAAAGATACTGGAGTGGTTTGCCATTTCCTTCTCTCATTCATTTTACAGATGAGGATACTGAGGCAAACAGAGTTAACTGTCTTGCCCAGGGTCACACAGCTACTAAGTATCTGAGGCCAGATTTGAACTCAGGAAGAGGAGTTTTCCTAACTTCAGCTCTGGCACTTTATCCACTAAAGCCCTTCATTATTTAACACTTTATTCATCATACAAATGCTATTATTATTTTTCCTTGGTGATCTGATTTATATTCATGATTTCAATTAGAACCTCTATATAAATAATTTCCAGATCTATTTCTTTATCATTGGCTCTTCTCCCTCACTACAGACTAAATTTCCAATCGCCTGCTCTGCATTCCCAGCTAGATTTTCTTCTAGCACATCAAACTCAACATGTTCGAAATTGAACTCAATATCTTTGCCCCCCACAAACCTGACTGTCCTGGTTTTCCTGTTTCTGTTAATAGCACCATCGTCCTACCTGTCAACTAAGTTCTAAATCTTGGTGCCATCTTAAGGTCTGCCCATTCACTCATTTCCTCATTTTACCAAGTCCTGTCAGCTCTGCATTTAAACATCTAGCATACATGTCCCCTCCTTTCCATTCTCACCTTAATTCTCTGCCCCTTCCTCAGTTCAAACTTTCATGACCTCTCACCTGAATTATTGCAATAACCTTCAAATTGACCTTTTTCTTCCAAATACTCATACAACCTACACTTAACACTATTGTCAAAGTAATCTTCCTTAAGAAAAGCTCTGGTCATACCCTTCTTCTGCTGAAAAACAACAACAAAAACCTTCTATGACTCCCTGTTGCCTAATAAATAAAGTCTAAATTATCTTGCTTAGGGTTCAAAGCCAAAGATTTGACCCTGGGGCCATAGTTTGCAGGACTCCTGCTTTAAACCATCCTTGTCAGGTGAGTTGTTCTATTCTGCTTTCTATGATATGGCCTAAACTACCTTTCAACTTTATCTCTACCTGTTTTCCTTCAGACAGTCTACATCCTACTACTACTAATGATAGTCTGTATTTGCACCTTCAAGTTTTACAAAGCGCTTTATATAGATCATCTTATTTAATTCTTACAACAACCCTATGAGGTAGCAGGATTTGAACTCAGGTCTACCTCATTCCAAGTCTAGCACTCTCCATAATAGCATCCAGGGGTAGGGTGAAATGTATGTCCCTTCTTCTGCATGGTACTTTTGCCCTACCTCTTTTCTGAAACTGTCTGTGTAGAATAGAGATAGGCTGTCACAGATAAGCTTTATGGATCTCAAGTTCTCCAGACCAGAGGTTTTCTCAGTCTATCGCAGAATTTAGTACATTCTATGTTGTATAATAATAATTTGTGGTATAATTTCTTCCCTGTGGAAACTGACTCATCTATGAACAGGAGCCAGTGTTATAGGGGATTATTTTATTGAATATTCTTATTAATAATAACATTTCTACGGCAAATTACAAGCATTTTACTTTTGCAATACTCCTATGAGGTAGTTGGGGCAAATATTATCATTTCCATTTACAGGTGAGGAAACTGAATTCCAAAGAAATAAAGGAGAACCATATTTCCTAGTTCAAAACCCATCCCTGACACTAACTGTGACTTTGTGGAGCTATTTAGCCCCATTGGACTTCATCTGTAAAATGAGGGTTAAACTAGGTGTCCTCTGAAGGTGGCTCTCTGTCTATGAACCTCTGATCTCAGGACTTACCCAGGGTCACACTGTTTTCAGTGTCATTGCCAGAACAAGGAGCCAGGTCTTCTGATCCCAAGATCAGATCTCTTTTTCCATTGCTGTTTCCAATCATTGTAGCCAGGTTAGCAAAGCGACCATCTGCCTGGATGGCCTTGTAAACTCAGAAACTTATTGTGGAATTACAAATGGTGTCATTAAAAACAAGAGTCAGTGGCTTACAGTATTTTTGCCAAGTTTTGGCCTGGTGGTCCTTGAAAGCCAGAGAATATTCAATGATTTTCACTTAATTCAAGCTCAATCCATGAAACTGTGCATTTTGTAAAAAGCTGAAGTAGGAAGAACAGAACAGAGCAGAAAACCATTTTCCTTCAACACCAATGGCAGCTGATTTCCCTGGTCACAGCTCATTCCTCTTCCCTGGCACCCCAGCAATGCCAGCGCCTTTCTCCTCCACAGCTGAGCTGTTATGTTAGCTCTTACCTGTAGGGATTTCCCAACTCAGAATGATTCCAGACTGAACAGGAAAGGAGGTTGAGGGAACATTGCCCTTTTTTCTGTTTATAACTTTTATGGCATTTCTCCCCAGCGTGTGATATGTGCGTGGTTATATTTTATGAAACTTTTATGAGAGCACTTCATTTTTGTTCTCCTCTGTCTTTTATGGTGGGCTTACTGCTGCTATTTTTCTGTAACTGAGATTTCATTTTTTGAAATTAAATTGTGATTGTAAAATGAGGCTCTTTCTTCCCAGAGCTGCATTCATCTGTGTATGTAACTTCTTCTGACTTATGGGGAAGTGACTCCCACATCAGAGCTTCAGCAGTGGGCCCATAATTTGCAGGCATCAAACAGAGCTAGTCAGCTTCATATTGCAATGCAAATCATAGTACCCAGGGAACAGCAATATAATCTCCCAGTTAAGCAAGAAGGTAAGAAGGAGAAGAAATTACCATAATGGGCCACAGAATAGACGCTAGAGAAATCACAGAAGCATGCACATGACAGATTTCACTGGCTATCTAAAGACAGACTTGCTGTAGTGTGCAAATGTGCTTTCCTTTGTACACAGAGATAATGGCATTGGCCCACCTTTAGTAGGACCTTTGCTTGCTGTGATGGCATTGACAGAGTCATCCAGATTGTTCCACCTACTTCTTTTTGTGGGATGGTTCAGGGTGAAATATCTAGCCGTGGATTAGTGTGATTTTTTATTTTTGTTTTCTTGAAAGCTTATGGCCGATACTGGCTAGGGCTCAATCCCAGAACTTTGGGCACGTGAGCCCCATGCTATTGTCAGTGAAGTCACCTAGTGAATCCAAGTAGCTGCTTCATCTTCAAGGGAAGCAAAACTGTATGGCAAACTCTGAGAGAAGGAAATTTAGGATTGTTGAAATTCAGAGCTGGAAGGGACCTTGGAACTCAACTGGCTTCACCTCCCCCCTTCTCTTTCCCATGCTCCTCCACTTCCACCATATTTTAAAGATCAAGTAACAAGACCAAAATTTTACCAATATCTACGTGTAACTGAAATGACTTGACTAATTTCTCACTCTCCCCTACTCCCAAATTAACTGGTTGTTTTGTTGTCATAAAGATAGAGTGGGAAGAGAATATCATCAGGTCATTTATGATGAATTTCTGAAACAGGGAATCTTAGTTCTTAACTCATGGAGAGAGCATAGAATAAAGAAAATCTATGCCTCGTGTTTACTGCAAACACATTTAACCTAGTACATGTTACACATGAAAGCCACCAGCGCTATGCAGGGCCACACTTGAGGACCTAGAGGGGCCACATGTGGCCTTGAGGTCACAGGTTCCCCACCCCTGGTAGAGCTTTCCTCAGATCTCCTTTCATTATTTGAACCATTATCTCCCTCTCTTCTGATCTCATATAGCTCTTAGTGGGCACATATACATTTATTATCTGACTGTATAATATCTTTGTGTTATCTCCCCAACTAGACTGTAAGCTCCTTGAGAGCTTGTCACATTTCTAAGAGAGCTCATGTCATATTTCTATAATGAGATATGTCACATATTTTAGGAGTGGATTCATCAAGTTACCTTCCTTGAACCTCAAGGTAGTTTCTATCCTCTGGAGACTTAAACTTATCTGTGTGTAATATTCCTCCAATAAAATGCAAGACTCTTAAGGGCAGGAACTATTTTGCATTTTGTCTTTGTATTCTCAGTGCCTGTCATAGTTCCTTGTATATAGTAGACACTTAATAAATGATTGTTGGATGGGTTCGGACCTGCCCTAAAAAGGTCAAGAGGATTGAAAGTGTATATTGACCAAATTATGGTCAATAGGATGGTCATCCCAGTGAGTTAATCTATTAGTATTTACCTTGGGAAGACACAGAAGAAGGAAATTATGCTGAATATTATTTCATAAATGTTACAGTTCTTTCAGTGGTTTCACATTACTCAACGCCTAAAACATCAATATTCTTGTGGTGATATTATATAGCTATGAATCATGGAATAACATTGTCTCTCAAGAATTAAAATTACAAATGGCCTAAAGGTCATTAGAAAGATGCATGGTGGGTTCTAGTAGGCAACCCATAGTAGGCAAGTATACATTATCAAAGATAACTTGCTCATCTGAATTCCTCAATAAACTGGCATAAAAAAACAAGGACATATATGTAAAAAAATAAAGGACATGGGTTGGCCATGTAGCAAGTGTGAGGAATAAAGTATGGACAGCCTTAGTGCTATAGTGGTTGATCAATTAATAACAAGCATTTATTACATGCCAACTATGTATTAGAGTCATGGTAATACAAAGACAAAAAATAAAACAATTCCTGCTCTAAGGAAGTCATATTCTATCAAAGGAGGTAACATGTACATATATAATTACATAGAGAATAAATACATACAGAATAATTATAAAGGAAATATAATATAGTTAACTGTAAACTATTTAGGGAGTCCTGGTAGTTAAGGAAGAGGGATCAGGACAGACCATGTAGCACTTGTATAACACTTGAACTGAGTCTTGAATGGATAGGAATTATATAAGGTAGAAGTGGGAAGGGAGTGAATTCCAGGCATGGACAACAGCCAACACAAAGACACACATACAGGACTCAGAGTTCTATGAGAAAGAAATATCAAAGTCTGTTTGACTGGAGCATAGAGTGTTGTTAAGGAGAGTGATGTATAATGAGTCTGGAGAGATAAGTATGGACCCAATTGTGAAGAGCCTTAAAAGCTGAAGACAAGAGTTCATATTTGATTCCAGAATCAATAAAGAGCTACTAGTTTATTGAGTATGGGGTGATGTGGTCAGATTTGTGCTGAAGGAAACTCGCTTTGTTAGCTGTGTACAAGATGGATTGGAGTGAGGAAAGACTCGAGGTAGGGAAACCAATTAAGAGACCATTGCAATAGTCCATGCAAAAGGTGATGTGAGCTGAACTGGAGGAAATGGCTGTGGAAATGGACAGAAGAGGTCAGAGGTGAGATATGTCATAGAAGGAGAAATGGAATGATTTGGAAATAGATTGGATATTTGGGGTCAGGAGTTGAAAATAACATTGAAGTTATAAACATGGCAGACTGGAAGAATGGTGGTGCCCTTGACATAGATAGGGAAGTTTGGTAGGGGAAGTGCATTTGGAAGAAAGGGGGAGAATATACTGAGTTCTGTTTTTGACATCAGTTTGAGATATCTCTGGGACATACAGAGGTGATGTGTAATGAGTTCTGGAGAGAGATTGGAGGTGGATATAAAGATCTGTGACTCACCTGAATAGAGATGATCATCATGCAACCTGATGAGGTCAATAAGAACAAAGGCATAGATAGATAAGAGAAGCGGGACCAGGTCAGAGCCTAGGGGTATACCTCCAGCAAGGGGGCATGATATAGATGATGAGCCATTTTGTCTAGAAAAAGGCCTTGCTCATTAGGAAGATGTTCTGTGGACTTTAGAAAGATATGGACAAGAATAACAAAGGTTTGGATGAATGTGATATGCCCTGTTTAAAGGAACTACCCCACAACAAAGAGAACACAGATCCATTGCGTTATTGAAATATCTCTTACAGTTCTTCAGCATAAGTTCTTCAATACTTGTTGATTGAATACTTGTTGATTGAAAGCTACTGAGGCTTATATGTAGAAGTAGTAGAGAGTGACAGATAGATGATAGGTGAGATAGATACATGCTTGCATGTACGTATTTTATGGCATTTATACCTAGTAAATCATAGTAGTAAAATCATATAATATTGTTATTGTTCAGTCACTTCAGTCATGTCTGACTCATGATCCCATTTGGGGTTTTCTTAGTAAAGATACTGGAGTGGTTTGCCATTTCCTTCTCTGGATCATTTTACAGATGAGGAAATTGAGGCAAACTGGGTTAAGTGATTTGCCCAGGGTAACACAGCTAGTAAGTATCTGAGGCCAGACTTGAACTCAGGAAGAGAAGTCTTCTTGACTCCAGGCCTAGCACTCTATTCACTATATCACCTAGCAGCCCCATATAATAATAATTATACACACACTCTCACACACACGTATATATATGTATGTATGTATGTATGTATGTATGTATGTATGTATAATGTTTTAGTTTCTTTTTTTACTACTATGGTTTTACTAGGGAGATAGAGATAGGTAAATAGGGAGATAAGATATCTCTAGGGAGATATAGATAGATACACATCTACATACAATATAGTCCCTCTAATTCCTTCTAATTACCACCATATATCATATATATGTATATTATATATGTTATACTATATAATAGCATAGTTTTCAGTACTCAAATCTATTTATACAATATATACACTATACTGCATATAGTATAATGTATGTATAGTTGGTGGTGGTGGTGGTCCCTCGTTCTCATTCTCAAAGAGAAGCAATGACATCATCAGGGTGATGTCCTGACTTGCAAGTGAATTGGATTTCAGTGAGGCAGAGCAGTACAAAGTCATCACTCTCTCCTTCCTAATCATCAGAGTCCAATGGCAAGACATAGGTCAAGGCAACTACCACAGCCTTGGATGCAGTGGGAGACCTTGGCCTTTTTAAGCTAAGGTCTTTCCCAGGTCTCAGTTTATCTGAGGCAATACCCACTCAGTGATTAAGGGCTAGGTAAGAGTTGAGACAAAAGACGGCCTACTTTGCCTTCACAAAAGAATCAGTCTGGGAGGGGAAGAGCCTCAGAGTTCCTGGCCAGAACAGAAACAATTGCTATTTACACTCACTCTGAGCCATTAAAACCCAATGAACAAGTGAAGTTTGGGCTATTATTGGCCAATCCATATATATAGTATACTATAATAAGTATAGCATAACATATATAAAAAGAGACTATATGTGTATACTACTGTATATATTACATATGTGTGTTTATGTCTCTATATCTATCTATATATCTATATCTATATATACACATACATACATATACACACACACACACATACACTACTATGGTTTTACTAAAAAGAAATGAAGTCTCCTTTCCTTTCATTCTCAAATTGTTCTGAGTTCTAAAACCCCCATAGCTAAGAATTCACATAGCTACTTAGCTATAAAGAAGAAAGAAGTTAAGAATATTGAATTGAAGAGTTATACCTAGGGAAAACAGCCATTCTATTCTTGATCAAACACATAGCCAGGACTGTTCTGGGTTTTCTTCCCCAACTATTTAGTAGCCATTGTCTAGAGTTCTCAGATAGATTATAGGAAAATCAAGTGAGCTTAAGTTATAGCTTTTCACAAATTAATGAATAGTATTTCATTCTAACTAGAAAGTGGGGCTTTGAATCTTTGAGTCTTAGATCCCTTAACCAGGAATACCTTGAATGCCTAGGGAAAAAGAAACTCTTTAGTTATTGAATAGCCCACCCTGAGCCAGTTTTCATATGTGGCTCCTCTCTGCTATCTGTTGCCACATTTTCTTGTCTTATGCCTTCCAATCTCCATGGTGATTGTAAGCTTCTTACTACATTAACAAAACACTCAATATTCATCCTATGTGTATTTTCTGGGAAGAAAATTGAGCAAGATACATATAAAAGTATGATGAGTTACATATAGGCCTCTTACCTTTATCTCAGAAGGAGTGTATTATGGGAAAGAATTAAATTATTACCAAAGCTGACCCCCCCCATCCCTCAAATATGAAAATCCCAACCTTTGGGATTTGTGCAGAAGTGGAAGGAGAAAGGGAAGTAAGCAAAGAGCAAGGAGGGAAACCAGAGGCAATTAACTAAGAATAAAATAGAAAGAGTTCAAGAGTAATAGCCAGAATAAAAACTGAGCTTGCAAACAAATAAAACAACAAAGATAATCATAAAGCAAAAGGAAGAAAGTGTAAAATTTCAAAGAGAGGGCAAAGCATAAAGAAGTATTATACTATGAAGAAAAATGAACCTGAATTTCCCAATAAAAAAGAGAATCTTGCAGACTCCCCAGAGATCATAGAACAATAGCAATTCCAGAATGGTTCAAAACAGAAATCAAATATTTAGAAGAAAATGTTAGGAATGAAATTGTAAGAAATCAGAACTCCTCAAGCAGAATTCTAAAAACACAGATGTCTGAATAGAAAAAAAAGATGTATGCATAATGGAGGATATAGAAGAAGAAGAAGAAGAAGAAGAAGAAGAAGAAGAAGAAGAAGAAGAAGAAGAAGAAGAAGAAGAAGAAGAAGAAGAAGGAAAATAAGGAAAAGGAGGAGGAGGAGGAGAAGAGGAAGATGACAAATATTGGAGGGGGGGACAGGGAGGCATAGTGCATTGTTGGTGGATCTGACATTTTGCCCTGACATTCTGAAAAGCAGTTTGGAACTATGAGCTATACCCAAAAGTCACTAAACTGTACATATCCTTGGAATTAACAATACTACTACCCTAGTCCTATACTTGAAGGAAATCAAAGAAAGAGAAAAAAAGATCCATATACACAAAAATATGTAGAGCATTTCTTTTCCTAATAGTAAAAAAAGGAAACAAAGATGTTATCCACCTATTGGGAATGGCTACACAAAATATACTATGTCAATTTAATAGAACATTAATATCATATAAGAAATAATAAAATGGACAGTTTCAGAGGAAACTGGAAATACTTATATGAACTGATACAGAGTGAATGAAGCAGAACCAGGAAAACAAATTATACAATGACAACATTACAAAGAAAAACCGCTTTACAAAATGTTAGACCTCTGATCAATGCAATGATAAACCATAATGACAAAGGACTGAAGATAAAGTGTGATGTTCATCTCCTGACCAAAATGTGATGGACTTAATGTACAAGGTGATACATACATTTCCAGATATGAGCAATGTAGGAAGTTATTTTACGGGACTATACACATTTATAAGGATTTTATATCTTTTTGTTGGTCAGTTGCAGGAAAAGTTGGAGGGAGAGGTAATAAATGAATTTTAACGTAAATTCCAAGTGGATAGAAAAATGAAAAGCAAAAGGCAACAATATTAAAAGAACACATGAATTCCATATAAATCAAAGTGACTGACCTTGGAGACAGAATGTGAAGATAACTGAAGAAGTATAAGTCTTCAAGAAGAACATATCAAATAAAAAAATCTAAATACAATACTACACGAAGTAATATGATTAAAAATGTCCAGAAATTTTGAATGGAAAAAACAGAGTACTGACTAGTCAGATTCATTTATTACCTCTAGAACTCATTTTGTAAGCTAAGAAATTTTTTTAGCACTTTTCTGTACCAGGCATATTCTTCAAATTCTAAGGCATGTGAATGTAGTTGTCAAATTTCATAATTTGTCTAACAAAAAAAAAATAGCAAGCACATAGGGGAAAGACTTTTAAATATGAAAGACAGGCAATTCATAAAACTCAGGATTACTTCATAGTCATGAAAAATCTGAAAAAAAGAATGAAATTATAAAATCAAAGGAACTCATACTGCAACCCAAAATAAAATATCTTGCAGGCCCAACTATAATCATCAACAACAAAATGGACCTTCAACAGAAGAGAGTTATCTGAGGCAAGTCCATAGGATAAGAGTAAATAGATAATAATTCCATTAGTACCTCAGCAAAAGTCCAGGCTATGGTAGAATAAGATAAAGTGATGGAAAAGAGGATTGCATCGGTCCTGGGAAAAGAAGAATGGTAATTATCACCTTAGAAGAGGAAAGAAAAGTGTACTATTAAAAAATATTTCTACAGAGGAGTTCCATTCCTTGTGCAAAGACATGGAGATTTTATGTGTTTTACCTGGAAGAAATTCACATCTTTTCTAAGTGTTGTCTCTTCCCACTTTATCTGCTCATCTCCACTAGCCATTGTCCAGTAGCTCTTCTCCATCTCATGACTAAACTTTTTGAGAAGATTATCTAGAGTTGGTGCCTTCACTTCCTTTCCTCTCATTTTAACTAACTCTCTACAGTCTGGCTTCCATTCTCATAATTCAATCAAAACAGCTTTTTCCAAAATTACTATTGATCTCTTAATTGCCAAATCTAATGACCTTTTCTCACTTCATCCTTTTTGACCTTTTTTTTACTATCAATTGATGCTATCAATCACCTCCTTAATGCTCTCTTTTCTCTAGGTTTCCATGACATACTCTTTCTTGGTTCTACACCTACTTCTCTGACTACTTCTTCTAGGTCTTCTTTGCTGGAGGTGTCCCCCAAGCCTCCATCTTGGACTCTGTTGTCTTTTCCTTCTATATTATTTTACTTAGTGATCTCATTAGTTCCCATGTATTCAATTTTCATCTTGATGTTAATGATTCTTACATCTATTTATCCAGCAATAACTTCTCTGATGAACTCCACTCTCATATCTTCAAGTGCCTGTTAGACCTCTGTAACTGGATGTCCTGTAGACATCTTAAACTCAACATGTACAGAACTGAATTCTTTATCTTCCTCCCTAGGCCCTCCCCTCTTCCTAACTTTTCTTTTACCATCAATGGTACTTCCATTCTCCCAGTTACCCAGGCTCTCTCCTCCCAGCTGTTGCCAAAACCTATTGATTACACCTTTGTAACATTCCTCATATGTGTCCATTTTTCTCCTCTGACACTGACGCTGCCCTAGTACAGGCCCTTATCATCTCATGCTTAGGCTATTGCAATAGTCTGCTGTTTGATTTCCCTGGCACAACAAGTCTTTCCCCATTATAGTCCATCCTCCACTTACCTGTCAAAGTGATCTTCCTAAAGCACAGGTCTGACCATGTTACCTCCTATATAATAAACCCCATTGGCTTCCTATTACTTCCAGTATCAAATATAAAATCCTCTGTTTGTCTTTTAAACCCCTCATAATCTGATCTGTTCCTACCTTTCCAATGCTCTTACATCTTACTCCCATTGTGTATTCTAAGATCCAGTGACACCAGCATCCTAGCTATTCTTCGGACAAGATACTCCATTTCCTGACTACATTTTCATTAACCATTCCTTCTTCTAGAAATTCTCCCCCTCTTCATCTTCATCTCCTAGATTCTCTGACTTTTTCAAGTCTCAGTTAAGATTCTACCTTCTGCAAGTTGCCTTTCCCAGACCTTCTTAATATAGTGCCTTCCCTCTGTGTTTATCTCTAATTTATCCTTGTATATATCTTGTTTTTACATAGTTGTTTTCTCATCTGTAAATGGGAATAATGTGATACATGCCCTATAGACATCTTGAGTTGTGGTGAAGATCAAATGACAAAATGTATATATAAATAACTATATAAATGTCACTAGTCATTATTGTTCCTGTTTTTATTATTTCTCTGGTTTCAAATTACAACTGTAGAGAGTCTACTAGCTCTCAATGAGCTCAAGTTACTAGGAGCTTCCCAGGGTATGAAAAGAACTGGCAGATGTAATTGCTAAAATTGTGGAGAATGGGAAGGGTGCCTTAGGATTGTAGAAGAGCAAATATCTTGTTCAGAAAAGGAAAGAGAGAGAATGCAAACTATAGTCCAGTGATCTTAACTTCTTTTCCCAGAAAACTCTAGAGTGTATTAAAAAAAAAATGTCTTGGGGCATTTATAAAGGAAAATAGTTATTCCCACAAATCAGTACAACTTTATCAAAAAATATGTCATACCAGAGTAATTTCATTTCCTTTTTTGACAGGGTTATTATACTGGTAGATCAGAGAAATGGTAGATATAATATACATAGAAAAATGTTTGACAAAATCTCTCATGCCATCCTTGTGGACAAGATGGAAAGATGTAGACTATATTGCTGCACATTTAGATAGCCTCAGAACTGATTGAAAATAACCATTAATGGGTCAATATTAACATGGAGGGAAGTCTCTTGTAGAGTGCTCAGAGGATCTGTCCTTGGCCCTATGCCATTGGTGATGATGAGGAGGAGGAGGATGAGGAGAGGAGGAGGATACTGGATCTCCCTATCTCCCCTAAGCTAGGAATGCAGGAGTCACTCATAGGTCTGATCCCACTGATGATCAGCAAAGAACTTTTTACTTCTTCCATTTCTAAGCTGGGATGATCCATTCCTCCTTAGGTAGCCAGACAGGCCTTTGCTCTTGGGGACACACCATATTGGTGCCAGACTTAGTGCAGACACCTGATAGATTTTACCCCTACTGCAGCTAAGAGCTCCCTGGCTCAAGCAACCCACCTGCCTCAACTTCCAGTACTGACCTTCTTGCTATTCCTCACATGAGTGACTCCATCTCTCAGCTCTAAGCTTTCTTCCACTGGCTACCCCCCATACCTGGAACTCCTACCCTCCTCATCTCCATTTCCTAGAGTCCCTGGTTTCCTTTATGTCTCAGTTAAAGTCATATCTTCTATTGGAAATCTTTCCCAGTCCTCTTAATCGTAGTGCCTTCCCTCTGGTCTTATCTCTAATTTGCCCTGTACACATCCTGTTTGTACACAGCTGCCAGAATGTTGTCTCCACTCTTAGACTGTGAGCTCCTCAAAAGTAAGGACTGTTTTTGCCTCTCTGTAGCCTTAGTGGTTAGTATAGTGCCTGGCACGTAGTAGATCGTTGTGCTAGTTGACTGCCTAGTAGAGGATTACACACATATGCATATCTGGCCATTCAACATTTTTTGCCAGTCAGTTGGATGATGGCACAGAGGGCATGTTTATCAGATTTTCAGATGGCATAAAACTGGAAAGAATAGCTAATATGTTAGATGACAGAACTAGGACCCAAACAGATCTCATCAGAAAAAAATTGATCAGCCTTTTCTAATATGATGAGATTTAATAGGAATAAATATGAAGTCTTTAGGTTCAAAATCAACTACAAAATCAACTAGACAACAGTACATGTGAGCTGTTTTGCTTTTGAATCTTTGGGTTGTGGGTACTGTAATCTCAATAGGAGTCAAGAGTATGGTATGACAGCCAAAAAGAACCCCAACTAACTAATGAGATCTTAGGCTGCACATACAGAGATGTGGTATGTAGAACAAGGGAGTTACTAGTCCTCCTGTGCTTTACCCTGGTCAGACCACTTCTGGATTACTGTGTTTAGTTCTACATGCCATATTTAGCGAGGAACTGACAAGCAAAAGTGTGACTTGCATGATGAATGGACTGGAAACCATTCCATTTAACAAACATTTATTAAGTACTTCCCACATACAAGGCAGAGATGTACATACCATAGTGGATAGAGAGCCAGTCTAGAAGCTAGAAAGACTTGGGCTTGAGTCCTGCCTTGGTCACGTATTGGGTGTGTGACCCTGGGCAAATTCATTTAATCTCTCAGTGCCTTAAGAAACTCTCTAAGACTATAAACTGGCCCCCTCCAAAAGTGCCAACCTGTACTGTTAAAAGGAATTTCCTTCGCCCAATAATTCCCTGTACCAAACAAAAGCTAGGTGGTGCAGTGGATAGAGCACTGGACCTGGACTCAGGAAGACTCATTTTCCTGATTCAAATCTGGCCTTAGATTCTTACTAGCTGTGTGACCCTCAGCAAGTCACTTAACCCTATTTGCCTCAGTTCCTTATCCTGGAGATGAAAATGGCAAACCCCTCCAATATCTTTTCCAAGAAAACCCCAAATGGAGTCACAAAGAATCAGACATGACTGAAAAACAACTGAACAACAACAACCAATGAAATCATATGTTCAATTGAAGAAATTAGAATAGACAATGAAGAAACAAAACTATCACACTTTGCAGATAATATGACGAAATATTTAGAGAATCCTAGAGCATCAAATAAAAATCTTCTTGAAATAATTAACAACTTTAGCAAAGTCATAGGAGATAAAATAAACCCACATAAATCATCAGCATTTCTATATATTACCAACAAAGCCCAGCAGTAAGAGATAGAAAAAGAAATTCCATTTAAAATAACTGTAGACAATATAAAACATCTGGGTTTATCTGCCAACATGAACCCAGGAACTATATGTACACAATTATAAAATGCTTTTCATACAAATAAATTCAGATCTAAATAACTGGAAAAATATTAATTGCTCATAGGTAGGCTGAGTCAATATGATAAAAATGACAATTCTATCTAAATTAATCTATTTATTCAGTGCCATACCAATCAAACTACCAAAAACATTTTTATAGCGTTAGAAAAAATAGTAACAAAATTAATCTGGAAGAACAAAAGGTCAGGGATATTAAGGGAATCAATGAAAAAAATGTGAAAGAAGGTGGTGTAGCCAACCAGATCTCAAACTGTCTTATAAAGTGGTACTTATCAAAATAATGGTACCAGCTAAGAAATAGAGAGGTAGATCAGTGGAATAGATTAGCTACACATTACATTATGGTAAAAGACCATAGTAATCTAGTATATGGTAAACCCAAAGATCCAAGCTTTTGGAACAAAAACTCATTTGACTAAAACTGCTGGGAAAACAGTATGGCAGAAACTAGGTATAGACCAATATCCCACACTGTATACCAAGGTAAGGTCAAAATAGGCATGTGATTTACACATAAAGGGTGATACCATGAGCAATAGGAGAGCATGGAATAGTTTGTCAGATCTATGGATAGGGAAGAATTTAGGACCAAAGATAATATAAAGAGCATTAGAAAATGTAAAATAGATAATTGTGATTATATATAAAATTGAAAAGTTTTTACACAAACAAAACCAATGCAACCAAGATTAAAAGGAAAACAGAAAACTGGAAGAAAAATTTTGCAATAAATATCTCTGGTAAAGGTCTCATTTTTCAGATATATAGAGAACTGAGTCAAATTCATAAAAATACAAGTCATGCCTGAATTAATAAATAGTCAAAGAATATGAACAGGCAGTTTTCAAACAAAGAAATCAAAGCTCTCTATAGTCATATGAAAAAATGCTCTAAATCACTATTGATTAGAGAAATGTAAATTAAAACAATTCTGAGGTACCACCTCACACCTATCAGGTTGGCTAATATGACAAAAAGGAAAATAATGGATGTTAAAGGGGTGTGGGAAAACTGGAACACTAATGCATTGCTGGTGGAGTTGTGAACCGATCCAACCATTCTGGAGAGGAATTTAGAACTATGTCCAAAGGGCTATAAAACTGTGCATACCCTTTGATCCAGCAATACCACCACTAGATCTATATCCCAAAGACATTAAAAGCAAGGGAGGGAAGGACCTATTTGCACGAAAATATTTATAGCAGCTCTTTTTGTGGTGGCTAAGAATTGGGCATTGCAAGAATGCCCATCAATCGGGGAATGGCTAAACAAGCTGTCGTTTTTGATTGTGACGAAATATTATTGTGCTATAAGAAATGATGAGCAAGATGGTTTCAGAAAAAACTTGGAAAGTCTTATATGAACTGATACAAAGTGAAGTGGGCAGAACCAGAAGAGCACTGTGCACAGTAACAGCAATATTGTCTGATGAAGAACTGTGAATGACTTAGCTATTCTCAGTAATGCAATGATCCAAGACAATCCCAAAGGACTCATGATAAAGCATCTGATCTGCCTCCAGAGAAAGAACTAATACCATCTGAAAACAGACTGAAGCATACTATTTTTCACTTTTTTTTACTCAAGTCTTCTTGTACAAAATAACTAATATGAAAATGTTTTATATGATTGCACATGTATAAACATATCAGATCACATACTGTCTGGGGACAAAGGAAGGGAGAGAGAGAGGGTTAGAATTTGGAACTCAAAACTCTTAAAAGAATGTTTTAAAATTGTTTTTTAACATGTAATGAGGAAAAAAGAAAATATTATTTTAAAACTGAAAAAAAAAAGAGATCACATGTTCAGTTCCTATGTCTAGAGGACCTCAGAATAGAGAGAAGTAGGAGCCAGCCTCTTCCCTCAAGCAGCTTACAAACTGCTAATATAAGGGGTATCAGTTATAAGGAATAGGGATATTTGGCTTGGTGAAGAGGAGGCTTAGGGAGGCCATGGTAGCCACATTCAAGTATTTGAACAATTATCAAATGGAAGAAGGATTACATTTACTCTGCTTGGCCTTAGAGAACAAAACTAGGAACAGCATTGGCAGAGAGGAAAGTTTTAGTTTGATGTAAGGAGAATATTCCTAACAATTTGAACTGTTCTTAAGTGGAATGGGCAGTTTGGGGAGGTAGTCAGTAAGTCAGTCAACTAGCATTTATTAAGCTATGTGCCAAACACTGAACTAAGTGCTTTGAATCCAAATAAAAGTAGAAGTATGACTCCTGCACTCAATGAGCTTACATCCTAATGGGGGAAGACAACATATAAAAGGAAGCTAAAAAAGGTGGAGAGGCGAAGGTGCTCACAGCACATGGCAGAGGGAGGTCTCTGCAGCCTGGAGAGGATTGAGACATGGACGGTCTGGGAATCCTTCTTAAATGGAGGTTTGGGAGGAACCATCCAATCACAGGTAGAGGCTGAAGGGGTAGAGGGTACTTCCAATGTGTGAATGCCAAGAGTGTGAGTCCTGAGAGTAGCCTGGAGAGGAATGAGACTCCTAGCCATTTTATTCCTCTTCAGGAGGTAGTAAGTTTCCCTTCATTGGAGGTCTTCAAGCAAAGCTAAGTGACCACTAATCAAGGATGTTATGGAAAGGATTCCTGTTCAGATGATTCTAACCTCTCTCCCAATTCTGAGAAAGAATTCAGTCGCACCACTATGTTTGTTTATGTTTGATTGCATTTGAATAGAATGACTTACTTAAATAACTTTTCGTGTTGTCTGTTCAGTATGTGGATCTTCTTAATTTGTATAGACTATATCCAAGAGTTCTGTATAAAACAGAGAAGGTCACTGGGCCACTCCTGTTTCTCTCCTGCTTTTTTGTCAACATTACTCTGGTCTTACGCCTGGCTGGTAGGGAGATATTTTTGTTTGTTTGTTCACAGGTCCAGCAGAATATAAAGCAAGGACTGTTTGTTTTCTACTTTGTATCCCCAGCACAGTGCCTGGCACATTGGGATATAGATGCTTGTTGAATTGATTAAATGCTGAACTGAGGTGAACTAAAACTGTGGCTACCAGCAAGGGTGAAATTCTGTGAATGGAAGATGGCATGGCCTCCTGAATACATAGCCCTGGCTGTGTGAGTTGCCTGGCCTATGAATACACTAGTGACTGAGTTCATTGGCCTTCAAGACCCATACGAGATTTTTCTGCTTCCACAAACATCTGCTCAGCTGGGCCTCCGAGCAGGAGTGTGGGCAATGGGGTGGCTGCCGGGCTCTGTGACTGCCCATTAGGAGCAGTAGATCATCTTACATTCCATTAAGCATGTTATTACACCCAGATGCTGTGGTGACAGGCACACAACAGCTCCCTATAATAATAGTAATTACTATCATCCCAATGTTTCTTTCTCGCTCAACACAGTCTGAACTTCTCGAGTCAGAAGACATTTGCAAGCAAAACTTATTAGAGTCTGGGATTAGAGAGATGGAGATCTTTTCTTTTGAAAAAAGAGGGAAAAATCCTGCCAGACATGTTGGCTTTCTTACAGGCTGCACTGACATCCTGTGGCCTGGTTTTGGAGAGTAGCAGGAACTGGATTGAGAAGCAAGTAGTGCCGCTCAATGTTTCCCATTCTGCTCACACTGAGCTCTCTCCCCACCTCTCTGCTGGCTTCCTCTCAGCGTCTTCCTCTAGGAAAACAAACACCTGCCTGCCCATTAGCTTAGGCTCACCCTGCTGCATAGCCTGCTGACAGGCAAACCCAATCTGACCACTTGAGTGAGGTTCTTGGAATGCGCAGGGAGAGTGGGGCCAGAAAAAGCTTCTTCCTGGTGGGGCAGACCTTGATGCCTTGATCAAAGACAGTCAGGTTGCTATAGTTCTTTATGGAATATGGAGGGTTTAAGGTTTGGAGGGGTTTTTTTAGTATTTATTTATCAGTCTCCCACTTGAAAGATCTAGAAGATTTGACCCCAAGTCCTTGAGTCGCAGAAATCTTCCCTAAAGAACCCCACTGGCTGCAGGCTAATTTCAAAGATAATGTTAGCGCACTGTCTTTCCTTGGCCCTGATCCTTTCAAGCATATATCGCCACTCTATGGTTGCATTTCACTTAGACTCCCCTGTGGGAATAACACCAATCTGCAATTTTTTAGGCCTTACCCATCTGCTGAATAACAGCTATTAGCTCTGGACTCTCGGCGTTTTTATGAGATATTAGTTCCAGGGTTTGTGGTTTGGCATAAGGAGCATATTATTCACACACAAAACAACTGCATTAAAATAACATTAAGAGTCTGGCTTCAAGTAACAAAACCTAGGAAGTTCAGAATTATGGTAGAAAGGCTGTCCTGAGTTCACCCTCCCTGTGGTGCCTGAGCAATGCAACTCATGGAATAAGATGAACTGGAGGATCCAAAGGTCTCTGACAGGCCATGGTCAGCCTGAAGGAAGACCAGGACAGGTGAGATTGATAGTCACAGTTGGAAGCAGGAAGAATAGCAGAGGCATAAATTCCTACTGCCCTGAGATTGTCCCCTTTCATATAGCCTTCCGGGACTTGGTCACAACCATGTGGTATAAGATAATAATGATTTGGCAATTCAGAAGAGCCATGATCTTTTTTCAGCATGGCTACCACCTTCACTGACACAGATCATAACCCCTTCATGCTGTAAGTTTCTGTGTCTAACAGAATTTATCAAACAATGGCCCTTCTTCTGATGAAGAGCTACCTGGTTTGGTCCTTAGGCCAAACTACACAGGACCATCATTGTTGGTAAGGTTGTTTGTAACATATAAAATACTTTATGGTTTGTAAAGTATTTTTCTGACAATAATGCAGTACTGCATCCCCATTTTACAAATGATGAAACTGGGCCTCAGAGAAGATGAGAGCCTTGGTCAAGGTTACACTGCCAGGGAGCAACAGGTCTGAAACTTCAAACCCAGATTCATTGTCCGGTGCCTTTTACGCTATACCTCACTAGTAACATGCTATTGGCCAAATGGTGGGAGGAAAAATCCACATATTTTGAATCATAATTGGCAAAGAAAACCTCCCAGTATAGCATGTCCTTTCTAGCATTTCAATGAAGGGTACTTGACCCACTTCGACTACATAGCCATCAAACAAATTCTATGAGGCATATGATTCTAAGACCCTCTTGTGGTCATATAACTTCCTATGTTATAAGGATCTTGCTTGGACTATTGAAATCATTTCCTAGTCGGTCTTCCTGCCTCCAGTTTTTCCTCTACATAGCTGCCAATTTGATATTCTATATGATATTTATATAAAGCTGCCATGTTCAAGAATAGTTCATGGCTTCCTGTTGCCCTTGGGGTTAAATAAAAGCATCTTTGTTTTAGAATTTAAAGCTCTTCAAAATCTAGTCGCAGCCTATCTTTCCAGGCTGATTTCACATTATTCCTCATGTATTTACCTTCCAACCAAACTGGCCTCCTTGCTGTTCCCTTTTACCATATTCCATCTCTCATTTGCATTCATTTGCATAGCCTGTCCCTCTTGCCTAAAATGTTCTCTCTTCTTCCCTTTGTTTCTTAGACACCTTAGTTTTCTTTAAGGGTCAACCCAACTACTACCCCCAACACAAGCCTTTCCTTTCACACTCTCCTCCCCCAACTAATTAACGTTCTCTTTTATATCTAAAATTATTATATGTGTAGTTTGTCTGAGTACCTGCTATAGAATGTAAGCTCTTGAAAACTGGGACTGTTTCATTTTTGTCTTTGTATTCCCAGTACCTAGCATATAGGAGGTGCTTAATAAATGCTTCTTAAGTTGAACTGAACTGAATTGTAAGGACTAAGAGTTTCTTCATCGAACATTTTGGAAAGTTCAGGGTAGACAGGTGTTTGACTGGTCGTATTACTGGCAATAAACTCAGGGAACCAGTCTGGTAAGTTTGGGAATTCTTTTTTTGAATAAGGCTTTTCTTTATTCTGGTTTAGACAGGGAGTGAGGCAGAGAAAAGGTTTACTTCTCCAGAAAAAAACAAAAACAAAAACAAAAAAACCAAAACCCTCTCTCTACTAGGGAAGGAAAACAGGCTTTAATTATTTCTAGTGAAATCAATAATTTGTTCTCTAAATTATGTTCAGGGGAGAAATATCTATAATTCCAGAATTCTCCAAAACATTTTCACTAAGAACTTCTGGAAACTTGAAAAGTGGCCAAATGCAATCAGAGAGCTCAGAAATGGGATAAGCCCATTTCCAATAAAGTAAATAACATCTCTGTGCAACAAATTTTAAACTGAGCTAAAGTAGTTCTCAGGCTGGCTGCCATATTTCACCCTAGAGGGAAATGCATTTTAGCAATGGAACAGAAGGTACAGTATCACTGTTTTAATATGTATGTATGTATGTGTGTACATGTGTGTAGATTTTGTATTCATCATTTGCATAATTTCAAAGAACTTTATTTGTATAAATAAAAATATGATATTAATGCACATTATTGCTCTATTCTAGTGGCTTTCCACCTGCTTCAGCCTATATTCTCTCATCACCCTCATAAAGTTCCCCAGGCTTTCAATTTTTCTATGCCCCCCACATTAACCTTTCACAAAGCTTAAAAATTCATGCAGATTTCTTTTTTCAGACACCATTTTTTGGTGACCCTTTATGGCCTGAGGATGAATCACAGAATCTCAAAGTTGAATATCAGCTACCTAGGGATTTAGTAAAATGCCTCAGTTTGGCTTTTAAGTGCCTTCACAACCTGACTCCAACCTATCTTTCCATACTGATTTAGTGGTGGTAGTAGTAGTAGTAGTAGCAGCAGCAGCAGCAGCAGTAGTAGTAGTGGTAGTAGTCATAGTAGTAGTAGCAGCAGTAATAGTAGTGTAGGATGTATATGTTTCCCATGTAGGTTATGTGTGTGTCCACATAGGTTGTCTAAATAGGAGGTAGTCCATGCCAAGCAAGTAAAAACACCATCAGGACCAGGGATGGAGGGTCAATGTGATCTAGTAGAGTATTGAACTTCTAGTCAGGAAGACTTGGGTTTGAATCCTGCCACAGACATTTCCTAGCTGTTTAAACTTGGGCAAATCACTTAAAATCTCTGTGTCCCAATTTCCTTATCTAGAAATGGAGCCTCTTAAAGGTTACTGAGTCCCCAGTAACCTCCAAGGTCCCCTCTTAATCTCTAAATCCATGATCCTATGATTGATGTGAATAAGGCACAGAGATGGGGGGGGGTAGATCAGGAGATTGCTAGTAGTCTAATTTTGTTACACTGAAAAGGTAGTATGCTTCCCTTTACTTTGCTCAAAATAAGTATATACAAATCCTTTGAGGTGTGTGGGATACAAGTCTCATTAGCCTCACTTTTCAAATGAAAAGACTGAGAACTATCTTGCCATGCGCAAGGCCAACAGCAGCTCCAAGAATAGGCCCCTCTACAAATCCCTAACCTAATGTTATATATACAAAATGTTTATTTCTTTGCCTGGACCTATAATTTCATTATTATAGGGAGCTCTCCTGTGGGGAAACTCCCTCCACCAATTCAGATCAGCAACTGTTTTGCAATTCACGATCTTAAAGAGAGACTGGGAGGTTAAGAGACTTGGCCAGAGCCACATAGCCAATATGTATCAGAGTCTGGGCTTGAACGCAGTTCATCCCCATGCTGAGACTGGCTTTTTATTCACTATGCTATCCTGCCTCTCTAAACTGTTTGGGAACTCTGACTAAAAATGCTTAAATGCAAAGATGTGATAAGTGGGAGAATGTTGCTCAGATGCCTCTGTCTCAAACGCAATGGAGGACACCTTTGGTTTGGGTATGCCCGCATTAGGCACCTGATGCTCAGCAGCAGACCCCACCTGCGTCTTTTGGAGTTGGAGGAGAGAGATCTATAGCACATCAATCAAGAAAGAAATGAGTTGGGGGGGGCTGCAGGGGGAGGAATGGTTAACATGGCCTTTTAAAAATTCAAAAGACAGACGCACACAGCTATAGTGACATCAGTGGAACCAGACATTTCAGGACTGGTGACAGACTTCTCATGGCAGATTTCCTGGAGGCTCTAAATAATACTGTTATGATTGGAACTTTTATTTAGCAGTTTGGATGAGTGTTAACTGTTACTTCACTTGAAGCAAGTTACACAAAATGCAAAAGAATTATCCATGCCCCTTTGTGACTCTTCTGGTCACAGAGGCCCAATCATCTCGAGTCAAGGTGGACTTCTGCTGCCAAGGCTCCCCTTTGTTTGCATCCTCTCTGATCTGGGTCTCATTTCAGATTCTCCTCTCATACCCCATCTCCCCCACCCCCCACCTTCCCATGGGAGTTCACCCTCTGTAAATGATTTTACCCCATGCAGAGCTGAGATGCTGAGTCATGAGAGATGTGCGTCTGTAAAGTCAAAGCAATCTGCCGCCAACAAAACAAATATGCATGGTGTCTGAGCCAAACATGTTGTGGTGGAAATACTTCCTCACTTTCCATGGGAATGTTTCTCATTATAATAATAGCTCCCACTGATGCTTCCCTTTCCTCATAACAGCCCTTAGAACTGGGAGGCAGGTAGTAGGAGGATTATTTTTGTCTTGGAGTCACAGTCACATAGGTAATAAATGGCAGTCTGGATTTGAACCCAAGTCCTATGACTCAACCCAGTGATCTTTTCACTGGATTGATGGTACATGAGTGTGTGTGTGTGTGTGTGTGTGTGTGTGTATGAGTTTGAAGGGGATTTGAATAGTAGAGAATGGTAAAATAAGAAGATTGACACTAGATACCAGAACAGTGGGAAATAAATTATGGGAATCATTTGGAATTCTTACTTCCTTATTTCCTTTTTTTTCTTTAGGTTTGAAAAAGATGAACTTTTAATAACTGCTTACATCAACCTGTTAAGTCATGCAGTTACAAAGTAGTGAGGAAAAAAAAATACATGAAATTTCTGTGATTTTTTTTTCTCCTAAACTCAAATACTTTGAAATCTATGATCACATCAAAAAGGGCATCTCCTCCAGTGATGTTCACAACTCATCTATACCTTCCCATCTTGTGCAAATCCTGTTCATGTCCTTCCATAAAGTGAGAGTCTTCCTTGACTTTTCTTGATGTGGGAAGGGCACCAATGGAGCAGGCCAGCTCACTGCTTGCTTTCAACACAGGACCAGACCGTCCTGTATATAGTTCTAAATCCCACAGGTGTGGACACAGCAAAGCATGAAGCCCTGAGTTATGCAATGGAGCAACACAACCTGCTGGGTCAGGTTGAGTCAAGAAATGTGAAGGTTCAGAAAATTAGATAGTGGACATCGGAAAACACCTGCCAGATTAAGTCACCAGGTTCATCCCCTGGCACCAGCAGGGGGCAAGACATTAGTCTCCACACACTTCATCAGCAGCTTCTCCTGGAGTTTAATAAACTCAGACAAACATTTAGACACCATGGAAACGGTGGCAATGTGGTCTGGTCAGTCAGGGCCATCCGAGGGAACTGAATATCATTGTTGATTTGACCCCACAGCTATGCCCTATGGCTGTGACTTTTCCTTGGGCGAAGTCAGAGATGGTCCATGAGGTTCCTTTGACAGGATAGACATCTATCTCTCTGTCCATCTGGGCTTATGTCTTGCAGAGGCAGGAGAATGGACCAGATGACTTGCCCTATTATCTTTTATTATTCTGCTCCTCTGCTTTCTGGCATCCTGGGGACTGAAATTCCTGCATTGGGTGGGAGTTTAAACTATTGACCTGGAAGGTCCTAACTGTAAAGATCCAGGATTCTTGTCTGAAAATGCCCTTGAGCTTTCAAGTATTACTGAATTACTTGTTATCACTACCATAAATGCTGAGACTGTTTTAAAAAGATGAACTGCTTATATGTTTTAAAATTATAGGCAGGAGACAAATTATCTCATTGCTTTTCTCTGGGCCACAAACTACTTTTCTGAAGAAGAAAGTAGGCCTTTTTCAGAAAAGGGCCACCTTCTAACGTTGGTCAATACGTATGCAGTACCTACCTGTAGTGCCTTTAGGACAGCTAGGGGGCGCAGTGGACAGAGCGCTGTGCCTAGAGTCAGGACCTGAGTTCAAATTTGGAATCAGACACTTACTAGCTATGTGAATCTAGGCAAGTCACTTAATGCTGTTTGCCTCAGTTTCCTCATCTGTCAAATGAGCTGGAGAAGGAAATGGCAAACTACTACAGTGTCTTTGCCGAGAAAACTCCAAATAGGGTCACAGAGTAGGACACAATTGAACAACATGGTGCCTTCACATAGTATGTGCTCAATACTTGTTGAGCTTAGATGAGCTTGTAAAAGCTCATTTTACAGAAGAGGCACTGAAGCAAGCATGAAGTGACTTGCCCAGGGTCACACAGCTAGTTGGTGTTTGAGGCTGGTTTTGAACTCAGGTCTTTTTGATTCCTGGCCTGGCACTCTATCCAATATGCCACCTAGCTGCCTTGATGTATTTGGGGGGAGGTATATATGCCCTGTATTTAATTTTCTTTGAATATGTTGCATCTCTTCAGTTCAGGGATTCTTAACCCTTTCTTGTATATGTCATGGACTCCTTTGGCAATCTGGTAAAGCCTAGGGACCCCTTCTCAAAATAATGTTTTTCAATGTATCAGTTAAGATATATAGGATTACAAAGAAAATCAGTTAGATTTAATTGTGGTCATCAAATCTTTTTCTTAATTTCGTGGAACCCAGATTAAAGACCTCTGCATTAGTAGTATGCTTTAGGAATAGCTTTTTGAGGGCAGAGTCAAGAAAAATACCTAATTCTCACCATCAACTTTTGTTTTGTTTTGTTTTGTTTTTATTGGGATAGATACAGTGTGTGTATATTTAAAAACAAAAAATTTTCTTAATTACGTGTGTGTAAAGCTAAATGTCATTCACAAACAATTGAAATAATTTCTTTTAATATGTACACAATTCATCATGACCCTCACTGTGACGATGAACACCAGCAAAGGCAGTGTTTGGTGAGCAAGTTGTAAACACACTATCAAAGGGTGACAATGGAAACTCAGATCAAATTCCAAAGAAGGCACCACAGACTGTAGGCTACTAGGACTCATGGGAAGAACCAGTCTGTCTATTCTTCTGTCTATTCTAATTAGTACTGACAGATCAGAACAGTGGAGATCAAGTAATTAGTCCATAGCCAAGAATTTTCCTCCAGACTGTAGCTAACTCATTTCTGACAATATGTTGAAAGTGAAACGTGCTTTACATCCCCCCTCCTCCCTCAAATAATTTATGAATTTTTGCTATTTTATTAAAACACAAAGCTAGTCAACATGTTCAGAATGAGATATTCTATCATGTGCAAAGCATGCCGAATATGGCATGTAGGAGGAAGAAAGGAAACTTGGTTTGAATTTTTTAAAAAGATGACTGTTTAAAGGTACATAGGATGAAGTTTTTCTTCTAAAGATGAGAAAGAAGCTAATTATAAAATACAGAAAGTACAGACAATATTAATGAAGCCTGACAGTATTGTTTGTGATTTTTATTAACTAATTTTCAATCTTGAGAGATCAATGTCCTCATCAGAGCAGTCACCACACCCACTGGTTTTGCTTTTGGCAATGTTAGCTAAGGGACTTCAGGGCCAGAAGAGTGAAATTCACTTCTTTCTGGCTGGCTGTTTATCCTAGGTCAAAGCTGAGGCTCTCCTTCATGAGCCAAACATAGGTACAACATACTGTTGCTCCTGCCTTAATATCTTCTTTGTAGCTAGAATTAGAAATTGACAATTATTAGTCATTCATTCATTGCACAAGCTTTTATTAAGTGCTTACTATGTTCTAGGAACCATGCTAGGCACAAGGGATACACTCAAAAAGCTTTTGTTCTATTGAAATAACTCATAACCTACTTCAGTTATCCACCTGGAATGTTTTCTACACACTGAGCCATCGTTCTAAAGAAGCATAGGAGCATCAAGAGGGCTGCTGAGAGTAGCCTAAGTCTGTAATGCGGAGGCAGGAGCTTAGTATTCTGAGGACCCTGTGTGTCCCCACAAGTGAAACAAAGGAAAAAAGCTTCTGGGTTCCTAATTACCAAGGCCAAGTAGAACCACCATACTTGGGCCTGAGGTGCAGGTAGAGGATGCCAAAATAATGTTAAAGGGAACAGAGATGGAAAAGCAGCTACATTGGACTAAACATATTTAGAAAAGATCTGTGTGGGAGGTGTTACAATTATGAAGACATTGAGGGACTGATATACAAGGGACCTGAAGGAGGAAAAGATAACAAAGGGAGAGTAAAAATCCTGTGACCTTATCAATACTGAAAAAAGGTGAATCAGAGAACATAAGTAACTACTAGCATATAAGGACTATTATACAAAATTTTTATGAGAGTTATCTCTCCTCAAATTGAGGTTAACTTCAGTGAAGGTAAATTAGTAGGCATTAAGCCATATTTAAACGTGGACCATATCTCTGACATCTCACAATTAACAAAGATTTAGAGCATATAAGATCCTATTGTATTTATCGTTGGTTGATTAAGAAGAAGCATTTGATTTAGTAGAATAAAAGATGGCCTCACAGGTTTTTTGACAGCAAGGAATCTCCCATCCATATGTCAAAATTATTCAAGATTCCTTGAGGAATGTAGCAGTAGAAATAATTGTGCTCAATGACTCTCTAATAATGAACACCTGTTAAGGCACAAAGCAGGGAGAGCTGAACACATTATCTTTTCCTCCAAGCCCTCCCTCCCTCCTAATTTCCCCTATCACTGTTAGAGAGCACCACCATTCTCCCAGTCCCTCACCATCCTCCCAGTCCCTCAGGCTTGCAACCTAGGTGTCATCCTCAACTCCTCACTAACTCTCACCACCCTAAGTTGCCAAGGCCTTTGCAACATCTCCTGAAAATGCCCCTTCTCTCTTCTGATAATGCCTCAACCCGGTGCAGGCCTGCTTTCAAAGAACTCAGTAGTCTAATGGAGCAGACAACATGCATATAACTATGCATAAGAAAACTATATACAGGATAAAGTGGAGATAATCCACAGAGGGAAGGTTCTAACATAAAGAGGGATTGGGCATGGCTTCCTGTAGAAGGCGGAATTTTAGATGGAACTTGAAGGAAGCCAGAGAAACCAGGGGGTGAAGATGAGTGGGGAGAAAATTCCAGGCACGTAGGACAATCAGTGAAAATGCCCAGAGCCTGGAGATGGAATGTCTTATGTGAAGGACAGCAAGGAGACCAGTATCACTGGATCACGTACAAAGTTCATGGTGGGATATAAAATGTAAGAAGACTGGAAAGGTTGGGGGATGGGGGGAGAGCCAGGGTCATGAAGGGCTTTGGATGATAAACAGAAGAGTTTATATTTGATTCTGGAAGTAATAGGGAGCCACTGGAGTTTAATGACCAGTGGGTGTCAGGGTCAGACCTGTGCTTTAGGAAGATGATTTTGACAGCTGAGTATAAGGTGGATTAGAGTGGGAAGAGACTTGTGGCAGGGAGAATAACCATCAGGTTATTACAATAACCCAGGAATGAAGTGATGAGGAACATCTACTCCCTACTAATACTCAAGAATTATTACGAAGGTAAAATCAACAGGCCTTGGCAAGATGTTAGGTATGGGTGGTGAGAGCAAGGAGTCAATGATGACACCTAAATTGTGAACCTGGGTGACTAGGAGTTTGATGGGACCCTCAACAATAGGGAAGTCAGGCTATTCCCCTAACATGTACTCATGGTTTGGGGCCCCAGAAGGTGGCAGATTACTCTTATTACTCTCCATGTGTTCTGCAATCCAGTGACACTCGCCTCCTTACTGTTGTTCACATAAACTCCAGTGTCCTACACCTTGTGTTTTCATTGGCTGTCACCCATGCCTGGAGTTCTCTCCCTCTTCAACTCCATCTCCCCAATTCTAATGCCTTCCCCCTGCAGATTAACCTTAATTTATATTTATATATCTTGCTTGTACATCGTTATTTGCATGTTGTCTCCCATATTAGACTGTGAATTTCTTGAGATCAAAGACTATTATTTGTCTTTCTCGGTACCCCAAGTACTTAGCACAGTGTCTTATAGGTACGTAGTAGGTACTTAATAAATGCTTGTTGATTGAGTCTTATTCTCAGAGTTCTAGGGGGTTAACACTGAGAGGCTTTATTTCCAGTAGTGTCACTTATGAGCTCCTTCGGCCAGATGGACTTAACTAATGTTGAGCAAAAGTATTTCCTAAAGTAACATAGTAAGGATGGTTGGTATAAACATGACCCCCCCCAAGAAAAAAAACTGGGGCACACTATCTCATAAACACACGTGGGTCCTTGGAAGGAGTAAACTCAAATTTAGAGTATAAATGGTAGTGAGAGACATATGTAGGACACATGTATATCAAAAAGAATTAACTCACAGCTCTTGGCATTTTATGGCCTAGAAGTCTTTTCTTGAATCCATAGTTAACATTCTTTTCTGATGCAGAAGGGTCATGCTCCCGAAAGTGGTCACAAACCTCAGGATTATCTTTCTATTTCTGTTGCACATGCTTCTACTACCATTGGCCACTATCACGTCAGGGAATGCTACTACTATCTCTGATGAATACTGCTATTGTTATCATTCAGCTGTAACCATTCTGATAAGTATTTTGGATCTCCCAGACTCACAAGGTCTGCTAGATTCTTCCATCCCAGAACACTCATCCACCTAAGATCAGAAAAGAGTAAATATAAGATACACAGATAGCCATGTGCTCATAGCTGCCACGGACAGCTGGGAAACATGGCACTTACCCTTTCTTTACCTAACTCCTGGAGAAGTAACTCAAAGCAGCCCTTACCCTTTAATGCCAAAAGGAAAAGCCATGTAAAGACAGACAGTTCACCTCTTTGGTGTACACATTGAGTTCTGGCTGAGGATCAAATGAGATAATATTTATAAAGCACTTAAAGTGGCTGGTATATAGTAGACATTTAATAAATGCCTATTTCCTTCTTTCCATATGCTCAGCATGACTATACTTCCCATTATTAGCTTATTATTTTTGGTTTTACAATTTTAACTTTGAATTTGATAACCAACAAACATAAACTTTCCAATATATAAAGAACAGAAAAGAGGAATGTGTATGAAACTGAGCTTCTATTTTATAGAAGCCCATTGTTTTTACTTTAAAAAAAACCAGAAGAATTTATTGGATATTGTGAGAGGCCCTTTCACAACTATTTTTCTTAAGTTAGAAAACTGTTTCTATGCCTTCTTTTCCTCCACAGTCTCTCAGGAAATGGTAAGTTTTTCCACTTTTTTTTTTACTCCTAAAGAGTCTCTCAGGAGCTAACAGGTTTTTCCATTCCTTTTCTCTTTACCCCCAGCACTGTTCCCCGAAGAAGAATCTTTCCTGAGGAAAAGTTCCCCCACCCATAGAATTCCAGGACAAGAGGAACTAGCCCATGCTCAGTTTCTGAAAGCTCAATTGGTCAGTCTTCACCTTTCCATTCTACTCAACCTTTTTTTTTTTAAGACAAACACAAGCCAAGCCTGACCCCAGCTGCACATACTTAGTCTGGTCCTTGGCTCCATGCGTGGATTCCCTGTGATCATTCACACCCACTTTCCCTTCAGAATGACACACATCCTTCCTTGCAACTTGTTCAAAGTCTTTGGGGAACCACAGACTAGTACAAGTGTGCTATGGTGGGAAAAACACTGCTTCAAATCTTGTCTCTAACCCTGACTACCTGTGAGACCTTGGGCAATTCAGCCAACCTGTGTCTTCAATTTGTAAAACTGAACTAGATAGCTTCTGTTCAGGTTGTTGATCTAAGATGCTATGAACACAGGTGTCCAAGTCATCAGGAGATAGGGGAAGATATGTAGCAACTAGGTGGCACAGTGGATAGAGTGCTGGGCCTGGAGTCAGGAAGACCTGAGTTCAAATCTGTCCTCAGATACTCCTTAGCTGTGTGACTCTGGACAAGTCACTTAACCCTAGTTGCCTCAGTTCCTCATCTGTAAAATCAGGAGATGACAAACCACACCAATATCTTTGCCAAGAAAACCCCAAAGGGGGTTACAAAGAGTCAGACGTGACTGAAATGACTGAACCGCAACATGTAGCTCTAGATAAGAAACACCTGAGGAGAGAAGCTATATTGGCTATTTTCTCTCTTGAAATCCTGGGTTTCCCTTAAGGCCCAGCTCAAGAGTCACCTTCAACAGTTGTCTTTCCTAGGAATCTTAGGGACAGCTCCAGTGGAATGGGATTTTTCTTCAAAGGGATAAAATTCTGTCCCTCCTCCAGTGTTTAAACCTTGTGCCTTTGACCATGCACCAGTTCTAAATAAGTTTTATGCAAAGTTTTCCTGTGGGCTAGAAATGATGATACCTCATCTGCCCCTGGGATCCTGTCCCCCAGCCCTCCCTTAGCCTGAGACTCCCAAACTGGGCTTGGGAGACTAGGGGCAGAAGTGGTTACTTGCCCTTCTTCAAAGAGGATGTTCAATCCTCAGAGCCTATTCCAGAACTCTGCTTCCTTGCCAGGGGGAGGTGAATGTCCTATCCCTGTTCCTCCCCTCTGCCATATCCACAGCATGCCTCCTGGCCCGGGGCCTCTTCCTCTAGGGATCTGTATATAACATTCTGTAAACATCCATTCCCCCGCACTCCCAGTGTGGCACAAACACTGTCCTACTTTACAGCCAAAGTGTAGCTCCTTGTAGCCTCTCCAGCTCCTTTGGTTTGGACAGTGAGTCCAGTGCTTGGTTCTTCTATACAGTCAACTCTCAATTTCCTGCATTAACTTGAAGGGTAATGATTATCTACAGTAGTAGATAATGCCCAAATAATTTTTATTAAGTAGCACAGACATTATTATCTCCATTTTACAGGTGATAAAACTGATGCATAGAGAAGATTAGTTGAGCATTGAAGGCCACATAGCCAGTGAATGGTCAGGGTTAAAGCCAGACCTTGTCCTAGCCTAGGAAAAAGGCTGGAATTTAACTTTGCTGCAGAGAAGCCTCAGAGGGGATCATTCAAATCAATGCAAATTTATTGAGTACCTGTCACTAGCCACCGTGAGGAATACCAAAGGGGTAGAAGATACTCCTCCTGAGGAGTTGTGGATAATGGAGAGTTGACTGTATTTTTATCTCCTCCTCTTCTTTTTTTCTCTCCTACCCGTATTTTGTTTGAATCTATTCACTGGTCTTACTTATACCAAAGGGAGATGTCATTAAAGATCATTATTTCTTTAAAAAAAAAAACCAGTTGCCTTTCCTAATCCTTCCATCTGATAGTGTCCTCTTACTACAAATGACCTCATTCTTTTGGTTTATATTCTGAATATACTTATTCATTAAATAACACATTTTTGCCTCTATTAGAATATAAGCTTCATCTCAAGCACTTAACACAGCTCCTGACACAAAGTAATTACTTAATAAATCATTCTTGACTTAATGCTTGTTTGGACTGATTTCTAGTTTGGGGACCCAAAAGGTTACTAACACTAGTTAGTGTGCTAGTTTGGGGTTGCCCCTCATCACAAGACCTATCATGTTATCAATAAATTGCTCTTAGTCACACAATAGAAGGGAGAGAGCCTTTTATCTGGGGTCAAAGGACATGGGTTCAAATCACACCTCAGGTGTGATTTGGGCATTTACCTCTTTACTGGCCATTAAGCAAGTCACTTAATCTCTCTGGGCCTGTTTCCTCATGGATGGACTGACCTAGATGGTTTTTAAGTCTCTTCTATTTCTAAATCTATGATCTTATGATCCTGTAAAGTACTGAACATATGTGTCCTCAGGCCTACTATGATGAAATGTCCCAGTTGCAAAGGAATTTTAGTTGCATAGACTTGGATCCGCAGCTAGGATCAACTTACTTCAATAATCTCTAATTTTATGGGAGGTGGAAAATGCTCCCTCCGTGAATGCATATAACAATTTCTTTATACTTTCAGCAATTGCCTTCCTGAGCTGCTGTGGCCCAATCTGAGCCTTAGACCACACTAAACACAGGAGGTAGGTGTAGGTACCACACCAGCCTGCAAGTCACAGCTTTAAATTCTCATCTCTGCCTAGATGCATCATATCGTTTGACTTTAAAACCGTACAATGCCTATTTCCTTCAAATTTTTTAAAGTTAGCAATTTATTTTTTTATTTGTATCCTTTAAAATAATTTAGGTGTTATTCTCAAGACAAAAATAATATCAACATCTTTTTATATTTTCTAATATAACCATATAAAATGATAATAATATTATTTTTTGAATAATTACCAGAATCTAATAATTAAAACTTATAAAGCGCTTTAAGGTTCACAAAGCACTTTATAGATACTGTTTCAATTGAATCTCACAACAATACTGTGAAGTAGGTGCTATTATTGTCTCCATTTAACAGCTGAGGAAACTGAGGCCACCAGATGTCAAATGACTTGCCCAGAGTCATACTGCTAGTGTTTGATGCAGTATTTGAAGTCAGGTCTGCCTAACTCCATGTCCTTAACCTAGCTGCCTATGAATAGGAGTCTTTCAGTCTTTTCTTCTCACTGGAAGAATCCAAGTACAGTTTATAGGATGGCCTTGCTCATTTCCACAATGGTGGATGAGTTAGTACGTGTGTGTATGGGGAGGTGTCACCTGTTCAGAATATATGTATAAAAACTTTTGGTTTCAAAATTTTGAATTGAGTGAAGAGAAACTGTGGTCTTTCAGAGAACCAAGGGAAATGAAACTGACTTCAGAGATGTGGAATGAATGAGCACATAAAAACAAATGCCCCAGGAAGCCACTTTTGTGTCTTAGTCTGGATAGAGGCTCAACAAATTATTCCACTAAAAATCCAGTGTAATTCAGTGTCACCAGAGGGCTTGGAGCTTGTGTGCTCCCACATCAAACATCCTGGATTCCTCTCTGCCAAAACAAAAGGCTGTTCCTTGTCCTCATCACAACTTGTGACCACTCACTCTGAAACACCCTCCGCAACCTTAGCTTCCAGGATACAGGATTTGATTCTGGTTTGTGTTCTGTTTCTTTGGGTATTTTTCACTGGCCAACCTGAATCCCTTGGGGTTCTATCCTTTCTCCTACACCATGAAATTGAGCCATATTATTTGATCCCATGGATTCAATTAATTTTTCCTTGATGTTGGTTTTCCCTTAAATCATAATTCCTCATCACTGACATATTTCACTGGAGCAAATCCAAAGAGAGGCAACCAGGAAAGTGAGGAAGAAACCATGCCAAAAAAGAACTGAGGCTGTAACCTGGAGAGGAGAAGACTTGGGGAAATAGGTAGGCAGAGTGGATGTCATTCTTGTATTCAAGAATTTGAAGGACTATTACATGGGGCAGGGATTATATTTGTTTGCCTTGTGGTGCCAGAACTAGGAACAATGAGTAGAAATTCGAGAGGCCTAATTTGGCCCAACAGAAAGAGCATTCCTTAACCATTAGAACTATCCCAAAGTGAACAGACTGTCTCACAAGAGAGTGAGTTCCTCCAAGACTGCTCGATCTGGAACAATAAAGGACCAGGTTTGAATCTTGTCTCTGCTACTTATTGCCTGTGCAGACTTGGCTAAGTCAGGACCTTTCTGGACTTTAATCTTTCAAGGTTAGATGAGATGATCTCAAAGGTCCTTTCCAGCTCTGGATCTATGATATCACAATGAGAGGAGAGACGAGCCAGGATATTAGAGAAGGCCCGCACATGTTATAGTTGATGTACTCTGAAGTCCTTTCTACTCTGCCACTTGTGTGATTTCTGAGATGTGTCCCTACAAACCTGGTTGTCTTTCCTCCTCAGTTTGGCCTCATATATCTGATTTAAATGAAATATAATAGAACCGAGTTACTCATCTTATGCTTTCTTCCATCAATCCTTCCTTCCTTCTCCTCCCAGTAGATAGTGCCCCAATATTTCCTTCTTTGTCAGACACCAGCAGGAAATCACTTTTGATTAATTACCATCTTTTGACAAGTACTGGTCCCTCTTTCTGCTCCTCTCTGGCAAATTTATGTAACAGCATCTTCATCTAACAATCATACTTTGATTAATAATAATAATAATAATAATAACTCACATTTATGTAATACTTTAAGGTTTATAAAGTATTCACTTTATAACTTCAAAAAGTCATATTTTAAATGAAATATAATATTATCCCATTGACAGGTAGAGAGTTGAGTCTCAGGCAGGGTAAGTGAGTTACCTGCAGGCACATAGTAAATGAGAATTCAGGTTGAAATCCAAGTCTTCTGCCTTCATGTTTGTTGCTTTTTCTACTATACAATGCCTTCTCCCATTCCACATTCTATACCTATAACAGTTCCCTTACATTTTATCAACATCTTTCCCTTTCATTTTTCAAGTAACTGTTCCTGGAATTTATTTATTTGGAGATAGTTTCTTGTAAGGACTTGAGAAATAAACTAGTGATTTTTGCAAGAACCCCATCCTACTTTACTAAGGCAGTAACTATAACTCACCCTTTATTACATGCTTATACTTTTGTTTGCACATAGTTAATGTATATCATCCAGGACCCTATCACTTATGGGCTCCAAGGAAGCTACTCCAGATTTCAGAAATTTTGAGTATCACCATGCACTCAGAATCATAGCTCTAAAGCCCACTGATATGTTTTCTTTTTACTAGAGCAACCAATGAACACAGTCACTTAAAGCCAAAGATATTTAATCAAACAACCTAGAAAAATAAGCAATGGGAAAGATCTCTCTATTTGCACAGGGGTGCACTCTCCCACAGGTCACCACACCACTAGGTAAATACAAGACATGTGTGACCAGGAAATATACATGGAGGTGTACACAAGTAGGAAATATATGTGGCTAGGACATTTGTTGGCCAAGTTTCTCCTGATATCTAACTGCTCCCAACTGTCATCACCTGATCTTCAGCTGCAATGTGGCTTCTAGGTCTATAGCTTATAGTGATGCATTCAGCCAGTTAGGTCACTTGCTCTTAGGAAGTTTAAAATTTTTTCTTCTGAGTCCTTTCTCCTAATGTCAATTAGGCCCTTTCCCTATGAACTCTTATTTGATTTACAGTAAGAAAATTTCTTTCCATTCTCATGATACCAAGCATAGTTTAAGCAAATCACAAGAACTTGTTGGAAAAGACTGAAAGAAGATGATGACCTTTGTCCTATTTCCCTTTTGTTTTGCATTCCTACCATCAACAAAATCACGGTTTTCTCTTCCATTTTTAAAATGTATTTTGTAGTTTCCAGAATTGACTGACTAAATCAGTTAACTACTTTTCATGTCCATTTGTATTCTCTACCAAGTGCTTTAAAGACTTAAAGATAAAAAACATATTACCATTGAACTTTCAATGATTTAATAAACCTAGTATAGTAGGCAGCTCCCAAAGGGTTCACAATTCCCTCTCTGTCTTTCCTCCCTCCCCTTTTGCTCATAAAGCCATGAAGCACTGGGGTGGAAGTTAAGGTGAAGCTATAAATGTTAAGGAGGGCCACAATCTTGCCTTTCCTCTTGGGAAAATAGCCAAGTGAAGAATTTTTTCTGCCAATAGTTGAGGAAATTTTGCTTTGATCTTCCCCAGGAGGTTTTGCTATGGTCCTCTCCTTAGCAAAATAACCAGGAAGAAGTTTTTCTTGTCACATGATAGAGGAACAATAATAATAACTGACATTTATATAGCATTTTAAAGTTCACAGGGAATATATATATATATATACACATATATACATACATATATATGTGTGTATATATATATATTATATATATGTATATACATATATAATTTTGATCCTTGCAACAACCTTATGAGGTAAGGACTATGGGAATTATTCCAATTTACAGATGTGTAAACTGGGGCCAGAGGGACTTATTGAGCTGCCTACGGGTAAGGGTCAGATGTGGGATTTGATCCCAAGTCTTCCTGACTCCAAATGAGTGATTCTTCCTATTACTAAAAACAGGAAGCAGAGAAACGTGCCAGGAACCTGTATAGAAATGGTAAGAATGGCTGCAGACCAATTTAGAACTATGTGCAAAGGGCAATAAAATGGTGCATACCCTTTGATCCAGCAATACCACTACTTGTATCCCAAAGAGATCATAAACAGGGGAAAGGACCTGCATGTACAAAAATATTTATAGCAGCTCTTTCAGTGGTGGCAAAGAAATGGAAACTGAGGAAATGCCCATCAATTGGGGAATGGCTGAACAAGTTGTGGTATGTGAATGTAAAGGAATACTATTGTGTTATAAGAAATGATGAGCAGATGGATTTCAGAAAAACCTGGAAACACATATATGAACTGATGCTAAGTGAAGAGAGCAGAATCAGGAGAACATTGTACACAGTAATAAAAACATTGGGCAACAATCAACTATGATAGACTTAGGTCTTCTCAGCAATACAATGATCCAAGACAATTCCAAAAGACTCATGATGGAAAATTCTATCCATATTCATAGAAAAAAAAAGGAGTCTGAATGCAGATCAAAGCATACTATTTTCATTTTTCTTTTGTTTTTTGTTTTTTTCCTTCTTATGGTTTTTCCCTTTTGTTCTGATTCTTCTTTCACAACATGTTTAACATGATTGTACATGTATAACATATCAGATTGCTTGCTGTCTTGGGGAGGGGGGAGGGAGGGAGATACATTTGGAAATCAAAATCTGACAAAAATGAATGTTGTAAACTATCTTTACATGTGATTGGAAAAAATAAAATACCATTAAGTATTTTTTTAAAAAATGGTAAGGATAGGAGCCAAATAGAGAGGGATAAATTGCAGAGATGAGCAAGTCATCCCACATTCAGATTTTTTCCTTCACTGGAGAGAGAGAGAGAGAGAGAGAGAGAGAGAGAGAGAGAGAGAGAGAGAGAGAGAGAGAGAGAGAGAGAGAGAGAGAGAGAGAGAGAGAGAGAGAGAGAGAGAGAGAGAGAGAGAGAGAGAGAGAAACTCATGCTTTTACTACCAGATTATGTGAGTTTGAGAAGAGTGAATAACCACTTTAGAGGAGAAGTGGAAGGGCACTATCTAGGTTTGTTCAAGAATGTGGCTGATGTTGTTTTGGTTATTTTAAAGTTCAGTTCTTTCCTTACTAAAAGTTTACTGTTTTAATGCTGTTTGTTGCCCAGGTCTGTTAGCATAGTATGCCACTAAAAAATGAAACTTGATTGAGCTTTGTGGGCTGGTAGAAGCAAAAAGCCCAGATAAGTCAATTGCAATTAAAAGACCATATGACCCAAGCCCGAGTTTGTGCAGGCTGGAGCTAGGAGTGTATGTTGGGGAAGGGAGGGGAGGACGAGGGAAGGATACCCACAGGCTATGCTAGCATCCATCATCTTCAGAAGTATTGTGTAGCAGTATGGGACTTAGAGTTAGGAGGATTTCAGTTTCTTCATGTGCCTGAACCCAAGTTTCTTCATTTGTAAAATGTATGCATTACCATCTACTTTGCACTTCACCCTGAGGCCTATGAGTTTTTCTAATGCTGCTGAAACCTAAGTGTGTTGTTTTCCCCTGTTAAAATATGAACTCTTTGATAGCAGGGGACTGCCTTGCTTTTCTACTTGGATTTATATTCTGTTTCTATATCCGAGCTTAGCACAGTGTTTTGCAAACAGCAGGAGCTTAATAAATTCTTCTTCATTCTTCAAATGCTTATTATTGAACTAGATATCTCTAGACGTCTTAAATTATTTTCCCCCTTAACTTCTCCCCACTTCCAAACTTCCCCATTACTGTCAAGAAATTACTATGACAAAGGCACATAGGTTGCACAGTGGATAGAGTGCCTGGCCTGGAGTCAGGAAGATTAATATTCCAGAGTTCAAATCCAGCCTCAGACACTTGCTAGCTGTGTGACCCTGGGCAAGTCACTTAACCCTGTTTGCCTCAGTTTCCTCATCTATAAAATGAACTGGAGAAGGAAATGGCAAACTACCCCAGTATCTTTGTCAAGAAAACTTCAAATGGGATCACAAAGAGTCAAATACAACTGAAAAAACGACTGAACAACAAATTACTATGACTATCATTTCTGTTACCAACCTCAAAACTTAGGTGCAATCTTTGACTTTTCACTCTCATTTTCCATATCCAATCTGTTGGTAAGTCCTGTTGATCCAACTTTTGCATTATCTCTTCCAAATGTTCCTTTCTTTCCTCTGATCACCTTACTCCTGAACTATTTAAAAAGGGTTTGATTGGCCTCCCTGCCTCAAGTCTCCCCTCACTCCAATGCAATTTTCACTCAGCTATCAAAGTGATTTTCCTAAAGGGCAGGTCTGACCATGTCACCCCCTAATCTCCATTCAGTAATCTCCAGTGACTCTATTACTTCCAGGATCAACTATAAATTCCTCTGTTTAGCTAAAACTATCATAGTCTTTCAGGTCTTCCTACATCATACTTCCCTCCACGTACTCGAACGTGACAATCCATTTCCAGACTCCTGGTATTTTTCCTGGCTGCCCCTCTACTCCGAATGTTTCCTTCCTCCTCTCTGCCTTTGCCTCCTCCAGCTCCCTTTGTATCTCAGCTAAAATTCCACTTTGGGTAAGAAATTTTTCCTTGTCCCCTTCGATGCTAGTGTCTTCTTTCTGAAAGTGCAGCCAATTTACCTTATATATAGTTGTTTGCATATCTTCTCCTCCATTAGAATATGAGCTCCTTGAGGGAAGGAATGGTTTTTTACTTTCTTTGTATACCCAGCACTTAGTACCACATCTGGCACATAGTAAGAACTTAATAGATACTTGTTGACTTTGTGACTTAACTTGGTTGTACCTCCTTCTCAGGAGTTCTGTGAAGATTAAATTATATATAATATTTTGCTTTGGAAACTTTAAAACACTATAAAATGTTATATTGTTACAGTAATTATTAATCACTTTTGTGATGATGGTGGTTTCCTCCTTGGGGTCTAAGTCACTCCTTGGTAATAAATTAGACACCAAGGTACCTTTTAAAGGCCGCATGGAACCTGACAATATAGAATGTCTTTAAAATACCAATGTAAAATTGTCTTTGCATGTAATTGGGGTGGAAAATAAAATATTATTTAAAAATAATTTTTAAAATAAAGTACTAAATAAATAAATACAAAGAATCCTAATTTAAGAAAACTTAATGTATGTATTTCTAAACTTATTTAACAAATAAGTAATGGGGAAAGGGAGGTTATATACCCTGCAGGGCTTCCCTGGAGCATTTAAAAATGGATTTCATCAATATAAAACTTTTTGGAATTACAACTATTGCATAAAACAACATAATGTGAAAAAGAGGTCATTAGACTGGAGATAAGAAGACGGCAGTTAGAGTCCTGACTCTATCACTAACTAGCTAGTTGTATGTTTTTGCATTAGTTTATTAACTGTTTCTGGTGTCTGTTTCTCTATCTGTAAAATTAGAAGATTGGACTTAATTTTTTTTTTTTTAGGCAATTGGGGTTAAGTGACTTGCCCAGGGTGACACAGCTAGTAAGTGTCAAGTGTTTGGTCTGAGGCGGGATTTGAACTCAGGCACTCCTGACTTCAGGGCCAGTGCTCTATCCACTGTGCCACCTAGCTGCCCCAGACTTAATTATTTTTAAGGTCTTTTCCAGATCCAAAATTCTTTGCAATGCCTGAAATTACATTAGAGTGTAACCACCAAGGAGCGGTGAGAATCTACTTCAATACTGAGCCTTAACGATGTTGATTCTTCCAAAGCACAGAAAGAGCCAAAACTATTTGGTTCCTCTCCTCCAAGCAGGCTCTAAACTACTTAAATGTGGTAACATAGATCAAATATTTGAGGTTAAGGATTGCTTGTAAGTTCATGCTTTTTCTTTTAATCCATTTTTGAGATAACTCCAGGATAAATAATGGGCAGAACACAGAAGGTTGAGCATGGTTAAGCAGGATCCGATTCTTTTGCTAAGGAAAATTCTGAAGTGTCTGGTGTTTTGAGTAATATGTTTATTTTGTGAAAAGAATATAAGATCAAGGGAAGAGTCAGAGGAGATTGGTCCATATATAAATAAGGGAGCAAACTACTACAAACAAAAATATGTCATTCTTCTATGGCTCAAATATTTCTATTAATCCCATAAGTCCCAGAACAAAGCCTAAATTCCTGAAGAAATACTCTTATCTCTCATATCTGCTCCAAATTTTCCAGAGCCCCAGTTGCCTATCCATTATTCATGGTGAACATTTATAAAAAACAACTCTCACTCATTCATTTTTTAATAACACCACACAGGCCTGGATACTTCAAATTTATGCTAATTTCAACTGAACCCTTGTTGCTTTTCAACATGCCTTTTACTTTATTCTCTTTAATTATCATTCCACCATACACACAGCTATCCCTTATCTATAAAGACCCCCCAATCTACCTTTCAATCTACTCAACTTCCAATTTATCTATCTTCACTCTCATTCATTCTTAGTTGAAACTTCACCTTTAGGAAATTCCAAGCTCCTTCATAAATTCTCTTCCCTATCTCTGTACTGGGGCAGCTAGGAGGCTCAGTGGACAGAGTGCTATGCCTGGAGTCAGGAAGACTCATCTTCATGAGTTCAAATCTGGCCTCCCATAATTACTAGTTGTGTGACCCTGGGCAAGTCATTCAACAATTTGCCTAAATTCCTCATCTGTAAAATGAGCTGGAGAAGGAAATAGCAAACCACTCCAGTATCTTTGCCAAGAAAACCTCAAAAATTGGGGTCATAAAAAATTGGACACAATTGAAATGACTAAACAAAAATCTTTGTAATCTCTAACACTTCTCTGGATCTCTAACATTTATCTTGATTTCTAAAGCATGGCTTAAAATATGAGAATGACAGGCTCCTAGTTAGGCATGGAGTAAACCTAACAAAAACTGATAATGTATTTGCCTAAAGACTTGCAAATTTAATCAAAAGTACTTTAAACTGAAAAGAAGAGGTTTATCTATTTCTGTGTCTCTATCAAGCTAAATATAATAGAGGAGAGCTTTAACGTATTACAACCCAAACTCAAAGGGAGTTGGTGAGAGAAGAGAGATTCTAGTCTTCTGGCTTCCATTTTCAAGAGAGAAGAAGCATGATTCCAACCTCCTTTCAAACTGAAGGAAGAGAAAGACTGGGAAAAAGCCAATATGTAGTGGAGCAAACACTTCAGTCGTGTTGCTATTTCCAGTTTACTGTGCTAGATATTTTAGGTAATTTTCCCTTGGATGAGATCTGGGACTCTGTCTCAGTTGAGCTGAGTTATCTTACTCCGAATAGGAGAGCTCATTCATTCTGGGTATTTTTTAGTATATGTTTGCATACGTATACTTTTTCTGACTTTCGTTTTGTTATTGATTTGGATAAATGGGTTTGTTTTATATTCACTATGTGCATTCATCATGACACTGGCATATAGTAGGAAGGGAAACAAGCCTTGGATATGTAGCTTGGGGATCTCCTTCCCTGTTAACGGATAGTGATCAGAAGTACAGCTTGAACCTAAAAATTATGTCCCCTAGACCAAAAATATGTAAAGGATCATGTAGATATAATTCTAGCCTTCTTTCTGAGGACAGTACAGTACCCAGCCTCTGGCCCCAAACTCCTGCTTCCTGCCCTGGCAGGAATTAAAGTCTACCTTAGAGAAGGGTAGGGGAAGTAGACTCTAGAGTTATCTATTCATGCCTCTTTGAAAGGCACATCTAGACAGACTATGTGGACATATGTAACCTACAAAACAGAATGGCCCCACCACACCCCTTACAAATGCAACAAAAAAAATAGCAGAGATGACCCTAAATTCTTAGGAGACAAAATCCAAGAAAGGAGCAAACAATAAAACCAATGTCCTCAAATGTCTACACAACTAGAGAAAGAAATGGATAATGATCAAAGTAAACTACAGATCCTAACACGAAGGGACATTTGACATCATAGATATTGCTCATTCTTGGTAACATAGGACCCATGACTGGAATATCATTCTAATTGGGTCACCCTTATTCAAAAGAAACAGGATGGGTAAAAGGAGATGATAGATGTAGAGTAGTATTGTTTATTAAGAACACTATACACATTAGGGAATCCAGGAACCACAAGGAAAAGTATAATTGAGAGGATCATCAATGAGGTCAAGAACAGAAGGGATATTGTCACTGAAATATACTACAAGCCACCTGGACAGAAAGAGGAAATAGAAGGCAAGTTTTGGAAATCAGATCAAAGCCTAGCATGGACACATGATGTGGTAGTGATGGGGGATAGGGCAGCTTCATTTATAAGGATAACAGATGAAGCCCTTTCTGGCAAAAGCAGAACAGCTAGTTATATCCTTAATTTAATGATAATTTTGTCTTTCAAAAGGTAGAGGAAACAATGAAGGAAATTTTCATTATGAAACTCACACTTGCCAGAGAGGAAGAATGCTTGAGTAAAAATGATGGGAACTTCAAAGATGAAGATTTGATAGAGAACAGTCAGTTAGAAATGTCTCAAGAATTAAATTCTAAAGACAGAAAAATAAATTATCCAAGTGAGGAGGAAATAGAGGGAGGTGTCTAAAGAGACAAGTGTAGAAGTATAGGAAACTTTTTGACCAATAGGTTTTTATTTTTTTAAATAAATACAAAAGATGGAAGCAAGTGCAGGTGAGTAGGATGAATGAAAATAGCAGAGAACAGTCCAATAAGAAAACTAAATCTCAAAAGGAGCTGAAGTTAGTGAGGAAAGCTAAGTATAAATAACATGGGGTTTTAAGAATCTATATTAGGGAAAAGAAAAGAAACAAAGAAGGTAAAGGATCACTGCTAGGGGTGGCTAGGACAGTGATAAAAGATGAATGATGGAGTTTCTCAATTCAATCTGCACCTGGATTCTCTGCCAAAGACAATGCTCTTTGGCTTGGAAAAGACAGAACAAAACTATCTAATATGTAGCTGATTCTCAAAACAAGTCAAGATTTGGTAAGAGAGCACTCAGCTCTACTTGTTTTCTGGATGAATGTAGTCCCCAGTCTCTACTACATCACACCTTCATGCCAGGCTTGTAATCTGTTTGCTGAACTCTTCATTTATTTACTCTTTCCATTCAGTTGGTTTGTAGAATACTCCAATGGCAGAATTGCTTGTTTTTCCTTCCACTGACCTTTATCTTAATGCTCTCAGCTGTGCTTCCCCCCATTTCCAGGATTTCCTCATATGAGTATACCTTTTAATATACAATGCTTTTAGACTATTGCTCCGTACTTTTTTAGTTCCCCTGTTTCTTTTGAATAAGGTATAGATGTATTAGGTCAGAGACATATTCCAGGAATGGGTTTCATCCCACCGAGATACCTATGAGGTCAAATTTGCATCCTTAGGTGAAGGACCTGTAGTTCATCTTGATTGGGGCCTAACCTTTGGACATTTGTATATAGATACTTGAGGCCAAAGGTTTACCATAGGCTCCTTCCTTGGATTTTGTTTCTTCTGCTTTTCAGAGTATTTCAAAGCTATTCTTCTGCCATCACTATAGTTAGTCTTTATATCTAACTTATAGATAGATAGATAGATACATACATACATACATACACACATACATATATAGAGATGTGTGGATGTATGTATATATATATACATACACATGTATACATATATGTGCATGTATATGTATGTGTATATATGTGTGTGTGTGTGTGCATATATACATATTTGCAGTTTCCTTGCTCTTCGATCCTTTTTAGTTTAAAGTCTTTTTGATAAAATTTGTAAGACACATGGCAAATACATTCTTACCAGTTTTTGTTACCTCTGTTCCATCCTTATCCAAGACTTTGTCATTCTAAGATTTTAAGCCATGGCCCAGAAATTCAATTTCTGCTCTAAGATATCACCTTCTTAGTCAAGTGCTGATTTCTCAAGGAAGCTTTTCTCTTTTACATCCTTGCCTCCAATTACTTGGAGGATAAGCAGCTGTTGCCTCCAAATTCTTTTCAGGAGTAGTTTCAAATTCATTTTTATTCTTTTACTTCCAAGTACACAAAGTGATCCTCTTCCTTTCTTCCTGTCTGGCCTCTTCTCAATATCATTTGCTAGATCATTGTCCATATCACATACCTTAACTTGGAGTATTTCCCCAAGGCTTGGTTCTAGGCTCTCTTTTCTTCTCTTCTCTATATATTGATTGACTTGGTAAAGTCATCCACTCCCATGGGCTTAACTATCATCTCTATACAGATTGCTCACAGGGTATATACATATATATATATATATACACACACACACACATATAAATATGTGTGCATGTATGCATGTATTATATATGTATGTATGTGTATATGTGTATGTATATGTAACCCTAGTCTCTCCCTGAGCTTCATGCTCTCATCATCAACTGCTTATTGGATATTTCAAACCAAATGTCCCAGAAACATCTGAAACTCAGTATATATGAAGCCAAACTCATTATCTTTCTCCCTTCTTCCAGACTTTGCTGTTTCTGACAAGAGTATCACCTTCTTTCTGGGCCCCTAGATTTGCAAACTTGGCATTATCCTTGACTCTCCATTTTCTCTCACTCCACAGAACTAATCAGTTGTCAACATCTCTCATATTCAATCAGTTCTCCCTACTCATACAGTCTCCACCTTAATTCATGCCCTGAGGGTTCCTTAAGCTCAGATGTGACTGTGCTACTCCCCTATTTTGTCAACTATAGTGACTTACTATATTGCCTCTTGGATAAAATATAAACTCTTCTGTTTAGCTTTCTTGAAATAAATTTTTCATGATCTCTCTTTTTTATTTTTACATCAGCATTATTTCTCCCAGTATTCCTCCTAGGGAGTCATCCAATTTAACAAATAACATTTTTAAAACGAAAAGAAAAAGTAGAGGAAAAGACTCAGCATAACTGATAAACACATCCAAAAAAGTCTGAAAACATATGCAATGTTCAAGTATGCCTTCTCGTATTTCAACAAGTCAACGAGCATTTATTAAGCACTTAACTATGTGCCAGGCATTGTGCTAAACTCTAAGAATACAAATATAAGCAGAAAGACAGTCCCTTTTCTCAAGGAGCTTACATTCTAATGGAGGAAGATAATATATAAAAAGGATCTGAAAGGACTAGAGGAGAGATCATGGAACCTAAGCAGGGCCTTGGTAGAGAAAGTCTTGTGGAGATAAGTCAGCAATGCAGGGTGGAGAGGTACAAAGACATGATTGACCCAGGCTTCCTCCTTAAAATGGAGGTTCTGGAAGGAACCAGATAATCAGCGGGAGAGGCCACAAGCAGGAGAGGGTACTTCCAATGTGAGAAGTAGTCCAGGGGTGGAGTGAGCTTCCAGCATGAAGAGATTTCTGTGGCATTGCAGAGAAAGTCCTGTGGAGATAAGTCTGCAGGGCAGCCTAGTCCTAATGATTAACAGTTTCTATGGTTTCTTCTTGGACCTTGTCATTATTTAGGATTTCATTGTTAAATCTCTATTTGGGTCTGGGTCTTTTGTTTGTGATCCTTGAACTGATTACTATTTTTATTGTATTGTGGTCTGTAAAGGATAGGTTTACTATTTTTGCCTTTTTCCATTTGCTCACTCTATCTCTGTGCCCTAAAATGTGTAAACTTTTGTAAAAGAAAAAAATTTATGTGGTGCTGAGAAATGCCTATATTCTTTAGTGAGCCTATTTAGGACACATCATATGTCCATTAGCAATTTATTCCCTTCTATGGTTTCCCTTTTCTTTATCTTTCTGTTAGACTTATTCAAAACTAAAACATTGAAATAGCCTTCCACTATTGTATTACTATCTTCTTACAGTTCAGTTAATTTTTCCTTTATGTATTTAGATGTTAAGGCTTTTGGAGGTTGGATTAAAAGGAAAGATGCCTTCATGAAGAAATTAGAAACTATTTTAAAAAATCTCTAACCTTGGAGCATGAATCATGAGAGATTTAAAGGGAAGGAAAATTAACTACATAAACTTTTCTGTAGATAGAATCCCTGCCTGCTTTATTATATGTATACTCATATACCTCTTTGTGAACCTGGAAGACTGGAAAAGTGGTTCTCAATAGAAAGAGAACTTTGGAGTGAGTTGGGAGAGGATGAAGACAATGAATTTTGTTTTGGAACATACTGACTTTGAGATACTGATGAGACATTTCCAAGTGACTGTCCAACAAGCACTTGGCAATGAGGGACCAAAGTTCCAGCAAGAGATTAGGGCTTGATTTAGAGATTTGACAGTCATCTGAATAAAGAAGACAAATGACTACTGAACCCATAGGCACTAATAAGATCACCAAGGAGTTTTCCTTATTAAGTCATAGTTTATTATTTTGTGGTTGAGAGACGAAGATTCCTACATTGATGAAAATCACAGATTCTATAAATGTGCTTCATTTAGAGATGCTAGTGATCAAAAGGCATAGTAAAATTTTAGAGCTGGGAGAGACCTTAGAAGTCATCTAGTCCAAATCTCTCATTTTATATGTACTAAGGTCCAGAGAGATGACATGATTTGCCTAAGGTCACCCAGTTAGTATGTAACAATGTCTGGATTTGAATCCCAATCTAGCACTCTTACCACCTATGCCAGACTGCCTCACTAAGACAAAGTACTTGGGGTAATAGTGAGGAAGAGCTTTGAGTGGAGATCAAAGAATAACACTTGACTTCTTGACTATGCATATACATTGTAAGGATTTTGTCTTTATTTCTTTTTCAATGGAGGTTATGGGAGGCAGGTGGGAGAAAAAAATATATACTTGTTAATTTAAAAAAATAAAATGAAAGAAGGTTATCACAATTTTCTAGATGCGTAAAAGTATCCCTTTTACTGTCAAGGTTACCACAATTCTTCCATTCACTCAGGCTCACAACTTAGGTGTCACTCTTTATTCATCTCTCTCAATCAAAATTAATCAGTTTTAATCTCAATCAGGGTGTTGCAGTGGAAATAGAGAGGAGAGGACACACTAAAAGAAAGTAGAATTGACTGGTCTTAGCAATTGATTTGATATGAGAGGTAGAGGAAAATGTTAAGATAAAATAAGGTTGTAAATTTGGGAGAGAAGATAAATGGTGGTGCCCCTAACAGAAACAGGAGTCAGAAAGAGGCACAGGTTTAGGCAGAAAGATATCAAACTTAGTTTTTGACATGTAGAGTTTGAGAAGTACATACAAATGGAAAGGTCCTAAAGGCAGCTGGAGATATAGATCTGGAGGTTGAGGGGTCATAGACAAAGGTATTCATTTCAGAGTCTTCTACATTAAAGATTTTAATTCAAACTGTGGGGATGGGTGAGACTTTCAGGGAGAAAATGTAGAGAGGAAAAAAAGACCACCAAGGACCTTTGAGGAATATACATATTAAGGAGTTAGATGAGTATCCAGCAAAGGAGACAGAAAAGTGGTTAGTGAACCATCAAAGAACCAAGAGAATATAGAATCTCTGAAGCCACGGGGAGATTGATTATGTAACCAGAAAGAATGATAGACTATGGTAAAATCAGCAGAGACATCCAAGATGATAAAGATTGAAAAGCCATTGGATTTCTTGATTAGGATATCAGTGGCCTTTGAAAGAGTAGTTTCTGTAGAGCAGTGGGAACAAAAGCCCAAATGCAAAGTGTTGAGAAGACAGTGGGTAGCAAGGAGATGCATGTCTTGAGTAGAGACAACTTCTCAAATATTAGTAGTGAAGGAGAAGAAAGAAAATGGGTGGTAGTTGAATAGGATAGGAGGGTTAAGGTAAAGTAGTTTCAGGATTTTAGGGAGATTAACATGTTTTTAGGCAGATAGGAATCAGTGGCGAAACAGAGAATGAACAAGGATGGGAGAAAGGGAGAGGACTCTTGAAGAGAGGTCCTAAAGGGAATGGGATCAAAGGCACAGGTAGAGGGCTTAGCCCTGTATTTGTCACCAGAGGGAAGGAATAAATAAGTAGGTGATAACTGTTAAGAAATTTTGAGTAATGGAGTAGGTGGGCTGATTGAAGTCATGTTGGATGGCCTCCGTTTTCTCAGGGAAGTAGAAGGCTAGACCACTCAACATTAGTGTTGGGAGTAAGATGGGGATGAATAAAAGGAAAGGAGATAATTTGGAAACAAACAGGAAAATTAAATATGGAGTCAATTAAAACAAAGTATGATTGCTAAGTAACAGTAAGGACACAACTGAGGTTATATAACATAAACTTGTACTGGTTTAAGTCAGCTAGGTTTCATGATTTTGCAATTTTAACAGTCCTGAAGCAGGAACAGAGAAATAAGATGGAAGGTATTGTTGAGAAATGAACATTTATTTGTTCAAGAATGGAAGGAGGTCAAGGGGCAAGAGATTCTAAGGTAGTAGCTAGTGAAAGGGGCAGCTAGGTGGTGCAAAGGATAGAGTGCCAGGCTTGGAGTCAGGAAGATCTGAATGCAAATCTGGCCTCAGACACTAACTGTGTGACCCTGGGCAAGTCACTTAACCCTCTTTACCTCAGTTTCCTCATCTGCAAAATGAGCTGGGGAAGGAAATGGCAAAGCACTCCAGTAACTTCTTTCCCAAGAAAACCCCAATGGGGTCACAAAGAGTCAGACACAACTAAAACGACTGAAGAAGAAGCAGCAGCAGCAGCTAGTAAAAAATTAAAGGGTAGGGTATGGGGAAGGACATCAATGGGCTATGAGAATAGGGATGGGCATATTGACTGGTGATTGCAATGAGCACAAAGAATAAAAAGTGGAAGAAATGACTGAAATAAGAGGTTGTGTTTGGAAAGTAGAACTTCAAGGTTCTAGATCTTGAAAGTAGTGCAATTTCATGAAATATTTAAGTCTAATATTTGATCACCCCGCTATGTTGTTGAAGTTGAGTGGAGGGGAAAAAAACTGGAGAAAAGAACCTTAAGGAATTGATTGATCACATATATAGAGAAGTCAGTCAATAAGAATACCAAAAAATGATCTCAGAGGATGGGAAAAGAGGTTAAGTGTGTGAACCACCTATTAAGATCATTGAGAAAGTTGAGAGGATGATGGCATTAAGATGGGGATATTGTTCTACCCTCAAGGACCTCAAAGGATGAAAAACTATTGAGAGAAAATACTTAGAGGTATGAAATTGGCAGTGGGGAGCAAGAAGCATACTTACCTGTCCTATTCCTTCCCCTGGCTATGTGAGTGGGGGAGAAGAGAGAGAAGAGGCCACCTGGGAAGAAAGTGACATGGTGATATGATGTCTTAGGAGAGGTGGGAGGATATTGATTGAAAAGTTTAAGGATATACAACAGGCCAGAGATTCCAGAGGATTCAGTCAAATGGGCTATGAGATGAATAATCTGGGGAGAAGTGGGATTCATTAGGAAAAAAAGAAAGATTAGGATTCAGGAAGAGGTATGCCTAATGTGGAGAGGTTAGATGACTGAAATTGGGAAGCCATTAGAGTGAGATACAGGTTAGTGTGGCATGGGCCATAAGCTGAACTTATTTAGTATAGCATTTGAGCACTTACAGAGATAATTCACTCCAAAATTTAGAATGTGGGTATCTTAAAGAGCATTTTTATGAAATCTGGTTCCTTTCAATGAATAAGATCAGATTTTTCTGGTCTCTAGTTAGGTGGACGATAGAACTGCAACAGATGGCCAATTAATATGGAGTTCTCTTCAAATCTATATGACAAAATACATATCTTATCTTGATTTATCCCAGTTTTAGACTGGCACATAATAAATGCTTGATAACTGCTGGCTGATACCCAGATGTCTCCATGGTCAGGTTTTATTCTACCTTTCCAGCCATATTTCATACAACTTCCATCAAACACGCCATATTCCCACCTAACTTGACTAGTTGCCATTCTCTGATCTCATCCTATCCTTTCTCTATACAATATGGCATTGTGCTCCATGCCTGAAAAATTATATGAGATAATATTGTGAAAGGCTTACCATAATATCTATCATGTGGTAGACACCATATAAACATTTTCCCCCTTCCCTGGCAAACCTGTGTTTACATTTCTACCTTTTGAAATCCTGCCTTTTTTTTTTTAAACCCAACTCAAGTCTCTATAAAGCTTTCCTTGATCAACTCACCTACAAATGATCCATCTTCCTGTAATTTCTCCCCTTGCTCAGCCATGCCTCTATACTTTGTCAGGGGAAAAGGGAAGCAATACCAGTGATTTCATAAATATAGGGAACTCCCAGGAGGGAACTGTTTAGGGTTAGGGAACCTGTGGCCTTGACCCCTACTTGAGTCTGGGTCTATGAGAAGTAGGTGAATTGCCTTGGGTCATATAGCCAGGATTAGATTTGGGACATGAACCCAGGTATTCTTGACTCCAACAGCAGACCTGTAATTACCGTACCACTTTGTCCTTAATTCTACATAATTATTGTATTCTACTTTTTATCATAATAATTTTTTATATCTTCTTAGACTACAAGGTCCTTGAGTTGAGGGACTATGTTGGTTTTCATCCTCAGTGCCTAGCAGTAAGCACTTTGAATTGAATAAAATGAAACCTAATAGTAGCAGTAGGTGATGCCCTGAAACTGACGTAGGATATCTTGTCTTCTGAAAGTGTCCCTGATCTAAAGGCCAGGTTTTTCATAAGTTTTAGACAATAGTCAATAGACTGTTACAGAGAGAGCAGCTAATTTGGTGTTGGCAGTAAGACAGGTCAAAAGTCATTAATTATACCCTGTCCCACTAGTCTTTCTGAGTGAAACACCTAGAGAATGTTTTGCATGAATAGACTCTTAGAGCATAGACTCTGGGTAATTGAAAGGAATTGATAATAATTTTCTTTGTGGGTTGTTGTTCAGATTTCTTTTTTTCTTTAAATTTTTTTTCTTCCCCCAATTTATTTATTTATTTTTAGCTTTCAGCATTCACTTCCACAAGATTTTGAGTTCCAAATTTTCTCCCCATCCATCCACTTCCCTCACCCCATTATGGCCTGCATTCTGATTCCCCCTTCACCCAATCTGTTCTCCCACCTATTCCCCTCCCTCTTATCCCCTTCCCCTTCTTTTCCTGTAGGGTAAGATGGATTTCTATACCCCTTTGCCTGTGTATCTTATTTCCCAGTTGCATGCAGAAACAATTCCTAACATTAATTTCTAAAACTTTGAGTTCCAAATTCTCTCCCCTCCTCCTTCTCTACCCACCCTCATTGAGAAGGCAAGCAATTCAACATAGGTCATACATGTGTAGTCATACAAAACACTTCTGTAATAATCATGTTGTGAAAGATTAACTATATTTCCCTCCATCCTATCACAGTCCCCATTTATTCTATTCTCTCCTTTCTCCCTGTCCCTCCTCAAAAGTGTTTACTTCTGATTACCCCTTCCCCCCAATGTGCCCTCTCTTCTATCACCCCTCCCTTTCTTATCCCTTTCCCCCTTACTTTCCTGTAGGGTAATATAGATTTCCATATCCAATTGGGTGTGTATGATATTCCCTCCTTAAGCCAAATCTGATGAGAGTAAGTTCACTCACTCCTTCTCACCTCCTCACTCTTCCCCTCCATTGTAAAAGCTTTTTCTTGCCTCTTATACGTGAGATAATTTATCCCATTCTACCTCTCCCTTTCTTCTTCTCCCAGTACATTCCTCTCTCAACCCATAATTTTCTTTTTTAGATATCATCCCTTCATATTCAACCCTGTGCCCTCTGTCTATGTATATTCCCTCCAACTACCCTAATAATGAGAAATGTCTCATGAGTTACAAATATCATGGAATGTAAAGAGTTCAACTTGTGTTATCTTGATTGTGTTTTCCATAATACTGGAATTGTTTCTTTCTGGCTGCTTGCAATATTTTCTCTTTGACCTTGGAACTCTGGAATTTGGCTATAATATTCCTGGGAGTTTTCTTTTGGAGATCTCTTTCAGGAAGTGATCAGCAGATTCTTTCAATTTCTACTTTACCCTCCAGTTTGAGACTATCAGGGCTGTTTTCCCTAATAACTACTTGAAAGATGATGTCTAGGCTCTTTTTTTGGTCATAACTTTCAGGTAGTCCAATAATTTTTAAATTATCTCTCCCTGGATATATTTTCCAGGTCAGTTGTTTTTCCAATGAGATATTTCACATTGTCTTCTATTTTTTCATTCTTTTGATTTTGTTTTATTATTTCTTGACTTCTCTTAGAGTCATTAGCTTCCATTTGCTCCATTTTAATTTTTAAAGAATTATTTTCCTCAGTGAGCTTTTGTACCTCCTCTTCCATTTGTCCAATTCTGCTTTTTAAGGCATTCTTCTCCTCATTGGCTTTTTGGACCTCTTTTGCCAGTTGGTCTAGTCTATTTTTTAAGATATTATTTTCTTCAGTATTTTTTGGGGGTCTCCTTTAGCAAGCTTTTAATTCATTTTTCATGGTTTTCTTGCATCATTCTCATTTCTCTTCTCAATTTTTCCTCTACCTCTCTTACTTAATTTTCAAAATCCTTTCTGAGCTCTTCCATGGCCTGATACCAATTCATATTTTTCTTGGGGGCTCTGGACGTAGGAGCTTTGACTTTGTTGTCTTCTTCTATTTGTATGTTTTGATCTTCCTTGTCACCAAAGTACAATTCTATAGTCTGAATTGTTTTCCTGTGTTTGCTCATACTCCCAGCCAGTTCCTTGACTTTTTAACTCTTTGTTAAGGTAGGCTCTGCTTCCAGTGTGGAGGGTGTACTGTCCCAAGCTTCAGGGGTTTTGTGCAGCTGTTTTCAGAGATACTTCTAGGGACCCGTAAATTTTTAGTTTTTCCAAGGTGGTATGATCTAAGGAGAAGTATTTACTCCTCTCCTGGCCTGTGCTGTGGTCTGTGAGTGACCACAAGCACTCTTTTCTGCTCTGGAAATGAGAGGAGGGTTCCCTCTTCACTGCTGCCACCAGCTCCACCATGCCAGCACTCCTTCTCACCCCAGGACTGCCACCCAAGACTGGACTGAGAAACAAGCACAGGCAAAGCGAGAGAATCCTGCCTCAGAGCCAGCAAAGAGATCTCCACAATCCCCCTCTGATCAGCCTCTTGATCCCTCTACCATCTGTGGGCCAAAAGCGGTGGAAGCAGCTGTGACCACTGCCCCAGGTCTGCGCTAGGGGCAGGGCTGGACCATGCTCCTCTCTCACCCACTGACTTCTACTGCCCCATTCCAATCAATAAATCTTAAGCATTTGACTCAGGAGTGCAAAATGCTGCCTTAAAGGTTCTCCCCTAATAAGTTACCTCCATGCATATATTAAAAACATATATAGGGGGCAGCTAGGTGGCACAGTGGAGAAAGCACTGGCCCTGAAGTCAGGAGAACCTGAGTTCAAATTCAGCCTCAGACCAAACACCTGACACTTACTAGCTGTGTGACCCTGGGCAAGTCACTTAACCCAATTGCAAAAAAAAAAAAAAGATTTGTTGATTGGGGGGGAAAAAAGTCAATTGCCAAAAAGACTTCTTTTCTAGAATGGTTGCTGGGCAGGTTGAAGTAGGGTTTTTTTTTGAGGGATAGGGATTGAACTGGATGCCTACTGAGATCACTTTCAATTCTGAAATTCTGCTTTCTGTGATTCTTTGACTATCTTAGGGATATACCCTAGCCAATTAATTAAGGGATTTTCTGTAAGACACTTTACATTCATAGGTACAGTTACTGGTGGCAGATTTGATCATAGCTAGAATGGTCCTACTTTGATAAATGTACATTTTGAGGTAAAAGAATGGGACAGGTAGAATGTGTACTCATGGAGACATTGCACCCCATAGAAGTATAAACTATAGCAGAAGAAAGAGATCAGGATGGTTAGAGAATGTGAAAATAAGGTCAGGCAAGGATTTGAAAGCTGTGCCCTTCACTGATGACAACATGTAGCACTTCTTCAAAGGATCTGCCAACATTCACTAATTACTCCTGCCAAGATTCCAGCTGTGTAGTAGAAACAGCCTCTTTGGTTCTGGGTAAAGAAGCCAATGGGGGGGCTTTCCCAGTTCTAGAGAGGGTGCTTAAAAAGCACTAAGGGGCTAAAGAGTTTCCAAGTCTGGCATTCAGAGCATCCCTCCCATGGATACTGTCCTTTTTTGAGCCTCCACTATAGCTTCTGGCCCCTCTCATAGAAGCAAAAACCTTGGCCCCAAAGCGATCAATCACTTGATTGAATTTCTGTAAAATCATCCAGATTTACCTCCATTTGATATATAAGAGCAACTATCATAAAACGACCATCAGCATCAAGAAGTATTTGTTAATTAAATTCAACAAACACTTATTACATGTCTCTCTGAAAGGCATTGTGCTATTAAGGTCCCAGGTGACCAGAAAGCTTTCATAAGTCTCTGGGCACCATTAAGATCCTTATGTTAAAATGGGCATTCCTTGTATTCTAGAAGTTTAACATTTGAAAATCAATAATCCACATAGACAAGCATATCAAAAGATAAGTGAATGCATGACCAACTAACTCACTAGGAGACTGCAACAGTCTGAGCCAATCTCATAAACAGAAAATTACACATGGCATGGAATTAGTGTTACTGTGGAGCCTGGGAAAGAGAAGGACAGAGGGAAAGGAAATTGAACATATTCCCTCTGATGCACAGGAACAATCTTTAAATGTAAGCAATTAGGTCTTCTCTTTTTCGATTTCCCCTCAAAACTCACTATATACAAAGGATGAACCACTGGGGCTTTGACTATATGTTTGTATCATGAAGGGTCGGTCTGATAAAAAAAAAACCAATGATAATCATTTTATAGCACTGTATAAAATATAACAAGCCTATAAGGTAAGTAGGTAGGATAGGCATCATTATCATCCTCACTTTCTAAGTAGGAAAACTAAAGCTCGTAGAAAGTTGGGACTTGTCCATAGACCGTGAGCAAGGTTCAGAGCCAAGACTCAGACCCAGGTCTTCAGTCTCTCCCATCACTGCTCTTCCCATTCAAGGACTTTTAAGTCCAGCTTCTATTCACCATTAAGATCCTGATGTTAAAATGTAACAGGTTAGGGATGTGCCTTACATAGTGGACAGGACCCTGGTCCTGGAGTTAGGAAGTCCTGGGCTCAATTCCCTGTTTATACCAATCATAGAAGGAAAGACCTGAGAGATTGAGAAGAGGAATGGGTGCAGAAAAAAATGACCTCAGGTTTTAACCACCATTTGTTAAGATGCATAAAGCAAGGAGAAGTACCCAGGTGAACTTGGAACACCTCAGGACCATTAATGAACATTTGAAAATATAATATATCTCTTGGTTTTGGTTAAGAAGCTGTCATCTTGAACATTGCCATAATAACCAATGAACTAACTTCTCTTTGGCCAATGTGCTATTTTTGTTTGTTTGTTTTTGTTTGAGTTTTGTTTGTTTGTTTGTTTGTTTTTATGAGCTATGTGATCCTGGGCAAGGTCCTTTTGAGTTCTAATCCTATGATTCACTGCTAAACTTTGTTGTTGCTCAAAGTAATCATAAACGAATAATTAGAAAGATAATATCAACAAGTTCTCACTTAAACTTTAAAGTTACTGAAAAGCAGGCCTCATGGTATTTTCACAGTCCCTTAAAGGTCAGGTTTTGTTGTTGTTTTTTTTTAAAACAACCAAAAAAAAATCTTGGTACTGGAAAACTCATCTGGTTTTTTCCTCTTTTCATTTTTACATTTCATGATTGAAGTTATTCTTTCCATGGTGGTCTCCAAACCACACTTGGTCTCTACGTAGATTGGCATGCCATATCCCTAAATTTCATCAGTTGCTTTTCCTCTCAAGAGAACTTGATTAAAATATTAACCCAGCTTCTGGAGAAACTTAGTAAGGTGGTTATATAAAACTTGCTTTACTTTCTGTGAACTATGAGAACTGCCTCCCTCCCTGTATTTGTTGTCCAGCATCTCAGAGGTCAAGTTGTTTCAGTCTCAAAGTCATCAAAAAGTTATCTAGAATCACACTGGAATGAACCTCAAGGTTCATCTAATGTAACTTCCATTTTAAAGATGAGGGGAAAAAAAGATGAGGAAACATGTTAAGTAGCTTGTCCAAAGTCACACAAATAAGTGTTGTTGTTCAGTCCTTTTTCAGTCACATCTGAGTCTTTGTGACCCCATTTGGGATTTCCTTGGCAAAGATACTAAAGTGATTTTGTCATTTCCTTCCCCAGCTCATTTTACAGATGAGGAAAGTGAGGCAAACAGAGTTAAGTGACTTCTCTAGGGTCATGCAGCTAGTCAGTGTCTGAGGCTTGATTTTAACTCAGGAAGATGAGTCTTCCTGACTCCAGGCCTAGTGCACTATCCACTGAGCCACCTAGCTAGTAGTAGATGAACGATTTGAACTCAGGTCTTTGATTCCATAGTTAATACTCTTTTCATTGGACTATACTGCCTCTCTACCTAATCCATAACCTCTATAAGTGGAGAAAAGTAAGCTGAAATCCAAGTAGTGAGTATTCAAGAGAGGAGCAGCACTCTGAGGGTCTGAACTGTGTTGATGTGGCTCCCCTACACTTCTGAGGACAGTGGCCTTTTAAAGAAGGAATGCCTCTACAGGGAAGCAGCCTACTTGCTCTAGAACTTTCCTCTTTTCATGAGTTATTTTCCCACCTCATTTCCCACCTATCAATTAGTAACAATTATGATTTTTAGTCAATAAAGAAGTATTTATTAAGCACCTCCCACAAGCATAGCATATATAGGGGAGCTAGGTGGCACAGTGGATTGAGGGCCAGGCCTGGAGTCAGGAAGACTCATCTTCTTCAGTTCAAATCTGCCCTCAGATACTTACTAGCCTTGTGACCCTGAGCAAACCCCTTAATCCTGTTTGCCTCAGTTTCCTCATCTGTAAAATGAGCTGGAGAAGGAAATGGCAAAACCACTCTAGTATCTTTGCCAAGAAAACCCTAAATGGGGTCAGGCATGATTAAAATGACTAAACAACACATGTCTAGCAAGAGCTGGAAGAAGTTCCTCTTCCAAATCTCTCCAAACCCTTTGCTTAATGGATAGCAGGCAGGCCCCAGAGTCAGGGAGACTGAGTTTAAATGTTACCTCTGACATACATTGGCTGTGTGACCCTAAGCAAGTTATTGAAATTCTTAATGTCTCCAGCAAGGCTCTAAAAGGATTACAAATTAAAGAACAGCTCTGATTAGAATTGGTAAAGGGAATTTTTTCACTACAGGGTACCCCATATGGATGAAATCACAAAACTAGACAATGTGCCCAGCTTTGTGAAAGAAAAAAGAATTTTAAGATGAAATCCTTGTCCTCAAGAAATTCACATTCCATTTATAGTGACAGTATTATCATATATGAAAAAAAGTGCTGGACCATGAGGTTCTGAGTCTAAGTACAATAGGAATTCAGATAAGGGAAAGAGTTGTGAGAACTGTTGGAATTTAGCATTTATTCAACAAATATTTTCTTCACAGTAAGCCCATGAGGTAGGTAGGACAAATATCATTATAGATTACAAATTGTTACAGAATAAGGAAACTGAGGTTCTACCCCTAACTCAAAGTCATTAAGCTACTAAAAGGCAATTGAATGAAGCTTCAACCACAGGGTCCCTGACCCTAAATCTGGTACTTTTTTTCATTATGCCACACTACATCAATCTTGAAGATAATAGGCATTTATTAAGTACCTATGGTGTGCTACATGCTGTGCCCTCATGGAGGATGTAGGAATAGAACTGGACCTGAAGGATGGAAAGAATTTGTAAAAGTGGCTAATACTGTGCTCACGAAAATGGAAAAGTATGCAGGCCAATGTACCTCATCTAACCTTAGGGGAGATGCCCTGAGGATAGCAATAGTGCCAAGCTTCCACTGGCATCCCACCAAAGGGCCTTGTTACTAAACCCAATGAGATTATTTTCCAGGTCAAGGGGGTAATATGGTTTCTGTTTCTCTGGTGAAATTGCCAAAGAAATGCCAATCATGATCATGATGTTTGTGATGTGGAAATCACACTGACTTCATTGACTTACTTTTATATGCACTACAGAATTGTAGCAGGGGAAAAAAAAAACAACACAGCACTTGACACCTCCTAGCCTGAGCTAGGTTAGAAGCAAAGAGAACTTTTCCTTCTGTATATCCAAATTTTAGTTTGGAATAAAAGACTTGGGACTCAGGAATTCTCAAAGGACATTTTCCCTATTGGGCACAAATAGGAAAAAAGCGTATAGCTCTAGAGCAGTAGGGGAACTCATGAGTCAACTAGTATGGCTCCTTCACTTTATAGAAGAGAAAACCCAGGAAGGATAAATGCCTTGCCCAAAGCCCTGCAGTAAGAGTCTCAGACTGGTAGAACCAAGGTCCTCTGCCGGAAGAGTTAGGGCTCTTTCCACTGTGACCAAATTGCTTTTGGTAATATCGGTGGCCTCTTGACTCATACTCCCTATTATTATGCCCTTCAGTCAGCAGAATACTTCACTCACTCTCTTTGGCTTAAATAAATTCACTAAATATTTTAGGTGAGCTCTAGGCAGTGTGTAGCTTTGTTCTTGTCAGGAAATCAGGTTTATTCAGCTTTCCAAAAGATTAATGACAGGAGAGGTAAGGATGGTTTCAAGCCTCTTTAGAAAAGACCACATGATATGGTGGAAACTGAGCTGGACCTGGAGGCAGAATGATGTGAGATTGAATCTGGCCCTTCATGCCAGGAGAGAGCCTCCGACACACGCATTATATTAGCCACCATCCTAAAATCCCTCCAGTCACTAACCCTTCTGCGATTCCCAGTCTGCTCATCTTCAACCCTAGGTAAGCCTCACTAACCAATTTCTCCAATGGCTGCTGAGTATTGCTGGAAGTCATGAAAGAGAGTTGATTTCACTATAATTTATAGTACGTAACTTCAGCTGGGCCCTGGCTGCTACTTGGCAATCCTCCTGTTCAGCTCAAAGTGATTCCCTATCCAATTGCACACAACAAACATTTCAAACTTTTCCACTCTCCTCAAGCATCCAACCATAGTTTCACTTGCTACACTACAGTAGTGGATAGCACACTTACAGTAGTAGTACTTATACAATAGTGGCCTCCCATTTCACTGAGATCAATCAAGGAACAACAAGGAAATTGTTGTTTGTTGTTCATTTATCTCAGTCATGTCTGATTCTCTGTGATCCTATTTGGGGTTTTCTTGGAAAAGATACTGGAGTAGTTTGCCATTTCCTTCAGCTCATTTTTACAGATGAAGAATCGAGGCAAAAAGGATTAAGTAACTTTCCAGGGGTCACACAGCTACTAAGTGTCTGAGGCAAGATTTGCACTCAGGTCCTCTTTCCTCCAGGCCCAGCCTTCTATTCACTGTGCCACCTAGCTGCCTTCATTAAATAATACCTACAACTAAACAAACAGACTTTCTACCAAATGCTGCCACAAGGAAATTATATCCTCATTCAAAACTTCTCAATATCATTTCCTACTCCCTTCTCTTTCTCTCACAAGAGAAGAGGTGGACCTGCTCCTTGAGGCTGCTATGTGGCAGAGTAGATAAAGTTCTGGACCTGGAGTCAGGAAGATCTGAGTTCAAATTCAGCCCCAGACACTTACTTGCTGTGTAAACTTGGACAAGTCACTTGACCTGTTTGTCTCAGTTCACCCATCTACAGAAGGGGGATAATAATAGCATCTACCTCATAGGTTTACTGTGATTCTCAAATGACATATTTGTAAAGCACTTAGTGCCTAGCATGTAGTGGACACCACATAAGTGATTATTCTCTTCCCTTGACTAAGCCCTTGAATCCCATCCCTCCAATTTAACCAGACTGGTGTTCCTTCAACCATCCCCATCTTTCTGGAACATCTTCCCCTTCTCCTCATCTGTCCATCTTCCCACAAATATGTTTAAGTTTTTCTTAGCTGTAAAGTCGACTTGGAGCAGCTAAGTGGCACAGTGGATAGAGTATCAGGCCTGGAGTCAGAAAGACTCAACTTCCTGAGTTCATATCTGGCCTCAAATACTTACTAGTTGTGTGACCCTGAGCAAGTCACTTAATCCTGTTTGCCTCAGTTTCTTCATCTGTAAAATGAGCTGGAGAAGGACATGGCAAATCACTCCAGTATCTTTGCCAAGGAAACCCCAAATGGGGGCATGAAGAATTAGACGTGACTGATGACGCAACAAAAATAACAACAAAGTAGCTTTAATTACACTCTTCTACCCTATCAAGCTATCATCCTATTTCACCAAACTTAATTTTTCAAAAATAGTCTAGACCAAATGCCCTCATTCTTTCATTCCTTTGCAATTTAGCTTCTGCCCCCATCACTCCAGTGAAAGTGTTTTCTGGAAAGTCACCACTAGCTTAATCATCTAATCTCAAAACCATTTTCCATTCTGAGGCCTCCTTCATCTCTTCAGCTTTTTGACGCTGTTGTCCACCGCCTCCCTCTGAATACATACTCCACTCTCTTGAGACACTGCACTTCCCCTGCTTTGTCCCCTTTTGCTGGCTTCTCTTCCTCTCCCCTTGACATTGTCATTCTCTGAGCTTCCTTACCCAGCCCTCTTCATTGTAGTTTCTCCCTTGGTAATGGTAATTTACCCCCACGGTTTTATAATACCATTAATTTAAAGTTGGAAGAGACCTTGGAGGTCATCAAGACTGACACTCTCTTTTTACAGATGAGGAAACTGAGGTCAAGAGAAATGACTTTTGTAGGGTCACACAGCTAGTAAGTGTCTGAAGCAAGATTCAAATCCACATCTTCCTGATTCTAAGTCCCATGCTCTCTACTACACCATGGTTTCAATTATCATCTATATGCAAATGGGTTCTAGATTTATATCTCTGACCTTTCCCCTGAGCATCAGATCCAAATTTCAAACTGTCTACAGGATAAAACCAACTTTAGAACCTATTAGCACCAAAACTGAACTTGTTAACTTTTCCCTTAAAATGCTCTTCATCCCAACCCTGCTATTTTTATACTACTGTTAACTCAGTCATCATTGTGGGAAATTTTGGTGTTATCTTGATTTTTTCTCTCTCCCTCATCTTTTGCATTTAATTCTTTGTCAGATGCTGTCATTCCTACCTTTGCAGTTTTTAGGTGAGGCATCCAGAATAGGAGAGAGAAGACTAAGAAGATCTGGGTTCAAGTTCTGTCTCTGACACATATTGTATGTGTGCCCATGAACGAGTTATTTAACTTCTTAGTGTCCCTAGTAAATTCCTAAGAATTTGCAAGGTGGATGTTGCCAATCAATCTTGGTAGAAAGAGTCTGCAATTTCCTTATTAAAATGAATTCACAGGTTCAGTCTCCCCACTCCCTGCCTCCCCACTCCCAGCCCAAACTCACTCATCAGTGACTTCCTTTCTGTGCCTATAGCTGCCACCCTTATTTGCACCTGTTTGGACTTTTGCAGCAGTCTCCCAACAGGTGTTTTTACCTCTGGCTCCTCCCCTCTAATCCATCCTTTGCATTGTTCCCTGCTTAATCTTCCTTATACACAAACTGGTCATGTTATTCTTCTGTTTAGAACAATTCAGTGCTTTACTACTGCCTACTGAATGAAGTCCAAACTCCTTATCTGGCTCCATCTTCCATATGGGCTAGGTTCCAGTCAAACTGAACTATTTACCATCTATATGTCTTAGCTTGTCCTGTATTTATGTCTTTGATCCTATTGCCTATGCCTGGGATGCCTTCCCACTCCTCTATCCCTAATCATATCTTTGCCTGTAAATATTCTACTAGTCCTTTAAATTCTAGCTCAAATACTATCTCCTCTCTGAAATCTTCTCCCATCCCTCCAGGCATTAACAAACCCCTGCCCATACCATATGGGCCTTAGATCAAGTATCCTTCATCACTTATCACACATCATTTTATAGTAGTTAATTATGTGTCTTCTTCTAGATCAGGAACACAACATATGGAGAATGGAACCAGCTAAAAAGTTTGAAATTTTTTTCAATAGACAGTAGTAAAGCATTGAATTGTTCTGATTGGATGACCAACATGACCAATTTATGAATAAGGAAGATTAAGAAGGCAACAGTGTTAACTCTGGATTCATAAACTTGGTACTTTTAACATTTTGATAACTGTATTCCAATATAATGAATTTCCTTTATAATCTTATATATTTTATTGATTTGAAAATATTGTGAGAAGAGATCTGTAAACTTCACTAGACTGACAAAGGTATCCATTCAAAAATAGTTAAGAGCACACAAAAAAGGAGACAAGAAGCCTACTCCAAACTGTAAGACCCATAAGGGAAGGGACAATGTCATATAAGTTTTGCATCTCTCCTAGAACCTCCCACAGCCTTTAATAAATTGTTTCTGTTGAAGCTAAACAACAGACAATCAATCAATGAGCCATCAACTCAAGTCTGAGATATTACCTTAAACTGGATTTTATACTTCTGTTCTCTATGTTTTTTCCTCCATGGTGTTTCATGCTAAATCCTAAGTGAAATCAGGTTTTCTCTAAAGTAGGTAGGGGACTAGTTTAACCAACAAATGAACCAACAACTAAAGAGTTCCTTTGCTCTGAGGCTGAACTGCCAATAACACAGGCAGGTTACCTTGGAGCCCAAGGAAGCCATGTCTTCTATGGGCATCAGAAAATGCTGGAGGAAAATCATATGTTTTCATAAGGTAATAGGATTTACAAGTAGAAAGTATGTTAGACATGATCATGTCTAACCCCTTCTTTTTCCACATGAAGGAACCAAGGCCCAGAGAAGCTGAATAATTTCTCCAAGGTCATACTGGTAGTAAATATGTAAGGGGTATTGATTAAGGGTATGTCTGATCAATTTGATGAGTCCCCTAGTCAACCTGGTGAAATGATACCTTTTGTCTGAAGACATCTAAGCATCACTTCCCCATAGAATGTGGACATCCCCACTGGTACTTTGCTGGTGGTACACAGGGAACTCAGGACATTTGGCTGACTGAAAGTCAAAGGGAAGGACTCTGATCAGAAGAGTCACCTCTCTTTTTTACTACATTTGGAATTTTGTAATGTAGTGCAGCAGAGTAGACTTGTGATCTGAGGGAGGAGGAGAAGCTGTGGACATTCATAATCCCCTTCCCCAGGAGCAATTTATCATGATTTGTGACATAAACACACAGAGATGAAAGATCCTGAGTGTACTTTACCAGATCAACAGATGGTAACAACTGTGGTACTGGGCACTGATAGATTTCCTGTAGGAGCACAAGGCAGAAACTCCACGGGAAGCTAATGAGCACTTTTAATGCTTTATGTGTTTTCTATATCCTGTGAGCCCTTTGAATCTTATGCATTTTCTGTGAGATATAATAAAGGCTGTCCCATACCTGATATTTATATTACACCCTACATGCTTGTATAGGAGCTAAGAACTCCTTTTACTCACAACTGTCACATAGATCAAAAGCACCTTGAAACTTTCTCAGCCAGCAAACACTTTATCTTTTTGTCAAGTGGAAAGGCACAGCAATCAACAATAGCAATTTTTGCTTTAGTTGGTTTAGAATATAAACTCATGTATAAAATCTGATGGAAGGGAATGGTGAAAAATTATGAGCAGCATGGCTTCATAAAACAGCAAGCAGTGGTGAAAGGAAAAACAAGTTTATAAAATGTTTGATGAAAGACCCAAATAAGCCAGATCATCCTGAAAACATATAAGGATGGAACTTAGAGAAGGACAACAAACACACATGAAATGGAAATGTCTTATTAAGATTACTATAATTTCCATCAATGATAGTTATGCCACCACACATTTATACTACAACATCCCAGTCCTTGATATGCTAGTAAAATGGCAGAAAGAGAAAAAGGAAGAGAGAGAGAGAGAGAAGAGGAAGGAAGGAAGGAAGGAAGGAAGGAAGGAAGGAAGGAAGGAAGGAAGGAAGGAAGGAAGGAAGGAAGGAAGGAAGGAAGAAAAGGAAGGAAGGAGGAAAGAATGAAAGAAGGAAGGAAGGAGGGAAGAAAGAAGGAAGGAAGGAAGGAAGGAAGGAAGGAAGGAAGGAAGGAAGGAAGGAAGGAAGGAAGGAAGAAAAGGAAGGAAGGAAGGAAGGAAGGAAGGAAGGAAGGAAGGAAGGAAGGAAGGAAGGAAGGAAGGAAGGAAGGAAGGAAGGAAGGAAAGAAAATAATAGATGAATAGCTGGAATAAAAACCAAGTATACACAGAGTAGCTCTGTACTGGAAGTGACACACTTGAAGTTTTTAAGAGATCAATTCAGAAAATATCCAGGAAAAAAAGAGAGAAAATCAGATGCTTCTGAAGGACATAGATGCCCATTTGAAAAATTATGTATGCAGTCACATGAGTTGTCTATTGATACAGATGTAGCTCATGGTTAGCATGGAGAGACATAATTTGAGGTTTAGCTCACTTCTTCAGAGAGGAAGAGAACTAAGGTCTGAGCCTGTGCTGCTGGCATTCAGGTAGGTCCCAGGAGTGCTTCCAAGGCTGGGTGCTTTTTCTTTCAGAGTTCTAAAGAAATATCACCTTAAATACCACTTTCTAGAGGTACGAATCTAGATTCAGAAGGAAAGTTGTTTCTCCCTTTGCTCTTAAGGTAGAATATAACCCTTAGCTTGGATCCATCAGGTTAAGCTTCTTCCCACCAAATGCTGCCTGCACAAAAGACTATCACATATAGAGAACAATGAGTAGATCCATTTATCCAAGCAAACAGAAAACAGAAGTTATACAAATATATTTAATATACCAAAGAATACACAAGGATAAATGAGCTTTTCAGGTGGGACAGAGATAAGATCTGAGTTCAAACCAGGAGAGAAAGAACAATCTCATTCAGAAGTTCATTCTAGCAGTCTCTAAAATTTCAAGCATAAACATGATTAGGCAAGCTTCCCATACATATTTCCCATTCTAAAGCATTTCTTTCCCTCCTACTTAAAGTATCTCTGTCCATGTGTCTCTACTGAAGAATCCTTGGAACCAGTTCAATATGCCCCTAATGCATGGACTTAGCATTCTCTGTACCAATCAGGCATCTCCCTCCATATATGCAACAGCATGCAAAATGCTCCAGGCTTGGATGAAAGCCAAGTTATATTCTGCACTTGGAAAAAATCAAGGACATTATCCCTACTGAAGAAAGACAAATTAAAAAAATCAATAACTACTGACCTACATATATGCTTGTCTTCCCTTCTCCACAAAAATTTTTCTAAGAATAATCTATATGTAAATTGAAGGAATACTTGATAAAGATATGAAAAGGGAACAGGTAAGTTTTCATAAACAATATTTTACAAGAGACATATTTACAGTCACATAATTTACTGAAAGTTATAGATTAAAAAAGATGCCACTGTGTTTATTTTTTCATCATTATAAGGAAGCATTTGACTCAGGAGCGCAAAATGCTACCTTAAAGGTTCTCCCCTAATAAGTTACCTCCATGCATATATTAAAATCATATGTGATTCCTTGAAACATATAACAAAGGAAATTTTATTGAATGAACTTCTGATTGTAATTATCAAGTGATGTGCTTATACTGAAACTGAATGTATGTCCTTGATCTACATGAGTTAGACTAGTAGATTGAATCCCCAGGGTTCACCTGGCTACATCTCTCTCCCAGGGTTCTAGGGCTAACCCTAAGGGAGTGATGCAGCTTTTCCAGTGCTATTGGCCAATGCCCCTATTCTGCTCTGTTTTCCCAATATCAATAGTCAGTTACAGTCAATATCTCTCTTATATCATTGATTGACCTGGTGATGTTACTCCCACCTCAACAGTACCCTCTGCCCCTCTGATTGGAGATCAGAGCCATATATTCCTTGATTTATAAAAAGTGGAAGAGACAGACATATCCTCATTTCCCACCCCAATGCACTCATTTTAGACTTCTTTGACTCATCTATCATGCCCTTGAGCTGAAGTATATAATAAATTCTATATGTTATTTTCAAAATTATCCTGCTTGTCTGTCATTTTCTCTGAACTTCCTTAGTTTTTCTTCTATGTATTTAATTTTTTTATAACGGCCCTTTTTCTTCTATCCACATTGCTGACTCCTTTAATAACCCTCTAAATGTCCCCCAATTAAGAAATGAGAGAAAGAAAGAAAGAAAGAAAACCCTTGTAATAAATAAGTATAATCCAACAAAATAAATATAGACATTGTCTTTGTCCAAAAACGTATGTCTCTGTATCTCAGGTCAATCACCTCTCTGTCAATTGAAGGGTAACATGCTTCATCCTTAGATCCTCTAAAGATATGATTGATTAGCCATTACATTGATCAGAATTCTTAAGTCTTTCAAAGCGATTTTCCTTTACAATGTTACTGTCCTTATATAAAATGCTCTCCAGGTTCTGCTCGCTTTACTTGGTATCAACTACCAGAAATTCTCTCAAGTTGTTTCTTTCATAATTTCATACAATGCAATAATATTCCATTACATTCAAAACCCAGAATTTATTCTGCCAAGCCCCAATTGTCTAAGAGGAAATAGAAGGTATCTCAGATTTTGGTTCTTTGCTTTTATTTATTTTTTTTTTGCCAATTCTTCCCTTTAAATGCATCCTTCATGATCAAGAAGTTAGTTTTGCCTGTGACTTTCCCTCCCCCACTTCCCTATCCATGCATATTTCCTTGTTGTGGTATTTCTACACCAAACTATGTGTTCAGCTACTCTTCGTCTATTTTATGAGTGAGGTTCTTCTAATGCCCATTCTCCTTATTAGAATGTAAGTGGTACTTCATAATACAGCTCCTTCCAATTACTCAAAAAAATTTATCTTTCTTGGTTTGTCTGGACTACAGGGTTTGTGTTGCAAAGTTCCTACTCATCTCTGGTCTTTTTTTTTTTTAATCGGAAATGCTTAAGTCCTTTATTCCATTTTTGGAAAGGTGGAAGGCAGAAGATGACATAGTGTCATGGAACCTATGAATGTGAACTTGAGCAGACTTCAAGAGATAGTGGAGGGCCTGGAATGCTGTGGTTTATGGAGTCACAAAGAGTCAGACACAACTGAAGGACTGAACAACCACCACCACCACAATAACCTCTATTTCATTTAAGATCCATTTTTTGTCCCTGAAGGAATATATTCATCTTTGCAGGGTAAGTAATTCTTAGTGGTAAGCTATTATCGTTTGACTTTTGGAATATTATATTCTAAAATCTCTCATTAATGTAGAAGCTGCCAGGTTGCCTATGATTCTAATTGTAGTTGCTTGGTACTTGACCTGTTTCTTATTGGATATTTTTAGTTTTGTTTTGTTTTTAATGTAGGAACTCCAGATTTTGGCTATGACATTCCTGAGAATTTTCTTTTCAGAATTTATTTCAGGAGCTAATCAGGAGATTCTAAATTGATTTGTCTTGACCCACCTCCACCTCCCCACCCCAGTTCTAATAAATCTGAGTAGTTTTGGTTTATTATTTACTGAAACATAGTGTCCAGATTTTTATTTTATTTTGGTTTTGGTTTTCAGGGCATCTAGTGATTCTTAAATTCTCTCTCCTTGATCTGTTGCCCAAGTCAGTTGTTTCTGATATCAGATAGCTTACATTTTCTTCTATTTTTTTCAATTTCTAAAATTTTACTCTGATATTTCTTGCTGTTATCATGGAATGGCTGATTTCTGTTTGGTCTGTTCTAGATTTTAGGGAATTGATTTCTTGGATAAGAGTTACCATTTTCTCTTCTAAGTTACTTTTTCTAAGTTCTCTTCTAAGTTATGTCCTCCTTTCCTCTAGAAGTTTTCTTGCTTAATTTCTCCTAAATATCAATGTAGTTATTATCCATTTTTTCTTTAAGTATCACTTGGCTATTGCTATGAGAGTTATTGTCTCCTCTAGGGATCTCTCAATTTGCAATAATTTTTAATACTAATTCATGTTCTCTTTGACTTACTCACCTCTCTACCATTCCTGAATTAGGGGTATGTGCTAGGGCCATGTTCTGTCCCCCTGCTACTTTTCTGGGTGAGGTGTTTGACTCCCCTTGGTCTCATCCTAGGTCCTCTGGCTTCTTGTGCTGACCTCCACCTCCCAGGGTTAGCTCCCCTAGATCTTTGAAGCTCAGAGTGCTGAATCTTCAGGGCCCTGACTGGTGTCCCAAGAGAGAATGTTAGAAACCTCAGAGCCCCTGGGCCTATGCTGTCCTGTCTGATCACTTCTGCTGCTCATTGGTCTTTATCTGCTGCTACTGCTGCTCCCTGGACCTTCCAACATTCTTACCATGTGATTTTCCACAACCCTGGGGCTTTCTCATGAGATCCCTCCATTCTTTCGGCCTTCAGAGGCAGAATTTTGCAGGTTACATGCATCCCATCTCTCATCATATGTATTGACACTAACTTTGCCAATGCTCATGAGCTTTTAGCTGACTTTTAATGCAGTTTTGGAATGGAAGAAGTCACTTACTATAGTTTTTAGTTGATCTTGTGCAAACTTAAAAGGCTTTTCTGGAGTAGGTATGTGGAAGCTGGGTACTCTGCCTCCAGTTCAGGCAGCCATTTTGGTAGAATTTTCCAGTAGCTAGATTTCTGAAGACATGACTATTCCAAAGATCCATCTCAGAAACACGGATATTCCTTCAATGATACCCCATGGTTGTGGACCATGAAATACCACAATCTCCAAAGAATTAAAATGGTAGGTAACTCAAAATACAATGGAGATACACATGTTGGGAATGAATAGGTAGCATTAAACTGACAAAGAAGAAAAGTGCAGGAAGATCAACATTAAATATATTATTAACAAAATGTGTGACCAAAAAAGAAGTCAGGCCATTCATGCAGGGAGAGTGAAGGAAAATTGATAGACAACCACAGGCTCCATTATTATCCCTGTAATGGTAAGGGACCTAGTGGAAAGTTTCCATTATGTTGGATGGGCCCCTCCCTATGTCATATCTATGACACAGAAGGCATGGAACACATTTGTGGCAGAGAGGACATAGAAAAGAGTCCTACTGAATGAGGACAATGAGAAGGCAACAAATCAGAAGTGTGGAGGGAATACGTATACTGGTGAGATCACAGATCCCAAGCCTCACTGGTTTGCCTAGGACTCCTCCAGCTTCTTCTTCCAGGCTTCATAATGATAGTCTCCCTAAAGACTAATGTTGAAGTAAGAACTTCAATAATCCACATACCACCAGTTAACTAGTAAACTAGGGCCTCTCTGGATACCTTGTCATCTGTCCTACCACTTCTTCTGTATGTAACCTACAGAGACAGTGCCTCTCACCCCTAGAGGCTTTAATCCACTCATTTTTGAAACCGCAGGGCTGAGTTGTCCTGATGAATGACTGAGTATGAATTCACCTAACCTCTACTCAACTCCATGTTTCATATCCTGTCCACGCATCCACCAGGAAATCAGAGCCAATTAGGGCAAATGGCCATCTGCTCTGCTGCTTTGTGAATCATTTTCCTGTCCTTCAGCCCCCAATCTTTCCACACCTAGGAAACAGTAATCAAATCAATATAGTAAAAAGGTAATGGCAATTGACCACTCTACAGATCTACTCAAAATCCCCATGACTTAACCGACCAAAACTCACTTCCCTGGCCACCACTGTCCTGTTTGTGCCACTTCCTCCATTGGAATCTAAGTTCCTTGAGGACAGGGGCTATCTCATTTTCATATTTGTATCTCTAGCTCCTCAAATACTGCCTAATAAGCATTTAATAAATGTTCTCTAATTCATTCATTCATTCATTCATTCATCATTCATTCATTCATTCAGATAGACCAAAGTTATGGGCAACTGTTGCAGGCAACAGTTTATGAGCACTTCTAGCAAGGCAGAAATGTCACCAGTAGCTGTAGGCCAGCCCTTCCTCAAAGCTTATGGGCAGACATTCTTATTCCCTTCAACTGCAGTTTAGCCCTCCTATTCAGTGACTTAGCAAAGGAGAAGCAACTCTATTCTCTAATCCCCAAACATAAATATAAAAGAATCACAAAACTTTTGGGAAATGTAGATCATTCTCTGAAAAAGGCTGGGGATTCCTGTCTTGGGGACACTGGGACCCTCATCTACAGCACCCCTTTGTGTGTTTTTTCCCTATTAGAATGTAAGCTCCTTGAAAGCAGGGACTATCCTTTTGTTTTGAATTGCCAGTGTCTATCACAGTGCCTGGCAAAGAATACATGCTTTAATAAGTGCTTATTTCCTTCCTTCCTTTTCATACCATACTATGAATCACCCTGTACAATATCCTCAACATCCCCATTGCCCTCCCTTTACCTGCACTCTAAGACACAAACATCTGTCACATTTATTCCCATTTCCAAGACTTTACTCATCCTACTCCTTCCTGAAATGCCCTTCCTCCTTCCTTGTCTATGAAAATTCTACTCATTACTCAGGAGGCAACTCAAATTCTATTCCCTGCATGAATTCTCCTATTATTTAAAAATCAGAAAACTTTTTTTTAAGTAAGTGTCTGCTATGTACAAGGCAATGTGGATTGTCTATGTGGATTAAAAAAAAAACAAAAAACATTAATAGTAACATAGATTTAGAGTTGAAAGGGACCCTGGAGGTTTTCTAGCTTACCTACCTGCCCCCTCTGTTTTACAAGTGAGGAAACTGAGGTCTAGAGGAAGGATTTTTATAAAAATAATCTATATATATACCAGGTAATTCACAGAAAACTGTACTTTGAAACTTGAACTCTAGAAGAACTGGCATTGGTTTTATCCCAACAAAGAGGATGCCTGGAAAGAGACCAGAAGACATGTCTCCTACCTCCTTATAGCCCACAAAGTAGGCGATTCTACTTGGCTCAATCATCAATTCTCTTTGGCACAGCTCTTAGTCACAGTCAGGACCAACCAGAGCTGCTGGTTATGTCCTTTTACAGAATGGTCAGAGCATGAATCCCTCCTCATAGAACCAAAGCACATCTGCCCTGCCCCTCCATGGGAGATGCCCCAGTCCAAAACGTCAGGGGGCTCCTCTAATCATTCTCTACTACACTTATATAGTACCTTGTGGTATTCAAAGGGCTTTATATATTATAGTTTTTGATCCTTACAAATTGTAAGGCAAATTGTAACCTTCTTCAGTTAAGTAATTTGTCTAAGGTCACTCAGCAAGGAAATGGCACAGCCAAGATTTTGAGGGTAAGCTATACCCACAAATAGATATAACACAAGATATTTACAAGGGGAAAAAAAGGGGCCTATTTAAAGTGCTGTAAGAAATGTGAAGGAAGATGATCTTTCCTAAAGCTGAATCCTAGAGCATTTATAGTCTACCTCACACAATTTAGCAATTAATTACACACTTTTTTTTTTATTATCTAATTGCTATATGTATATTTAGACATACCTCCCCAACTCAGTGCTGGCACAAAGGAGGTGAATAATAAATACTTGTTGAGTGTTTTAATCTGTGCATACTGCATATGTCATTTCAGAACCCAAGAATTAGCAAATCTGTTGAGTAATGGGGATGGTTTTCTAAACCAGTAATAATTTCTGGTTTAGAAAAGGGAGCAATAATAGCTGTGGAGAGTAGGTGGGGGTTGGGAGGAGGTGTGTGGATATAATTACATCATTATAGATCATAGATTTAGAGTTGGAAAAAAGCCCGGGGGTCATCTAGTCCAACCCCTCATTTTAGAGATGAAGAAACCAAGGGCCAGAGAGGTAAAGCAAGTTGCTCAAGGTCTTAGAGAGGATTATTGGCAGAGCTTGGATGGAAACCTAGCTCTTCTGACTCCAAAGCCAGCTCACTAACTGGTTTAAATGCTTGATTATATTTCAGTAAGATGATCATAAGCGAAATTTAAAACCAGATATGGATTTTAAAATCATATTTCCAAACAAAGACAGAAGCATTGTTCTTACTTAGAAGTGGCTTCTTCCTTCCACCCCCTCAATTTTTGTATTTGGCAAAATAAACATTTGAAGTAAAAATTTACTATTTTAGTGCTTTGCATCTTTTTGCTATTCAAAAAAAAAATTGTAAAAATCATGGCACTGGGGCAATTTCCCACAATGCTCAGTGAACCAACACAATTTAACAATTAAAAATCATAAGGGGTAGTGTGATATAGTGAACAGAATGCTGGATTTAACATTAGGAAGATCAGGGTTGAAATCCTGTCTTACATGCTTATTAACTATGTAATTCTGGATAAGTTACTTGACCCTTAATTTTCCTCATTTGTAAAGTGAGAATAGCAGCACCTACCTCACAGTATTGTTGTAAGAATTACATGAGATGATGTATGTAAAATATACTAGAAACCTTAAAGGGCTATGTGAATATAAGCTATCATTTACTTTTATGTGTTGTTTAGTATTATTTCATTTACTCCTTCTAACAACCCTGTGAGATAGGTACTATGATCATCCCTATTTACAGATGAGAAAATTGAGGGTTAGTGAGGTTAAGTGACTCTGCCTGTGGTCACATGGCTATTAAGTGTCTAAGGCAAAATTTGAACTCAGGTCTTCCTGACACGAAGTCCAGCACCCTACAGAGGTCATAATCTAATGCTCCTATGCTACAAATGAGGAATTTATGTTATAGAGAAATGAAGTCATTTATCTGAGGTCATGGATAGCCAGTGGCAGGGATCAGTCTGAAACAAGGTCCTTCTGACTCCTAAGTTCCTGCTCTTTTTGGACTGTTGCCTCCCTTACTCAATTTTGACAAATCAGTAAGGGTAGTCACATACCAGCTTAGTTTTACAGCACCATAGCTTAAAACAAGAAACTAGACCCTTTCTAATTTCAACAACAAGGCAGCTAGGTGGCCCAGTGGATAGAGCACAAGGCTGGAGTCTGGAAGACCTGAGTTCAAGTCTGGCCTCAGACACTTACTATGTGACCTTGAAGCAATTATGTGATATTTACTATGTGACCTTAATCCAATTTGCCTCACTTTTCTCATCTGTAAAATGAGCTGGAGAAGGAAATGGCAAACTACCCCAGTTTCTTTGTCAAGAAAACCCCAAATGGTATTATGAAGAGTTAGACACTACTGAAACAAAGACAAAAAAAAAAAAGACCAAAAAAATTTCAACAATACCCAAAGGTAGAAATTGTGCCACTCTGGCCCATAAGTGTTACCATCTACCCCCACCCCCACCCCCACCCCTTGCTCCCATTACTCCCTCTTCCCCACCACACACAATTAGCAATTTTAAATGTAAAAGAACAGTTGGTGGTTTTGTTAAAGATGAAGTCAACCTCTAGTTTCTCTGCCAAAAAGACAGGAAAGCAAGTAACTTGCTCCTTTCCCCAGGCCATTCAGGGCTAGCAGAAGTAGGTACACCTGAGAGGGTCAGGGCTAAACATAAGCTCACAGTTTTATCTTAGAGTTATAAGGATAGATTTTGCAAGTCTCTTCTTTTCCCTTAGCTTTTTCTAGTTTTCTGGATAATGCTTAATTTAAAAGAAAGCAAAAGCACTGGAAGCATTTTAACTTTCAATATCTCTATGGAAACCCAAGAGAACTTGTATTTTATTGCCAAATGACTACCTAACTTGAGTTTTACATCCTATTGGATCACTATAGGCCATCTGCCATACCAGAAACAGCTCAGGCCTAGTTTTCCAAAGGTCTGTCTATAAAATGGCAATTAAAATTAATATAATTCTTGGCTATGATAGAAACAGGGGTACAGGATGGAGAGAGACCAAATTGTTTCTGTGGCTGTCTTTTAAGCTAAAGAATCCTTTTGTTAATTTCAATGAAAATATCCCAATTTTAAATGTCCCTTAATGACAGAACTCCATTTTGGCAGTCATAGAGGAAAAATATTAAATTAAAACCAACAGCTGTTTCCAGGACTTTATCACTAATTGTCCTCCCCTCCTTTCCATCAGTGTCAAACATTTTCTCTTAAAATTTTTAACAGTTACTGCCTACACTGGAGTTCTTGGCTACCAATTCCTTCACCAACATACTCCAAATACAACACAGGAAGAGATTTTTGTTCCAAATAGCAAGAAAATGCAGAGATATTCTAATATGATCTTTTATCAGTGATTGAAGCTTGCCAAAACATTACATGTCATACTTAGTACACAGCATTATGAAGACCTAGAAAATATTTGAACCTCTTGTGCATAGATTTCCACTTTGGGTCAGTCAACTTTTTGTTTCTTTTTTCTTTTGACCATAATGTCCTTTGTGAAATGACAGTCTTCGAACTCTTAGCTGTAACCTCTCCCCCAATACCCTATGTCACATATCTAAAAAAAAAAATTTCAAACTTTCAATTGGTCATACAGGTACTACAGGTATCAAGTAGCAACAACATCTTAGTGCGCCCCCAGTGGACTGGAAGAACTAAATGGTAACAACAACAATAGTCCTTTTCATAGTACTTTAAGGTTTGCAAAGCATTTCACAAATATCTCATTTGATCCTCACAACTACCATGGGAAGGAGGCACTATGATTATCATCCTCATTTTATAGACAAGAAAACTAAGGCAGTAACTTGCTAGGGTCAGGCAGCTCATAAGTGTCTGAGGCTCTTTCTGATTCCTAGTCCAACACTCTATTCCATGAGTTGGATTGTTTTGGTTTTTTGTCATTGAATCTCCAGAGACCAGCAAGAGCCTTGCACATTGTTGTTGTTCAGTTGTTGAAGCTGTCTGACTTTTTGTGATCCCATGGACCATAGCATGTCAATGCTGCCCATGGAGTTTTCTTAGCAAAGATATGGGAATAGTTTGCCATTTCCTTTTCTAATGGATTAAGGCAAGCAGAGGTTAAATGACTTGTCCAGGGTCACACAGCTAGTAAGTGTCTGAAGCCAAGTTCGAACTCAGGTCTTTCTGACTCCAGATCCAGTGCTCTAACCACTGAGCTACCTAGCTGCTTCGCATATAATAAGTACTTAATATTTGTTGAATTGAATGAAATTAAGCAGTATGAAACAAATTTAATTCAACAAACACTTATGAAACATCTGCTAAGTGTAGAGCACCATGCTAGGTGCTAGCTAGCAGACATGACACAAATATCAATTAGATGTGGTCCCTTCCCTCATAGAACTTACAATCTAGTAGGGAGACTATAACACAATATAAATAACTAGAATACAAAAAGAGAGTAAGAAAAGTTCATAGGAAAAGCACAAAAGTCTTTTGGAAAGTCTAAAGAAGGAATACCTTAAAATTTGAGAAAATGAGAATGATTAGGAATTACAGAAGACTGAATCGCCCCATTATTCAGATATTCCACAGTTCACTGCCATAAACCGAGAGGTCTGAGCTCTGCAGCCTGGTTTCTCTGACCCTCTTGGAATTCTCTTGTGACACCTTGGGGAGTGCTGAATACCTATTTTGAAAAACACTGCCCTCCTTAAACAAAAGATAGAGAACAATTTTGATACTTCCCAAAATGAAACATTCTATGCTAAGACTGTCTAGGGCAGAATTTTAACATCTCAGTCATTATAGAGAAGAAAAAAGACTAACTAAAAATAATATGTTCAAATGCAGTAGAAACCAGGGGTCATTTTTCCATTTCTGAAAAATACAGCGAAGGTAGGTCAAATTTTACTGAGAAAAGACATGTAATACTTTTTTTCTATCATGCAGCTGTTGGCAGTTTTGGGGGTGCATTTTGGGGGGGGATGGTTTAAGAAATGATTATTTTTGGACTAACACATAAATCCTTTTTTGGCTTCATGTATCCTAGATGTTCTCTCTTCAAAACTTCAATCAATAAGCCCAAATACTATATATGAAGATGTATGTCAAATCTATTACCTCAGATAGCTTGCTGACTATTAAGGAAACATTTCATCTTTCTGCCCTAAAAATTATTATTGGAACAATGATGATAATCAGTGAAGCTTTCTACTCACAGGACAGGAAATTGATAAGGCTAGCAATGAATGATGTTCACTAAAGATCTTACATAAACCACTTCATTAATTGAGAACTTGGGCAAGTCATTTCCCTTTCTGGGCTTTAGTTTCCTCATCTGTAGAATGAGTGGGAAGGAACTAGGTCAGGGGTGGAGAACCAGAAGCCTTGAGGCCACATGTGGCCTTCTAGGTCCTCAAGTGAGGCCCTCTGACTGAATGCAAACACTTGAGGACCTAGAGGGCCACATGTGGCTTCAAGGCTGCAGGTTCCCCACCTCTGCACTAGGTGATATCTAAGGTCTTTCCTAACTCTAACATTATTTGATGTATGAAGACAAGAAGTGAACTATTCAAAGAACTAACATTTTATAAGATCCTCATTTTAAAAATAAATAATATTGAGTAGAAGCTGCATATGCAGTATTATTGAATATTTAAAATTAAATATGCTCTTCCCCATGAAACTTGTCAAATATGGCAATATAAAAAATGAAAAGAGTAAACCTCAAGTAATCATGAAGCTCAGTAATTATGATTAGTTACTATTCTCAGCAGTATAAAAATACTTGTATCATTACTGCATTGCTTGCAATGCAATTAAAAACAAACAACTCAGATATTTTTTAAAACTGTAAAATCCACAAAGGCAAACACCTTTGCATTAAGGAAATGAATTCCAAGGAGTAACACAACTGAGGATTCACTTTCTACCTGGAACTCTGCTTTATTGGTGGAACATGAAGGCCCTCTTCTGGGCTAGGCTGTGCAGTACAGCATAACACTGACAGGCGAGAATACAGGACCAAACGACCTTGGGGGGCTGTAGGTCTTTGCAGTTGCTTGTAGCTGCTACTGCTACTATACTTTGTGGCTATGGAGGAAATGTAAGAGCTATTAGTTTCCCTTATAAGAATGGCTTGGATGACCCAAAGAAAAAATTCCAAAATTAAATTTATGAAATGATTGTCTCTGCACTAATACCTAAATCCTCCCTATGACTACTTATCTCAAAATATCAATCAATAAGCCCAAATAGTATATACACTGAACCTGTTTCCATGGGTGGCTTGTTTTAATATCCTAATTTGTCTGTCCTAAGAATGATTATTGGGACAATGAAGCTAAGTCTGCATTTAGTTTTACTGTGAATTTCAGATGGAAGAATCAGATATATTAGAAATCACTGAAGAATTATGCCACAAAAGTGGTTTTTATTTTTAATAGCACTTGTTTTGGTCTTTCTTTGAAGCAGATATTCTAAAGTCTTTATTCTAGAGTATACATATGAAATGACATATCTAATTTCTCATAAAACCGTGTACATCCTTCATAAATGCTTTCAGTAAGCAGAAATCTCTTCTAAAAACCATATAACCACAGCATGTATTCCACCCAAAATGCTATTCAGAAGGTCCAGGGTCTAATGCAGTCAGGAATCCTCGTGGCTGCAAACAATTAAGGATCAAATGTTGATATAATAGGCTCATGAGCATTCACCCACAATTACGGCACATAACAATCTACACACATATCAGGTAATTGTGTCTTACAGTACATACTCTGATTTGTCAGCACAGTCCAGCATTTTTAGAGTATTGTTTTTGGTGGTTAAGCATTCACTCGTTGCTAATTTCTGAAACTCTAGACCTTAATTTGTCTCCATTTGCAATATTATTTTAACTTGGGGAAAGGGTGTTTACAAAATATCAGGTTTTGGAAAAGTGTCCATTGGTTCATTTGACACAGCATATCACAGAATCACCAAATTTAAGAGTTTGAAGAAATCTCAGCAATCATCTAGTTCAGCCCATATACAAAATGTATTCCTGTGTACTCACCAAGTGATCAGCCAGTTCAGGTTCTACCTGAAGATCTTCAAGGAGAGTGAACTTACCACCAGCTCTTTACCCTTTGGAACAGCAGCATGAACTGGTAGGATGTTTTTCCTGACATCAAGCCCAAATTTGCCTCTTTGCCATTTCCGCCCAGTACCCTCTAGGGCCAAAACAAAGCAAATCCAATCCCTCCTCCAAATGACAGCCCTTCAAATACTTGACTACAACTGTCATATCCTATTTACCCACAATTTTTCTTTAGTTTTGTTATAAAATAATTCTATTTTATTTACATTTTAGTGAATAATGATTAAAGCCTGATTTTTCGGTGTACAATGGATAGTTGACCTGCAAGGTAGTAGTTCTGTTAGAATGGGCATCTGAAAAAATAGCAATGTATCTTATAGTAATGAGAAAATATTCTTCTATCTATTCACCAATGGTTAGAAAACTTGAGATTATCACAGACATAAACAGAAAAGTTTCTACAACATCACTGAGTCTTGTTGAGTAGTTTTTTTAAGTGCAAAAAGGTACAAATTATCCAAGTATTAAACAGAATGCCATCACATTTGACAAAGATTTTGAAAAAAATGTGTCAAATGATTACAATTCAGCAACATTCAGAAAAGTGGCTAATCAGGCTCAATGACCAGCTGTTTAACAATTTTCAGCAAGTTAGGGGCTCTCCATTGCAGCTGCTTCCCCTGATTTTCACTGATTTTCTTTTTAAATGGGTTCTTTTAGAAATGTAGATTTCAGAAGTGGAGCCAAGATGTCGGAGTAAAGGCAGGGACTCTTCCTGAGCTCTTCCCCAAACCCCTCCAAATACCTTCAAAAAATGATTCTAAACAAATTCTAGAGCAGCAGAACCCTCAAAAAGACAGAGTGAAACAATTTTCCAGCCCAAGAAAACTTAGAAGGTCAGCAGGAAAGGTCTGTTGCACCAGGTTGAGAGAGGAGTACAGTCCAGCACAGCTTATCACCTGCTAGACTGGGCCCCAGCAAACCAGGAGCAGGCCTTGGGGTGACTGAATCAGTGGCAGCAGCAGGTGCCTCTAGAGCTCTCTACCCACAGATGGTAATGGGGTTGAACAACTGGTCAGAAGGCGATTACAGAGGTCTCTTTGCTAGACTCTGCTGCATTGCCCATACTCGGATTCAGGTGGCAGTCCTGGGTGGTAGTCCCAGGACAAGGAGGAGCACTAGCACACCAGAGCTTGGGGCCACAGTGCAGAAGGCACCCTCTTCACAGTTCCAAGGCAGAAAAGAGTACTTGTGGTCACTCACAGACAAGACCATAGGACAGGAGAGTAGTAAACACTTGTCCTTAGATCCTACCACTTTGGAAGAACTAAAAACTTATAATTATCTGGAAGTATCTCTGCAAATAGCTGACGCCTGAAGCTTGGGACAGTGTGCCCTCCACTCTGGAAGCACAGCCCTACTTTAACAAAGCGTTAAAAGCCAAGTAATAGGCTAGGAAAATGAGCAAACAGAAAAAAAAATTCTGACCATAGAAAGTTACTATGGTGACAAGGATGATCAAAACACATACTCAGAAGAAGATAACAAAGTCAAAGCTCCTACATCCAAAGCTTCCAAGAAAAATATGACTTGGTCTTAGGCCATGGAAGAGCTCAAAAAGGATTCTGAAAATCAAGTAACAGAGGTAGAGGAAAAGTTGGGAAGAGAAATGAGAGTGATGCAAGAAAATTATGAAAAATGAGTCAACATAGAGGATTGTGGGAAGATGGCAGAGTAGGTAAGAAAATTCCAAGCTCTCAATATTTTTCTCCACAAAAAAAAAAAGATAAAACAGCACCTCAGGGCAAATATAGAGTGCTAAAAATAAATAAGAGAAGGTGCAGAACAGGGGTCCTCCTGAGACAATCTGAGAAGACCTGAAGAAAAATCCATGGATGAAGTTTGCTCCCTATGGAGGAAACACCTCCAGGCTAGCGAATGCTTCACCAGCAAGTGGCAAGCCTTGGCATTAACCACATTGGGAGTCTGCCTCGGCTCCATCCACAGGAACTTTTACCCTCTCCCATTCCCCAGACAATGAAGAGATTTGGGAGTCTGAGCCTGGGAAAATCAAAGGAACCTCTGCTGACAAAGAACGCCAGACCCATCTGTGCTGTGGAGAGTGGCAAGGATGAGATAGAAGCAGCACATGCATGGTAAGTGCAGAAGCAGTGGGGTGGGGACACTGCTTGCTATAGGCACTTACAGGAGGCTAGTCTTGATTTGAGGAAAGGAGAAATGAAGGAGAATCTGAGGTCAGAGGCACCATCCCCCATATCTCAGAGGTGATTACAAAAAAAAAAAAGACTATTACAAAAAAAATGCACAAGCAAAGGAGGAAGAATCCAGCTACTATGGGAATAGAGAAGACCCAGATTCATCTTCAGAGGACAGTAAAGCAAAGAAACCCTTTTCTACCCCAAAGAGTAATGTCAAATGGTCACCTGCCCCCCAAAAATTCATTGAATACCTTAAAAAGACTTTTTAAATCAGAGAGATGAGGAAAAACTAAGAAAAAAAATCCAAGAAAAACAAGGAGATTGTGAAAAGAAAGTCAATCAATTAGAAAAGGAGGTCCATAATCTTAAGGAAGAAAAATGACTCCTTGAAAATCAAAATTGGGCAAGGGGAAGCCCACAAAGTCATAAGAGAGCAAGAAACAATAAAACAAAATATAAAAAAATGAAAAAAACAGAAGAGAATGTGAAACATCTCATAAGAAAAACAACTAATCTGGAGAACAAATTAAGAAGAGAAAACATAAGAATAATTGGACTACCTAAAAGCTATAATCAAAAAAGAATCTTGATGCAATAATACAAAAAATAATTAAAGAAAATTGTCATGAAGCATTAGAACAAGAGAGGAAAGTTGAAATAGGAAAAAATCAACCAATCACCTTCTGAAAGAGATTCTATGAGGAAAACCCACAGGAATATTATAGTCAAATTCTAAAACCCCCATCTGAAGGATAAAATATTACAAGCAACAAGAAAAAAATTTACATACAAGAGTGCCACAATTAGAATCACACAAGACTTAGTAGTGGAAACACTAAAAAGACGGCAAGAGCAAAAGACTAAAACAGAAAAAGAACTAGGCTTCCAGTCAAAAATCTCATACCCAGCAAAGCTAAGCATAATCCTGAATGAAAAAAAAAAGACATTCAATGAATTGCCAAACTTTCAGGACTCTGTTAAAAAAACAAAACCCAAAAAAAACCCCTGAACTTAATAGAAGATTTAACATACAAGAGCCAAGAAAAATATAAGGTACATACCAAAGACTAATTACAAGGGACTCAATAAGAATAGACTGTTTACTTTTTCTGTATGTAGAATGTAAAATGTATGTCTAAGATTGTTATTACTAATTGGGATTGTTCATAAGAAAGACTGGGGTCGACGCAAGCATGATATGCCCTCAAAAAGTAAAACTGTTCAGGAACAGCTAAAAAGAGTAATTATCCTATACAAATGAGGTTTGAGAGGAAGAATCGACAGAAGAATTAGATGAGGGAGGGCTGGTAGTTCTGGAAACCTACTTTCATCAGGAACAGGTTCAAGAGGGAACAATACATATATATATACACATACATACACACATACATATATATATATATATATATATATATATATATATATAAAATCTAGAAGAGTATAAAAGTCTTCTAAATTTAGAAAGAAATAAAACAATAAGGAGATAGGGAGAGAAGAGAAGGGAGGGTTCTTTAGAGGAGAAGGTGAGGGAATAGGTCAAAGGGATGTTTAGATTTACAGGCATGGGAGGATAAGGGAGGGATCACTGAAGAAGGGTAGATTAAGTAACAGGAGGGCAAGGTAGCTAGTAGAAGTAAAGTAGAGGAGTCAGGAGGGATAGGAGATAAGAGATATGCACAGACATAAAAACAAAGATTAGGAACACAATATGTTAGGGAAAGTATATGTTTATATGTGTATGTATGTGTATATGTGTATATATATATAGGTATATATATATATACCTATATATAAATATATCCACACTTAACTGTAGCCTGAGGGGAGAAGGGGGAGGGAGGGGAGAAAAAGAACAAAGTTAAAAAGTATACAGCAGAGAACAGAAGAAAATCTACAAGGAAGCAAAGAGAAGATGGACAGCTTTTAACACAATATGTAGTACTTAATATACAGGCTTTCTTGAAATGGAAATTTATTGCTATATATTTTTAATCCTCTCTCACATTCTGCTGTACATATGATGATTTTCCCCTTATTTTATATTTGTTTAATATTTAAGTTAATAATGTTTCCTTTCCTTTTCTTATTATGTATCTAAGTTTTAGTATTCAAGTCTAAAATAATAAAAAGATTTTTAAAAAAAAGAAAAACTAATCAACAGCTTGGTAAAGGAGACACAAAAACACACTGAAGAAAATAACACCTTAAAAAACAGACTAGGCCAAATGGTAAAAGAGGTACAAAAAGCCAATGAAGAGAAGAATGCCTTAAAAAGCAGAATGGGCAAAATGGAGAAAGAGGCACAAAAATTCACTGAAAAAAAGAACTCCTTAAAAAGCAGAATTGGCCAAATGGAAAAGGAGGCACAAAAGCTAATTGAAGAAAATAATTCCTTAATAATTAGAATTGAGCAAATGAAAGCTAATGACTTTATGAGAAATCAAGGAATCAAAATCAAGAAGGAAACAAAACCAAAAGAATGATTGCCCACCTCCTCCTCCTCCTCCACTTCCCCTCCTTCCTCCTTCTTCTTCAGGGGTACTAGAAGCTATGTACTCTCTTAATGCAGCCCAAGATCTTATTAGCATTTCACACTGCTGACTCATATTGAGCTTGCAATCCAATTACCTCCAGATTCTTTTCCAAACAACTACTGTCTAACCATGCCTCACTCATCTTATACTTGTGAAGCTGATTTTTTTCTCACCCTAAGCAGAAAACTTTACATTTGTCCCTATTGAAATTCATCTTTTTGAATTCAGCCCAGCACCCTAACTAATCAATATCATTTTGGATCCTGAATCTATCATCCACTGTATTAGCTATCTCTCTCAGCTTTGTGTCATCTGTAAATTTGATGAGCATATCTTTCATTCCTTTATCCAAGTGACTGATAAAAATGTTAAGTAACAGAGTCAGACACAAATACCTGGGGTACTACATTGGAGACCTCCTGCAACAGTGACATTGAACTTTTAACAATTAGTCTTGAAGTCCATTCATCCAACCAGTTATGAATCCATCTCAATGTATTGTTATGTAATCTATATCTTCTCCACAAGAAACATATGAAATACTTTATCAAAAGCTTTGATAACATAGGTAAACTACATCCACAACATTCTTCTTATCTACTGATTTCAGAAACCTGTCAAAAAAGGAAATTGGGTCATTCTGGCATAAGCTGTTGTTGATGAAGCCATACTGGCTCTTTATAATCACCACTTCCTTTTCTAGATGTTTGGCAATCATTTATACACACACACACACACACACACACACACACACACACACACACACACACACACACACATACTCTCTCTCTATATATACATATATATATAATAGAATTCCCCAGTAATTGAGGTCAAACGCGTAGGCCTAAAGTTCTAAAACTTTGTTCTCTTTATTCTTTTGATAGTCTGGACATTTGCTCTTCTTCTGTCTTGTGATACCCATTTTTCATAAACTTTTAAATATCACCAACAGTGGCTCAGTAATTACATCTGCCAGTTCCTTCAGGACTTGGGAATGTAGTTCATCTGCACCAGGTGACTTGAATTCATGAAGGGCAATTAGGTGTTCTCTTAACTGTTTTATTATTTATCTTGGGTATCAACTCTAAGTAATTTTTCTTCTGTGATTTCCAGTATAAAGGTAATTTTCTTTGTAGGGAAAATAGAAACAAAATGAGAGTTAAGCAGTCATGCCTTCTCCCTATTGACAATTATTGTCTCACTCATTCCAAGCAAGATTTCTATCCTGTCTTTGACCCTATTTTTTTCACCAACATAGCTAAAAAAATATATCCTTTTTGCTTCCTATAGCATTCCTGACACTTTTTATAGGATGTATACTCTTATTTATATTGATCTCTGTTATGTGGTCATGCTTCCATTTTTGGAACATTTCTTTTTTAAATCTAATTATCAGTTCCCTGTACATCCATATCGATCTCAAAAACCTCATTTTTCTTCTTCATGGGTAATGTTTCCCTTTTCTTCTCCAGAATTTCATGTTTGGTTTTTTTGAACCTCCCTGAGACAACTTCCCTTAAAGCATTTTACTCCATAAAGTTCTCCCTATCTTTCCTCTGAACCCTTTGAAACCTGCTTTTCCAGAATGTAGAGTGCCTAGATTTTCTCCATCATGAATTCTATGACAACAGTGATAACTTATCCCCAACGTTTCCATAATTCTCACCTCAGCAACCAGTTCTTCCCTATGAGAATCAGATACAGAAAAGAACTTACCCATGTTGGATATTTCACCTTTTGAAGGATGAAATTATCAATAAGAAAATTCATGAAGTTATTAACTACTTTGCTTTTGGCACAATGCTCCAGCAAATGTCTGAATAATTTAAATTCCTCCATCACTACTATGGTATGCATTCATGCTAAGCTTGTGATTTGTTTCCCAAACTCTTTATCTATTTCCTCCTTCTGTCCAAATGGTCTGTAGTATACTCTAATGACAAAAATCACTCCCCCCCTTCTTTGACTTTCACTCAAATAATGTCATGCCTCATTCCTGTGGTTCCTAGATTTCCTCACAAGTTCTTATATACAAAGCAACCCTTTCCTGCCCCCCACTCCCTTTAACCCATCATATTTACTTTAAATTGGTCCATCTCCTTTGTATTAGGACCTCTAGTTCTTCTTGTTTGTTGCCTACACTTTAAGCATATGTGCACAGACATCTGAGGCCATGGGCTTTATTAATGGCTCCTTTTTTGAATTTTGTGTCCTATGAATACTGGTGTTTCAGTTTCTATTCTTTTCCCCTTTTTGTGGCTTCACTCTATAGTATCGAAATAAGGGGATGCTACATAAGTTGTCTTATCCTTTCCCCCTCATCATTAGTTCAAAGCACTTTTGATTAGATTTTCAAAACAACTAGTAAAAATATTCTACCACCCTTTGATAGGTGTACTCTACCTCTAATTAGAAATCTGTCAACACCACATTGAAAGCCATCATCCATAAACCAAATACTATTCTTACATACTTTTTTTAGCCAGCTGTTCATTTCCCAGATTAAATCTTCTATTCTGCACCCCTGAAGCCCCAAGGCCTTTAGTTTCTTGCTGAAGACTTTCCTTGGTAATACTTTTTAGATTCTATATGGTAGTGTCCCATATGAATGACCAGAAGAGAATAGTTGTTATCCATTTTTGTAAGTTTTGGAAAATTTCTGTTATATCTTAGATACATGCCCCAGGAAGATAACAGATCTCACTATCATTATTTTCAGGTCAACGAATAGATGAACCCATACCATGGGCAGGGAAATCACCAGATACCACTACTTTTCTCTTCTTCCTCTGCCTCTTATTAGATGATCTCATAGCCGATATCTTTTGTGGCTCTACTTTATTACTCTTGGAAAGAACAAGAATCTTCTTCCTCTTCAGAAAGAGCATCAAATCTACATTAAGTTCTCATTGTACAGATGTCCTTTTTTATCTCCTTTCTCCTCTGTGTAACACTTTCTGTTCTTTATCATCCTGAGAAGGAATCCCTTTCTTCACCAGTGAAACTTTACTTCTGTTTCTTTTAGGAATCCTTCATTCTCCCTAAGAACCCAGAGTGTAAACAGGTGTTCTTTAAGGTAGATCAGCCTCACTTGCAATACAAATAAGACATTCATTTGTGGCAGAAATACAAACATTTCACACTCAGTGCAAGTTACTACACAATTTCCCCTACTCTCCTTAATTGTTGAGATTTTCAGCCTTGTTTCTTAAGCACCTAGTTGAAACTTTTTACAGACAACCTTATTTAATGTCCCTTCCTTTATTTCAACAACTCTATAGCCATGACCACATCCACCTTCCCTTTAGTCTTGTCCCAATATCATGTCAGTTTCACCAATTTGCCCCCTCAATACTCTATTAATTTCTTCAACCCACTAACATTTTCACTAATTTTTTGTTACTCACCTTACTTTGTGTTGCCAATTATCTTTTCCTTATTCTTCTTAAATCTATTTCAGTTTCTATTTCTTAATCCTTCTATATTCTCCTTAATTATCTTTGATTCTGTTTCTCTTGAAACCTGAAGGATAATCTGGATCAGTAACTGAGCCTGGAGACTGTTCTTTACATTCTCAATTTTTCTCAATTTTTTTCAAGTTTTTCCTCCCAAAACTTAACCTTTGAACTTCATCAGGCCAAATCCCTTCAAATTAGCTACATAATTTCCTCTCCTTGTTTGGAAAAATCTTCTTATGCCCTTTCTCAAATGGAAACTAGGAGTAGTATATTACCAGAGGCCATTTTAACTAATTAAAATAAATCATTATTTATTGACCAACTACTCTGTGCCAGGCACTATGCTAAATGCTAGAGATATAAAAGAAAAACAAAACAGTACCCTGTCCCAGAAGCTTATATTCCAATGTACAACATGCACGTATATATTTATAAATATGACACATACAACGTAAGTACAAGATAACCTTTGTTAAGATGTTAAGGCACTTCTAGCTGGGAGAACCAGGAAAGGCCTCCTGCTGAAGATAGTACTTGAACTGAATCTTGAAGAAACCAAGTATTCTGAGAGGTAGAGGTAAGGAAGGATCATTCCAGGAATGGAGGATAGCCACTGCAATTGACAGGGAGTTGTGAGAAACATTAGGTTGGCTGGTATGGATGGACCATAAGATATGTAATTCAGTCATGTTAAATGCTTCCATTCCAAGAATTTTGTCAAGATCACTATTAAGGATTGGTCTTCTATCAGATGAAGTTCAACATTTATGACCTTCCTTTTTCCGAACTTTTGATTTCGGTGCTACAAAAATGTTAGAGAAGAAAGAGAGAAATTAATAAGTATACCATGTCAGAATTTCTTATGTTGACTTGCTTCAATGTATGCTCTGTACATTACAGGAAAACTGACCATTTGGATTTTCTTGTTTGTAGAAGGTCTTTAACATTTCCACTGCTTCCTCAGCTCGATATCCAGGAATGCACTGTTGAAATGAGAAAAGGGAGAAAGCAATATTGTGAAAATATTTTTTACTGGAGGCCAGAAAATGTATATACCAAAGAATTCTGCAAGTCATTTCAAATATAACAATACACTTAAGGAAACTAGGTGGCACAGTGGATAGAGTGCCAGGCCCAGAGCCAGGAAGACTCATTTTCCTCAGTTTAAATCTGGCCTCAGACACTTACTAGCTGTGTGACCCTGGGCAAGTCACTTAACCCTGTTTACCTCAGCTTTTCATCTGCAAAATGAACTCTGGGGGTCACTGGAAATGTAAATGATGATGCAAAACTCTTCTTTACTTTTTTCTTCTTTTCCAAAATGGTATTAAGTTTGCCTCAATTTAATATATCAATCAGTTAACAACTATGTATGGCCTACTACATGTCCAGACAATTTAGCTGGGAAGACACTAACATATATGAAATAATCAATGAATAATTAAGTCCCATATTGTGTGCACTCAGCAGAAGAGTTATAAGTGCAGAAAGAACTCATAGTCTGGGAAAATAAATGCTGGCTGGAGTAGCTGAAAAAAGCTTTATACAAGAGATGAGACTTGAGGTGGGCCTCAAAGGATGGATATGATTTGAAAAGGTATAGGAAGCTATTTCAGATGAGAACAGCATTAGCAAAGGCAAGGAGAGAAAATGGTTGGGTTTTTTTTGTTGTTTGTTTTTTGCTTTATTTTTGGTGGGAGAAGGCAGTGAGGAAATCAGGGGGTGTGCTGAAAAGCAATAGGAAATAAAATAGCAGGGTAAAGAGAGTATTGAATGCCAGATAGGAGTTTGAATTTGATATGGAAAGCCAAAGAGGGCTTAATGGGTTGAGCTGGGCTATTCAGAAGGGAGTAGAAATGGCAAGTGTGGGATTATTCACTCTGTTGCCTAGTGGATCTGCACCTCACTGTGATGAGCAATGATGGCTTCAAATGTAAAAGTGCAGGGCAATAAGGAGGCACTGTGGGTTTTTTGAGCAGGAAAGTGACATGATGAAAATGTATTTTAAGGAAGCCCATCCCGGCAGCATTATACAAAACGTACTGAAGTGAAAACTTGGTGTTAGGGAAACCAGTAAGTAATCCAAGTAAGAGCTAATTAAGACCTGAACTAAAGGGAAAGCTGTAGGAATAGAGGTTATAGGTGAGAGACATTTCTGAGGAAAAAACTAGCAGGCCTCAGTAAATAACTGGATGGAGGGAATCTATGATCCTATGATTGAAGAGAAAGAGGTAAGAATGATTCTAAAATTTTTTGACCTGGGTGACATGGAAAATAATTGTGCCACCATTTAAAAAAAAAAAGGTAGGAAGGAGGAACTTAGTTTTGTTCCTTCTTTCTTGTTTTTTTTTCCCACATTATACTACTCTTTTATTCTTTCCTTCCCAAATTAAAGTTGAATGATGCATAGAACTTAATCAACATTCCTTTCTAGTTAAGCTAAACCTGGAAGACATAATGGGCACTGCCCCTCTTTTCCTTTTCCCATTTCCCCTAGGTCATTTCTTATGCCCATGCATATGCATGAAAACATATAAATAAGAGAGCAGTAGTTGATAAGACATGTTTTATACTCAAAGCACCATTATTCAGGAGAGACTCGGAAGCAAAGTAGGAAACTTTCTCTTTCAAAACATGGCCATCACTACCCAGTAAACTACTATACCCAAGGCCACATCATCCTCAAAGAATGCCTGCTTTGGGGGTGAGGTCAGGGACAAACTCAAGTTTTACAATACATGGTATTTCTCGAATACAAGGAAATTTATGCACACTTTTCTCCTATATGACAATAGCAAAGGAAAATAAAGGGAGGAGCTGGTGAGAGTCTCTTCTCCTTCTATACCCAGAGGGGTGGACTATGAATGCCCTCTTGGTCTTAAGGGAATAAAGCATTATATGTTCATGTTATGAATGATTTCTATGACTAAAGTGTAAAAGTGCTTCCTTCATGTAGCCATTATAGTTGCAGGATGGCCCTATTAAGTTGTAAAACATGCATTCTGCACAAAGCAATATTAATGATGGCAATTGTACCAGTTCTATGATATTAATATTAACATTAACCACATTCTTTTTCAAAGGGCGGATCAACAAGTCACTTACATGAAATGAATTTTAAATTTGACAGGCTATTTCTCTTTATTCTGGAACCTATAACATAGTTATGGGCCAGGAATATGCCTAAAAATCTAGAAAATAAGGAGCAAAGCCAAATGCCCCAGGTGTCTTGTTGGTCTATTATTATGCAGAGGCCAGGGGTAAGAGTGTGTTGTCAGAATTTCTGGACACCTCAGAAACCATCTTTTAGATATCTGAACTCCAAATCTTGTTTTTTAAGCCAATATGGCCATAAACATATGGTACAACTGAACTCTCTTTTTCAGGCAAACTAAAAATATACAAATATCATACAAGCATATTATCTGCACATATTACAGGTATATACATATGTTCAAGAGAGGTTCTACCCATATTCAACATCTAAGAACTCTTCCTTTGTCTTTTTAGGAACTTTGAGCACTATGCCTGACCTCTCATAAATGAGAGAGACAATAAACCAACTGTACAGAATTGTATTAGGAAATTTTATAACAGAAGTTCTTAAAGAGAACTATAAATAGAAGTAACAGGGAAAAAATGGAAAAAAACCCAAACCTTTGGGAATGTTTTAAATGAAGTTTAAATAAAGTTGCATGATTTGCTCTCCATTCTACAACAATTTATCTTCAGAAGGACTTATACAAATAACCATCTATTCTACTCTTTTATATGCAAAACCACAAATTAAGAAAGCCCTTTGCCCCCTTCCAACTGATTGCTAGCTTCAGCTTAAAAAAGTAATCTATCTTGTGTCCTACATTCAACTCTCTTATCTCAGAACTTTTCCTCTCCAGGATTTATCCAAGGTTTAATCCTTCATATCACAACTATATATTTTTTAAGAAGTACAACTTTGGAGAATTTTGAAGTAAACCTACCATAATGCCCATCATAATAAGTTGGGCCTTTATTAAAAATAACATAACCAGGTTTAAACACATTTTATAAAACATGAGGAAGAAAACAATCTTGTCAATGAAGTCATGGAAATTAGCATGGGCTCACAGGCCAAGTTCTAAAGGAAATGTAGTTTAACAGATAAGAATTTCAATTAAAATTTAAATTTTGATCTATAGACACTGCATTAAGCCCCTAATCTTCACTGTCATCAGATTAATATGGGAAGGATTAGTAAGAATTAGGAAAGTGTGAAGGAGGTTTGTTACTAATTTTGTTTTGTTTCTTAACTTATTCATGAAGATGGATCAAACAACTAGAAATCTGAACAGTGGAGTAAAATTTAAAGTTAAAGAAACTGGTATGGTTTAGCCAGGAGGAAACTTCAATTAGAAAAGGACCATGAAACATGAAACCTAACAGTGATTGATTTCTGTGAAATATCATTGGTATACAGAAATAGAACAGACATGGTTTAATTTGAACAAGGATATACTATATCCACTGCAAATTTTAATGTAGATTAAGTCATATGAATTTAATGTGTCAAGAACTACATACTATATAACTATAAGACTTGACAATACTTACTAACATATGAATGCTGTAAACACTGGCCTTTACAAAAATGAATGACTCCAACATACACAAGGGATAGAAATTGTGTTGGATTACCCAGGAAGGTTGTAAAATCTCCTTCAATGTAAAGAATAAGTTGTACACCTGCTTATCAGAAATGGCTTTGCTGTAGTTCCGTCCAGAGGCAAAGGTAAGAGCTGGATCAGATAAAGTCAGGAAGTTCTTTTCCTGTTATTTCGTGGCTGTTTAGAATCTACTGAACACAAAGAGTGTAACTATTTACAACCACCAAACAAAAAAGAAAAATAACACTTCAAATAAGAGGAAGAGACTATCCTCTTTTGTTTTACCTTGAAAGGTGTCCCAGTATTTGGTAAGTCTGCTGAGGCGATATCCAGAACGGAGCCGCAACCTCCAAATCGTTCATTCTGGCAGCCATATACAACAAGTGGGATTTGTGTGAAAGAATTAAGGTCTTAAACAGAATGAAGCCAAAAATGTCTCCACCTCCAGTAAGTCAATTCAATTTAAGTGAATTAAATCCAATATTTACTACCTATATGCAGAGACCTCTCTGGGACACAGACAAAGTTTAGAAAAGACACTACCCTTATACAGCATATAGTCTAATAGGAAGAAAAGACTCACAGATTAACTACAACTTATGATAAATGCATCAGAGAGATATAAAACAATACATTATGCTTTCTTTAGGGGAAAGTTTTTTGGTTTTGTTTTTACCAACAAAGGGGATCAAGGAAAGCTTCATGGAGGAAATGGTAGTTCAGTGGGGCTGCTTGGGCATAATTGTACCCATATAATACCCATAAGCTGTGAGGACAATATCAACAATTTGGAGACAGAAGGCATTCTGCACATAAGCACTCCATAGTCAGAGCGTATACAAATGAAAAAGGACTTAAAAACACTTAGTAAAATACAAACAAGTACAAACTAACATGGTTTAAACTAAGTACTAAAGGAATTAAGAAGCCTACATTTCTCTTCTGGGTCCCTCAAATCATTTCATTTCCTTTGACAGGTACAGAAATGTGTGCAGATGTCTCATTCCATACACTGAATCTTTCATCTTTATTAGGAGGCAGGTAAAACGTTTCAACATTGGTCCTCTGGAATCACAGTTGGTCACTATGTTAATCAGAGTTCCTAAGCCTTTCAAAATCTTTACAATATTGCTGCCATTATATAAATTGTTCTCCTGGGCTTGTTTAATTCAGTATGCAACAGCTCATACAAATCTTTCCAGGTTTGTCTGAAACTATTCCTTTCATCATTTCTTATGGCACTAGCATTCCATCACATTTGTAACTTGTTCAGCCATTCCCCAACTGAAGAACACTCCTTCAGATTCCAATTCTTTGCCACCTCCAAAAGAGTTATAAATATTTTTACACAGTTGTTTAGAATTTGTTTTGCTTAGCACAATCCTTTTAATCTACCCTTCCTCTAATTCCTCCTTCTTTCTCCTCATTCTCTCCTATTTTCCTGTTAAATGAAATGTATTTCCATACCTACCTCTGTGTTCTTTTCTCCTTTGACCAGTTCATATGAGAATGAAATTCAAAAATCAGCCATTTCCCCTATCTCTTTCTCTGTGTTTATATAGACTTCTACTTGCACAACCCAATTATGTGAGATAACCTTCCCTTCCCTTCACTCCTAGGTTATTCTCTTCCCCTCTCCTTCCTTTCTTCTAATATTATCAAGACATAACAGAACCACTCATAGGCCGTCTAACTGGACTCATTCTATCACCTCTACTATCTCCCCATATTAGAATGGAAGCAGTTTATCCTTTTGTGATTGTGTTTACTTCTTGACTTCTGTGTTGGAACTTCAGAAGTTCAATGCAACTCTAGTCTTTTCATCAAGAAAGCTTGGAAGCCCTCTATTTCATTAAAGTTCCTTTGTCTCCCCTACATTCGCCTTTCCCCCCCACCATGATTATACTTAGTTTTGCTGAGTCAGTTATGTTTTGCCATCTATCAATTCCAAACCCTCTGCTTCTTCACAGTAGCAGTTGCTAAACTGTGTGTGATCCTGACTGTGGCTCTTTGATACTTGAATTCTTTCTTTCTGACTGCTGGCAGTATTTTTTCTTTGACCTGGGAGTTCTGGATTTTGGCTATAATGTTCCTCAGAGTTTTCATTTTGAAGATCTTTTAGGAGGTAACTGGTAAATTCTTTCTATATTCATTATGCCTTCTGGTTCTAAGAGATCTGAACAGTTTTAAAATGTCTTGAAATAGCATATCTAAGCACATTAAAATTTTGTGTTATCTGACTTCAACTGGGCCTTCACTACCGCAAGGCAGTCCTTGTATTGCTCCCTAATTGATTTCCTACCTCAGTCATTACAGAACTATTCCAAACTTTATCTTCCCTCCTCCAGCCTCTCACATATACCCATCACCCTGCTGCTTACTGTACTGTAATGTGCCCATCAACATGGAATATTGACTATCTGGAAGCTCCTGTCATACAGGAAGCTTTTTATACTTTAGGTAATTAGGACATGGACTTACAGATGACATCCAGAAAGGGGTCATCTAATAGGAGTCAGAGGAACAAGTGATGGTTAGTGATTCCCTGCTGAGAGGTACTGAGACATTTATCTGTCATATTGATATTAATAACAGTGATGTCTTCTGTCTTTCCAGAACATATATCCAGGATGTGATGGAGAATATCTCCAGATTAATGAAATCTGATGGTCAATAACAATTTCTGATAAATCATGTGGGGTCAAATGAGACCATGAGAAGAAACCTCAGAAACATGGCTAGGGAATATAAAGTCCTGGGCAAGAAACCAAAGACCATAGAAGAATTGGTGAAGTTTTCATTACTGCTATCATTTGAAGATAAGAAACTTCAGAAGAGAAAAGTAACTTTGCAAAGTAAACAGCCGGCTAAAAAGATGGTGTCTGAGAATGGGACCTAAAATTCTGGACCACACATTAAAAAAGAGGAATGATCAGCTTGCTCTGAAATAGCATGCACTGTTGGTGTAACAACATACATATTTGCCTTGAGTCTTGCAAATCAAATCAAGAGGCCTTTAAATTTAAAAGGGAGATGGAAAATGCTATCCACATCCAGAGAAAGAATTATAGAGACTGAATGCAGATCAAAACATATTTGCACTTTGGTTTTTGGTTTTTCTTTCTCATTTTCTTCCCTTTTGTTCTGATTCTTCTTTCACAACATGACTAATGTAGGGCTCTGTTTCTTTTTTTTAAGCAATTGGGGTTAAGTGACTTGCCCAGGGTCACACAGCTAGTAAGTGTCAAGTGTTTAGTTTGAGGTCCGATTTGAACTCAGGTCCTCCTGACTTAAAGGCCAGTGCTCTATCCACTGAGCCACCTAGCTGCCCCAAGCAAGCAATATTATTATGACAGTACATCATAGACCACCCAAAGAAGAAAAAATAGATGAGGAGGTTACCAAACAGATCATAAGTCTGGCATGGAGTGATGAATTATTAGTGATGGTGGACTTCAATTATCTGGAAATCTGCTGGAACTATTTCTCTACCAAAAGTAGGCCAGCAAATAAATTCTGGGCTTATGTTATTCTTCAAAAAGAGAAAGCAATGAAGAACATTGTTATACTGGACCTGATGCTAGCAATCACAGAAAAAATAACTGCTGAAGTAGAAACCATGTGAACTTTGAGAGAAAAAGAAGCAATCCACCTTAGAGTTCAGATACTAGAAGAGAAGTCATGTGTAGTCTAATATGTATCCTATATTTTGTGAGAACAGATTTCAAAGGGTTCAAAGAAAGGTGAGGTAGAATCTCACCGTCTAAAAATCTACAGGGAAAGTGTGCCCAAGAACAATCAGAATCTCTTAAGAATGAAATTCTGAAGGCTCAAACAGAAGAAATTGCAACAAAGTAGAAAAGTAGGCAAAGTCTAATGTAGCCAATGTGGGTGAATAAGAAATTCATGCATAAAGACAAATACAGAAGATGAAAGCAAGGTCAAGCAAAGGAGAACAAACACAAAAAAGTAGAACAGTCTATAAGGGTAGTGCCAGGAGTGCTACAAGACTGAATTAGCTATGAAAGGCGCTTTTTTTTTCTGGGTCAAGAACAAGAGCAGTTAAGACATTGGTCCACTGATCTAGGAGAACAGGACAATGATAATAGACAACACAGAAAACATCATGAAGAATGAATGACCTTGAGACTCGGAAGACAGAACAAAAGATAAGTGAGAATGGTATAAGTCACCAGACCTGGATTAACTACATCCCCAAATGCTTAAAAGATCTAGTAGACATGATTGTTAAACCACACTCACTCATCTTAAAAAGATTTTGTAACAGGAGAGATACCATAGGACTGTAGAAAGGCAAAAGTTGACCTGATTTTCGAAAAAGAAAAAAATGAGAGAAGAGTCCAAGAATGTGACCAATTCCTGACAAATTTCTAAAACACATCATTAATGGCATGGCTTTTATTCATTTAGAAAAGAAAGTGATTGTCAAGAGACAGCACAGCTTCATAAAAAAAATAGGTCACGTTACACTAACTTCATTTCTTTCTTTTAATAGTTACTGGAATGGTAGATCAGGAGAATTCCATAGTCATAGTATAGCTAGATAACAATGAGGCATTTTTCAAAGTCAGTCATGCTATTTTGGTAGGCAGGAAATACAGAAATGTAGGTAAGAAATAGGTAGGTTGAATTGGTTAAATGACCATTTTAAGAGGTGTCATGGGGTAAAAAGGAGTAGACTTGTTTGGTCCCTGAGCACAGAACTAGGCACTATGTATAAAAGTTGAAGAGAGACAGATTTAAGCTTGATTTAAGGAATATTTTCATAACAGAGCTATCCAAAAATAGAATGGAGGTAGTTGACTTTCAGGAGGTACTGGGTTCATCCTCAGTCGAGATCATTAAATGAAGGTTGGATTATACTCCATCAGGCATCTTGTAGAGGGGAAAACCATTAAGTTATGTGCTAGACTAAATGGTCTCTGAGATTTCTTCCAACTTGAAGAGTCTGTGAATGTTGAAGTCACAGACCAAAGGCTAGAGACACAGACAGTAACAACATATTTCTTTCCCTCAAAGTGTTTATAATAATAGTTGGCATGAAAAATGAAGATAATTAGTTGTTCAAATACAGGATTTGAAGTCAAAGAACATGAATTCAAGTTCTAGCCAGGATAATTTATAATATACTAAATCAATTTACTATATAATTAAATCATTCCATCAAAGAAACCTGGATTTTAGTCATAGCTTTACTTCCAAGAAGCTTTGATGACCCTTGGAAAAAACATTTAAAACACCTGCATTTCTGTTGCATTCTCTTTAAAATAGGTGATATTTAAGGTTCCTTCTACCATGAAATTTTATAATTCTAACTTGACAAAGGTTTGTTATTTATAAATTGGGAACTATATGTCTTTCTCACACACCTGTGCAGGTAATTAAAATAAAATTCTGCAATTATGTGTGTATGGCAAAATGGATAAACAAAAATCTGTAAAACTAAGAAATTCTGAATCTTTTAAATTAAAAGATTGTTAGTTTCTAATCAGCTTTCATGCTCACTACTTTTTGGAAAGTTCATTGAATAAGAATATGCAATAAATAAGTTTGTGAAATGTTATTTTAAAATCTTATGTTTTCATATTGACTTAAATTATAATGTCATTGGTGCTTTACTTTCAATTTATGATTTACCATTAGATGGCACTGGCTCTCCACAGGCTAACCGTAAAGTTTTTCTTCTTCTAGTTTCTTTAAATAGCTAATTGACTTATAAGCAAATAATCAAATTTTATTTATAAGAACCACCCCTCCATTTTTTTTGTAAAAAGATGTGGCCTTGTGTAATTAGATTGTTTCATGACTAATTTTGAATTTTTGTATATAGTGAAGGGGCAAACATCCAGATGCTTTTGTGGTCACATGAAAGGGACAAAAGCATAATCTAGCAAAGTCAAAGGATACTCATCAGGCGAAGGGCAGCAGCACACATTATACATGGCTCCACAGTGACATATAACACGGTGTGTTCAAATACTTCTGTAGGAGTTCTACCACAATGATGACACCACTCTAGGACCTGATCAATTGCTACCATCTCTGCATGTCGTGTAGCCTGAGAATAGAAAAAATATTTTTCTTTTTAGTTGATGCTTCCACTCACTAAAAGTTATTTTACTTATTTATATTCAAGTTAACAAAAATGACACATTAAATCATTTCCTGTTGTATATTCCCATACTCTGTGACCATAATTCCTTGCCTTTCGCCTTTCTTTTAGCTCAAGGGGGAAAAAAATCTATTAAACTCACATACAAAAGACACAATTCAAAAGAAAGATTTGAAAATAACAGTTCTGAACATTTCAGGGGAGCTCTGAAATTTTCATAAGCTTATGCCCCAGTTTCAAATGTGTTCTTAGATTTTCATGATCCCTTGCTCTAGGCAAATCTATATTTAATTTAATAGAGTATCATTATTTAACCTATATTTAGGATAAGATTTTATATACAATACAAATCTGCTAAATGAAAACAAAGATTTAGTATAATAAATATCGTGACAGCATGATATAATGTGAATTACAGATATTATATATAACAATTATTTAGAGTATTTGCCAGCAGCATTTTATATCATGTAATAAGAAAAAAAGCTTTGTTTACAATTGTAGAATAATAGAATTTATAATTGGAAAGCATCTTAGTGATAATTTAGTCTAATTTCTTTCACTTACAGATGAAGAATTTGAGGCAAAGAGAGATCAAAAATTTTTGACAGGGAAACTAAATCAGGGGAGTGCCACTGATGCCATGTACTTAAGTTTCACCAAAATAGCTGTCAAAGTCTCTCTGCTTGTGGATAAGATAGATATGTGTTAGATGATAATACAGTTAGGAGAAATGAGAACTTGTTGGACTCAAAGACTAGTAAGTCTATGTCAACTTGGAAGGAGGAATTTAATGGAGAGCCAATATCCCCTGCACTACTCTGTCAAAGATTTAAATGAAGGCATATATCAAGCAATTTGCAAATGGAACAAAGCTTGTTGGGATACTTAACACAATAAATGACAAAATTAAGATTTCAAAAGATCTTTATAGGGCAAAAACAAAAATGGGCCAAATTTAATAAGCTGCAGTATGGATAAAGAATGAGTTTTACATTGGGTTTAAAAAATCTACTTCAAAAAATAGTTCATGTGGAAATGATCTGGGAGTTTTAGTGACATGCAAACTCAAAATGAATCATCAGTGTGATATCACAGCCAAAAAAGCTGATGCAATTCTAGGGTACCCCAAGAGGCATGGCTTCCCAAACAGAGAAGTTAGGCCACATCTAGGGTATTGTGTTCAGTTCCTGGAACTACATTTTACACTGAAATGTGTTCAAAAGAAGGCAGAATGGTTAGAGATCTAAGCAACATGCCAAAGGAGAATCTGCTGTAGAAACTGGAGGAAGGGGGGACATTTAGTCTGGAGAAGAAAGGGTTTATATGGGACATGAAAGCTGTCTTCAAACATCTAATGAATTGCCATGTGGAAGGGAAAATAGACCTGCTTTGCTTTGCCAAACAGGTGATCTGCCAGTCAACAAGCTTTTATTAAGCACTTATATTTTGTTAAGCAAAGTGATTACAAAGAAAGGCAAACACTTGGTTCCAGCTTTCAAGGAGTTCATATTCTAATGGGGGAGACAACATGCAAATAACTATGTTCATACAAATTGCATGAAGTGTAAATGGGAAGTAATCTCAGAGGGAAGGTACTGGTTGGGGGGGTATAGGCGAGTACCCATGAAAGGCCTCTTGTAAAAAGTGAGTTTTGAGCTGTTATGAAGGAAGGCAGGCATTACAGGTGACAAGGAAGTGCATTCTAGGCAGAGAGAAGATCTAGTAGCAATGAACAAAAGTTGAAGAAAGATTTTTGCTCCACAGAAGGAAAAATTCCTCAAAATTGGAACTATGCAAAAGTGAAATGAATAGGTTCCATCACGAGATAGTGGAATCCTCATTGGAATTCATCAAGCCAAGATAGAATGACCATTTGTTAGAGATGTTTTAAAAGGGATTTTTGGTCAGGTATAAGTTGGAATAGCTGCTTTCTGAGGTTCATTCCAGATCTCAGACTCTGTAGTATCCTGAATAAGGTATTCTTTTTATCTATCCAAAATTAGGAGTGGTAAAAGTGAAGACTCAGAACATATAGTCTATTCAAAGTGAGCCTATCAGATCAGTGGTAAGTAGGACACAAGGGTAAAGATGGGAATCCACATTCGTAGGTCATAAGACATCTCTTGGGATAAGTAATGAAGAAGAGCTCTTCTGACCTTTTTTCCAATTTTTCAGAAAATTCTGCTAATGTGGATATTACAAAAGGATAAACAGGCATGGTACCCTATCTCAGGGGTGTCGTAATAGTGGTAATGAAATGTGGGATGCAATAGTGGTCTGTGCCTTGTCTCACAACACTTTGCCTATTTACAGAATGCAATACAAGTCACCCTGGTCAGACTCCAACTTTCCCTGATAATTACTGAATGTGAGAATTCTGGTATATGGACTTTTAGGGGACCAGACTTATGATTTCATTGATATATGAAACTACTGATGACTCCCTCAACCAATACAGATTGCCATCTGTTCTGCAAAATAAAGTCTCAGAGGACTGCTTTATGTATAAATTAAGGGAAGAAAAAAGTAAGGGTAGAAATCTTAGTTCACATACAAAGACATATTCTAGATAGATGAATACAGAATGAGGAGTTCTACAGAGAGCAGTAATCAAGATGGTCCCAGACAGAAGGTATAGCACCAAAGGTATTGCTACAAGATTTAGTTTATAGAGTCTATCTGTTCATTGTACTGAGAGTATTATGTATAAAAAGTTGTCTTTATTTGAAAGTTCATGAAAATAAACTGGGGAGCCTGATCAGAGATGATGTGAGAAAGAAGACCTCACAGTGAGAAATTTTCCCGCAGGAATATGTAAGCAAGCTTTGTCACAGTGGGAATCTAACATAAAGAAGGAAGTAAGGATTTCTACCATGACTAAAATGGCATCATACCCCTGGATCAGAAGCAGGGTCATGGCAAAATAGAATAGAAACAGAAGAGATGGTAGGTAGATGTTATAAGAAACAACTTGTTGGCCAACTCCACTGGGATCCCAAGTATTAATTTTATGTCACTGGCCATGTCAGGCAGCAAGATATTGCACCTGGGTAGCTAGATGGCTCACTGCGGGTATACTGTGGGATTTAGAGTCAGGAAGACCTGAGTTCAACTGCTGCTTTTAGATATCTGGTAGCTACGTGATCTTGGGCAAGTCATTTAACCTCTATCAGCCTCAATTTATTCATTTGTAATTCACCTTCTTCACCATGTACTTGTGAAGATCAAATGAAGTAACATGTAAAGGGCTTTGCAAACTTTCAAGTACTATATAAATGCTGGCTACTATCAGTATGATGATGATGGCCATCAAAAGTCTCAGGCAGCTGAGACTAGAAAAGGTCTAGAAAAAGTCCCTGTGGCCTACCAGTGAGTTGTTGTGATAAATGTGGGCTATACAGACATAAGCAGAGGGGCAGGAGCCTATCTGAGAGCCACTCTTCCCTTTGGTGTTGTGCTGATTTGGAAGGCAGATAACTGGACCTAATACAGGCACCTCAGCCTGCTGCTGGTGGATTAACACTAACAAATCAGATTGAGGTTTAGTGGCTGCAAAGTTTACAATCTATAGAAGAGCTTGTTTGGGTGACTGACTTGTCAGTTGTCCAAATTCAAGTAGTTTGTCTTGTTTTGTTTTGTTTTTTAACTGGGCATCTGCCTGCAGACTGTGATGTCCAGGAGTACAAGTGATACGGAATTTGAAGCTACAGACAAATGATGGCCAGCAGCTCTGGTGTTACTTGAAGAAGTATAATTGAGCTCTCTCCCAGTTCTCCCTTTCCCCCAAAAAACAACCTCCTTAAACATATCTACAAAAATGCGCCAGACCAAATCATGATAGGGAATCCAATTTTAAAAATCACAGCGAGTCACTTTCCTAGCCTATGTCAGAATAGGAAAGCTGACAGAGAGGTTTGTGGACCCTGGGGACAGGGTCTAGCCAGGAATAGGTCAGAGTGTAGAGTGTTCCAACTCAGAGAAAGTGTGTACACCAGGTCAAGAGGAGGTACCAGACCCATGCTGAGAGTAGAAACATATGCCAACTGGCAGCTTTGCTGCTCACAACCAAGTTTTAGGTCATAGATTCAGGGCAGACTGAGGAAGGAACCTACACCTAGGTGTGTGCTGGGAGAAGGAGCAGTCATAAGATAGGACAGGAACAGAAATAGGAGCCCTATCCTGTACATCAAGCAAGGAACAAAGCAAGCAGGAGCAGTGTGGCTTGAATCCCAGGAGCTAAGCAGGGTCTTGTTTCCAACTTCAAGCCTAGTCTGAAGCCTGCAGAAGAATAACCAGGATAGGCTGATAGGGGCTGAGTCCAGCAGTAGTCTACTGTTGCTCAGACTCAAACCTAGGTCAGTTTGCAGACCTCAGACCAGAGGGACAATGATCAGATTTTGCCTTGGATCAGATCATTTGGGAGCATGGAAAGTTTGTAGGTCCTAGCATGAACTTTACCTGAGAACCTGGAATAACAACACACAATACCAAGAAAACAGCAACAAGACAAGTCCAGACCTTCCCTCCAGAAGCACCCAGAACCTGGCACTAACATTAAGTCCCAAGTCAAAATGTAGGCTGGAAGAATGAGCAAATAAAAAAAAAACAAACCCACCATCAAAACCTATCATGGTAACAGAGATGCTCAAGATAAAAACCTAGAAGAAGAAAATGGCCCTCAGACATCTGCAAGTAAAGGCTTAAAGAAAAACACAGCTTGGGCACAAATTCAATTAGAATTCCTAGAGCATATGAAGCAAGAAATTTCATAAAGAGTTTAAAAAGTTTTTTATAAATAAAATGAGAGCACTACAGGAAAAAAATGGCAGGGGTAGGGGGAATGAGAGCTATCAAAGAAAGAACTGGAAAGGGAAATAATAGATTGGTATAAGAGGTTTAAAACCTTGGCCAAGCAACAAACTTCCTGAAAATCAGAATGAACCAAATTGAAGTCAATAACTCCTTGGGACAACAAGAAATATTAAAACAAAATAAAAAGACTGAAAAAATAAAAGAAAATATAACTACAGGAAAAACAACTGACTGAAAAAACAGAAAGAGGAGGAAAAAAATGTAAGATTCATTGGATTTCCTAAAAGCCATTACCAAAAAAAAAAAGTCACCTAAAAGAAACTCCAAGGAACAACACAGTCAAAATCGAGAGCTTCCAGATCGAAGAAAAAATACTGCAAGCAGCCAGAAAGAAAAGAGTTCAAGTACCAAGGCACCACAGTCAGGATCAGCAGCCATCCCTACAAGGGAGTGGAAAACTTAAGGGTATTATATTACAGAAGGCAAAGGATACAGGCTTACAGTCGAGAACAATTGATTCAGGAAAAGTATGATCATACAAGGGGAGGGGAAATAGACTTTTAATAAAATAAAGGACTTTCAATTATTCCTGAAGAAAAGGCCTGAGCATTGGTGTCCCTCTGCCTCAGATACAACTGTGATTGAAAATAGCATTCAGAGTTCCCACTGATGATGCCTGAAACAATATGCTTTGAGATGCTTCACTGTGAGGACACAACTTTTCTTCAGAATTGTCCCAAATTACCTGACACTGACCATGAAAAAGCTAGGGGTGAGAGAGTGGTAAAACACAGGGACAAGAGCGCCAAGAGATCAGAGGCAAAGGAACTATGGGAGATAAGTCTCCTGCTGGGATAAAGCATGGAGACAGCTCCCTTTTCACTACTATCACCTATTACAGCACAGAGATGAGAGATTTTCTGATTTTTAATAATATTAACAACAAAGGGAACTAGAAACATTTTGGAGACGAAGTGAGGCTGTAGATATTACCTAAGAAAGGTGCTTGCTTCAGGTACAGTGGGGTAGCATAGACATTGTGAGATGGATCACACTCTACTACGCACAAGTAAAGCAAGAAAGGTGAAAGACCCTGGTAAGAAGCAGGTTCAGTCATAGATTATGGGGGTTTTCCTTCCCTCTGCTCACCTTTTCCCTACTGCCATTGATAATTGTACATTGCAGACATCGCCACAGAGCTGAACACTGAGATGGAGAAACCAGGATTAGAGGCTAAGGGTGCTAGGCAGCATAGAATTTACAGCAGTAAATAGGAACAGAAGACTAGCTCCTGTTCTGACCCAGCTAGGGTGCCATTCATATGTAAATGATATAAATAAGTCAGATGTGAATCCCATAAAGTGGGATTTTGTACTGCATATTTCCATTGGGCTGGAACCATTACTATATTTTTATATAATTATAGTTTTGAATAATGCAAATTTGAATACATGGGACCACTTCATAGGATTTACTATTCATGTTAATAGGGACTTAGCATTAAAAAAAAAAGGTCTGTCAAAATAAAAATGTCACTAAAGCATAAGAACCAATATGTGGAGATTTTTCTTTTAATAAATTGATTACATATACTCCCACCTTCTCCCACAACTACCACATGTTCCATCATTCCCTTTACTACCATCATCTCTGTCTGCTTAAGATTTTATTTATATATCTATATATATTATTTATTTTATTTTAGGCAACATACATTTTTTGTTTGATTAACTTCATTCCTCCCCTTTGCCAGAACTTCATTGTTATAGACCATGAGGCACCCAACAGGAACTTCTCCATTTTCTAGGGCTTCTTTAGCCTGTAAAAAATAATAAGAAGAAAATTTGTGATGAAATATTCAAGTTTGAAGCAATAATAATAACAACTAGGATTTATATTGCACTTTAAGGTTTACAAAGTGCTTTACATATTAACTCATTTGATCTTCACAACAATACTATGAGATAGGAATTATTATTCCCATTTTACAGCAAATTGAGGCTGAGAAAGTAGTTCTAAAATAAAATGTGTTTATGAAACATACAAGGCTGCAAGACATTTTTATGAAACAGCACTATATCCATCTTTCCAAAATATACTTCTACCAGCAGTGTTCGCTACCTATCCAGAAAAAATTCATAATACAAGATCTATTCTGCCTCTAAATTACTGAAATCTTTTTTGTGTGTTTATATGACAGCTAGGTGGTACAGCAAATAGAACACTGGACCTGGAATCAGGAGGACCTGAGTTTAAATCTTGTCTCAAACACTTGTTAGCATGTGGCCCTGGTTGTCATTAACCTTTTTCAGCCTTGGTTTCTTCATTTGTAAAATGGGGATAATAATAGAACTACCTCCTAGAATTATTGTGAGGATCAAATAAGATAATTATAAAGTGCTTTGCAAACTTTAAAGTACAATATAAATGCTAGCTGTAAGTATCAAACCCCTTTAAATGCTTTTGTCCATCCAAATCACAATAAGCCTTTCAAAAACAAGATGAGACAGCAACTAAGTTTCAACGTGTTTAGAATCATACTTACAATAAGGCTTCCACTATTTAAAAAAGTGCTATACTGGAATGAAATATTAATATGCTTGATGTTCTTCCCACATCCTGCTCCCAAGTAACTGTGGTCATCATATACTTACCCTTCTTTTGGCAAACAGGTCTGAAAGGAAATGTAGCTAATAGTAATAAACTGAACTTCCTTTTTTCAGCCTGTGCCCCAGAGGTGACAGAGGCTATATACAAAGGAAGGAACCTATAGTTTGCAGGACTGTTTGAAGTGTCCACCTTGTCTTAGTTCTATAATAATGGTCAAAGAAAGAGTTCATGCAAACACACATAAAAGGAAAATGACACATTGTGGAGAGAATATGCCATGGGAAAACACATTAATGCACTGTTGGTAGACCTATGAAGTGGTATTGCCATTCTGGAAAAATAGATTGTATACTCCAAAAGTCACTAAATTGTGCATACTACTCTTTACCTCAGCTGTACCTCTATAGAGCTTATACCCCCAAATGACTAAAGAGGAAAAGGGCACTATTTACAAAAACATTTATAGCAGCTCTTTTTGTGGTGGCAAAGAATTGGAAACTCTAAGAGCACCCATAAACAGGGGAATGGCTGAACAAATTATGGAACATAAATATTATGAAGTATTATTTTAAGTAAATTAAGGACACCAAACATGCTATGATATAAAGGTGAGATGGAAGTACATTCTAGGCATGGGAGATAACCTGTGTAAAGCTGTGGAAGAAAATACAATGCCAAGTTTAGGGAAAAGTGAATACATAATATAGAAAGGGGATTAATGTGAAGTAAATCTGGAAAGACAGGCTGGAACCAGTCTATGAGGGTCTTTAAATGTCAAGGTAGAAAGGTTGTATTACACCTTAAAAGCAATAAAGATTCTTGCCTTTCCTGATTTCCTCAATTATTAGTCCTTCTCCCACCCAAAAATTATTTTTATATTTATTTTACATAAAATTTGTATTTATCCGTATATGTGTTATTTCCTCACAGTAGAATGTAAGCTCCTTTGGTGTTTTGATTGCAGCACCTAGCATTTCAATAGGGACTCAGTGAACACTTGTTGAAATTGAATCGGTGATGATGCCTTCAATAAAAATAGGAGAGGAAATGAGTTTTGTTTTTGAATGTGTTGAGTTTGAAATGTCTATGGGAAAAGAGGGTAGAGCTAGCTAGTAGTAGTTGGCAACGTGGGCTGTGGCTAAAGAGGAAGATTTGGGCTAGATACATAGATTTGAGAGTCATCTGCACAGAGATAATTGAACTCATGGGAGTTTATGAAATCACAAGAGAGAGGATATATACAAAGAAGAAAGGAAAGTCCAATACTTCTGAGAAACCCAGAATTAGGAGAGAGGAGATGGGTGATGATTCTGCAAAGGAGAATGAGAAAGTGCAGTGAGATGGGTAGGAGGAGAACTAGGAAACAGCAGCACCCAAAAAGCCATGGGAAGAAGAATCTAAAGGAGAGGCAGTTAAACAGGGAAAAAACTGCAGAGAGGTAAAGAAGGATGGTAAAAGTAAAACTGTGAAATAGCAGCCATAGAAGAAAACAAAAAGTAAAGAACACCAAGTAGATATCATGAGAAATCTATAAAGTAAGGGCAGACAGACAGAAATGCCTAGGAATGGGAAGAAAACCAGGAAAGTACTAGAGATTATAAAGGAATGTTGAATTTGTGTGTGTGTGTGTGTGTGTGTGTGTGTGTGTATGTGTGTGTGTGTGTATATTCATTATAGGCTGGTAGATAAGTGGAACAATCTAAAGAAGAGGGGAATGTTGAGGACAACAGGAAATGATCTTATTACTTCACAGTAGTATGCAAAATTAGTCTAGGAATACTTGTGACCAGATGCAAGCAAGAGCATGTAGGTATATTTTATGACTTCTAACTAGTTTCCATCTTATGTAACAACCCTTTTATCAGAGAAGACTGCTGTCTGTTCCACAACTCAAGTACTCACATGCTGAGACTTGGTTAGGATTTCCACCCTAATAAACACAGTAACTTTAATAATTAGACCTATAACTAAGAGCTCAGATTTGGAGTGGGTCTAGTTTAAGAGACAAAGGAAGAGGGAACAGATAGACTGGAAGGTTAGAAATAACGAGCAGGGGAAAAAAAACAGGTTAAGTGTGTCAATGAGAGAATAAGTAGAAACGAATATAATGAAATGAGACAATATGACTAGGACTATTTTGTAAAACAATCTCCTAAGATTTAAATGCAACTGTGTGGGCCATTTCAAACATGACTAAAAGGAAAGGGAGGGAATTTAGAGCAAAAGTGTGTGTGTGGGAGGGCGGGAAGGGTGACAGGGAATGGGAACATAGTTGAAGTCAAACCCATGTAATACCATTCTGAGTTCACGCTTGTTCTAATGAAAAACTGCCAGGATCACATTGCAGAGGTACATACTGTGGAATACTACCACTTTATACACCTGTAGCTTTGGGCAATTGGGAATATGTATTTTTTTCCTACTTCCTTACTTTTATCCTACTTTTCTCCTACTCTTCTATCTTCTATGTCCTATCTTATCTCTCATCATGTTTGTACAGTGAATCAATTATATTCTTTTTGTGATGCTATAGACTATTGTTGAAACTTTAAAGAATATGGTGGATGTATGAAAGAACCAAGAAGACTGTGATAATTTAGATGCCTAATCCTCAGTGATTTTCCCAGCTTAGGTGACTAAATATTTTACCTGGGCAGAGATATGTGCATTAGGGTAAAAAGTCCAAAGTCCTTGGAGAATACCTGAGACCATTACCATGTTCCACTCATTTTACAAAAAAGACACTAAAAAAGAGCATAAGCAAATAAGTTTGGAGGCAGGTTGTGGATCTATGCCTTAGCATGGTGTTGAGATGATACTGAGTTCTCAAAAGCTTTGCCATTGCAGTACTAGTTCTGGAAGGTTCTACCAAGCTGGAAATTCTGGTATTGTCCAAGCATCAGTCTAGGTAAGTAGAAAAGCTCACCAAAAGGCTGGCTCTGCCAGGATGATATATCTTTTGGTCACAACAATTCCAGAAAACTATCTACTAAGTTATTCAATCTATGTCAGTGGAAAGAGCGCTCACATGAACAAAATTACAGATCCCTTAAGTACAGAAGATAAAGTACATTAGAGAAGCAGTATATATGGTACATTAGAAATAGTACTACATTTAGAGTCAAAGTCAACAACCATTTATTGTGTTTACTTCATTCCAGGTACTGTCCTAAGCTCTAGATATATAAAAACAAAGGGGAAATATTGTCCCTATACTAAAGAAGTTCATATTCTAATGGAAGAAACAAAATGCAAACAGCATGCACATACATACAAGAGACAGAGTAACCAGAAAGTAATCTCAGAAGAAAAGCACTAATGGTGAATGGGATGGTTGGGGTAGCAGAGGAAAAATCCTCCTACAGAAGGTGAAATTTGGGCCAAATCTTGAAGGAAGCCAGGAGGCACTGATGAGGTGGGACTGAATTCCAGGGTTCTAATTTTGGTTCTACTATTTGCCACCTATATGACACTGGCTTAACCTCTAATGGTCTCAGGTTCTTTGTCTGTAAAACGGAGAGTTGGATCTGATGAAATCTTAGTTCCCTTCTAGCTCTAAATCAGATGAGCCTATATTAGCTTTGCTAACAGGTTAAATAATCATAATAATCCTGGAAATGTTCTTGGTGTTATTGTTCAGTTGTTTTAGTTGTGTCTGACTCTTCATGACCCCACTTGGCTTGGGAAAGATGCTGGAGTGGTTTGTTATTTCCTTCTCTAGCTCATTTTACAGATGAGGAAACCGAGGCAAACAGGGTTAAGAGATTTCTTTTTTTTTCTTTTCTTTTTTCCTCTTTTTTTTTAAGGCAGTTGGGGTTAAGTGACTTGCCCAGGGTCACATAGCTAGTAAGTGTCAAGCATTTGGTCTGAGGTCACATTTGAACTCAGATCCTCCTGACTTCAGGGCCAAGTGCTCTATCTACTGTGCCATCTAGCTGCCCCAAGAGATTTGTTTCTTAAAGACCATGCCTTAAACATAATTCACTCTGGTTCTCATGGATTGGCCAACAGTAAGTCCCTACTCAAGCACCATTTGAAAATTATTACTTGGGCCTTGATGGCTCAGAGTGAATGCATACAGTAATTGTTTCTCTTTGGGCCAGAAACTCTGAGGATCTTCCCCTTCCAGTTTGATTTTTTGGGGGAGGGAGGGCAATTAAAGGGGCCATCCCTTGGTTCACTTCTTACCTAGCCTTAATCACTGAATGGGCATTGCCTCAGTCAAAGTGAGAACTTGGAAAGACCTTAGCTTAAAATGGCGAGGTCTCCCACTGCACTATGGGCCATCTCCAGTTGCCCTGATCTATATGTGACCACTGGAACCAGATGGCTCCAGAGGACAAAGTGAGGCTGGTGACTCTGCACAGCCCTCCTTCACCTAAATCCAATTACTTTGCAAGTCATGGCATCATCTTCCTGATATCAGGGTCCTCTTCGAGAACAAAGGTTAAACCACACAATCACAACCAGAGTCACAGAGCTAGTAAGTATCGGAGGCTGAATTTGAATTCAGGTCTTCCTGGCTCCAGAACTAGCACTCTATCTACTGTGCCACATAGCTGCCCAAAACTGTACATATCCATTTCCAATTTTTTTTCAATAATTCTTTCCAATGTTATAGCAAGAGTCTTCTTTGGTTGAATCTAATCATTTTTTTTTTGTAAAGAAAGCAGAAGACCTTAGCTAACAGTCAATAGTGTTTGCCATCACATTTTTTTTATTATACTATGTTATGAAAATTTTTATTTTATTCCACAAATTAAAAATAAAGAAAATTTTTATAAAGGTATAACAGAAGGTATACAAGGTTTGAATTTCACACATTTTGCCTTCTTAGCAGGTATCTAGATTCAGTTAGCATTTCACATCATTGACTCTCATTTTAATGAAAGTATAAAAGGTATAAGAGATTGGCTGAATCATTCACGTTGTTAAAATATGGTGGTAGAAACAATTCCTATTTCCAATACTAAGACTTAGAGCTTTTGAGTCAGCCTGTAATTTGTACCTATGTCCTAGATAGGTGAAGTGGGTAGAATAAGATTCCTGGAGGGGACCGCCTCCCTTTTGTTTTCATATCCTCAACAGCTAGCATAGTACCTGGCACATAGCAGTCATCTAATAAAGACTGATTCATTGATTGAAATGGACAGAACTGAATTTCATGCAGGAAACTGCATGATCCTGACTTGTTCAGTGCCACAAAACTCGACCTTTCTTAATACCAATAAGGTTCTGTTAATGCCAGATGGCTGCAAATCATGGAACATCAAAATCTTAGAAGAATCAAAATTACAAGTAAGCAGAAGGGCAACAAAAAATGCACAGTGAATATAAGTGGGCAACATGTTATAACTTGTGCAAAGAAGGAAACCAAAAAACATCTTCAAGGATAATACTAGGCAGCCAAGTTATACATGGGAAATGAGAGACAAGTTATAAACACAATAGGGGAACAGAGGTGTCAAACACTCAGTCCTCAGGTGGCATGCCACCCACAACATTCCACAGTTAGGCCTGAACCAGACTAAAATGTAATTGGGAAATATTTAATAAGATAAATAAAAATACAGTAAAAAATACTGTTAACATATGGTTCTCTAAGTCAATACGTGGCCCACAGGGATACAATTTAGTGGTCCTGTTTCTATTTGAGTTTGAACCCACTGCTGTAGAACATCCATGACAGCTCACTATTGGTTACTGAAACAAATCCAAATTCTTAAAACGAGCATTTAGGGCTTTCTACTTCAGCTTTCTCACTTACTTAAATTACTTGAGGTGTTAAAGTGACTGCCAGTGAGCCAATCTGCAGCACTCCCAACTACAAGTGGAACCAGATTAAAGTGTAATTGGAAAATGTTTAACAAAACAAAGAAAAATACAGTAAAACACAGAAGTATGAATTTGTGGTTTTCTAAGTTAATCAATATGTGGCTTACAGAGAGCCTGTTCTACTTGAGCTCTACACTAACAATCTAGAGCCTTGACTCCAGTTAAACTCAACTGTCTAGGCAGGGAGTGGACATGACAAGACACAGGAAAGCCTGCTGCCATTGCATTTTGGTTTTTCTCCCACTCTACCTTTGTCCCTGGCACCTCTCTCCTTTTGCTGCCTTTAGTCACATCCTATTGCACTCACTTCTCACTGACAGCTCCTGTCACTCTAATTTCCAATATTATCTCTCACTATTGTCTTACACTAAATCTTCTGCTTCAAGATCACTTTACTGATCACTGTCCTCTTAGCATGTCTCATATACTCTCATTATTTACCTCTTCACATGGCACCAACATGTCTCTCTGCATCTCTGAATTCTCCGATTCCTTCAAGTCCACTGGCATGGTGAATCCTTCCTTGAACGCATCAGCAGAACTCTTCCTGTTATGGAGTATTAAAATGCCTATCGCCTGTAAGTCATACAGCACAAATCCTATCTTGTATTATTTTTTGTGTACATCTAGTCTCCCCAACTAAATTATCATGTCTTTAAGAACAGAGATTAGGAAGCAGGATGGTGTAATTGAAGTCAGAAGGACACATGTGATGCATACTGGCTTCAGTCAATGACTAAACCTCTCACTTAACCAGCATACTATAGGGTGCTCAGCATATAGTAGGCACTTAATAACTTAATGCTGACTGACTCTTACAGCCCCAGACAATTCTGCAAGACTATAAATTGGAGAACAGCTGCTAATCTACATTGGTAGTTTTCCTCCACCAATAAAATCACTGGTCCAAATCCCCACCCTCCCTTCATAAAAAGGATAGACATACTTCTTTTTGTTCCCATGATATTTAATCTAGTAGGAATTCAATACATAGTAGCTGATTTTTTTAATTATGTGTATATGCATGTAAATACACTCATGTATATATGCATATATGTATGTTAAATATGTTGGTCTAAAATTTTGTTTAGAGACATTGATCACTATTGGAGGGCTCAGTGAAGAATTCATAATATATTTGAAGAACTGGTAGGATTCAGAAAGGCAGGAAAGTTTGAATTCTATTTGGAGAAGTAAAAGTAAAGAATTGGGAAAGCATGAGACATGTTGAAGGGTATGTCAGTCTCCTTGGAACAGAGTTTATATAAGAGAATACTGGGAAATAATTATAGCAACCGGGGCACCCCCTCCCCAACTTGCAGAGCAATCCACCCCAGGTTCAAAGTATTTGGTGAGTCAGCATCTCCTAAAACTATAGCTCATCCCCTACTGATGTATTAACACTTAATAGTAAGAACACAAAATGTGCTCAAAGAAAAGACATTTAAAGAAATGGCAGTGTAGGAAAAGTAGTAGCAAAACATCCACCCTAGAAACATAAGATGCGCTCTTCCATAAATACATACAATATCAATGTGAAGAGTGGACATATACAGTGAACACACATGGAGAGCCACACGCATAAAGAATACATGTGGACAGAGAACATGCATGGAGTGGCACATACACAGGGAATATACGTGAACAAGAAATAGGAATGGAGAGGCAATTTGTAACTCTGACACTGAAGTGGCACTGATGCCTTCCAGTGACATTATTACACTTCTCATAATGGTGCTCCTGGTCTCACTCCCTTTGAGGCGGGGAATGTCAAAGCTAGGATTTGAACCTAGGTCCTCTGACTCCAGGTCCCACACTCTTTCCTCTATATCACACTGCCTCTTCATTCAATTTAATAAACATTGTCGAATGCCTATTATTTACTAAGTATTGAATATTCATTAAGCACAACGTACCACATTTAAGAAGAAATCAACAATATCATGAAGCCAGAGAAAATTGAGAATTGGGCATCCAAGATGATGAAGACACTTAAAACTCCACCATCCAAAGCATCAATTGAAGGAAAGGGTACTGTTAAATCTGGAAGAAACTAGACTCAGTGATAATGATGAAGTCTTAAGCGCTGGCTTTAGATATGTGAAGAGTGGTTATATGGACAAGGCATTAGACTTTTCTGCTTGGATATGATGGGAAGAACTAGGACCAACAGAGAGAAGTTACAAGAATGAAGGTTTTTGTTGTTCTTGTTGCCATTTTTGTTTTATTCAACAGTAGTGCATAAAGTACCCAATTACTGGAGATCATTTGTTGGGGATGCTGTAGGCAGTAGTCATATATATGGCACTAAGTGGTCACAGTACAGTGAAGAGAAAAGTATATTTAGAACCAAAGTGGGTTCAAATCCTAGCTCAGCTTTTTATGAGTTGTATGACTCTGAGTCAGACCCTTTAACTTCTCTAGGTCTCAGTTCCCATGTCTATAAAATGATGAAACTGAATTAAAAAATTCTAACCCTAAATAATCTAAAACCCTATGATGCTATAACTTCTGAGATCCATCTAATTCTGTTTCTATGTCTGTAGTTTCTATGTCTGACTTGACAAAAGTGATCTCTTAGGAATCAATCTGGGGATAGTCAGCAGGCTGAAGTGGAAAGGGAAAGACTGAAATAAATAGTCCAGGTTTAGGGCATAAGTTAATAAGGGCATATACTAAGGCAAATGTGGAACTAAAAGAAAAGGACATTATAAAGGGAGGCAAAAGTAAGGAAGGAATTAGAAATGCCTTCAAATCTTGAAGCTTGAATAACTTGGGAGAATTATGGTATTGATGAAAAAACAAACAAGAGGTCTGCATAATAGGCTTACATTTACCTATTATCTAGGCTTAGGTTACTCACATACTAAAATCCTTCTTTTGCCCTCTCCCTCTATTTTAAATCTTTGTCCATTCCAAATCGAGTAACAGCTTGTTTATTGCAGGCACATGATCATTTTCAGGTAAACTTCTGGTAAAAAAAAAATACTGGTGATTTATCAGGACCGGAATTTCACCTTCATGCTTCTCAAGCAGATTCAATTAATCTGTTAGCTCCAGATCTGGCCATAGCTATACAGCTAAAATCATACTTAATAGTTCTCAGAAAAAAATATAAGTTTATAATTTATTATCAACTAATTCTCTATATTTTGATATTTCTTTTCATCGAAGTTTAGGAAACCAGACAATTTATCACAAATTTCCTGGCCTAAGTCCAAAAGCAAACATATTTGAATCTTCAAAAAAAGCAATAGGTAAGTAAAACACAACCACATGGTACAATGGCGGATCAAATGAGGGCCAGAAATTTGTAATCCAGACAGTATTAACACTGATTATTTAAAACATTTAATACTGCTTGATCTAGCTACGGTGCATACTCAAACACTGTCTGATTTCAAAGTAAGGTCTTGTAAATTTTTCTGTTTTGATGAATTGCAAAATCTTTGGGCAAAAAGATGCTTGAAGAGAAAAATAAAGACTAACTCTTTGCTGTTTATGCAGAATGCAAAACACAGAAACAGATAAGGCTTCTAATTCTTTGCAACCAAGGTAATATTGGAGGTGAAAATAAGCTTAAATTCTATTCCTAGAGTTTCCTGAGAAAACTTCAATTGGTAGTTAAGGTTTCTACTCTATTTCTACTCTAATAGTAGTGACATGAGAAAAATTGATATAACCTGGTCTGTAAGATACTGTAACAATGATTTACTTCTTTCTTTATTTTTGGCTAGGCAATGGGGTTAAGTGACTTGCCCAGGGTCACACAGCTAGTAAATGTTATGTGGCTGAGGCCGGATTTGAACTTAGGTACTCCTGAATTCAGGGCCGGTGCTCTATCCACTGAGCCACCTAGCTGCCCCAACAATGATTTACTTTTAAAACATTGTTACTACTAATATGTGTTAGTTACTGAGCATATGATACTGTAAAAATAACTACAAGGAATTACAGACATTGAAGCTTTGTTTCTGCCTCTGAAGTCTATATGAAACAAAAGATGAGATAAGGTTGATCAACAAATGTTACAATCATATATATATAAACTCATTCACAAAGATATGTAATTTGTGTTTACTCAGTAGGAGTTTATTATGTATCAAGGAAAGCATCTTGATGAAGATGATGATGATAACTACATTTATATAAAGTTTCTCTACGGAGAAAGTAAATTTTGAATTGTGTGTAAGGGATTATTTGCATGCAGAGATTGGTATAAGCACTAGAAGGAACAGAGGGATAACCTCAAATGGGGTTGGAATAGAGAGTGGGCAGAGGGAACCAGAGAGAGGTCAAAGTTGTTACATATAGTGAAAGCAACTGGTACAATACACACTACAGCCAAAAGGATGTGACTAGGGAAATTAGAAGCTAGTGAAGAGAGGATTGATGTGTTTTAAAATATAATTAAGAAAGATGTTAGTGAAATTATTCAATGTGAACTGAAGACAGCCAATACTGATGGCATTACTTTGGGATTGTAGAGGAAGAAAAGGAGGAAAGGAAGAAGAATGAATACCTTTCATGCATATAATGCTTTAAAGGTTACAAAGCCCTTTCTTTATATGCTTGTATATTGGATAGTACAGATCTTATTCCTGTTTACAAATGAGGAAATCAAAGCTCATACACAGACTAAGTGATTTGCACAATGATTACCACACTAGAAAATGAAGGAGTTGGTCCTTGAACCCAGAACTTTCATTTCAAGGTTCAGATCTTTCTACTATAAAATTTAAAATTATAACACATTTAGACAAGCTCTCATATGAAATTTGCCAATTAATATCTACTATTTAAATTTTTACAGCCAATATTTCTGATAAAGACCTATATATAGAGAGAAGTGAATCAAATTTATAAGAATATAAATCATTCCCCAATTGATAAATGAACAAAGGATATGAACAGACAGTTTTCATATGAAGAAATTAAAGCTATCTATAATCATATGAAAAAATGCTCTAAAACACTATTGATTAGAGAAATGCAAATTAAAACAACTCTGAGGTTCCACCTCATGCCTATCAGATTGGCTAATATGACAGAAAAAGAAAATGATAAATGTTGGTGAAGATATAGAAAATTGGAACACTAATGCATTGTTGATGGAGTTGTAAACTAATCCAACCAGTCTGGAGAGCAATTTGGAACTACGCCCAAAGGGCAACCCTTTGATCCAGCAATACAACTACTAGGTCTGTATCCCAAAGAAATCAAAAAAAGGGAAATGGACCCACATATACAAAAATATTTATGGCAGCTCTTTTGTGGTGGCAAAGAATTGGAAACTGAGGGGATAAATAACCATCAATTGGGGAATAGCTGAACAAGTTTTGGTATTAAATGTAATGGAATACTATTGTGCTGTAAGAAATGATGAGCAGGTGGATTTTAGAAAAGCCTGGAAAGACTTACATGAACTGATTCGGAGTAAAGTGAGCAGAATCAGGAGGACATTATACATAGCAACAGCAATATTGTGCTATGATTAACTCTGATAGACTTAGCTCTTTTCAGCAATACAATGATCCAAGACAAATGAACCATATGATCCAAAAGATTCGTGATGGAAAATGCTAACTACATCCAGAGAAATAACTATGGAGCCTGAATGCAGCGCTAAACATACAATTTTCATTGTTTTTTGTTTTTTTCTTTCTCATGGTTTTTCCCCTTTGTCCTGATTCTTCTTTCACAATATGACTAATGTGGAAATATGTTTAACATGATTGTACGTGTATAAGTTATATTGGATTGCTTGCTGTCTTGGGGAGGAGGGAGGAGAGAGATGGAGAAAAATTTGGAACTCAAAATTTTACAAAAGTGAATGTTGTAAACTATCTTTACATGTAATTGGAAGAAAATAAAATACTATTAAGGAAAAAAATCTGTTCTTTAAAACTAAGAATCAGGACACAGAAATAACTAGAAAACAAAAGAACACAAAAACCACAATAAAACAAGGACAGCAGTCTAATACAATAAAAAAGAACACTGGCTCTGGAATCAGAGGATTTGGGTTCAGATCCTATCTCTGATACTTACTAAATGAATGACCTTAGGAGAGTCAGTCAACCTCCCTAGGTTTCAGTTTCACATCTGTAGAATGAAGGCATTGCCCTAGATGGACTTTGAGTTCTTCTTTAATCATAGATTAAACAATGCCAGGCATTGTGCTAAGTGATGGAAATTCAAAGAAACTAAAAAATAGTCCTTGGTCTCAAGGAGAACATATTCTAGTTGGGGATACAGGACAGAAACTGGATTTATGATTTCACTGACACAGGAAACTCCTATTGAGAAACAGTCTTAGATAGTAGTGACTTGGTTAGTGTCAGCCAGAGGCAGGATTTAAATTTTTACTTTTGTGTCCAATTACATGTAATAACAATTTTTCAGTGCATAGAGCACCGACCCTGAAGTCAGGAGGGCCTGAGTTCAAACCTGGCCTCAGACCAAACACTTGACACTTACTAGCTGTGTGACCCTGTGCAAGTCACTTAACCCCAATTGCCTAAAATTTTTTTTAAAAAAATTTAAAAACACAATTTCTAGCATTCTTTTTAAAATTTTGAGAAGGAAATGGATTAGATATGGATCGTACCATGTTCAGTCATCCAAAACATATTTCCATGTTATCCACGTTTCAAAAGAAAACAAAGAACAAAAACAAAACAAAACCAAGAAAAAAAAATGACCAAGCCCAAGAAAAATTAAGTAAAAAAAAAGTATGCTTGGATCTGCATTCAGATTCCATCAGTTCTTTCTCTGGAGGCAGACAGCATTTTTCATCATAGGTCCTTCATTATTATATTGGATCATTGTATTGCTGAGAATAGCTAAGTCATTCACAGTTGATCATCATACAATACTGTATTAGTGTTCTGCTCATTTCACTTTGTAATCAGTTCATATAAGTCTTCCCAGGTTTTTTTCTGAAATCAGCCTGCTTGTCACTTCTTATAGTACACTCACATACCACAACTTGTTCAGCCATTCTCCAACTGATGAGCATCCCTTCAATTTCCAATTCTTTGCCACCACAAAAAGAGCTACTATAAATATACATATATGTCCTTTTCCTTTTTTTTGGGGGGGGGAGGTGGACATCTCTTTGGGATATAGAACTAGTAGCAGTATTGCTGGGTCAAAGGGTATGCACAGTTTTATAGCCCTTTGGGCACAGTTCCAAATTGTTCTCCAGAATGGTTGGATTAGTTCACAGCTCCACCAACAGTGCATTAGTGTTGAAATTTTTCCACTTCCCCTTCAATATCCACATCCCCTCCAACATAATACATCAGTGGCAGGATTTGAATCCAGGTCTTCCTGAGTCTGAGACTAGCTCTCTATCTAAGATACATACAAGATACATTTAGAGTAGATAGATGGCAACCTTCAAGGGGATAACAGCAGCTCAGGAGACTGGAAAAGGCCTTTTGCAGAAGAGAGCCATTGAACCAGATCTAGGGGAAAACCAGAGGAACTATAAGGCAGAGGTGAGGAGATAGCAAATTTCACACACGAAGGGACAGTCCGTTCAAGGACCTTCCTGTAATAGAAGAGCAAATAGGTTCATATGCCTGGTTCCTAGAGGGAATCAGAGTTCATGGAGGGAAGTAAATTGTGAAAAAAATTGAAAGGTAGGAAGGATCCAGATTGTAAAGACCTTTAAATGACAAATGAATGGGTTTATATTTTATCCTAAAGGTAAAAGGGAGCCACTTGAGTTTGTCGAACAGGGGGTGACATGGTCAGACCTGAACTATAGGAAAATCACTTTGGCAAGTTGTATATAGAATGAAGTGGAGTAAAGGTGTGACCTGAGGCAGGAAGTCCAAACAGAAAGCTATTGCATGTAACAGGCCCAGGAAGAGGTGATGAGGGACTAAACTATGGCAGTGGCTTGTGAGTGGAAGAAAGAGAATATTATAGGGGAGATGTGAAAATGTTGTAAATGACCAGATTTGGCAACTTGGAGTGACAGTGAAGAGATGGGGATGACAAGGGTATGGACCTGGATGATTAGGAGGATGGTAGTTCCTTTATAGCTCTAGATCTAGAATCCTATAAACTAGGTACTTAATAAGTATCTTATATACTTAATAAATGTATATATGTATGTATATACACATATACACATATATAAAATCTCACTTGATCCTTCAAATAACCCTTTGAGGTAGATGCCATTATTAGTATTTGAGAATTTCGAGAATTTGTATTTGAGAATATTTTTAAGAAACTGAAGCTTAAAGAGGGTTAAGTGACCCAGGTTCAAACTGCTAGTAGGTGGAATCCAGATTTTTCCCAACTCCTATACTTTTGTATCTTACCACACAAAAGAAATCCTCCTTGGTCAGCAACCGTAATGGGCTGGGGAGGCATTAAAGGAGATAAAGAAAGAATGAAAACATAAAGAAAAGAGCTGCTGACAGCAAAGAAAAATTGTTACCAAAGAATATTACACCACTGTTCCACCTTTCTCCTGCTGAATAACTTATGCTCAAAAGGGCCCTCAAAATAGGAAATTATTTTTGGTGGAGGGGGTTTTTGGCCCACCTGTACCAGAAGCTGGCTGCTGGACTTTAGACCATGCAGGAAAACAATTTCTCCCTTCCCCCTTCAACCTCCCTCCCTTGAGGACAGCCTTGAGAATGAACTTGGCAGTCCAAAGGCTGCGGCTCTGCACCAGGTGTTGGCACCTGGCGCCGCCTCCACGCGCAGCCCAGATTCTAACTAGGTTAAAGTGCTGGCGAGGGGGGTGTGGGGGGGAAGGATGGGGAGGTGGGGGTAGAAAGCTCTTTTTCCCAGCATTGAAGACGCTCCGCCCCACGCGGCCGGAAGGTCCCGCTCTATAAACTCGTGGCCCGGCCCCCCTACTCTCAAGGGCGGCGTCACCCCGGAGCGTCCTCCCCCAGACCACCTCCAGGCGCCCCACCCCCAGCCCCCTCACCATGTGCATCGCCTTCTCCATCCACGCCTCTCTCTCCTCCGCCGACACTGACACACCTCGGGCTGCGACCGCTGCAGTAGTAGTCTCCTCCATCCCGCTCCCGCAGCTGGAGGCCCGACTAACCAAGGCGGCAGAGCAAGCGCAGGCTGGCAGCCAGGCAGAAGAGAGCGGGCAGCGGAACGTCAGAGGCCCGCAGCTGCTGTTTCCGGGGGAGCTGCCGGATGGTGGGCACACCGGGGACCGAATTCGGGACGGACGCTGCTTTCCGGCCCGAAGCAGCCGCATCAGCGGCCGCGGGCGGGACGGCGGCCAACACGACTCAGTCGGGTCTCCATGCCCCCTTCCCTCTCCGCTGACAGTCGAGCCGGAGACTGGCGGCAGTGATTTCCCCAGGAGGACCCGGGGAAGGGGCGAGGGCGACAAGGTACCTTGTCCCTGGGACCAGACCGGCCAGCCGCGTTCACCCGAGAAACCGTTCCCCTTCCCCCCGCTCCTTCTTCCAGGTCCCCAACCCCCCCGGGGCTCGCGGGTCCTCAGCCCCCGGCACTCCCTGTCTCCCACCTCCGGGACCGGAAGATGCTCAGGTCCGTGTGGAATTTTCTGAAACGTCACAAGAAGAAATGCCTGTTCCTGGGCACAGTCCTCGGAGGTGGGTGCAGGCGCTGGGGGGACGTCTGGGGGCGGAGGGACCCTGCCCTCCGGCTCATCCAGCTCCTTTGCTTGCTCATCCTTTCTCTCCCTGGCTGAAGGAGGTGGGGGAGAGGAGGACGCAGGATATCCAGGGAATGGTTTTCCCTTGTACGACTTCATAGAGTTAAAGAGCTAGAAGGGCCCTAAGATCTCCAATGCCCTCATTTGACAGAGGAGGAACCTGAGACCCGGTGAAGTGAAGTGTCTTGTCAAAGGTAGTATTACTTAGCCAGCTGGGTCTTTTTTTTTTCCTGTCACATACCTTGATTAGGCAGATTGCCTCTGGATCCCATTTACTACTGAAGTGACCTATTGCAAGCAATCCAGTTGCAACACTCAGAACTTTGCATTGAATTCTTTACCAGGAGTTTCACAAAACATAAGACATTGCCCAAAGTCTGTCTTTCTCTTTCCCTCTCTATGTCCTCCCTCTCTTCCATCTCCCCCTCTTTCTCATTCTCCCTTTTCCCTCTCCGCCTCTCTCCTCCCCTCTCTGCCTCTTCTCTCCTCCCCTCTCTCTCCCTCCTACTCCCCCTCTTTCCCTCCCCCCGTGTCTCTCTCTCTCTCTCTCTCTCTCTCTCTCTCTCTCTCTCTCTCTCTCTCTCTCTCTCTCTCTCTCTCTCTCTCTCTTTTAAACTATATTGTAGTGTTTGAACACACAGTTGGATATGCTGAGGGGTCTGAGTACTTTTTTTTAATTGATCATTTAATCCTTTTTTTCTTTAATTCAATGTAGTAAGGACTACATTCTAAAGTATGACCTAGATGGACAACTGAGAGGTTCATCAATCTTCTTTAAGCTTAAGATATCCAGCTCCGTTCTGTTTGGAGCTTGCACTGGAATCATAAAGGCAGATAAAAGAAATTCTTAGGGGCTCTTCCTGTAGCCATAATAACTAAAATTTACAGGAGGCCAGGGAGAGAAAATGTTGGTATGCCTGTACATAAGTAGATGGACTCTTGTAAGCATGAGGTTTTAATATTCTTATCACTAAATACGTGCACTAGATACAAAACTATTTAAAAATCAAGGACAAAAATTTCCGAAAGAGCTTGACCCATCTATCTTTTATTTATGGTTTTCCATGCAAAGCAAGCCATAGATAAATAATAACACATTCTAGTCATCAGCAATTCAGATTTGTGGCTAATTTTGTGTTTTAATCCTAAAAGCTTGAATCCAAATCCTTGTTATTGTTGATGGAGGTATGGTTCTGTTTGAGGCTGTGAGTAGGTTTTTTGTTTTTGTTTTTGCTGGTTTGAAGTTTTAAATCTTTATACATTTATATGTTTTTATTTAAACTGCGCAGATGGCATTCAATGTTCCATTATTTAATTACACTGAATGTTTAGCCTGGAGAAGTGTTAGTGAGAATTTGATAAAGGTCTTCAGATTTTTGAAGGATTATCATTTGGAAAGAAGAAATAAACTGACTTTGGTCTCAGAGGGCAGAGCTAGGAACAATGAATACAAGTTATTGAGACACAGTTTTTTAGCTAAATATAAGGCAAAACTTACTGAAAATTAGAGTTGTGCCTTTGAAAGGAAGAAGAAGAGGAAGAAGGAAGAAAGAAGAAAATCGCTGCATGGCTTAGTGAATAAAGACCAGAATTCACATCTGGCCTCTGATGCTTACTAGCTGTATGACTCCAGGCAAATCACTTAAACTCCTGACTTTCTAGTTTTCTCATCTGTACAAATGGGAATAAGAGTGCCTACATCTCTCAAGGGTTGTTGTGAAGATAAAATGAGATAATATTTAAAGTGTTTTGCAAGCCTTAAAACTTTATACAAATTCTATTATTTTTAATAACTAATAGCCTATGTTTGTATAGCACTTTAAAGCTTACAAAACAATTTCTATGCTTGGTACTATATATATTTTTATCTTTGTTTTAAAGTTGAAGAAGTTGAGGCTCAGAGCAATCAGGTGATTTACCAGTTGTCTCATAGCTAGTAAATGTCAGAGGTGAGATTTGAAACTGGGTTTCTTTTGACTTACAGATTAGGTTTACTCTGTAAAAACCAAGAATTTCTTAATGATGGCAAAAGTATAAATATAGCATTTTATTGAGTTCTTGTTGACTTGTAAGGAAGTTGAAATCTTACAATGGTCCATGAAGGAATAGGAATATTCTCTTTCAAGTTGAAAAGGGAAGACTGAAAGAAAGCTGTAGAGGACATCATTTCTTGGGCTTTTTTTCTGGGTGATCATAGGTAAAAAAGATGCAAAGAACTTTATGCTATACATTGTAGATGCAGAAATATTTAGAACAGGAAGAGAAATTGATTTTAAGGTCTTTACAGACATGAAGAAACAAACTTTTTTTTCTTTCAAAATTGTAGTTAGTTAAGGAAAGTAAAATAGTGGAGGATCACAATAAACATTTACCTAAAATACATCAAGCCTCTCGGTTAAGGGTAAAGCATACATTAATTTAGATGTCAGGCTCAATGATTCAAAAATATGGAGAGAGAAATTGCTAAAACTATGGGAGCTATCTTATCTGTTGATTGAGTTGACTGTATGTCTACATGGCAGATGTTTGAATGGGAAATGTGGCTGGCTTCTAGTAAGACTAAAATAAGTAAATGTTACAGAAGAGTGGGCCACTGGTTACAGTGCATCTTACTTGCTTATTGACCACTATGAGAAAATATAGTACGTGAATTTAATTTATGATTCTGCCTCCAGAAATTGCTGGGTCATTTTGTATGTAGCTTCTGTGTTTATAGTACACAAAACTTTTACAGAAAATCTAAAGTGAGGAAAAAGCAAACTGTTCAGGAACCTTTCTTCCCTATTCTTCATCTCAAAACCAATCCTTTTTTCCTTTATTCCAGTCTCTGCTGAGGAGGCAGGCCTTTCTCCTTTCCAAGACCATCCCTTCTAGTTTTATTCTTCCTCCCATTCCTTCCCTTTCCTTTAGCAAATTCCACAATAATCTTCCCAATCCTTATCTTCAATTTCTCCTTATCTACTGGCTCCTTCCTTCCTGCCCAGGTTCTTTTCCATCCTTAAAAACTCTGAATTGTCCCTACTGTCTTCTCAAACTATTCTCCTGAATATCTGTTTTCACAGCCAAATTTCTGAGGGAAAAAAAGAAGTCATCTGCACTGATTGCCTCTACTTCTCCTTTCAATAACTTTTCCAACCCATTGTAATACTAGCTTCCAGCATCATCACTTAAATTAAACTGCTTTGTCAAAATTGTCATTGATTTCTTATCAAGTCTGATGATCTTTTATCAGTCCCCATCATTGACCTCTCTGCAGCATTTCAAACTGTGGACTGCTCTCTTCTCCTAAATACTATCCTGTCTAGGTTTTCCTGACATTGCTCACTCTTGCTTCTCCTCCTAACTCTCAAACTACTACTCGATCTCCTTTGCTAGAATGTCACCCATATGATGTCCCCTAATTATAAATATACTTCAAGGACTCTGTCCTGTGCCCTCTATTCCTCTCTATATGCAGTAATCTAAGATCTTATTAACTTCTCTTGGTTCAATTATAAGCTCTATGCAGATGATTCCCAAATTTTTTTATGTAACCCTAGTTTCTCCTGAATACTAATTCTACATCGGCTGTCCATTAACAACTCATTATCTTTTCTCCAAAACTCTACCTTGTTCTTAACTTCTTTATTTCTGTTCAAAGTGCCACTATCCTTCCATTCACTTGGGTTCACAAACCCAGAGTCATCCTGTACACTTCCTTTCCCTCACATCTATTCAGTCTTCAAGTTTTGTTGATGCTACCTTCATAATTTATCTCTCATCTTTTCTTTCTCTCTATTCACATGGTTACCTCTGCAGCTTAAGCCTTATTATTGGCAAATAAACTTATTTTGTGTTCCTTATGTTATTTAATTTAGTAAAACTCAAGACAATGGTTTTGCCTTTTGTAAAATAAAAATTACTTACTAGCTGTGTGACCCTGGGCAAGTCATTTAACCCTGATTACCTTCTCTCCCTCCCCACCCCCCAAAAGAAAAGAACATTTAATTTCACTGATCTTTCACAGATAGAGATTCATAGATGGATAAATTGAGGTTTTGGTCCTTTTTTTTTAAGCATTGTAAGAAACATTCTAATACCATAGTTAGTTCATTTTTTTGAAATTTGTGAACTTTTAGGAGTATATGTCCTTGGGAAATATGGACAAAAGAAGATCACAGAAATACAAGAGAGGGAGGCTGCTGAATATATAGCCCAAGCAAGACGACAATATCATTTTGAAAGTAACCAGAGAACTTGCAATATGACAGGTAAGACAAAATAATATTTCTCCATGTATAGAATTATTTATGTGTGTACATGGGTATACTGTTTATAAATACGCACATATATATATATATATATATGAAACATGTATATATGCACCGTGTGTGTGTGTGTGTGTGTGTGTGTGTAAAATAAACTTTGAGACTGAAGATTGTTCTTTTGTTTTGTTTCTTGTTTTGTTGTTGTTGTAGTAGTGACTAGAGCAGTAGCACAGAAGCCGAAACTTCTAAAGTCCAGCTTCTGACACAAATTGGCTGTGTGACCCTGAGCAGGTCACCTAATCTCTATGCTCTTGGAACATTAAACTCAAATGGAAATGGATCCCTGTAGGTCTCATATTGATTTAGGAAACCATAAATTAGCATATTTACCAATTACATTTTAATCTGGTTAGGGCAGGACTGTCAGCTTTAGACTTTTCTCTAAGACCATAATTTTTGATAAAGTGCTGGACCTACACTGGGAGAGAGAGTTTCCTAAACCAGTGAAATCACAGGTCTAGTCCTTATCCTTGTCCCTAAGAATACCTAGCACTTGTACCTTTCTCTTAATGCTTAATATACACGTCTGTTGATTTGAAATGACTAGCCTACCGGGAGAGATTCCTGACCATTAGGTTATCTGTCAGTTGATCAGTTCTTTTGGTCATGGCATCTCATAGAGATCCTCTGCTAAGGGGTAAAAGAGTTGTAATCTGCATTAGTGGAGAGTGTACTCACACTGTTGAAATCATGGTTCTTTTGAAGTATTAAAGTAATTTCAGAGATCAGTGCTTCAGTGCTTTTTCGTTGTTCAGTCGTTAAGTTGTGTCTGACTCTTTGTAATCCCATGGACCATAGCACACCAGGCCCTTCTATCATTGTTATCTTTTAAAATCTGTCCAAGTTCATATTTGTTGTTTCCAACTATCTATCTCAGCCTTTGATATCCTCTTTTCCTTTTGCCTTCAGTCTTTCCCAATGTCGGGATCTTTTCCAATAGGTTGCGCCTTCTTGTTACGTAGCCAATGTATTTAAGCTTCAGCTTCAGTTTTTGACCTTCTGGTGTATAGCCTGAATCAATTTCTTTTAAGTATTGACTGATTTGACCTCCTCGATGTCCAGAGGACCCTCAAAATATGCTAGGGCTACATATTATTTGATGATAACAGGATTTTAATATAAAAATAAACAATATAAAGATATAAATGCTCAGTGTTATAACAATATATAACTTTTTTGTTATTTGGAATATTGTAGACCTTTTAGTTTAGCAAAGTACCTTCCCTGGAATAGAAACCCAAATTGTTTGATAAGTTTAATACCTATGGCTAGAGAAATTTGGTTGAATATGACTTCCTTAATAATAATAAATGCCTCCAGCAGTTGATCTGATGATTACAGGAGCTAGTCTTCCCCCTGCTGTTACCACTTGGGAATTTTTCCCCCTACTTTATCAGAGAGCTCCCCTATTTTTCACCTCTTCTAAGTCCAGGGCAGATACCTAGTAACAGGATGAATGGTTGAGAGATAAATGGATTCAATTAAACATTTATTAAGCACCTGTTTGTACAGTACTACCTTAGGCTATGTGGAAGATACAAAATTTCAATGATGCGTTTCTGCCCAGCAATGCCCCTACAAACCTTTGTCCTATTTCTTTTCATTCTTTCTTTCTTTTTTTTTTTTGGCTAGGCAGTGGGGTTAAGTGACTTGCCTAGAGTCACACAGCTAGTAAGTGTTATGTGTCTGAGGCCACATTTGAACTCAGGTCCTCCAGACTCCAGGACCAGTGCTCTATCCACTGTGTCACCTAACTGCCCCTTGTCTTATTTCTTAATACCATTTCCTAAGCTGCTCTCTTGTTTTTGCTTCTGAGGCACAGAACTAAGGAGAAACTGAAATATTCATGATTTAGATAGGAAAGGAGAGAAACCCTAGTGGGAAGTAACAGGTGGTAGCAATGAGAATGGAAGAGAAGAAATAGGATGACTCAGGAACAGGATTGAGATGTGTCCCTGAGTATTTGTTTTGGGACTCAAATATTGACAGGAGGCCCTGCCCTACCCCCATCTGATTTTCCTTATCCTCAAAGGGTTCTTTGCCTCATTCCTTCCCTTTTCCTCCTTGACCCATTTCCATACTCAAAATTCCAGTGTACCAACTTCCACAAGTTTCTGTCTCTCTTCCTCTTCACATGCCAGTTCTTTTCCTAAGATTTTGAGAGCTAGCACAAGCAAACACCATGCAAAACAGAAGCTGGGCAAGTTCCCATTCTTAATACCTATGAACAAAGTGAAGCCCTTCCTCTCCTGGCAGATTAAAAAAAAATCTGGTGGCAAAGGTTCATTGTATCACAAGATGAAATTTTGAAAACATTTTCCACACAGTGGTTAGGTTCTGTTGAATTGGAGAGTTGTATACAGTACTGTACTTCAAATGTGGATTAAATTGGCTTTCTTGGCACCTGTTACATAACATCATATTTAGGGAAATGTTCATATTGAGGTCCAAAGAACTGACTTTAACATGAACTTTAAGAACATAACCTATTCACGATATGGGACTGTCAGTACTAGAGAGATGTTACCACAAAATGTTATAAATTTATAAACACTCTGAAGAGACCCTTATAATGGGCTATTGTAAGCCCAGTTTTATGAAAACAAATTCTGTCAGAATTATCTTACTATGAGGAGACAATAAATAAGATCATAGATCTACAGATGGATGGGTACCTCAGAGGCCATACAGTATAATATCCTTATTTTACAGATGTGTGCTCTTGACATATTATTTCTAATGCATTTATTTGCTTAACTGACTACAAATTGAATCTTTAAGCTCAGTCTGCATCTTAACTGCTTAAGATAGATTCTGTTAATCTGTTTGCAAAGGGTAAACAGTCATAGCTTTGTGATTACCTAAGTCTGTTAGAGATACCTTTATTATAAGCAACTATTTGGAGAGAGATTTGGCCAAGTTTCCCCTTCTAGCCAATGACTTTTCAGACTTAAGCAAGCAATTTTTCACTCACTTTTTATAGTAATCATGAAGCAAGAGAAGAAATTCTATAGCAGTGAAAGTGTAATTTTAAATAACATTTTTTGAATTATTTTCCAAAAGGAACATTGGTAATGTGGGTAAAACTTTGGGAAGATCTGCTTGGCAGTTGTGACTTCTTGGTAGTAAGATACTCACAAAACCTAATGTAGTCAGTGATTAAAGAGAGACCTTAGATGCTTTTAAAATATTAATCCTTAATTTTTGAAATTTAATGAGAGGCCTTAGTACTTAGCTTTCTTTCCCTCTTTATTTTTATATTCATTGTAATTTTTCCCTGTATTCCCATCTCCTAGAGAACCATCCCATAAAATAGAATTTTTTTTAAAGAAAAAGAAGAGCAAAAGTCAGCAAAACTGATCAATACATCAAAAAAAAATCTGAAAATATATGCAGTGTTCCACACTCGCTGGCCTTCCCTTCACCTCTGCAAATGTGTTAGGAGAGGTATCTTCTCATAACTTTTCTTTGGGGTCATGCTTGTTCTTTATAATTTTGCAACATTTACTTTCCTTTTTTTACAAGTAAATTTTGAGTGATGTCTGTTTACATCATCAAATTTCTCTCCTTTACCTCTTACCTTCCCCCTCATAGAAAGCCATCTCATGCAATAAATATTTTTAAAGAAAAAAGGAAAGAAAAAATAAGCAAAACTGATCAGTACATCCAAAAAAAATCTACATCTAAATGTATAACATTAGTCAACTTCCCATCTCTGCAAAGAAGTGGTGTCTTCTCTGGAGCCATGTTTATTTCTTTATAATTTTGAAACATTTACTTTCAGTTGTTTTAAGGTGGTGGTTTTTTCCAGTAACATTGTTGTAGTTATTATATATATTGATCTTATGGTTTGGTTACAAAACTGCATCAGTTAATGTAAGTCCTTCCATGTATCCATATTCATTTTGTTTGTTATTGCAGCAAAGTAAAATATTTCATTACACTGATATACTACAATTTGTTTAGTCATTCCGCAGTGTACACTGTCTACTTATTTCTAATTATTTGCTATCACAATATATGTGTGTATAAGTGTGTATCTGGACTTTTGTGGTAGCAAATATATATGGTATATATGAGGACTTTCTTCTTATCATGACCTCCTTGAAGTATAAGTCTAGTAATGGAATCTGAGTTAAAGGGTACAGATATTTTAGTCACCTTATTTGCATAATTCCAAATTGCTTTCCAAAATGTTTTACTCATTCTTAGCTCCCCCAACAATGCACTAATTTCACCTATCTTTCTACAGTCCCTCCAGCATTGACTATTATCATTTTTTTGTCAGTCATATAGGAACACCAATAAAATAGATAAGAAAACACTATTCAACTTGTTATATATGAGGTTGTTTATAAAGACATGTTCATAGTGAAAATAAATTTAACAGAAGATATTATGCCTTAGGTGATTCCAAAGAAAAGGAAGAGCTGTAAGTATGATTTCAAATAAGGTAACAAAAATTTGCAGTCATGAAAGATAAACAGGAAAACTGCCATACTGAAGAGCGCCATATACAGTAAAGCAGTATGATTGCCGAAGGAATACATCGTTACTAAAGGAGGAGCTGAGACATGTGAATCAGTACAACCCTGAGACAAAAGAAGAAAGGAGGGGGGGAACTATATAGAAAGGAATAAGAAAATAGAAGAAGGAGACATGAAATATATAGAAACAGGTAGCCAGTAATAGGAGCGAGAGAAGGATGAGAAGAGATCCGACAGCAAAGGCTCCTTGGAGCACCTCTTTCCTGAGTGCTTCCTCCCAACCCCTTTACAACTATTGAATGATGGGATTCATCTAAGGACTGAAGAAAGCCGGTGACAGAAAGGATTTTGGAATGCAGAAAGATAAAGGGATTGGAATCTCCCTAAAGCCCTGTCGTGTTTGGCTATCCTCAATGGGAACAGATCTCATCTAATTAGTCCTGAGGGTTGGAACTACCCACACACACAAAAGGCAGGAAAGTCTGCCAAAACTAGGTTTTCTGAAAGGGTGTAACTGTTAGTATGGACATTTTCTGCAGATACTGTAGGAAAAAACAACAATTATGATAGACTAGGGCAGCTAAGTGAGACAATGGATAGAGTGCCAGACCTGGAATCAGGAAGACTCCTCTTCCTAAGTCTCAAGTCTGGTTTCAAACACTTATTAGCTTTCTGACCCTGGGCAAATCACTTAAACCTATTTGCCTCAGTTTCCTCATCTGTAAAATGAGATGGACAAGGAAATGGCAAACCACTCTAGTATCTTTGCCAAGAAAACCCCAGATGGAGTCATGAAGAGTCAGACAGGACTGAAAAACAGCAAATGACAGACAAAAAGTGATGAGAAGGTATTCAAAGAAAAACTCCATTTCAGTGGATAAGCACATCACTACAACAAAGGAAAATGGTTCAAAATCTCCAGATTAAAATGAAGATAGCCAAAACAAATTTTTAAGGGTCCCTCAATATAAGAATCAAGCAACTCTTAAGGACCTCCAGAGTGGCTCAGAAGAGTAGCGAGAGGAATAAGTACAGAAATTAGAACAGTAAATTGTGAAGAAAACAAATATAATTGAACCACAAAAGTACAGAGGTAAAAGGAAAAAAAATGAACAAGTTTTTTAAAAGATCAATAGAACATGTAAAAGAGTATAAAAGAATACCAAATTTGAATAAATGCAAAGAGGTAATTTAAGATTATAGACTTTTTAGGAAAAAAAATGAAAATGAATACCTGAATACCATACTCCAAAAAATCATACAGAAAAAAAATGTGGAGAAAAATTGGAAACAGATGAAAAAATTCAGATTGAGAGGATCCAAAGAAAGCCAACAGAAAGGGACTCCAAAGTTTAAATTATAAACAAACATTGTAATCGAGAACTGTATCATCAAAGAATGAGTCTTGGAGGTAGCAAGGAAAAAGAATTTAAATTACAAGTAAAAAAGAATAACCACAGTATTATTCTGACATTATATGAAATCAAATGGAAAATTGGAATATGATGTTCTGGAGCATGAAGGACATTGGATGGTATCCCAAAATAGTACATCTTGCAAACCTGAAACCAAACATAAAAAGGGGGGGAAAGTGTTTATTATTATATCTAGGATTAGACAAGGAAAAATGGCTTTTGTATGGGGGTGGAGGGATGAATATTCTATTTTTTCTTTAAAAAAAATTCTTCACATAATATGAGTAACATTGTAAAGGCAAAGAAAGAAACAGTGGGCAAAGGAATTGTAAAGTAAAAGATATAACAAAAAATGAAGAGAGTAGACAGAGGAAATAAATTAATTTTTCAGGGGAGAAACAAACTCACTAATAAGTCAAAATCATAGGTAAGATAATACAGAAAAATCTCGAATGGAGAGAAGAGAGGGTGAAATCAGGAGGCTTAGGTCATGACTAGTCAAAAACAACCTTCAGAGGTTGTGGACCTAGCACTGGCAGCAGAGTATGAACAGGATTGCTCAGACAACTGCTCTCCCTGATGAAGATGATGACCTGTAATCTAAAGTCCAGCATCAGTGGTTTAGTTTTATAGTCAACTGTCTTGTGATGTCAGGGGTATAGTGTGTTTGTGACTTTATTATATAGCTGAGCAGAACATGTGCTTAATGATTGGGATGCTGAAGGAGATGAATGGGCTTTAGAGTGAATGTGGAAGTTTTTTTTAAAAAAATATGTAATTCATGTTTTAGACCTGAATATTTAGCAGTTTTGGACCACAGTTACTTCCCCTTGAGCTAAGAATGCTACAATCTCATCACAATATTAGGTGGTGAATCTTTTTTTTTTAATTTTAGACCAGAACTCAAATACAGAATAGAGAAAAGAAAAAGAAACATATCATAAACTTAAATATTGAAACTTAAATATAAAGTAAGAAAAATACATGTCATGCGCACAGCAGAACATAAGAGAGAATTCAAACAAAATATGTGGTGATAAATTTTCAAGAAAGCCTATACGATAAATACTACACCTTGTGTTGAGAGCTGTCCATCTTTTCTTTGTTTCCTTGTAAGTTTTCTTTTGTCCTCTGCTGTGTACTTTTTACTTTGTTCTCTTCCCCCTGGAAGGCTATAATTAGGTGCGGATATATTTTCATACACACACACACACACACACACACACACACACACAACACACACACATATATACATATATACACCTATATATATACACACACATACATATATACATACATATATATATATGTATATATATATATATATATATATATATATATATATATATATATATATATATATACATATACATACACACATACAAAGACATATGCTTTCCCTAACAAATTCTACTCATGATCTTTGGTTTTATGTTTGTGTGTATCTCTTATTTCCTATCCCTCCTGACTCCTCTACTTCTACCCACTACCTTGCCCTCCTATTACTTAGCCTCCACCCTCCCCCCAAGGATCCCTTCCCCATCCTCCCATTCCCATAAATCTAAACACCCTTCTATACCCCCCTTATCTTATTCCCTCACTCTCCCCCCTAGAAATCTCTCCCTTATCCTCTCCCCCCTCCCTATTCCCTACCAAGTGGTGAATCTTGTTTGTTACTTTCATTACCATTTTTTTTCATTTAGATCATGACAAAACATTTCAAATATCTTTTTAAAAAAAGATCTTTCAGGACTTAACCTTATTAAGTATTTTGACAGGTTTATCAGACTGGCTAGTAAGGGAATATTCTAGAACTTAATATTCAAGAGGTGATTAGTGAACTTTTAGAAAAACCCAGAACGACTTAGATGAACTGATGCAAAGTGAAGTGAGCAGAGCCAGGAGAGCATTGTACACAGTAACAGCAACATTGTGCAATGATCACCTGTGGTTGACTTAGCTCTTCTCAGCAAATGATTCCAAAAGATTCATGATGGAAAATTCTCTCCATATTCAGAGAAAGAATGTATGGAGTCTGAATGCAGATTGAAGCATACTGTTTTCACTTTTTTTCTTTCATGGTTTTTTTCCCTTTTATTCTCTTTCTTCTTTCACAACATGACTAACATGGAAATTTGTTAGATGGGTTTCCAAAGTGGGCGATACCACCCCCTGGGGGTGGTGGAATCAGGGGGGTGGTAGTAATCTCGGGTGCAATTGGGAGGCATTGGAAAAAAATAAGGGTTAACCTAACCTAACCCCAGGGGGATGCTGAGTAATTCTTTTTAAAGGGGGTGGTAGGCCAAGTAAGTATGGGAACGTTTGTACATGATTGCACAAATATAACCTATATCAAATTTCTTACCATCTTAGGAAGGGGAGAGTGGAGAGATAGAAAAATTTGAAACTCAAAATTTTACTAAAAAATGAATGTCAAAAATTGTCTTTATATGTAGTTGGAAAATAAAATTAAATATTCTTTTGAAAAAAGAAAAGGAATTGGTAAGGTTCCTGAATATAGACACACTATCCAACTCCTACGACTTTGGGGATGCCAAGGGTTAACCCAGGGTGAGGAAGTTGGTGGGCTGCCCCAGCCCACTACCTCACCGTGCTCTTTTAGATGGTCTCTTTTTAAATGAGCTAAATCTAAGGGCATTTTGCTCTCAGCATTGACTGGACCTTCTGTTTCTAATGTTCCTTTAGTCTTAGTAGTAGACCCTGACAGTGATCTCAAGCTTCCATCTTAACATCAGTAGTTTTACCAGTGATGCTGTATAGCTGTGATTAATGGAAACACTATAGTCTCTGAAGAATTAATGTTGAAGGTTATCTAAAAGACAATAGAAAAATACTTAGTCAAAGAAATTAAATACATACTTATTTTCCATTTTTACATTGTAGAATTAGTGATTTATAACTTTGTTTTGCATTCATCTATTTTTCCTCATTATGTCATTTCAAGTTATAAACTCTAGTATCAGAGATTAATTTTTATTTACATTTGTATGTTTATTTGGAGTTTCTTACATTACTGTTAGTATCAGTAAGTGAAATGGTAACCTATATATCGCATAGCACCTACTGCATTATTTCCAAAACACTTTCTTACTTAGAATCTCATTTTATCTTTACAGCATTCCTGTGAGTTAAGGATAAAGATAATGTATAGTAACACAGAGATGTACAATAGGTCACAACCAAAGTCACAGAGGCAGTGATAGAAACAAAACTAGGACTCTGGTTCTCCTGACTAGTCTAGTGTTCTTTTTATAAAAATGCAGAACTGTTCATCTCTTCTTGTCTTTTAATAAGCCCTTTCCCCATAAATTAGTATGAAAGTGTGAAGCAGAAGCTATAAGTAAAAAGAAACACTAATTTGAATTTCCATCCTTCATTCTCTTTGCCAACATATACCTACCAAATGTGTTGCATTACAAAATAGCTCAAGACTATTCATATTGTTCTCTTAAGATATTCAAATAACTTCTAGTGTTTTAACTGACATTTTTGTTTGAATCACAGTGCTATCAATGCTTCCCACGCTGAGAGATGCCTTAATGCAGCAGTTAAATTCTGAGAACCTCACAGCTCTTCTGAAGAACAGGTGAATATGAGAAAAATGTATTTAATAAATCTACATAATCCCAAATTTATGGATTCATGTTAATAAACATTATCTTTTCAATACACAGGAATACTTTAAATTTAGGATTATGAAGTTTCTTAAGAACTTTATACATTAATATGGGAAAACTTATGAGAATAATTAGATTTTTAGTTGGGATTGGAAAATAGTTTCACAAAGGCTACTTTAATTAATATAATTTAAATTCTCTTGTAATCATATTTTATTTGCTTATTTCCTACAAATTATCTTTAAATACTTAGACACACTTGTCATTGACATTCCACAGGATTGTCCTACAGTCTTGATCACCATTCTCAGCCTGTCCTCGTATTCATTATCTGTTCCCAATCTCTGTCTCTCAACATTAAACTTAATTGCTGTAAACCCCAAATTTTTTAGCTGCCAGTCTACTATCTAAATCATCCTTCTGGAGACGCAAACATGTTGTCTGGAAAGAGCATAGAACTTAAAGCCAAAAGGCATAGGTTTTAGTCCCAGTTTTGCCACTTAGTTGTATCACTCAATTTGTTTACCCATCTGTAAAATGGGCCTGCCTTACAGGAGTGTGGTAAGAATTAATTGTAATTATATATGCACATAATATACATATATATGTATATATATACACACACACACACATACGTATAGTTATAAATTATAAAGTGCTGTGTAAATATAAGCTATGTTTATTATTGCATCTGAATGATATTTTAATGATATATTTGTCCCATCTTTTTTCCCCCCTATGGCTCCCTAGTGCCTTCTATTTTTAGTTACATTGATCTGACCTAGGAAGGGAAAATCTGAGGAAATCAAACATTTGGTTCAGCAGTTCAGCAAGGTTATAAAAATATTTTGTCTGAAGACATCTTTAGGGCCAAATTCATTGATTAAATTATCTCACATGCAAGCTTTTCTATGGGAGAGACTTCTAGCACAAAAAAATAAGCAATGTACCTTGAAGGAAGTTTAGAGTAGAAGTAAGTATGCTGAGAAAGCTTACACTATATAAGCTGGTATTTTACCACTGATGTTGTATGGCCTCTAGTCATGGTACCCTACAGTCTCCAAAGAATTAAAAATGATTATCACTGTGAGTGCAATGAAGAGGCAGACTGTAAATGTGAACGGGTGTCACCATAAAGTAACTATGTAGAAGAATCAGACTAAAGCATATCATCAAATAAATAAACATTCACAAAAGAATATGGACTAGTCCCATTATGAGGTCGGTGGATAAACAGCAGATAACCCATTTGCTATGCTGAAATTCTCCTGCTATCAGGAGAAAACAAGAAAGCTCTTCCCCTCCCTCATATTGGGTGGGTACCCCAAATGACCTTCTGGTAGAATATGAACGAGAGTGTCCTAGAATGCTGCTATTTGAAACATTAGAGGAACTACCCATATCCATAAGATTACAGATTCATAGGAGTATACTTTTTTTGGTGACACATAAATGGGAGTGTTATACAGTGATCAGAGGTAAAAATAGTGTCTGCCCTGTAACCATAGAGTCATGGAAATGGAAAGAATCCATTAACTACATTTGGGTAAATGGAATATCAGCACAAAGACAAATGTGAGGCAGCTGAAAAATTTTTTTTAAAAGAGTCTTTAATAAAGCAATAAACACTGTCTTTGGAAGCCATATGATCTGATGCAAAGGGAGGAGAAAAATTGGAAAATCAATGTGCATAGTAACAGCAGTGTTGTAATGGTGGTCAACTGTGAAAGACTTAGCTACACTGATCAGTACAATGATGAAAAAATGCTATCCACCTGCCAGGTCAAAACATGAAGTAAAGTAGTCTAAGAGATGTACTTTAGTGATACTAGCATTTTTCTGATAATTGTCATTTAAAAGAATTTTTTATCTTGAAAAGATTTCTAGGAGTTTCTAAATTTCTAGGAATTTCTAAATTCTTATTTCTGTTTATAGCTAATGTAATTAGATATATAAAAGTACTGGTTTCTTGTCGTTGAAGAAAGAGCATCCGAGATCAAGTATGTTTTGTGATTATTATTTGACAGCTATTTAGTATACCATGGTTTGTCTGCTATCAAGTGTGAAGAATTTTACTTTTGGAAAAGGGTAAAAATCTGAGACATATCACAACTTAATTTAAAGTAAAGCTTCACCAATATCAAAGAAATATCAGCTCAAAAAAATACAACTAATTAAGTACAGCAAATATTTAGACTCTAAACCCCATTAGAATGTAAGCTCCTTGAGAACAGATTCTATCTCTTGCCTTTCTTTGTACTCCAGTGCTTAGCAAAGTTCCTGACACATAGTAGGAGCTTATTAAATGCTTGTTTCTGGACATTTAAGTGCCAAGTATTGTTATAGGTGCTGGAGATACAAACCCTTGCCCTATAAGACATATGCAGATAAGCATAATCCAAAGTTGGGAGTAGTAAAGTGAAAGAAGAAATCTAGGCAAAATGCTCTAGGAATGGAAGAGGCAAAGAAAGAAAGAATTTTATCCTAGAGGCAATAGGAACCACTAACTATAAATGGTAGAAATCTGAGACTAGAATGCAAGTCTGCTAAGTAAAGCACTGCATCCTTATCATAGTGCCAGTTTCTTGGCTCTTTTGATCTTGTTAGGGCGATAGATTTACGATGATTTTTACTAATGGTTTTTGTATAGGAGAGTGGCTTAGTTAGACCTTTGCCCTCAGAAGATTATTTTGGTGTCCATAAGGAGGATTTATTGAAAAAAAGGAGAAACTGAAAGCAGTGAGCACTGTTTTGCATATTAAGGATAAGGGAGAGTGCCTTGAACATGACTTGAAAGGTGGAAATGCTCTCAGTAGAAGGTGAATTTAGAGCAATAGGTCACTTTAGAGAGAAAGGTAATTAACTCCATTTTGGACATGTTGAATTTGAGTTGCAGACAAGACAACCAGATATCTAGCCTCTGACCTGAACATTCTTCTTCTCAGTGCAAGCTAAAATTAGATTGGTTTTTCTGGTTACCTTATTCCATTATTTGCTCAACTTGAACTTACAATCCATGAAAACATCTAGATTTCATATAGCAGCTTGTTTTACACCTTCCTAATGCACTTATATATCATTATGTATTACAGTTATCTATGAGGTAGTGAGGCTTAGTGGACAGCTTAGAGCTGTGCTTGGAGCCAAAAGACCCACATTCAAGGCCTGCCTCTGATACGTGTTGCTTATGTTACCCTGAACAAGTCACTTAAATTTTATTTATTTATTAAGTTGCAGAAAAGGTGCCAACATTCATTGGGAGAGGGAGTTTACTCATTCCAAAGCTCCCCATACTAGTAGAATCACTGGTCTAATTTGTTTTATTGTAATTAGCCATGTATATGTCTTTCCCTCCTACCAAACTGTGAGCTCCATGAGGTCATATCTTAGCTAAACTTCATACCTCCTCTAGTCTGGTTCCCTACACACAGTTAATGCTTAATAAATGTTTTTGGGAAGAGCAGACAAGTGAAACAACTAAAGAATATTTTTTTCTAAAACAATGAGTGAAACACTTTTACATAGACTAGCTCACTTGATCTTCATACTGTGAGGTAGGCAGTGCTATGAGTAGCACTGCCACATCAAAGATGGAGAAACTGAGGCTTAGAGAGTTGGATGTTTTACCACAATCACACCTCACAAGTATAAATGATAGAAATCTGAGACTAGAATGCAGATCTACTACGTAAAGCATCCATCCTTATCACAATGACGAATTCTTGGCTCTTTTGGTCTTCTTGTTAGGGGCAATAGATTTACAGAGGTTAAATTTCTGTGTAGTTGTTATAATCAGTGTTGATGTCATATATATTGTGTTTCCCATTTTACATTGCTAATTACTTGTTAAAAACTCAGGGTAAAATTACTCCCTATTTTTCTCATTCTTTTTTTTTTAACAAGCTTTGATCTTTGCCTTAACAAATCAGTGGTCTAGATTTACATAAGCAACTTTTTAGGGATAAGAGGCAGTGGAAAAATTAGTAGATTTGGAGTCGGAGGACTTGGGTTCAGATTCCACATCTGCCACTTACTATGTGTTGGGACCTTGAGCAAGTCTCTTAATGTCTCTGGGACTCATTTTCCTCATCTGTAAAATAAGAAGCTTGTACCAGATGACCTCCCAGGTCCCTTCTACTAACTCTGTACATCTGTGGTTTTATGATAACTTCTGCATTAATAATGTCTTTTCACATTTGTAAAAATATCATCTATTTCATTTTTTTATAATATAGCTGGTGCTCACCATGTCCAAATCTTACAAATTCCTTTCTTGAAGAAAAAGTTTGTGATGTAATAGTGTGAGGCTTCTGCTTAACTGTTATTTCTGATCTCACTTTTTTCCCCCATGTTATCCTCATCTTCACCTTTGCATTAAAGTCATCAGAGTGAATATTGATTTAAAATGGTAGTTTTTATCAAATCCTATATAGTATAGTTTCTTTATCTCTTTATCCTTAACAGCTGAAATTGGTGCATTGACAATTATTTTCATGATGGTCTTTTTGCAAATACTCACCATCATTACTACTACAAGATGAACAAATATACCATGAAGTAATGTTTCTTTTTTCCTCTGGATACACAATAAAACCAATTCTACCCATTCTTTTCTTTGCCTCTTCAAGGTAAAATATGACCCATCCTTCCATTTGACTACATTTCCTTCTTCTGGTTTTCTTTAGCGCAAGAAAATCAAAATGATATGATTTAGGTCCTTTTTTCCATCTATTTGAAAAACTCATTTCAGAAACATGCTGTGTTGTAGTGCTCTTTTGTTATTAATGCACATAATGAACACATCATGTCATAGTATTTGTGTGATGAAGATAGTCTGCTTCTTAATAATTTGTATGCTGATTTTATTTGCATGTTTTATAAAAATACTTTTTCTTTTAGATACTGTAGATTAATTTCTCATTTTCTGAATTTAAGTATTACAATGTTTTTTTCCCCCTTAGGCCTTCAAACAAGTTAGAAATATGGGAGGATCTGAAGATAATAAGTAAGCTTGCATATTTTGTGTATGTATGTTCAAATGTAACTGAAGTATTTATAATTCTAAAATATAAGAGTTTGTTGTTGTCAGTTGTTTGTTGTCAGTTTTAGTGCTTTATTTTGTGGTTGATTCTTATATAGTATGGTCCTAGAACACATAAAGTAGCGCACAGTAGGTGTCTCGGTTCTTTATACCTTTGCTATCACAATTAAAGGAAATAAAAATTTCATTTTATTCAAGTTAGATAGTGGCTTTACTCAACTATACTTTACAACATAAACATCCATGCTAAAACTTTTTTTAATTGTTTTGTTTTAGCTTGAAAATTTCTGAACGGTATTAGAAGAGAAAGGCAGCATGGTATAATGGATAGCTGGCCTTGGAACCAGAAGACCTGGGTTCAAGTTCTGCCTCTGACATATACTGTCTGTTTCACCCTGGGCAAGTCATTTTACATCTGAGTACTTCGATCAACTTTCGAAGACTAAGTTGTAGAGAATGTACTGACCTGCATTGGTAGAGGGAAGTTCCTTCTCCAGGGAATTCCCTATATCAGTGAAATTACTGACCCAGACTCTGTCTCTATACCTACTCTGGAAACCATGTTACAAATTCTCAGAAATAATTATCATACATTTAATTAAAATGTATATAAATAACTGATCAAAGATGGGACAGGAACCAGGTCTTCCTGGCTCCAAAGATAACTCTCTATCCACTGTACCAGCCTTCTCAATAGGTTCTATTCTCTGACATGTCCTGGCTATGTGACCCTGAGCAAGTTACCTAACCTCTTAGTGATCTAGGCAAATCTCTAAATCTCTAAAAAGTTGCAGAGGAGATATGGATCTAATAGAGGAAGTTTCCTCATCTGGAAGTTCTCTGTACCAGTGAAATCACAGGTCCAGATGTTACAGCTAAATAACTGCTATCATTCTGTTCCCAATTCCTTTCCAAAGTAAGATTTTTATTTTTTTTTCATTGCTTTCTCCATTTCTAAAAAGGTTAATAACCAAAATCTAAAAATGAAAAATCCTTAGAGTTATATCACAGGCTTTTGAGGGAGTAGGGGAGGGATTGAGAGTATTGCCATCAGATTTGAGTTGGTGCTGTGTATTTTAAAAATTCTTTGACACAAAAAGAATAATTCACCTTTTCCTCCCCTCCTGTTTTTAGACTATAAACTAACTGTATTCAATACAGCACTTACTAAATAACAGGTTATGTTAATGGCTCTTATCTGTATAAAACTTTTTAGTGTAAATTCTGTGACTCTTATTTTGAGAAAACTGAGGTTCAGAGAGGTTGAGCTTATCCATAAGTCACACAGCTAGTAAATGGCATAATGAGGACTTAAACCTAAGTCTTATTGTTTTCCTGCTGTCCTTGCTGTATTTCAGAGTTATTAGTTTCAGCCCCCTTCATTAAACTTTTTACAAAACTAATCACAAGTTACAAAATATGACAGATTTGAGTTTCAACAAGCCCTATACCCTGTCTTATGAAGGTGGTTATAAATAATAGAATAACTAAATAATGGGTAGCAGAAAAGAAATAACTTCATAATTGGCTGTTATATAATAGTGATAGTGAGATGTTTTTCCAAATTACAGATTATAAACCCTATAACTATATTAATTAAATTGTTATACTTGAGAAATCTTTTTCTTTTAAACCAGTATTTTTTTTATCCATTTCCCTTCATATATATCAGATGATACCAAATTATAATGTAGTTTGATGAGCCAATCAAATACAGGCTTTATGGTTTGTTTGTTTTGGTGGTTTGTTTGTTTTGTTTGTTTTTGGCATGCTACAGTATGCAGCTCTCAAGGACTCTTCCAGTCCTTCCTAGCTTGGGTTCCTAAGCTGATACTGTAAAACTCTTTGGGTTTATTATTTTAATTAAGAAACTGGATCTCTTTAAATAGTAGGTAACTTTGAAAAAATAACTACTTGGTCTGGTGAATGTCACTTATATCAAATGAGAAACAAAAACCATTTATTTTTCTTTCCTAATTTTACTACCGTTTATCTCTTTATTATATGATTAAAGAAAAGTTTTAGACTGGCAAATTTCTATACTTCTTATAATTGCAAGGCAATATTATGTACATTTTAAAAAGTAATAAACCATGTGAATGAATAAAATCCTGGGATAAAGCAGTTTTGTTGTATATGTGTATATTTTAGTTTTAACAACCCCAAAATTATTTCCTTTTCCCTTTGAAGGTTTCACAAGAAGTATTGTTGCTGTATATAGTACTTGCATGCTTGTTGTCCTTCTGCGGGTCCAATTAAATATTATTGGTGGATACATATATTTGGATAATGCAGCAGTTGGCAAAAATGGCACCGTAAGTTTATCACACTAATTAGACAACTGTCTCACTTTTCTTTCAAAAAACTCTGTAAGTTCATGTACTGCATAAAAAAAATATTCTGGTAGCATGCCTGTGTGACTATATTTCAGGAGATGATGAACTTAGGTACAAGGTTATGACCTTTAACATTTATATTTCCAGTTTCATCATACGTTACATGACACTGTCCTTTGCCCATTTGGGGATTGGGTCTATAGCATGTAGAACAGAAAAATTGTATAAAAATGTTACTAAATATAATATAATTTAATAAGAAAACAAGGATACTTGTGGATCACTTTGTCTCAACTTGATTTTTCATTTCTGTAGACACTTCTTGCTCCCCCTGAAGTCCAACAGCAATACTTATCAAGTATTCAGCACCTCCTAGGAGATGGTAAGATGCTAAGCAGCTTATCTGAGAACTGACGAATTTCACTTTATTTGTAGTAATGAAGAAATGATTTCGGTTTTTGTTTTTGTTATTTATCCATAGGTCTGACCGAGTTGATTACTATTGTTAAACAAGCTGTACAGAAAATTTTGGGAAGGTAAGACTAGCTTCGTGAATTTGCACTTTTTATCCTTTATATTCCTAGAATACTGATAGATTTAAGAAAATATTTAAAATCAGTTTGGTGAGAGAATCAACTTGACAAATAGTAATTTGGATGACTATTACCTATAGTACTTAAGAGAATCCTTCCTCTTCCTTATAAGCCTTTCCTCATTGAGGGAAACGTTTTGGTATATTCAAAACTTTTTTTTTTATTTTTAGGGTGATGTGTCACTAGGGCTTTTATATAATCCAAACAGACAGAAATATTTCACGTGTCGGCAATATCAGTTACCATAGAACTTCTCTTGTGAAATCCCCAACAGCATTGCTTTACTAAATCTCTATTCTTGGCCAGACTGCTAGGATCCTGTCTGTTAAAGTGTTGTGGGGGTGTTGTTGTTGTTGTTTTTCAGCTAGCAAATACCAAGAAGCAAAGTATGTTAAGGTATAGTATTTAGTATGCTTTACCCCACTTAACTTTTTTTTTTATTCCCAGTGTTTCCCTTAAACATTCTTTGTCCCTTTTGGAGTTGGAGCAAAAACTAAAAGAAATCAGAAAAATAACTGAACAGCATACATCTTCCCCATGGACTGATAAGACTGGATCCAAACCTTTACTGTGTCAGTATATGATGCCAGATGAAGAAACTCCACTAGCAATTCAGGTGCTTGTTTCATTGCCCTTTTAACTGTACGGAATTTTGCCCTATTTTTCCAAATGTTGACTGAACTTTGTTTTTTTTTAATCTCTTGAAAGTCTTAATGGGTTTTTTAAAAATCATTTAAAGATGATACTATGAAAGGTCAATAATTTGGAATCCAAAACTCTGAATGGAAAGAAAGCAGACTAACTGTTTAAAATATTATAGACTGGTAACTACTGTAATTGTCTTTTACTAAAATGCTATTTTAATGCCTCATTATGGGATGTAAGTAACCTTGGATTTTCAAAAGCTATACCAGAGGCATACAAATTCTGACTGTCTATCAAGCTGGAAATGTTTTGAGTATGAACCCAACAACAGACTGTATTCTTGTTATCCAGACGCCATTCCTAGCTACATTTGGAGAGGTTCATTGACATACAAGGTGATGAAGTTTTTTTTTTCAGTTTTAGTAACTTAAGGTGTACAAGACTTGTAATATGCATCAATGGAGGGAAAACATGAAAATACTGATCCTTAAAGAATTTCAGTATAGGTTATAGTTGTGTGGGCTCTTAACATTGAAATAATTTTGTGTTCTCATTTAAGAATAGTAACATATCAAATTGGTTAGTAAATATCAGTTGATTCATATTATCTTTTTGTGAAAAAATGAATGTCAGACTAATAATACATTATTTTATCTATCTCTTTAAATGTGTCTTTAGAAATGTAGAGTCTGTGCCATCCTGTTTTATGCATATGCCCTATCTTAGGTATTTATTAGATAACCATGAGTCTTTAAAAGGTTTCTATATATGTTCATGACAGTTTATTTATGTCTCCACTCTTTTTTTTTGTTTTATATTTACTTAATTTTTTAACATAATTATTAAACATGAACATTTCAGTATGTAAAGATGAATAAAGTTGTTCATGAGGCTGTAGGATGCTCTTATGTACATGCTATTTTTACTTTAAAGAGTATGTTAAATTTAATCTAGTACTAAAATTGGCCATTTATGTCCCTTTATGGATTTTTCTTTTGTCTTCTATGTTCTTATTAAAAGTTTTGTTGATGTGTTTTCTTTATTTGTTTTTTGTATTTGTGTCACTACACACTGACTCTTCCACCCACCAAAACAGAAGCCTTCCTTTGTCAAGGAAAATAATTCAACACATTGGCCATGTCTAAAAACGTATGTCTCATCCTGCATTTCTAGTGCATCTTTCGGCCAAGTGGTAGCTGGCATGTTTCTTCAGTTTTCTCAAGTCATGATTGATCCAGAGTTCTATTTTTACATTGTTGTGGTCATCATATAAATTATTCTCCTGGTACTGTTCCTTTCAATCTGTGTCAGTTCATGCAAGTCTTTCCAGCTTTCTCTGAATTCATCTTACTCATAATTTCATATGGTGCAATAATATATCATTATATTAATATGCCATTTGTTTTTAGTCTTTCTTCAGTTGATGAGCATCCAGTTTGTTTCAGGTTATTTGTTACAACAAAAAAAGTACTGGTATAAATATTTAAGTACAATATGGGACATATTTAGTGACTTTTAGGATGTAATTACAAATTGTTTTTCAGAAAGTTTGGACCATTTCACAGTTCTACTCTCAGTGAATTAATGTGCCTGTCTTCCCACATCCCCTCTAGAAACTTCCGTTTTTGTCTTCATCATCTTTGCTAATCAAATAGGAGTGAAGTGAAGCCTCTAAGTTGTTTAAATATGGATTTTTGTTATTATTAGGAATTTGGAGCATTTTTCATATGGCTATTGATAATTTGTATTAGTTCATTTGGAAACTGTCCCTTCATATCTTTTGACCATTTACCAATTGGAGAAGGCTTTTACTTTCATATATTTACATCAGTTCCCTATGTATCTTGGATACCATACTTTTAGCAAAGAAGTTTGCCACTAAGATTTTTTTTCCCAATTCGCTGTTTTCCTTCTAATTCTGATTTGATTTTGTTTGTGCAAAAGCTTTTGAATGTTATATGACTGAAATTATCTACTTTATCACCTATGATCATTTCTCTGTATAATTTCTTTGGGACATATATATGAGATACATATATATACATACATACATACATATATATATATATGTGTGTGTGTGTATATATATATATATATATACATATATATATATATATATATATATATATATATATATGTATATATATATATATATATATATATATGTCTCCTTTGGGACATAGTTATGGAAGATATGGAAGATATCGTCTTTCCTTCTCTTATGTTAATGACCTTATATATCTAAGTCATACATCCGTTTGGAGTTTATTTTACTATATGGCATAATAAGTTGATTTAAACCTAATTTCTGGTGGACAACTTTACAATTTTAGTTTTTGCCCTTACCCTAGTACAGTAGTTTTTGCCCTTACCCTGAGGCCTCATGTGGCCCTCTAGGTCCTCAAGTGTGGCCCTTTGACTGAATCCAAACTTCACAAAACAAATCCCCTTAATAGTTCTGTGAAGTTTGGATTCAGTCAAAGGGCCACACTTGAGGACCTAGAGGGCCACATGTGGCCTCAAGGCCTCAGGCTCCCCACCTCTGCCCTAATAATTTGTATCTTTGGGTTTGTTGAACATTGTACTACTGTGGTCTTTTACTTCTGGAATATTTCTACCTGTTCTGTTCCATCTTTTCTGTTTGTCAGCCAATAACAAATAATTTTGATAATGATTATTTTAGTATGCTGTTTGAGATCTGGTACTACCAGGCCTTCTTCATTTCTACTTTTTATCCATTATTTCTCTTGAAATTCTCAAATGTTTATTCCTCCAGAAATTTTTTTTCAATTTTGTCTAGTATGTTTGGTAGTTTGAGTAGTATGATATTAAATCTTTAAATTAATTTAAGTAGCATTTTTATTATATTGGCATGGCCTAACCATGAACACCATGGCTTAACCTAATCTCTTCAATTATTTATATCTTCCTTTATTTCTCTAAAGAGTATTTTATAGTTCTATTTATGTGAATCCTGAGTATATTTTGGTAAATTGACTCTCAGGTATTTTGTATATTTTAAAGTTCTTTTTATGGAATTTCTTTTTCTATCAGCTCTTGTTGTTTGGAGAAGGAAATGGCAAACTACTCCAGTATCTTTGACAAAAAAACCCCACGGACAAAAGTCCATGAGGTCATGTAGAGTCATAGACAACTGAATGACTCAACAACAACAAAACCATTTTCTTAATGATATATAGAAAAGCTGATCGTTTCTGTGGGTTTATTTTATATTATAAATATGTTATAACATATGTATGTATCATATTTGTATTTTATATTACTTTAATGAATGGCTTATTGTTTCAGTTCTTTTTTAGCTGAATTTGTAGTATGCTGTAAGTCATTCATGTGCAAATCATAGTAATTTTGTTCTCTTCTTTGCTTGTGCTTATTGCCTCAATTTCTTTATCTTGTCTTATTGCAATAGCTAGTGTTTCTAGAACTATATTGAATAAGAGTACTGACAGGGCAGTCCTTATTTTACCTTGATCTTATTGGAAAAGCCACTGGGAATTCTTTATTACAAATAATGTAGCTCTTGTTTTTATGTATTTATTGTTTGCTATATTATGGGAAAGTACGGAGGCAAGTGGTAGCACAGTGGATAGGGTGCTGGGTCTGGAGTAAGAAAGACCTGAATTCACATTCAGCCTCAGATGCTTCTAGCTGTGTGACCCTGGAGAAGTCACTTGTATAGCGTTTAAAGTGTACAAAATGCTATATGTATTATCTCAGTCTTTACAACAATCCTGTGAGATAGGTACCATTATTAGCTACATTTTATAGATAAGAAAACTGAGGCTGAGAGAGATTGTGACTTGCCCAGGTTAGCACAGCTAAGGTAAGTATCTGAGGCAGGAATTTGAATTCAAGGCTGCCTAATTTGAAGTCAACACTCTATCCACTTCAACACCTAGCTATCTAGTTGATTATTAATTGATGGTATCATATACTGCCTTTCTTAGTGTTTTTTGTGGGAAAATATGCATAAAAGATCAATCTAAGGGTAGATGCTTTAAAAACATCATCTTTATATTCACTTTGGAAATATGTCACTAGTACGGTTAGTCTTAAAACATTTTTCCCCCGGTGGCCAAACCTTTGTAAATATCTTGAATGGAATACAAGAATTATCTTGTGACAAAATAGAAAATGAAATAAATCTGTTAGTTAAAGGTAGAGAATAAAGGATGGCAGCATGATGCAGTGGGAAAGAACAGTGAGCATAGAGGTTCAGGACTTGAGTTCAGATCCTGCCTCTGCTGCTCCTTATTCATGTTAAATGATTTAATTCTCAGGGCTTATTTTTCTTAACTGTAGTATGAGAGGTATGTATTAGATAGTCACTTCTAGCTCTAGATCTATAATCCTATGACATGGAGAATGGCACAGCCTCATAGAATAATCCACATTTGTGTACTTACAAGAGATGATCAGGCTCTGGGGAAAAAAATTCATGCTAACCAAATTCTTAAGAAAATACTTCATTAATCAAAATATTAATGATGTGCTTAGCACAAGAACTGATACCAGCTATCTGTACAAGGCCATCCTGGTGAGCAATCCCACTCAGAAGTCTAATTCATTAATAAAGTGCAGGTGATACTGACATGCTAACCAATATTAGTTAGGCAACTAGGTAGTGAAGTGGCTAGAGCATTTAGCCTAACGTCAGGAAAACTTGAGTTCAGACCTAGCCGCAGATGCTAGCTGTATGACTGAGGAAGTCACTTGGCTTCTCTCTGCCTCAATTTCTCAATTGTAAAATAGGGATAATAATAACTGCCCACCTTGCAGAGCTGTTGTGAGGATCAAGTAAGATAATATCCATTAAACTGTAAGTTCCTCCATTAGATTGTAAGCTTCTTGAGTACATAGACTGTCAAGGGCAACTAAGTGATGCAGTGGAGAGAACACTGAGTCTAGAGGCAGGAAAATCTGAATTCAAATCTGGCCTTAGACACTTACTAGCTATATGAATCCGGGCAAGTCACTTAACCTCTGTGTACCTCAGTTTCCTCAACTGGAAAATGGGAATAATAACTACCTACCTTACAGGGTTGTTGTGAGGTCAAATGAGATAATAATTGCAAAGCAGTCAGTATAGTGCCTAGCACATAGTAAATACCATATAAATGTTGACTATATTATTATTTGCAGAAGACACTAACTCCAGTTGGGTAAATCCACTTAGCAGACCAAATTATCAAATATATCAAAGTGCTATATATATATTACCTCAATCTTTACAACAATCCTGTGAGATAGGTACCATTATTAGCTACATTTTATAGATAAAAGCATTAAATAATCAAAAAGTTGTTTGAGCATAAAACTGGAACAATATACAACTACCTAGTGGTATATTCTTAAGGGATATTGCTAGACTCTGCCTTTGGCAAGTCCAGTATTCATCAGGAAAATCCCAGGGGAATAAAGGATAGGCTTCATGTAGGATAGAGCTGGCAAAGCCATGAGATGAGAAGAAAACAAATGTAGTTCTTAGACTAAGCAAAATCAGAAGAGTAAAGATGTGCTGATATGTGGTCTGAGATGAATAAGAAACCTATGCCAATCTGAGTACGTGGCCAAGACTTCTGCCACAGCTCGAGAGCTAGAAAATGCATGAAGTCGTGGAATTTATATTTTGACTAAACTCAGATTACTTCCCCAAAACTTGGTCTTTTTATTCTGGAGGCTTTTAAGTCCTGCCTCTAGATGACACTAATGACTCAAATAGCCCTAGGAGGGGCCCTGCTGCCTCAACTATTTCATACCCAGTCATGTACCCATAAATCATACCTCTCCCTAAAACTTTCCTCAAGGACTGGTGGAACACAGGGGTGGATGTAAAGTAAAGTATGCTTCCAGCTGGTAAGGCACCAAATTTAATTCCTGAGTAATGGGGAAAATCTTACCACCCATTCAGCCTATTCTTGTGTAAATTTCCTGGTGTAAATGTTGTGAGGTTGTCAGACTTTGATTCCTGCACTCATAGGTTTACCTGATAATTTACTGTTATATTCTTGTACTGAAGAGTCTATGTTTTGCAAGATGAGTAGGGATAGGAACTTTAACTGTGATTTCCTTGGTTTAGGTAACTCCCAAGTGAGAAAACACCTCCTGTCAATTCAGATCATCTCCTTCTTTTTGACTTAGAATATTACAGAGTTGCCTAGAGCTCTGAGAAATTAATTGACTTGACCAGCATCACACTGCCATTATGTGTCAGAGGCACAACTTGAACTCAGATTTTCCTTGTTTGAGCCTACTTTTCTGTTCTCTACTTCCTGCTGCCCTTCTCAGGATTAATAAAAAGAAGGAAAAAAGGTGGCTACAAAGTTTATATTGTGTAGAAAGGTCTGCCAGGGTAATTAATCCATCCATGTGCTGCTCAAATTCTAGATTTTATCACTATACATCTATCTCATATATTATTATGTCCAGAAATGTAAGTGATGACTAAATTACCTACTGAAAAGGTCTAGTGCATCATGTTGATTAAGCTAAGCTGGTAGGCTACGTGAAGATACTTTAGGTTATGGACTGATTTAGAGGGTCATGAAGTCTCTTTGTATAACCATTTTGTATAAGGGAATAAATTGGAGAGCTGTAAGGTGTGAGCCAAATTGAAAGCTATACTTGTGTACCCTTTAGGTATGGTTTATAAATATACATACATTAGACAGGAGTGTGTGTGTAAATAATGTTTTTCTCTAAACATTGTTTTGACGTTGACAAAGCTCAGTCCTTGAAAAATTCTGAATTCTGAAATTTGATTAGCTTCCATTATAACTGTGCTATCTTCTTAAAACCTAAAATATGGCCTTTTTATTTTTTAGGCTTGTGGCCTCACAGCAGGAGATATTACAACCATTAAACTACTTAATGAAACAAGAGATATGTTGGAAAGGTATGTGTATCCTGCATGTTAAAAACATATGTATTTGAATTTTTTGTGTATTTTAATGCTCCAAAAATGGCATAAATTAATTTTCAACTTGACTTCCAAGATTGAATCATAGAATCCCAGAACTACAAAAATATATAGCTACTCTGTCTACTAACTCCAGGCATAATATCACTTAAACATTGGAGACAATGTGTTCTTAAATGTTTTCAGGCATAGAGATTCTATGACATAATTAACCAATTTGTTTTATACTTAATTATTCTTAGTATCTGAAAATTTTTCTTCCACCTAAATCACTTATCATTTAAGCCTATTTGTATTCTCTAGTAACTTTGATGTTTCAGTGGACTTTGGATATTTTATTTTGGGCATTTTTTCCATCAGTACAAATCACAACCCATCTTCTTGTCTTGTGAGATTCTTGTCCACTTGCATAGTCTCCACAGAGTGTCCACCCAACATGCTTGAGCTCTTCTTCTGTGTCTTTTACATCTTGTGGTTACCAGATGGTACCTCTCAAGGACGTGGCTTTTTGGAGTTGTTTTTCTTTTCTTATGCATAATCTCAGAGTCTGATGAACTTGAGATCTTTAGTTTTGGCAGTAGTGCATCGTGGCAGATTGTACCTGGTAATTCATACTCACAAAGGTCTTCTTTGAAAACAGAAATGTAAATATGTTAAACATCTAAAATGAAGAGATACCTGGAGAGGGAAGCAGAGTTAAGTTATTGGAGTAAGAGGAAGCATTTTTGCCTCGCTCCCCCAGTAGAACTCCTCCATGATGACCTAGAAAATACACTGGCCAAATTCTGATTGGAAAAGCTAATAAAAAGTCACAGTGAGTCATTTTTCATCTCAGGGCAGCTTATGAAGACAAAGAGGGAGGTCTGTAGAAACTGGAATGATGGGCTAGCCAGGAGCTCTACAGCAGCAGCAAGAAGCATTCCAGTGCCTAGTTGCAGAAAAAGATTCAAGGCATCACCAAGGCAGGAAACTCTAGGCAGAAAGATATGGGAACCCTGAATTCAGTGGCTCCTTACCCAGTTCAGGTTCATAGATCAAGGGCAGAAGGGAGCACTTGCAAATGAGCTTGGGTTCCAACTGTCTACTGGGAAAGGAACAAGTTCCAGAAATGTAACTGTATGGCTCTGAGCCCAGAAGCAGATTGGTGATTCAGTCCTTATCTTGGTGACTAGTGACTTGTCTTTATCCCAGCACATAAGCCTGTAGCAGAATAACCAGTTAGGAATACCAGACCAAAGGGGAGCCAGCAGTTCAGTCACTCTGAACCTGCAGAACCTACCAGGGGGCTAACATTGACTGAGTCCAGCAACAATCTACTGAAACCCAACCACCCTCAAGCCAGCAGACCCAATTGTGTGTCAGGAACCTGCAGAGCTTAGATCAGGAGGGCAGTGAACAAACCTCTCCCTATGTCACCAGTTTAGGAACACTCAAAACTTATAGGCCTCCAGACTGAGCCATGAAAGCAGCAGAAGTAAAAGGACAGAAGCTCAGCCAGACATGTCCCCTCTCCCCACAGAAGTATACAGAGCTTAACACTAACATAAAATCCAAAATCAAGAAGTAGGCTGGAAGAATGAGCAAAATAAAGAACTTAGCTGTAAAGTTACTGTGGTAACAGGGAATCTTAATACACAAACACAGAAGAAGATAATGACTTGAAAATTTATGCAAGCAAAGCTTCAAAGAAAAAAAAAATCAGATTAGACTCCAACAAGAATTCCTAGAAGAGTTAAAGAGTTTTTGTTTTAAGTGCAAAATTTTTTTAAAAGACCCAATTTTTAAGGACCAAATGAGAGTGGTAGAGGAAAAAATGGGAAAAGAAATGAGAGCTATGGAAGAAAGATAAGAAAAGAAAATTAACAGCTTGGTAGAAGAGGTACAAAACCCTACTGTCTCCTTGAAAATCAGAATTGGCCAAATTGAAGCTAATGAGTCCATGAGATATGAAGAACCAACAAAACAAAGTCAAAAGACCAAAAATTATGGGGGAAATGTGAACTATCTCATAGGGAAAACAACTGACCTGAAAAATAGATTGAGAAGAGATAATTTAAGAAACACTGGAGAAACTGAAAGAAATGAATAAAAAAAGCATAGATATTATATTTTTGGAAATCATAAAAGAAAACTGTCCAGATATCTTAGAACTAGAGGGCAAGGTAGAAATTAAAAGAATCCACTGGTCACCACCCCAAAATGAAAACTCAGTAATATTATAGCCGAAATCCAGAGCTCCTAGATTAAGGAAAAAATACTGCAAGCAGCCAGAAGGAATTTAAGTACCAAGAACCACAGTCAAGATCACAGAAGATTTAGTAGCCACTACTATAAAGGATCTGAGAGCTTGGAATATGATATTCCAAAAGGCAAAGGATTTAGGCTTACAACCAAGAATAACCAACCCAGAAAAACTGAGTATAATCTCACTGGGGAAAAACTGGATCTTTAATGAAATAACAGACTTTGAAGCATTCTTGGTGAAAAGACCAGAGCTGAGAAAAAATTATGACATTCAGACACCACAGAAGAGAAGTATAAAAAAAGGTAAGCATGAATGAGGAATCATAAGGAACTAAACCAGGTTAAACTATTTACATTCTTTCATGGGGAGATAGTATATGTTACCCTGCACATGTATATCAATATCAAATTGCCTTCTCAAGGAAGGAGGGAGAAAAATTGGAATTCAAAATTTTTTTTAAAATGTTAAAAATTTGTGTTTACATGTAATTGAGGAAAAAATAAAATAAAAATCAAATGTAAAAAAAAAAGAAAGAAAAACAAACCTCTGTTCTGCCCCTGACATTTCTTTCTTTTTTTTTTTATAATGGATGCAGATTTATTATTTTACTGCTAAGAAGGAAGGAGATACAATCTCCAAATGTCACCTCCTATTCTTGCCTCATATATTTATGAGGTTAATTATGTGCCCCATACCTTTAAATTTTTTTCAATTATTTATTTATTTATTTTGAGCTTTCAATATTCACTTCCATAAGAATTTGTTTTAAACTTTCTCCCCCTCCCCAACACGGCATACAATCTGATGTAGGCTCTACATATACATTCATATTAAGCATATTTTCCCATTAGTCATGATGGAAAAAGAATTAGAACTGATGGAGGAACCACAAGAATGAAGCAATAAAACAAAACAACGAAAGGAAAGCAAATAGTATGCTTCCATTTGTATTCAGACTCCATAGTTTTTTCTCTGGATGTGGATAGCATTTTCCATCGTGAATGTTTTGGAGTTCTCTAAGATCTTTGCATTGCTGAGAAGAGCTAAGTCTATCAAAGTTAGTCATCATACAAAGTGGCTGTTAACTGTACAGTGTTCTGGTTCTGCTCATTTCACTCAGCATCAGTTCATATAAGTCTTTCCAAGTTTTTCTGAAGGCCACCTGCTCATCATTTCTTATAGCACAATAAGTATTCCATTACATTCATATGCCACAACTTGTTCAGCTACTCCCCAGTTGATGGGCATCCCTTCAATTTTCTTGCTATAAATATTTTTGTACATGTGTGCCCCTAACATTTCTCATGGAGTTGTCAGGCATCTCCATTCCTCAACTCTTTCTGAAGCCATGCTGACACCATCTTCCAGGTGAAGGTTCCAGGTGAAGTCCTCCTATAAAGGAGGATTCTGGCAAGAATCTTGCCAGCAGTGACTAAGAGACCCCCTTGTGATTGTCACAAGACAATATATTTCCTTTACCTTTATAGAGATGGACAATGGAGGCATCTTACATCTCCTGGGCGATAACCTCCTCTTGCCATGTAATGAAGAAGATTTCAGTCAGCTTTTGTATTAGCAGTGGACCCCCACCTTTTAAATCTCAGCTGGAATAGAATCAACACCAGGCACTTTACCACAGAGAGAAGCCTAATGGTATTCAAAACCTCTTCTTCAGGTGGAAATTTGGCTAGAGAATGACTGATTTCAATTTAGCTAAACAATCTAGTGGCCTCCGCATTGATTGAGGACAATCTCCAAAACACTATAGATGTGTTCAGCCTATCTCTCCAGGATCATATCCTTATCACTAATCAATGTGGCTCCATTAGCAATGAGTAATTGAGATGTACCATAGGTCTTTGGTCCATAAATACCCTTCAGGGCATCATAAAAGCAGTTTGGATTGTTACTATGAGTGTGAAAGTGAATTTCATCTGCCTGCATCTCTCTAGGCTTCATTTGCAACTTGACTTTTGATGGAGTTAAATTCTACCTTCTTAGAGGCAGATGAACTATCCTCCTGACAAACTGTGGAGTTTTCATTTTTTAATCTAGCAGCTTCTGAATTTCCCCATCATTTTCATCAGACAGTCTTAATGTTTGTGAGTGTTCTGGCCCAGATGAGTAAATGCAGTGCTGTACATCAAATCTCTGAAAGCTGCCCACTCCTTTTCTGCTCCATTGTTGCCAGTCTTGTGACGGCTCAGCTTTCCCTCCAAGTTAGCAAGCACTCTAATCTGTTGACATTAAGTCATCTGGTAGGGGCCTTGGGGCCATCTTGCCTTGGGGCCACTGCTTTTGTTGAATGCAGATATTTAGCTTGAGAGGATAAGTCTATAATCAGTCCAGCACTCTAGCACACATCACCATGTCACTTCTCCTTGCAGTGACATGGCCTGTTAAATGCCAGTGTTTGCTGCAAGGGTACATTCACAAAGTTTTATTGCGTTTAGGTAAACAGAAGACAGTGTTGATGATGAGAAGGTCATACGATGCACAAGTCTTAAGTACTAAGTGCCATTGCTGTTGCTGTTTTCAACTCCATTCCTCCCAAGGACTCCCTGCCATATCTGGTAGTCCCTACCTACTCTTTCATTAAAGTCATCCAGAGTTATAAGCTTCTCCTCTTTCAGCACGTTGATGACAAACATTTAAAATGAAAGTTAAAGAACAATTAATTATAATACCATGTAAACTATTTTAAAAATAGCTAAAGAAGTCCTACCAAATTCTACAACATAAATATTGTCTTGATACCTAAACCAGGGAATCAAAACGGAGAAAGAAAATTTTATACCAGGGGTGGGGAACTTGCGGCCTCAGGGCCACATGTGGCCCTCTAGGTCCTCAGGTGCAGCCCTTTGGGGCAGATAAGTGGCGCAGGGATAGAGCACTGGCCCTGGAGTTAGGAGGACCTGAGTTCAAATCCAGCCTCAGACACTTGACACTTACTAGCTGTGTGACCCTGGGCAAGTCAAAAAAAAAAATTTTTAAATCAAGTGCAGCCCTTTGACTGAATCCAAACTTCACAGAACAAATCCCCTAAATAAAAGGATTTGTTCTGTACAATTTGAACTCAATCAAAAGGCCATACCCAAGGATCTAGAAGGCCACATATGGCCTCGAGGCTGCATTGCAAGTCATGTCATCATCTCCTTGATGTCATGGTCTTCTTCTGGAACAGACAACAAACCACACACACACACACATCCCCACCCCTGCTTTAGACCAATTTCCCTAATGAACATTGTTGCAAAAAATTTAAATAAAATATGTTCCAAAGAGATTATAGCAGTATGTCTCAAAGTTTATATACTATAATAGGCTAGATTTATACCAAGAATGCAAGGCTAGTTTGATATTAGGAAAACTGTAAGCATAATTGTCCATATTAATAACAAAAATACCCACAACAATCATAATTATTTCAATGAGGCAAAAAATAAAAAGCTTTTGACAAAATACCCATTCTTGTTAAAAACACAAGAAAGCATAGGAATAAATGGAGCTTTTCTTAAAATAAGTAGTATCTAAAATCAAGACAGCATTATCTAAAATGGGAACAATGTAGAAACTTTTACAATATGATCAGGAATGAAGCAGCGATGTCCATTACCATTTATGATTCATTAATGTACTAGAAATGCTAGCTCTAGCAATAAGAAAAGGAAATTAAAGGACGAAGCATAAACAAAGAGGAAGCAAAACTAGCACTTTTTATGCCTGATATGATCATTTACTTAGAGAGCCGTAGAGAGTCAACTAAATAACTGACTGAAGCAACAACTTCAGCAAAGTTGCAGGATATAAATGAAATCTGCAGAAATCTTCCACATTTCTGTATATTACCAACAAAATCTAATAGGAGGAGAGATGTTCTATTTAAAATATAACTACAGACAATATAAAATACTTGGAGGTGTAGCTGCCAAGACATACATAGAAACTTTATGAACACAATTACAAAACACTCTTTACATAAAGGCAGATATACATAATTAGAAGTGTATTAATTACTTGTGGTTAGAGTGAGCCAATATAATGGAAATGACAGTACTGCCTAAATTAATTTATTTATTCAGTGTCATGCCAAACTACCAAGGACTACTTTAATAGAACTAGCAAAAATAGGAACAGAATTTATCTGAAGGAATGAAGTGTCTAAAATATCAGGGAAATCAGTTTTTTGGAAGGGTAAAAAGGTAGCCTATCAGTACCTAATTTCAAAGTATACAACAAAACTATAATTGTCAAAAAAATTTGGTACTGGATAAGAAATGACATATTGGTCAGTGGAAAAGATTAGGTTCACAGTGTGCAGAAACAAGTCATTACATATTGATAAATCTAAGTATCCCAGCTTATTGGCCCAAGAGCTTAGTATTTGACAAAAAGTTATTGAGAAAATTGTAAAACAGCCTGGCAGAAACTAGTTGTAAATCAACATCTTACACCAAGATGAGATCCAAATGGGTACACGACTTGGATTTAAAAGGGTGACATTATAAGCAAATTAAAGGAATATGGAAAAAATTGCCAGTGAGATCTCTGGAGAAGAGTTCATGACTAAATAAGAGATAGAGTAGTGTACAGCAGTAAAATGGAAACTTTGGATTACATGAAATTAAAAAAAGGTTGCTCAAACCAAACCAATGTGGCTAAAATTAGAAGAGAAGCAAGAAGTTGGGAAAAATTATTTGCAGCATGTTTCTCTGACAAATGTCTCACTTCTAAGATCTATAGGGACCTAAGTGAAATTTCTAAGAAAAGAGCCATTCTCCAGTTGATAAATGGTCAAAGGTTATGACTAGGCAGTTTTCAGAAGAAGAAATCAAGCTATCGATAGTCCTATCAATAGCCAATGTTCTAAATCACCAATAATTAGAGAAATGCATATTAAAGCAACTCTGAGGTTCTACCTCATACTCATCAGATTGGGTAAGTTGACAAAAAGACAGAAAATGACAAATGTTAGAGGGGTGGTGGGAAACAGGTTCTCTAAGCACTCTTTGTGAAATTGTGAACTAGTCCAACCATTCAGAATTATGCTCAAAAATCTATTAAACTATGCATAACTTTTGAGCCAGAAATATCCCTACTAGGTCTGTATCCCAGAGAGGTCAAAGAAGGAGGAAAAGGACTTATATGCACAAAAATATTTATGACAGCTCTTTTTGTGGTAGCAAAGAATTGGAAACAGAGAATTCACATCAATTGAGGAATGACTGAACAAATTATGGTATATGGTTGTGATTGAAAACTGTTGTGTATAAGAAATTATGAAAGGAGATGGTTTAAAAAAAATCTGGGAAGACAATATGAACTGATGGAGAATGAAGTGAGTAGAACCAAGAGAAAAGTTTATACAATAGCAACAATATGTCATATCCAGCATCTTCTGACTCTTCTGTAAGAAAAACATTCATAATAGATAAATATGAGGATTCTGAGTAGTCTGTAATTCTTTGACCTGTTTCCACCTTGCACTGAAGTTACTAAATAACAAGAGTTTTATATTGACTTGTTTTGAAGGATTATGCCCAGTTCTTTATAAAAATTTTTGATCTCTACATCCTCTACAATGGATATTAAACCTAAGCTGCAATTATCCTTGCTTGTATTCATCATGAATCCTGTAGTATGAAATGATCAAGAATTCCATGAAATGATCATTCTTATTGCCTATGTACATGATGAAACCAACTGTGCCAGCTTCTTTTTCTTTTTTTTCCTTAAATATTTTCCCCAATTACATGTAAAAATAATTTTTAACATTTTTTTAAAATTTTGAGTTCCATATCCTCTTTCTCCCTCCCTCCACCCCCATTGATAAAGCAAGCAATTTGATATAGGTTATTCATGTGCAATCATACAAAACATATTTCCATATTCATCGTGTTGTGAAAGAAAACACAAACCAAAAAAAAAAAGCCAAGAAAGTTTTTTTTTAAAGTGTGCTTTGATCTCAATTCAGACTTCATCAGTTATTTCTTTGGAGATAGACAGCATTTTTCATCATGTCTTTTCAAATTGTCTTGGATCTCATAGTGCTAAGGATAGCCGTCATTCACCCCTGATCATCATACAGTATTGTTACTGTGTACACTGTTCTGGTTCTGCTCATTTCACTTTGCATCAGTTCATGTAAGTCTTTCCAGGTTTCTGTGAGAGTTTCTTATAATAACACAATAGTATTCCATCATAATCCTATCCCATAACTTGGTCAGCCATTTCCAAGTGGATGGGCATCCCCTGAATTTCTAATTTTTTGCCACCACTTAAGGACTTGCTGTACATATAGGTTCTTTTCCTTTTTGTTTTATCGTTTTGGGATACAGACCTGGTAGTGGTATTGCTGGGTCAAAGGGGCCAGCTCTTTTTCTGCCTCTCTAGGGCAATCTGTGAGCTTTCCCCACACATAATCAAAATTTCCTTTTATCTCCTGGTTTCATTTATCAAGAATATTTCCATATTTATCAAAGTAATAGTTATTATACTTAGTGACATCTATATATAGTGCCTTAGGGCAGCAGTGTCAAACTCAAATGGAAACAGGGCCACTAAACCACATGTAAGGATGCCTGGGGGCCTCATGGTGACTTAGAAAACCACATATCAACATTATCTATATTCTATTATATATTTATTTGTCTTGTTAAATATTTCCCAATTACATCTTAATCTAGTTTAGGCTACTTTCAGGAGTGTTGTGGGCCATATGCAGCCTGTGCAGTTGCATGTCTGACTAATAGCTCATTTTATCTAATACTTCATTTTTTCTGCATAGAAACTTCGTGAGATAAGTGCAGTAGGTGCTGTTATCCTTATTTGTACATCAAAAGAAACTAAAATTGAAGAAGCTTAAATAATTTGCTCAAGGTTATCCAGCTAGTGAGTATCTGAAATGGAATCCAAACCTAAGTCTTCTAGACACTTAGTCGAGCATCCACTATGCCATATAGGTTATCTGGTTCAGTTCTTTTAATACTTTGCCAACTTATTGGCAATAGACAAAGATCTCATATCATCCTAGACAAGAGAAACAATGCACACAAAAGTATGGAGGTGAGAAAGTATAGGGCATACATGGAAAATAGTTTAGTTATAGAAAAGAGTACATGGAGTAAAGAGGGATTATAAGACAGAAGCTTTGAATGTTGGGTGGTGAAACAGTATGAACTTTATTCAGTTGGCAATGAAGAGACACTGGAGAATTCAGAGCAGAAAAAAAATTACTAATCTGTGTGTAAAAAAGTTGAATTTGGTTGTGACATGAAGGACAGACTGGATAGATGAGCAAGTGAAGGCAGGATGATCTTTTGGGTGGCTGTCCAGATGAGTAGTAATAGGGACCTTTATTGGGGTGAAAGTTGGAGTACATAAAAAAGGCTACAGATTAGAGAGATTATAAAAGCAGAGGTAGAAGAAAGGACTTGGTAACTGATTGGATATGAAAGAGAGGTTAGAGAAAGAATAGTCAAATATAACATTGAGCTTCCAAACATGAGAGATTAGTTGAATGGTAATGTCACTGATAGAAACGGTTAACTACCACTTATCCTCTAGACTGGATAAACCCATCCTTAACCATTGTTAAGGTCCCAATTATTATTTCTTTAATTGCTTTGCTTTTTGAAGCCTTGCTAGTTTCACCATATTATCTCCCTCTTTTAAATGGAGACACCAAAAATAAAAGCAGTGTTAAGTAGGTGTCTTTTACCATTCACGATATCCTGTTTTATTAGTTTTTCTTCAAACTTGAGTACTATTACTAGTTGTAGTCTGTATAATATAAACATCTTTATTCAGCCATAATCTAACAGTGAATCTAATAGACCAGGAGAATTTCCTGAGGTAAACAACATTGATACTGTGATGTCAAACTAAATTCTATAAATCAGTGAATAATATAAGGAAAGATGTGTATGTCTTTTTTCTGTGCCTGGTACATAAAAAACAATTTATTCATATTACGTTTATTAAAATAACATTGATTTCTATGGGTACTAATACATAGAGGTTTAATAGAAGTCATTATAAATTTGAAATTGATACTGTTAGCTGTTGATTATGATCATATTTGAGACAATTTTAAAAAATTCCTTCTATATAATACAGGTAAATATTAACCTTTTTTTTTTTAATCTTACACAGTCCAGACTTTAGTACTGTTTTGAACACCTGCTTAAACAGAGGTTTCAGTCGACTTCTGGACAATATGGCTGAGTTTTTTAGACCTACTGAACAAGATCTGAATCACAGTGACTCTATGAATAGGTAAGATCATTATTTAAAAAGTGTTTAATAATCACAATAAGATAACGTGCTTTGAACACTAAAAAAATTATTACGGAAAAGTTTTATTCCATCTTAAGGAACTTTAAAGACATACTAAATACCTTCGTATGTAAAATTAGAGTATTCCTTCAGTTGAATTGAAGTCTGCTAAGCCAGGGGCAGCTAGGTGGCGCAGTGGATAGAGCACCAGCCCTGAAGTCAGGAGGACCTGAGTTCAAATCTGGCCTCAGACTAAACACTTGACACTTACTATCTGTGTGACCCTAGGCAAGTCACTTAACCCCAATTGCCTAAAAGAAAAAAAAGAAAAAAAAGAAATCTGCTAAGCCAAAGACTGGAGTTCCTTTGCAGAAGATTCTGTATAGATTAAAGATAATATTAGTATTTCCCCCAAAGAAGCTTTTCTATAATATAATAGGTGGTTAGGAAGCTATCTTTCTATAAGCTACCTTCCAGTGATCTCTCTGGGAAGCAGTATAGTTTAGTGGAAAGAGCACTGACTCTGGGGCCAAAAGACCTGGGTTTGAATTATTGCTCTAATGCTAAAGGTATCATAAAAATATTTTATATCTCAGGGTAGGTAATAATTTTTCTTTCCTTTTTTAGCTTTTAAGTTAATCAAAGCAAGTAATTTGCTCTCTACTAACCACATATTGCCTCAGATAGAATTTTGTACACATTAGGCACTGAATGAACATTAACTATAAGAAATTTAGAGTTTCTTTCTAAAGTTCTCAACACCTGCTTTTAAATCTATAATAGTATATTTATTTTTATTGTGTACTATGCTATAAAAACTACTGTAAATTCCATTGATTTAGTGTTTGTGTAACTTGAATAGTCTTTTTTTAAAAATCTCACCAGTTACAATTAAATATAAGAAAAGCTTTCTGAATTATTGGAGATTTTGAAAGAAAAGTTGTTTTGTTTTTGTTTTTTAAAAAAGTGCTTATGTAACTGTAACTAGGTTAATAAAAGGTGGACTAGTAGAGTTCCTTATGGAGATATATTTTAATGAATAGCCACATGTTAAGGATATGATTCATGTTTGTATTGGGTTTACCCTAGATTGCCACTGAAGTCCCTTCCTACTCTACTGATGACTGATTCTGTAATTAACATGGTAATTATTTTGTTGTAAAAATATTGCTTTTGAAATACTGCTAAAGCTATTTCAAAGCAACTTAAGAACTTTAACTATTTCCCCAAAAATTTTATTTGCATATTTTACTTAACAAACCCTTTCTTTATAGATAACATAAAACTAAACACCAAGATTGGCCTGTCAAATCACAATTTCCCACTTAGTGGAGTTCTACTTAATATGTTTTACTATAGTATCTAAATAGCAAACCATTGACTGTATGTATTTTCCTTGTAACCAGATTCATAACATAATTTGTAACCATTAGTATTTCTGAGTTGGGTAAGAGGCTGAGCTGGAAGATTTATAAGATTCCTTCCAACTTAAAATATCTTTGACCTTACAAGACAATAGGAAGGTAAATGTGGTAGTGAGATTTTAAACCCATTTTGACAAGTTAATGATTGTTTTAAGGTCAAGATCTTAGATCACAGGATTCTAGATTATAAGTTTTATAATTGTCATCTAGTCCACCCTCCCCCCCCCAATTTGGTAAATGAGGAAGTTGAAGTACAGAGAGGTTAAATAAAGACACATAACTCCAGGAGCATGCAAGTAGTGAGTTAGCAGAGCTGGGATTCAAACTCAGGTCCTCACACTCCCAGCCCAATGTTCTTTCCTCAAAATTTCTTAAGGCACTTTGCATAGATCTATTCTTTGCCCTTATATTTTACCTCATACTTACTGATGTCTCCATTAGATTGTAAAGTCATTGAGGGCAAGGACTGTGTTGTTTTACATCTTTATATTCTGGAGGTCTCACACAATACAGTGCCTTACACATCATAGGCACAGCAAATACGTACTAAATGAGCTTAACTATATATCATTCATTTGCCTACAGATCATCTAGTTGTAATCTTTTCTTGCCAGAAAGATTGTTTCATTTTTTGCTATTAAGTTATATTCTTCTTTAAGGTAAAGAACTGTGTCTTACACTTCTGTGTTCTCCATAATGCCTAGAATAACAACCTGCACCATAGTGGACACTAAATAAATATTGATTTAGAGAGGAATAAATACTATCAGAGAAATATCATATACATATCATTATCGGAAGTGGCAAAAGAAAAGTTAAATTAATATAAGAATAAAGTTCTGCTGCTATTTATAATTTTAGAAAATCCAAAACCCAATATGACACTTTTTCATTATAGGAGTTTGTTGTATAAATGTAAATTGACCATATTTATGAAAATTCAGATAAGAAGTGAACTATATATAAAGTACCAATTCTATAAACTGGTCTTCAAGGCTTATTTATATGTACTCAAGCCTCCTATCAACTCCCTTTTCCACTTATCAGATACTACTCCCCTGTTCAAACCTATGTTTTGTTTCAGCCAAACTGTTCAATGCCTTATGCAAATATTCTTGACGGGCTCAAGCCTATCTCTTTTGTTGAAAAGTCCTCCTTCTTCATTTCTGCTTGTTTAAATCACACTCTTTGAATACATAGCTCAAGACCTCCACTACAGAGCCTTCCATGACTTGTTGCAGTTTCAATGAACGTTTCCTCTTCCTCTTGCACTCTGGAATCTGGCCAGACCAACCTTCTCTCTGTTCCTTTCACATGACCCTCTCTCTCCTGTCTCCTGGCCTTTGTACTAGCTGTGTCTTATGCCTAAAATGAACTCTTTTCACCTCTCTCCGTTAAGATGAAGCTCGGGCACCATCTTTCTCATGAAGTCTTTCCTGATGGCCCCAACTTCTGGTGCCGTCCTTCCCAAACAACTTTGTATTTAATTACTCGGTCTGTATATGTGTGTAGGTTATATTAATACTGCACAGTACATTTTTATATGCACTTATCACCCCTATTAACATGTGAACTCCTTTGCACTCAGAGTTTGTGCCATTCTTTGTTCTTATTTCTTCAGCACCTGTCCAGAACAGGCTTTTAATAACTATTGTCTGTTGACTCATTACTGGAAACTTAGTGTATGCTGCCTTGTATCATTGTTCATTCTTTTATGTCCATGTCTTTTCTCCAGTGACATTTTGAATTTCTTGAAGGTAATGGACCTGTCATAACTTTTTTATATCCCCAGCACCTAGCACAGTGTTTTTGATGAGAACATTGTAGTCTGTTTTTTCCTGTCTTGGAAGATGACCACACCAAATAATTCTCCTTGTGGTTTTCCACAGTCTCTCCAGCGTCAGCCTACCATTAGCTAAGATAATTCCAATAATAAATGGACAGATCCATTCAGTTTGCAGTGAGACCCCTAGTCACTTTGTTCAGGTAAGAAGCACGTTTTCTTGGCACCGTGAAATAAGAGTGTACAGTAAGTTGGGGATGTTACTACTGAATTCATGTATCTAAACAGTATTTCTTCTTATAGTATAATATGTTTTTGAAAGCTATAAAACACAGTGAGGGGTAGGCCGCTGCTTTTGAGTCAGTACATATTATTCTGGCTAATTTGTGAAATTTGGGAGTGAGTCTCATGGTGTTTCTGTAGGACATGCCCATTGGAATACAAATTGGATTAGGTGTACCATAATGGTCAATGGAATTCATGTTAGCATTGGGAGTGATCAATAATAATTTACATTTATATGTAACTTTTACTGTTTCCAGAGGGCTTTACATGTAGCACCCATGATCTAACAAAATTAATATTGGTGTTCATTTTTAAGGGAAATCCTGACTGCCTAGATTAAATTCCTCTAAAGCAGGGTTCTCAACTTTAGATCTACAAACTTCATGGATTTTTTTTTTAGCTTTTTGATAATTGTATTTCAATATAGTTGGTTTCCTTTATGACCTATATATATATATATTATTTTATGCACTTAAATACATTCTGAAAAGGAGTCTGTGACCAAGCCAAAAAAAAAAGCTTAAGAAATCCAGATCCAAAGTAACCCAATAATTTCTAGAGTGTTCATGTATCCTATCTTTTTTTTTTCAACAATAATTTCTGTAAGTTAGTACACCAAATCATTTCTGAAAAGGGTTATTATAAATTACTGGAAATAAAATCTTTGTTAATATCAGGTAATTTTTTGTGAGGTTTTTAACTTGGAAAACTTTACTCATTTACTAAAAAGATCAAGCCTTATGAATTATAGCAGCTAATCTAAGATCAAAGAGATGGAGAAAAATTACAAGATAGGAATGTGTTTTATCCTATTATGATGCAAAAAGGGACATGGAAAAACCAATATAAAAATTGCAAATACATTAAAATAAGGGAGAACTGGTATTTCTTTGTGTCAGCAATTAAATTTTTTAAAAAAGATTGCTCTCAAGTCATTTCAAATATTTTAAGAAGTCATATTGTTACAGACAGCTCAAAACCCCATGATGTCATTTTAAAATCAGTTTACTGAAAATTCATTTAAATTTTTTGGGTTTGTTTTCCTTAAGCACTTGTTGGTGCTTTATTTAAATTGAGTAAGATTTTAACACTGCATTGTCATCTCTATTAGGACCTATTGATGATGGAACAAGTGAAAGACTTTGCTGCTAATGTGTATGAAGCTTTTAGTACCCCTCAGCAACTGGAGAAGTAATTCTCTTCTTCAAGATAAACCCCAATGAAGTCCACTTGAGTGGAAAACACATACACACACTGCATACAGATCAAGTATTTATGGTGCAATGATTTGTTACTGAAATTCCCATTAAAATTGTTAATCAAAATATTATTTCATAATATGATAGAATATTTGGCCTGTTAAAAGTGTTCATTTGAAAAAAAATCATCCAACTGCACCAGTTGTTGACATTTCTGTGTGCTTAATGTACACACAGTGGAATTAGCATATTTGTATCCTTTCACCATTAATATCCTTTTAAAATTGCTCTTATTAAGAGTTGAGTATACCATGGTTATTAGTATCAAATCTACTAAACAACTAGTTTAGTTATTTTTATAATATGTGAAATACAGTATACTTTAATGTTAATACCAAGGAATATTTGTTTGGGAAATAAATGATGGGCTCGGGTAATAGTGGAGTCTAGAAATTTTGCTATTTAATATAAAAAAAAGTTGTGCAGGCTATAGTAAAAAGGAATGGATCAGCCTTTTTTCCCAAGTTACCATTCAAAAAAAGGTCAACTACTCATCCTCAAAAAATGCACTGGTAGAGGACTTTTCTCCTTTATATGAAAATCAGTGAATTTTAGCTATTTATCAGATATGCCTGACCAAAATGTTAGGTGTTCTCTGTCTATCAAGCCTTAGAAAATTATATTGAATTAGAAGTTAAAATTGTATTGATGCTGTTTACTAACAGCTCTTGTTATTACACAATTGTTGTGAACTTGTTTGTAAATATTCTTATTAATTTACTTTGTATTGATTTTTGAATCCAGTGAATGTCTGTATTGCAATAAAGTATTTTAACGTAAAATGTGATTTGAGTTAAACTTTTCCGTTCCTGATCCGCTTATTCATGTTATTAATATGAACAAAATTGCTTTTGGGGGCTAGGTTTTTTAAGCTCAATTTAGCTTCGTTTTGACTGGCAAATTGATTAATACCTTTTCCTAACTTTGTGACAAAATAGGACAGATTACTGGATTTTGAATCAGAAAGACCTGAGTTCATATATCACTTCAAATACTTGATAACTATGCATACTCTTGAGCAAATCACTTAACTTGTGTTTCCTCATCTGTAGAATGGAGGTGATAATAGAACTTATCTCACAAGTTTGTTGAGAGGATAAATGAGATAACATGTATAATGTTTTACAAACTTGTAAATGTTTTACAGCATCTTCCAAAAGTCTTAGCGTGGTTTTAAGCTTTAATAATTTAAATAGCCATTAAATTAATAAGCTTTAATAGCTTAAAATTTGACTAACACTTTTGGAATACTTTGTATAAATGCTAGCTATTATAAGCTATTGCTCAAGGAACAGACTTTTCAAAAAATGAATTGTGCATGCCTGTCTACAGTTCTGTTCTTTATTTAGAGATAGAGTACAAATAAATGAGCTATTTTTTATATGACATGATGCAAACTGAAATCTCTTAATGGCATTTGCTATTCTTATTCTGGTTAATGACAAACTCATGAAAGTAGCTATGGACTTGAAAGTAGGAGAGTTAGGTTCATATCCTGCCTCCAAAGTTTACTAGCTGTGTGATCATAGTTATTAAACTTAATCTTTCAAAGCTTTAGTGTCCTTGTCCATTAAAAAGAGGTGCTATCATTTGGACTACTTATCTCACCGGATTGTTGTGATGGAAGAGCTCTGCAAACCTTGAAGTGATTTATGTGCAGATGACTAGCCATAGGTAGAAATTCACTTTTGAAGTGGTGAAGAGCTGGACCTAGAATAGTCATAAATCATTTCAAGGCACTTTAGCACAGTGGCGTGCCCCAGAAGTCTGTGCTTGGCCTTGTGCTATTTAAAATTCTTACAAATGACTTGGGTAAAAATCATCACTATTCCCCATATATATGTTCTCTTTCTTCACTGCGCCCAGTGTCACCCGGTCTTATAATCCAGTTTCCCTTCTCTTCTTCATAGAATACATCTTTCCAAGACTCAGCTCGAGTGCTGTCTCCTACATGAGACCTACCCTCATCCACCCAATTGCCAGTGCTCTTCCACAAAATTACTTTGGATAAAATTTTTATATATTTTGTTTACCTGTGTATACATCATTCTTACCCACCTCTAATAAAATCTAAGCTTCTTGAGGACAGGGATTGTTTTACTTTTGCCTGTCACAATGTAGGTGCTTAATAACTTCTTGTTTCCTTCCTTCCAGTTTTGAGTACCACCCTTTTAGAAAGGACATTGGTAAGCAGAAGAGTATCCAGAAGAGGGCATCCAGAACAGTGAAGAGACTTAAGTTCATGCCAAGTGAGAACTGGGTGAAATACATGGGGACATGTTTAGCTTTTAGAAGACTCAAAGTGGGAGGCATAATCACTATCTGCAGGTGAAACACAAAACAGATAAATGAATCTAGACTTATTGTTGTGAAAAAACTTCCTAACAATTAGAGGTATCTAGAAGTAGAATGTGCTGTCTTGGGAAATAGTGAAAAACCTCAGTGGAGGTCTTCAAGAAAATTCAGTCATTGAGCATTTATTGATTGATTGCTTTTTGGTGAGGCAGTCAGGATTAAGTGATTTGCCCAGGGCCACACACCTGGTATGTGTCAAATGTGTGAGACTGGATTTGAACTCAGGTCCTCCTGACTCCAGGGCTCTATCCACTGTGCCACCTAGCTACCTTTCATTGAGCATTTATTAAGCACCTACTATGTATTAGGTACTGTGGTATACAAAGGAAGGGCAAAAATAGTCACTGCTCTCAAGAAGCCCACAGTCTAATGGAAGAGACAATATGCAGACAAGCTGTAAATAGGGTAAACTGGATATAGACTCAGAGAAAGCACTGAGATTAAGGAGGAACAAGAAGGCCTTCTTTCAAAAGGTGGGACTTTAGCTGAGACCTTAAGGTTTCAGAGAAGTTAGGAGATTAAAGTGAAGAGGGAGAGCATTCAAGGCATGGGAGACAAGCACTGAAAACCACCAGAGTTGGGAGATAGGAGTTGTCTTATTGGAGGAACAGCAAGGAGGCCAGGGTCACTGTATAACATAGAAGGTGTGCAGGGGAGTAAGATGTAAGAAGATTGGAAAGGTCAGAAGGGACCAGGTTACTAAATATTTTAAAAGGGAATTTATATTTGATCACAGAGGTGATAGAGAAACTCAAGTTTATTAAATAAGGAGATGATATGGTCAGACCTGCATTTTAGGAAGATCAGTTTGACAGCTAAGTGGAGGATGGATTGGGGATGATGAGAGACTCAGGGCAATGAGGAGGTTGTTGCAATCATCTAAATATGAGGTGATAAAGACCTGCAACAAGGTAGTCGCAGAGTTAAAGGAAAAGTGAGACCCTCAGTAGTAGTAGGAAAGTTAGAAGGAGGGGAGGGTTTGGGGGGAAAGCATGAGTTCAGTATAGACACTTTAAGTTTAAGATATCTTAAGGATATCCCATTTGAGACAGTTGGAGAAGCAAGACTGGAGGTTAGCAAAGTGGTTAGGATTGAACAAGTAGATCTGCGAGTTATCTTCCTAGAGATGATAATTGAAATCATGGGAGCTGATGAGATCAAGTAAAATAGTATAGAGGCAGAAGAGGGTCCAGGATGGAGCCTTGGGGATCCCCACAGTTACCAGACACAATGTGGGCGAAGATCCTGCAAAGGAGACAAAGAAGTCATCAGACAGGTGGGAAACAAACTAGGAAATGACAGTGTCACAAAAACATAGAAGAGAATTTCAAGAAGAAAAAGGTATTCAACACTGTCAGAGGCTGCAGAGAAGTCAAGAAGCATGATAATTGAGAAACAGCTATTTGATTTGTCAGGATCAACAGTAACTTTGTAGAGAGCAGTTTTAGTTGAGTGATGAGGTTGGAAGCCAGATTGCAAAGAGTTAAATAAGGAAAGCACCTATTGTAGACAGCCTTCTCAAAGAGTTTAGCCACAAAAGGAAGGAAATAATAGGACAATAGGTAGCAGAGACAGACATACCAAGTGAAAAGCTGTTAAAGGATGGGGAGACATGGACATGTTTGTAGGCAGTAGGGAAGCATACAACCACTTTTCAGGTACATCGTAGAAGTGATTTCTTTTCAGGTATGGGATGGCCTGTATGGACACTAAAGTACCTTCTGTCTCTGAAATTCTGTGATTTTGTGAGCCCAGGCTAGTCCAGAAGCTGAGTAAGGAACCTTCAAGGGAAAGCTCTTCTCCAAAATCTTAAAATTAACTAGGGGAGACTATGAGATCTAAGTAGATCAAAAGATCGAGGTCAAAGAAAGAGGAAAAAGGAACCACGTGTACAAAAGTTGAAACATTTTAGAGGCAGCAAAGCACTGAAAACTAAGGGGGTGCCCATTAATCGAAATATGGCTGAACAAATTATGGTGCATGAATGTAATAGAATGGAATACTATTATACTGTGAGAAATTATGGAGGGAACACTTTCATAGAAACCCAGGAAGACATGTTATGAACTGAGGCACAGTGAAATGAACAGAATCTAGAAAACAATTTATGCAATAACATCGTAAAGACAAACAACTTTGGAATACTTAACTCTGTTCAGTACAATAACCAACCACAATTTCAGAGGACTCATGATGAAATATGCTCCCCATCTCCTAATAGAGGTGATGGACTCAGGGTATAAATTGAAACATTTTTTTTTTGACATGGCTAGTGCAGGAATTTGTCTATACACCTTTGTTACAAGGGTTTTATTATGGGTTTTTTTCCCCCAGTTGGGGAGGTAGGGGGAAAGTGGAAAGTAGAGATTTTTGTATGTTGAGAAAAATAAAATTTAAGAAAAAGGAGGTCATGCCCTGATGATGAAAAATGTTATCCATCTCCTGATAGAGGTGATTGTGGACGTAGTCAATGTGGAAATTTGTTTTGTTTGACTATGTTTATTACAAGGGTTTTATTTTTCTTGGAGGGGAAGGATGTTAGGAAGAAAAAATAGATGCTTCATAATTGAAGAGATTTAATTAAAAATAACTAGGGAAACATTGGAGAAGAGGGTAACCTTCTCTTGACCGTGAGAGACCAGGACAGATATACCTGTGTGTGTCTTGACCTGTGATTTCATTGGTACAGAGCACTCCCAGTGAGAAAGCTACCTCCATCAACACAGCACAGATTTGCAACTGTTCTGCAATTCCAAGTCTCAGAAAGGTAGCTGAGGAACTGAGAGATGACGTGACTTATCTGAAGTGGGATTTAAACCCAGTTCTCCCCAACTCCAGGGGTTTATGAGAGTGAAGGCAGAATTATTTTTGAGCAGAGTCATGTGTGTGTGTGTGTGTGTGTGTGTTGTGTGTGTGTGTGTATAAATAATGGCTTGTGAGTCCCTTCTTATATATCGAGGACAGCCAAATTGTACCTAATTTAGCATCTGTTTGTTTTGGGGTTTTTTTATTTGTTTGTTTTTTGGCTAGGCAGTGGGGTTAAGTGACTTGCCCAGGGTCACACAGCTAGTAAGTGTTATGTGTCTGAGGCCGGATTTGAACTCAGGTCCTTCTGAATTCAGGGCTAGTGCTCTATCCACTGCGCCACCTAGCTGCCCCTCATAATTTAGCATCTGGGGAGAGTATGAAACACTAAATAAGTGTGTCTTGATCAATAAGAACATAGGACTGGTAATTGGATCAAAAATCACCTGGAATGGTTGCCATCTATAGAGAAGACAACTAGACTACAAAGGATATGCTTGAAATCAACTAGCCTTAACTTTAAAACATGGTTTCAAAAAAAATTTTGTGTGAGTGGGTCTCCCTGTCTCACCCAGATTGTATAGTGATCAGCACAGAATCATTAACCTGCTCCATTTTTCTGATCTGTGCTAGTTTGCCCCTTGACCAGTGGCCCTGCAATCCTGCGGGCTCACTATATTAGTATCAGACAGTGTAGAGATCCTATTGGCTTTAGCCCTACTGTAGCTGAGGTGTCTCCTCAACTCCTAACTCTCTCCCCACCAAATCCAATCTGTTGCCTGTCAGTTTTACTTCTGTAACATCTCTCATTTGTAACATCCCCCTTCTCTCCCTTGACACTGCTACCATGTTATTGCAGGCTCTCATAACCTCATACCTACACTATTGTAGTAGCCTGCTAGTTAGTCTCTGTGCCCTGACTCTCTCCCCATTCTGGTCCATCCTCCACTCAGCTGTCAGAGAGACCTTCCTGAAGTGCAAGTCTGACCATGTACTCAAACTCCAGTGGTTCCCTATCACCTCTAGGATCAAATATAAAAGACTTCCCCGTAATTCCAGGGCCTTCTCTCTGGTGATTATTTCCCATTTAGCCTGTATATAGTTTGTTTGTACATAATTGTTTGTATATCATCTCCATTAGATTCTGAGCTCCTTGACAGCAGGGACTGTCTTTTATTCTTTTGTGCTAAGCCAGCGCTTAGCACAGTGCCTGGCATACAGTAGATGCTTAATAAATATTAATTGACTGTTTCCTTCTACATGGCTGTCTTTTCTAAATTGACAACAAAGTACCTCAGGGTAATTTGAGGAAAAATGAGACAACAGCATAATATGTTACCTGTACTTTTCTGAATAAAGGTGCTACATAAAGTTATTATAATAAAATTTTGTTTTTCAGTATGATTTCCCAGTTTGTATTTATCTTTCAAGTATTTAAAAGGTCTTTATAGGGACTGAACAGTTAATATGTATTTTATTGTTTTCTCTGGGTTATCCACTGAAAGCAATATCAGGTCAATAAAGACAAGCATTTATAAACATCTAAAAAAATTTTAAGCTCTTTATTGTCTTATACACTCCCACACAAAGAGAGAACTAAAAATAAACATAGTACCTTCCCTTACTAATAGGTTTTGCCTAGAAGATTCCTTGTCAAACAAAAAGTTGGCAACACCTTATGAGTGGACAACTGTCAACACTAGTTCCTTCCCTGCCAAAGCATTTTTATGATGTACTATAAATTTTTTCACAGTGTTTACTGTAAGGAGAATACTGTTATAAGGACTTTGAGGGAGAACAAATTAGTATTTATGAAGTGTATCCCAAAATGTACTCTAATTCTTGGCATTTTTTTTGACATGGTCTTATAATTACCGGTTGTTTGTGAAAACCCAGACAACATTCTTATTCTTAAACTAAAATACAGCAGTATATTATACTAGAATGTCTTAATTATGCCTAAAGCCAGAAACTCATTTAGGAAAAAAATAACTCCATGAAAACAATGGTACAAAATAATATTCTTTTCATTACAGTAACTCTCTGGATAGACAAATTATAAAGTTGCCAGTAGCTGATTTATTTGATTGATAATGGGCAAATCGAAAACATCTAACATTCAAAATGAAGCTTTATCTCTAGCTATTCACTTTAGTCCAGTCAGCAACAAAAAGTAGTAAGTTCTTAATTTTCTTCTTGAGTTAATAATGAACCTATGTCAGAATGAAGTATACTTTTTCTGATCACAAGATCAGAAAAATAGCCTTCTTGGTTTCTACCAGAAGAGTTACTGATTAGGTCAGAAATTGGGCCTTAAATTAGCCCTAGATGATCTTTGTCCAGAGGATTAAAGCTAAGAAAAAATGGTGAAAAGCAAAACAAATTACCTGTACATGATTATAATCACCTGATTTCTAGGTTATCCACTGCCAGCTCATTTGAGGAAACAAATACCACCTTTACAATCCTCCCCCTTCCCTCCCACACACACACAATCTAATGTGAGCAAGTCTCTGATGACCAAGCATGTCAGATAACTGAAGCAATTAATTGGGAAATTCAGGGTCCAACCCTTATCAGCCAGATAATTACTTCTACTCTGGTTTACTCTGGCTATTCTCCTGGGTCTCCATTTTGCTTTTTGAACTGAACATGAAAGGATTCAGTCTTAGGTTCATTTGTAGCAGGTTCCTCTTCCACAAAGAGCAGAATGTGGACAAACCTCAAACTTGAGAATGAGTCTGCATCATTCACTTTACATTTTTCATTTCTAGAGACCAGCCCCATTTACATGGCATTTCATCAACGGTTAGCTCTGGAAGTTCCACCACTATTCCATGATTTGGCAAAGAAGTCCATTTAAGTGGATATTCATAACCCAGTAATTTCACCTGCAATTAAGTTTAAAAAAAAAGTCACCAAAGCACATTGCTTTTATTCATCTGTTTTCAGTTTCGTTATTTTTATTTTAATTTTTCCTTTAAAAAACACCATACTTATTGACAGGAAATGATAATTCTTCCATCCACCTTAAAGTAGACATTATGTATCTGGTAATAGTGCCAGGTTCCCTTGGTGAATTCTTATTAGTAATTTAATGTTGCATCCTAAGTTCATTAAATGAGATGTGTACTACT